>NC_136917.1:72320613-73520613 GCF_949752795.1 Hyperoodon ampullatus | reverse complement strand
TTAGCTCTGAAGTTGAACTGGCTGCTGGGCTCTACCACTGTCCAGCTGACTGACTTAAGGCAAGTTACTTAACCTCTTAGGCCTCAGTTTCCTCATCTGTAATACGGGGGAAATAATACCTACTTCATAGGGTTAGTCTGATGTTTAAATGAATTACTGTTGCAAAGTACTTACAAATTTCCTAACACATTAAAAAACCACTCAACAAATATTACTATTATCTACTTAGAGATCTATATGTATTTATTTATAACAGACTGAAAAAGAGCCAAACAAATTGAAAATAACAGTCACCTGTGCTGATGAAGTGCTTTCCTATCAATTTCCCAGGCTAACTCAGTAGCAAATTCTGGCTGGTCGGTATGGTCCACAGGATCAGTAGCCAACTGTTCTCCATCAAACTTTGCTTCTACTACAAGCATATGTTTTGGACGTTTGGGGAAATGGCGACCTAGAAAAAAAGACCGTACAGGTTAACCACAAGTGTACAAAAATCAAATATGATCATTTAGCATGTGTTTTAAAAACTGACATATGTTAACAGTGGTTGACTTGTATAGTCCATAAACTACCTCACTAGCACATACTCACAGATACACTCAAATTCATGATTCATAAAAAACATTTATCAAATTGAAAGCTGTAATTAATAAATTAGTGCTTCTCTAACACTAATGTGCAATGTATTACCCAGGAACCCTGTTAAAATGTAGATTCTGGGGCTTTCCTGGTGGCGCAGTGGTTGGGAGTCCGCCTGCCGATGCAGGGGACACGGGTTCGTGCCCCAGTCCGGGAAGATCCCACATGCCGCGGAGCGGCTAGGCCCGTGAGCCACGGCCGCTGGGCCTGCACGTCTGGAGCCTGTGCTCCGCAACGGGAGAGGCCACAACAGAGGCCCGCGTACAGCAAAAAAAAAAAAGGAGATTCTGGTTCAGTAGGTCTGGGGTGGGCCAGGGAGTCTGCATTTCTAACAAGATCCCAGGAGATGTCCATGGTGTTGTCCTTGGTTCACACTGTGAGCAGCAATGATCTTAATAACATTTGAATTAAAGAGTTAAAAATGTGATTACACCAATTTTAGATAGTACGATACCAGTACTTAATACAGAACAGTTAAATCATCTGGAGAGTTGAGAAATAAATTAGCAAAAACAAATTTACCTGCATCTTAATTTTCCTGCTAACACAGTTAAGAATACCTTACAAATTAGCCAAAGGAAAATAAACACGTTTATTCATTCATGTTATTTTCAAGGACAATGTTGTATATTATCAAGAAATATTAAAATATTCTACCTACACATTACTGTTCATTTGTACTGCCTGACCTCATTACTTTACTGTTTGTTGAAGGCATATTCAAAGTCGGGTATTACGCCAGAAAACGGGATGCAAAAAGAGTAAAACAGAGTACTTGTTCTTGAGGAATTGAGGGTCTAGTGGAAAGAGACAAACTTAAAACACTGAAAACTGAAAGCTAAAAAACTAAGAAAGAAGCACTAAGAATCTTACAGCCAACATGGTTACAGGTCTGGTGAGGGGGATTTTGGTGAGCGGGATTTCAGTTAGGGGAGTTTTAACCACTGTTAAGTAAATACATCCCTGCTGCTACTCACCCTGCTACAAGCCACTTAGTAAGGAATTAAGCTGGCCAGAAAGAGCTTGATTGCAAACCTGTGAGTTTCAACCTGATGTTCTCATGTGAAACTCCCTATTAAGAGTCTTACCACATATTGCATGGCTCTCCCAATTAGCGCTAATTGGAGGCCTCTCACTGGACCTCATTTTCAGCTGCTCTGCAAGATCACTAAGTTTCCCAAATGAATTTCATATGTCAAAAAACCCTGTATTTTCAGACTATCCTAACTACAACCTCCAATAAGCTTGAAAATAGAGGATAAGTAATAGAACAAACAGATGCCTGCCTTGTCCCAAAGACAATGAATACCTTGAGAACAGAAATGCTGTCATTTTCATCCTTGGAATCCACTAAATGGCCCAAAGTTTGCTCATAGTAGAAACCCAATCATTTTATTTTGAATAAAGGGCATTTCTACAAATGTGGTCAAGAAATTGCAAGCAGCTCAATATAGCTGAAGGACTGGGAACACATGAACATATGGCAGGAGGGGAGATGAGGCTGAAAAGATAGGCAACAGGTCTACCATAAAGGGCCATGTACGCCACTCTTAAGTACAGACCTTACCCCTCAGCACACCGAAGGATTTTAAGAAAATTAGATTGGCACTTCAGAAAGGTTATCCCCAGACAGTAAGGTGGACAGTAAGTGTTTTCTGAAAAGAAAACATTCATGAAACAGACTACTGAGAAGATTACTACAGTAGATTAGGTGGATAATGACGGCCCCAAAGCAAGACACCCACAATGGAAACTCATTCATTTAAAAGTTTATATGAAGCACCTACTATTATTTTAAAAATAAAATCAACACTCAGTGACCATTTATAAGTTGGGGATGGAGAGGGAATGCAGGAAGATGATGACTCCCAAGGTCTTGGCTTGACGCGACAGCATGGTTACAATGAATGAAAATACAAACACAAGAGGAGGAACAGTTTGGAGGACCGTGGGCCAGTTTCAGATATGTTTGTAGCAACACCTAACTGACCTTCCTGACTCCAGGTTCTCTTCCCTGCATGCTGCTACTAAAGTACATTTGCAAAAAAAAAAAACTCTTTCCTACTAAGGAATATACACTGGCTCCCTATTTTTTAGAACATTAAACCTAAATTCCTTGGCTTTCAAGATCCTCCAAGGGCTCTTCACTCTATCTGTACAAGCTTATTTCTTACCACAATATTCCTGAATATTCACCATCCTTGGGTCTGGTCACCTTGCTGACCTCTTCACTGTTCCACCCACCATGCTCAATCCCACAGTGGCCTGGGTTGTCCAATCTCCCGGAATGACTCTCTTCTATCCTTGCTTATCTAAAGCTTACCTACCACTCAAGGCACTTCAGCCATCATCCTCTCCCACCTCCAAAACCTGCATTAACAGACCGTATCATTTATTTTTATTTTATTTATATTACATCCCAACATATGTCCTGCACATTAATTTGATCTCCCCAAGGAGACAGAACCCTACAACCTTGAAGGGAGAGAGTGCTTTACATTTCTGTTACCTCATAGCATGGGCACAGTTCCAAGTCCAAGAGCTTATGTTCACCAAATTACAATGGGATTTCAGTCCTATGTCTTTAAACAGTCAGTAACCTAACAGTTAAATCTGCCCCAACACTAAAGCTTCTGGTCAGTCTTCTTTTCCAAAACTCAAAATTTGGGTTTGTAATGTTTTCTTTCCTCTCACCACCCAAATGGTGCCAGGCCTCCACAAGGTACCTCCCACGGCAGGGCAGGGGTCCCCAGCCATTCCTCTCACCACTCAAGATGACCTCTTCGCGTCATGTTATTCAAAACCTATCCTCAATTTACCTATCAACTCCTATACCCTCCACTTTCCTGCAACCTGCTCTCCAACCACACTGAATTCAAGCAATCAAAGAACATGCCTTGTTTTTCTATACCTTAAACACGCCACTGGCTCTTCCCTTTGCCTGGAATGCCCTTCCTTCCTTTTTCTTCGCCTGACAAATTTCTAATCATCCTGTAGGAGCCAAATAAATGTCACTTCCTCTGGGAAACCTTTCCCAGCTTCCCCAGACAGAGGTGGTCATTCTCTCTTCCACATCATGATGTATTATTTGAATTGTTTATTGTTCTCCATGCTACTCCCTTAGCTTTTAGAACCAGGACTATTTTACTCTTCCATTCCCGGCACAGTGCCTGACACTCAGTGAGTCTCCAAATAAACAAATGTCACTCATTCAACAAACCAAACTTCGAGGTATGTGTAATAGACCCTCTCGACAACTGTAGTCCTCCACGTCCCCCGTCAAGAGCTGTAAAGGGAATAGCCAACGCAACACTTCTGAAAATGCAGGAAACGTGTATTTGAGTCAAAGTAAAGTTCTCACCAATGGTACTACCAGGAGACTGCTGAACAGAACGTGCTTTCCAGGCACGCTTTCGGCTCATAATATACGTCATCGACGTGCTGCCTCTGATGGAAATCGTTTTTCCAACATTCTCTGGGTCTACGGCCAGTCACGCTAAATATCACCTATCCCTAAGAGCTCTCATACTCCCTTGGGGGATTTTTAAATCAACTGGCCAACAGACCTCACTGTGTACAACTTTGAAGAACTATCTGGGGACGGCACAAGCAATGACAGGGTTTTTCAGGTTAACAAAGCCTCGGCCCCATACTACTCTGTTAAAATTCAGGAAGCAGCAGCCGCAAACGCCAAGCCCCGGGCCACTCACCTTCTAGGATGGACACGACGATGAGCAGTTGGTCAGACTTGGAGACCATGGTCGCGGTCGGCGGCCCGCAGGCGGGGTCTGCTGCGAGGAAGAAGAGCCCGGGTGAGTGGCTGGCAGCCCGCGACCCCCGGCTGGACTCGCGCCGAGGATCCCGCCACCCGCCTGCGGCCCGGGACACCCGGACCCCGCTCCGCGGTCCGCCTGCAGCGCGCCCGGCTCCCCGGCCCCGGGCCGCCAGTCTGACACCCGCAACCCGGCCCCGACTCAAAAGCCGCTCTGCCACCCGGCCCGGCCTGTTTCCAGGGAGACGCGAGTCCGCCGCCTGAGGACTTTTTGCCGCCTGCGTAGCAGCTTTTTAAACACCCGGGTAGCCGCCGCGGCCGCCGCCGCGCCCCGCTTCCACCTAGCAACCAGGCCCGCAGGCCCACAGCCCAGGCGAGGCTGGAGGACAAAGGGTCATAGAAACCAGGGCAGTCGAGGATAGAACGCCCTTCAGCCCGCTTCGCCTCCTACCGTTTTACGCAAAGTCCCAGAGCCCTGAGGAGAAGACTAGCCATTACCTCACAGCGCCCCCTGCTAGCCGGACGGAGGAAAGCGGGCAATTTGGTGGAAACCAACTGCGCAGGCGTACTACTGCAGTAAACGCTTCCGGAAGTTCCCCAGAAACGAAAGTGGATTTGTTCTCTGCTTTACGCCCTAGATACAGCCTGGGAAATATATCAATAGAGATTACAAAAAACAAAAAACAAACTAGCTCTATTCAGGCCCCCATTGTCAACACTGCATAAAAGTTAAGTCACAGAAAGATAATGATTTAAGTCTGAACTCTAAAATCAACTAAAATTGTCCTCGCGCGGCTGCTCAAGTTTCCATGCTTTGTAAACAAGTAGCGTCAATACGGTAATTGCTGTAAACTGTTGGCGGTGACGTAAGCTCTCTGAGAATTTCCTGTCCAGTAAAAATTACCCTAAAACAAAAACATCGTCACGTGGGCCGGGGAATTAAAAGGTATAAGTTCTTCTACCCCCTGACGACAAAGTAATGAGCAAAGTCAAGTCCAGAATAAAGAAGGCATCTAAAAGCTGCAAACCGACATTTTCCCCTTTCTACCCCTTCTTCCCCACAAACTTCAACCTTTATTTTAGGAAACATTAGAAATCTTTCGGAGGGCACCTAGTTTGAAACTGGATCTTGGGGGGGATAGGTGGGAGGGAGGAGGAAGAGAGAACAATTTCCACTCCTTCACCCCCCTCAACCCCAAACTCCGCTTTGTGCCCCACAGAAAAGGAGGATGTGGAGACCACACTACTTCTAAGACCCTTTCAGGCCCCTTCAGAGCCCTCCCTGATATAAAGCATTATGCAAAATAAAATCAAAGTAGTGATCTACTTTGGGTTCATCATTGAACAATACATTCCCTTGCAGAAAATGTCAAACAGACTCCAAAGTAGGTAGAATAATATAATGAACCAGCAGGTAGTCAGAACGCAGCTTCAGAAATTGTCAACTAAAGACCAATCATCATCTGTTGCAGAGGAGCAGGGATTTGAAGGAAATCCCTAAAGTCATATCAATTCATCTCTTTCAATATGTACCTCTAAAAGATATTTTTTAATATCTTAAAATATTAGATACTTAACCACAATTGCATTATTACACCTTAAAAGTTAACAATAATTCCTTAATACAATTAAATATACACTGTTCAAATTTCCCTGATTGTCTCATAATTTTTTTCAGTTGGTTTGCTCAAATCAGGACCCAGACAAGTTCCAAAACACAATGTATTTGGTTGCTCTATCTCTTGCCACTTTTAATCTGTAGGTACTTGCCTCCACTTTTGTTTTTTCCTTGAAGCTCTTCATTGAGGAAACTGGCCACGTAATTTTAGAGAGTTTACCACTGTCAAAATTTTGTTGATGCAATACCAATGTTGTTATATAACATATCCTCTGTTGAGCAGTCTAATAAATATGTCCACATTGACAATACTCAAAGAATATTAGCAAACAGATGAACAACAACAAGCAAAATACAAGGTTATCAGTGGTGTAAAACACTACTTAGCCTTAAACTCTAGAAAAAGGGAGGTCAGAGCATGAGACTAAGGGTCTGCAGTGGAAAGAGATCAGAGTTTGGGACTTACTTCTGCCAATTTACATGCTGGGTTACCTTAAGCAAGTCACTTTATCTGTTTTAGCCTCACTTTCAGCTATACAGTGGTAGCATAGATGATGCCTTAGTTCAGGACTTAAATGTAGTAAATGCCATTTAGTTGTTACCTTTTTATATGAACAATCTCAGACCTTAAATAGTAGCTGTAAAAGAACTAGGAACTGCCATCAATATACCTCATTGTTTTGCTTTAGGATATCCACCAGGGCTGAAAACCTGGATTGTAAACCATCGCTGAATGCCAGAGAATAATCTCAGGTGAGAAGAATATCTGACAAATCATCGACTTAAACTAAGAAACCTTTTCACATGGTTCCCTTTCTCTGGATTTTCCCCCCAAACAACACTATTACTTCTAAAATCACCTCATCACAGCTAATGAAAAGTCATCAACTTAGTTGGCATGTTTTTTTTGTTTTTACAATTGCAAAACTAATGACATGAAATTTCTCATTTATCCCACCTAGAAATGGAATTATAATTCTATCAGCCTCTAGAGCCTCCTTATCTGTTATTCTACAATCTAATTTCCTCTCATATGTGATATTTAGCAGTAATAACTTCAGTTCTTGCATAAATCATCATATTTTAGCTTAAATTCATGAGAGAAAATTTTGTTATAAGTTTATAAAGTATCAATACTCTTTCAAAATACATAAGTGTTAATAAGATATAAAATTTGTGTCTATTACATAATGTGAGATTCGTTACACTGTAAACATGCAAATTCAAACTAACAAGTTTGATTAAATCCTTGATTCTGAAATCATGTTTGTCAACCTAAAAGCTTATCATGTTAGGTAGCTTTCTATTTCTAGAGATTTCCCAGAACCAAACAAAGCATTTTGACTCATTTCAAGCTTTTCTTTTTCTGTAGCTATTTTACATTCCAGCAAACCACTTTCCTAGTGGTATGTCTCTATATTTCTTATCAACACTTCTGTGGCCACCACAGGAGGGATGAGCTGTGTTCCCCTTCCTCAGCCCCTTGCCTCTTCTTGTCCCCTCCCCACATACTCACACTTCACACTTAGTAAAATTTAAGGCAAGCTCCAAGGACTGATAAAACTAACATATCTATTGAATAACTGCTATTTGTAAAAGCATGGTGCCACCCTGACCTTCAAGACGTGCTTAGAAAATAGCCTCCTTCTAGAAGAGGGAGCAGGAATAGACCTAGTAACTAGTACTCACTTAGTGTCAAGGTGACTTCCAATCTAGGGTCTGATCTCATTAAACTCGGTCATTAATTCCTGTGCCTTTAATCCCTTAAAGAAGGACCAATAATATCTATGGTAGTGGACACAATGGAGCCCCATAGTAAAGAGTCATACATACCTGCATTCCAAGTTTCTCAACCTATCAGCCTTGTGCCTTAGCCAAAATTACTTTGCTCTGAACCTCAGTTTTCCCATCAGTAAAACAGGGTTAATAGTCCTCACCTCACATGGTTTTTGTGAAGATTAAATGGCATTGCCTCTTTTAAGGGCCTAGGATGTGATAAAATCTCTGAATATGGTAGCTATTTTTATTGTGAATGTGGAGGGATAATTTACTCTGCTATTATTTTGTGATTTGTTCCTTTTCTGGTTCTTCAGAAATAAGCAGATCCTCTATATCCCCCCCACCTATGCCTATATTTATGTTCCAGGGGTAATATCCCCCCATACAGCCCCTCTCCTTGCCTTTTGTGAAAGACCACAGCGGAACCTTCCAAAGTCAGATACTCCTCATGTCAGGCAGGTGCTGTTAACTAGTGCAGTGGGCTGGGCCTGGCCTGAGCAGAAGCAGGGACAGCCCTTCTCTGCCCCAGCTGGGTATTGTCATGCAGTAAAAGTCAGGTTTTCCAAATTTCCATCAGAAGCTAGCATTATAGATATTTACGTGAACCGATTCAATTTTTAAATGCTGGTGGTAACTAACTTCAGTTTAAAGAAAAAGAAAAAAAAAAAAAAACCAACCCACTGCAGGAGCCAAACCAAAACTTCTGCCAGCCACAGGTTAGTTACCAACACCACACCTCATCCCCCACTCCCAACCTAAATTCATGCAGGTGGTTCTAATAGCTGTCCCTGACCGGCAGCGAAAAGAGAGTGGTAAGGAAAGGAGAAGAGGTTGCCTTCGGCTGGGAAGGAGAGGAGTGAAGGGGAACGTGGTGGGGACCCACATTCCACTTCTTGGCAACCCCTCAGGAGGGGACAGAAATGGGGAGGGAAGTGAGGAGTTAGGACCCAATTTATCATCCTTGGCACAGGTTCTTATGCCCCTAATTTCACATAGAATCAGCAAATTCACTAGACTTCAAGGGCTTGGATTAGAGACAGCTGAGCAGTGACCAGCAAGGGCAAAAATTTTCAAGGCCTCCTCAATATTTACTCGGTGTAAGAACCTTAGCACCTTTGCACAACATTTTGCGCGTGGATGAGGGGAGCTCCAATGATGACTGAAATGGAATTTCTGCTGTTGAAAGGAGCTTCGGATTGAAGTTAAGAGTCTAAAGAAAAGCAACATTTCTGGCACTCTCTCCTATGTGGAGTAAGCTTCATGGGGTTACTTTAGGCTGAGATGAGCTTTGAGCCACTCTGTCATGGTATGTTGTCACAGTGGCTCTCTCTGAGGCAAGGTGTAGAGTAGAAGGTGGGAGAATGCCCCCTACTCGAGACAGAAGAGCTGGAGACACTCCTGGAACTGTGGAAAGGGCTGCAGGCCAATAGAAAATGCTGCTCAGTTTTGCTTTGCAAAGACTATGCCAGCAGTACAGTGCCCACATAGTAGGGGCAGCAGACTTTCAGGGGTCCATTTTAAGGGTAGAGGATAGAACAGATGGTAGACGCTGGGATGAAAGACCCACCACAGTAACACTGACATTGAGAAATATTATGTGACATTGTCGGACTTTGCTTCACCTATTATGTAATGTCTGATGTGTTTTTTTGGTTTGTTTTTGTTTGTTTTTCTCTAAAAAGCTCCCTTTTGAAAAACTGAAACCAATACTGGTGGAAGAGCTGGTGCCAGCCTACTCAGCTGTCTGGTGGAGAAATTCCCCAGGCTTCTGGGTGAGTGTTTGGCCCATAGAAGTCTGACCCCACTAAATGGCAACAGAGTCTTCTGTGCTAAAAGATATCCCTGGCACAAGAGTTCTATTTAATGCTGATGTTACAAGTACACCTGAAGCATATAACACTATTCCCTACCTCACTGTGTTAGAGTGAACCAACCACAACAAATTACATAAAAATAATTACAGCTCCCCCCCCCTTAAATTAAGAGAAAGGCTCTAAACATATGGCCTAGATTCAGAGAAGACAGAAGCCTCCCTTAACTTCTCACCCACATCCCTAAGCCGTAGCACAAGCAGCTCCCCTAGTCAGCAGCTAGCAAGTTGCATCACACCATTTCATGAGTGGTACAACAAAACTGTTATCCCATGCAATTTTGCATAAATCACAATATTATACTTCCCGAATTTTTGCATGTGTTCCTGCTGCCAACATAATACTTTTTATTTGCGTAAGGGTGTACTTTTCCAAGCAGGTTCTAGTGAGCATAACAAGAACTCACACATGTGTCCCAGGAGAAACTCAGCATTGAGCCGGGAGCCACTCAGAGGGCATCAGGGATGGATGGATCTTGAACCAAGAAAGAGCAACAGAGAAGGGAGGACCACACCTGTATCTGCTGAGTTAGGGATACTTGCAGTCTTTCTCCATCTTTGATCCCAATTCTTTGGAGAAAGAAAAGAGAGGAAGAAAGAGATGAAAGGGAATAGAACAGTTGATCCCATTCCTTTCCCAATCTAAATTACTTAAATGGAAACTTCACTGAAACAGGGAGGGCGGGAGGAGATGAGATTTCAAACAGATGTGCGGTAAAATTTTCAATTGGAAATAAATTGGACTGAACTGATATTTTAATAGCTGAAAGTGATCAGAAAGCTGTGGGGTCTGACTAAGCTGTCATAAAGGGATGGGAGAAGGAAACTCAATGCTGCATAGTTGAAAGCAGTAACTGGAGAAAAATGGAACCATTTCATATTTGTACCCTGACCTAAGTTCTGATTGTTGAACAAACCAGTCATTTGATGATGTTAATGGTGATGATGATAATAATAATAATAATATTCTATTGACTCTTCTGATCTTTCCAGCAACATTACGGAGAATAAAGCAGGGTTTTTACCACTTTTCAACAGATAGGAAAATCTGAAGTTGGATAACTTGAACAATTTGATAACAATCAGAGGTCAGGTCCTCTGAGTGCTTCTGTTAAGCTACCCTAGTGATTCTCAAACTGGGGTACACATATGACCTGGAACATGGAACTGTGCCAGAGCTCTGGAGTAGAAATTTCTATATCACATTGTGGGGCAACAATGTTAATCAGTGGTGAGAAATGAAAACATGTTTTGTATATTAAAACAAGCATGAAACTATATGGATACAATAAACATTTTGCATGATTTTTAAAGATAGAACATAACACTTCAAAGAAGTTTGTTTTGGACTACACGATCAGCCTTCCACCCACCCAGACTCTGTCCATGTTAACCCTCCTCTCCAGTTAGTGGGTAATTCAGTGGACCCTTTGAAAAGCCCCTCACTTACATTCTTGAGCTAGATTCATCTTTAAAGCTGTTTGCAATAGTGAAAGGAGGAAACACAATGTCCAAGGGAAAGTAATATCCTACTTCCACATGACACTTCGTGGGGTTAGAGAAGATTAAAGTCGTCCTAATTATATGTTGAAATCGTTATCTCAATGCAGTGAATGAAGTTCTTAGGAAGGTTGACTTTGATATTCTAGTTACGCCAGATTTAAATTGTTGGACATTTTCAGCTGAGAGGTACTCTTAGGATAGTTGAGTGTGATATTAGTGCACTTTGTTAATTTTCACAATTGTGAATTGGTTTTTTATCATAAAAATAATTAATGTCCCAGATGAGAGCTGACTACAAAGTAAAAAGCAGTGATTTAAAAAAAAATTTTTTTGGCTAAAAACTGTAACATTAACGTTGAGTGGCTTATCCTAATGTTAACCAGAAATATACCATCTTCCAAATATCAGTAAATGTAAACTCCAGTAAGTTAGAAAACATGTCTATTTTGTTCATTGTCCTATTGCTAGTTCTGGAAGAGTGCTGAGTAAATTTGTAGTAGAGGCTCAACAGACTCTTATTGAGTAAACAAGCCAAATTTACAACAATCATAGAATTATATCTGCATCAGTTATAGAGAGTAATAGAGATGTAATTCGTACATGTGCAGAGGACAGAGGTGAATACATAATTCGGTGCAGCTCAAGAAATGTAGCTGTGAAATTTTCTTGATCAGATTGTACCAACCATTCTCTGATATATTAATAACACTGCGTAATCCATTTAGTTTCAACAACTTTTTAACAATATGAAAAGAAATGATTTATTGGACTACAGGAGAGAAGAAAGACCTACAGTGGTGCTTTGGGAAAGACTCAAAGGCTAAGATGACAATAAAGAGATCATTTTGCAAGAACGTCAGGGATGAGAGTGAGTGAGTTACCCTTGAAAAAGTGATTATTCTACACGTGTTAAGAGGGGAAAGAGGAAAATTTGAAGAAAAGGAAAAAAAGATATAATATTAAATTCTATGTTTCATTAGTGTTCTCAAGAAGCCTGACAAGGAAAGAGGATTACTCCATTAGGGAGTGAGAAGGATACTTAAAATAAGAAAAAAGAACTATTTCAAAATCTAGACTTCTGTAGAATTTAAATCGATAGTTATAGACACAACGAGATGTATTTTTCAAAATACATTTTAAAAAGTATGTGTTTATCAACCAGTTCTAATAATTCTTAGTTAAACAACATTTGCATTGTATCAAGATATGGAATATTATAGTTTTGGCCACCATCCAGCAGTGTTTATTAACAAACTGGTTTCTGTCATCTCTATCAAGGAATGTGTACATGCCAAAATGATGTCTATTCAGCAGGGAGAAGTTAAAAAGATATTTTACTACTTGTTTGCTATTATTTTCTTGTCAGGAATGTTAACACTGTTTTGATACAGCACATCCCAAATCCTTGTTTAAATTAACAAGTCATTATATTAGTAGAACACATGCCAATGAAGTACAATCTATTAACTAAGTTCCATGAGACAGGATCTTGTTTGTTCTACTTTCTATCCCCAGGGTCTAGAATAGCGCTTGGCACACAGTAGGCATTTAATAAATATTTGTTGAATGAATGGACAAGACTACAACGGATTTTAGCCAGTAGATGGACTCTAAACCTAACGTGACATGACCTATCCTCTATTATAAAGTAAATTTATCAAAATGTTAAACATTTTCTTGGAATATTCATTTCTTCCAAATAAAATACTATAATATTATTTTGTTATATTTAGCTAGTAGCTTACTTTTGTCAAACTTTTATACTTCAATTTTTTTAATGTAGCAATCAGAAGTTTTCAAGGACTTTCTCCTGTTTCTTACCTTGACCAAAATAGAACCATAAGATTCCCAGGAGTTTCTTCAGATTTCAAATACCCAAACTCACATTGCCGTCTATCTTGGAAAATTTACCTCTGAACTTAATCAGAGGAATTGAATAAATTTATCATATATCTATGTTCAGTCAAGTTCACTGGTGATTTTTTTTTAATTAAAGTAAGCTTCTAAGTTTTAGGAAAATGGAGCAGAGATTCCAGGGCTTGAATTTGTTTCCATTTAAAAAGTATTAAATGGTATAACAAATGCATTGCAAAGGACCCAATTATCTGCCCATCCAAATAGTTAACTTAGCACTTCTCAGAGTAGAGCTTAGGGAGTGCTCATCTTACACAGGTGGCCAGGTTTCTTTTCTTCTTGTCCTTTCCCCTGAAGGGTTTCTGCCTAGATCAATTAGCTTTCTCCCTACCCAGCCTGGTTCTCATGAGTATGGGTGCCTAATGTTATCATTTTGATAAGAAAAGGTGGAACTTCATAGCAGTTCCTTGTATTCATTACCTTCACATCCATTTAAATCAAGCAATTTAATCTGATACCTGGTAATGAGGCAATTATTCCATACATTTTTCTCTCTCCCTCTCCACAAATCAACCATGGTTATATTCAAAGATAATAACATCCAGATACATTATTTACTTTGGTCAAAATTTCACTCATTGGGACATTTTGTTTACAAGTCCTCCCCCCAAAACAAAATCTCACTGGATTAAAATGTTACAGGTTTTTGGAAACAGAACCTACAAATCTGCTCATATTAGTTGTTTGTACCTTATCAGATACTGCTTTCCATTCTAAAATCTCATACATAAACCACCAAACACAAAAAAAGAAGAGAGTTAATTTAATACATTTCCCTTAATTTGAGAACTTTCTCTTTTGATGAAGCTCTATCTTTTTTTCTACTTTCTTATATCAGCAAAATAGAAATCAATTTAAATCTAGATGATCAGTATTTAGCTAGCTTGAATACTTTATTTCCTCTGTGGCCACATGCTATTATAATATGTAGGAATTATGAATCCAACAGATTAAGTATAAGTAAATAATGGAGGGTGGATGTCAAAGAGCCTATGGATCTGTAGTCTGCAGAATAAATACTGCTGAGTTTAATGGAGAGAACGTAGAAACCTCAAAATAAGCATCTTTGAAGGGCAGAAGATTTTCTATCAAAATACAACACAAGTTTTCCACAATTATTTTGGCACCTAAGTTATCTTCAAAAACATATATTTTCAATGCAGTTACATTTCGGCTAGAAAACAATCATGTGGATTACCTTGCATCTGTTTTTTATCACCTCCCCCTCTCCTCATACCCTTAAAGCTACTGATTTCCTAGACATCCGAGCTATGGAACAAAACATGAAATCTCACCAAAGAAGGAAAAAGTTAAGTTCATTTCTAAAGGTCACTTGCTTCTATTTTTTATGTTATTTTTAAATATTTCAATAAAGTTAAAGGAATGAATGAATTATCTGAAAAGGGACCACTTTTTAAAAACATAAGGATTATTTTTGTAATACTATAAATAGTTATTGAACACCTTCTTCAATGTAATTCTTCAACTTGATGATGTGGTACATAAATTATTCAGGAAGAGATGTATCTTAATCACTTCTTATCAGCATTGATATTTTAAGATTAGATCTCAAGGACATTATAGGTAAAACAGTTTAAGCACAAATCCTATTACTGAGATTTGCTTTAAGATCTTTGGCATTTTGTGATTGCTAAAAGCCCTCATCTCTTATAACCAGCCATATTATTATGCTGTATTTAATGGAAACTTTTAGAATTAATATTTCAAATGCTATTTAAAGTGATTAACTTAAATCGATAATTACAGAGACTCAAGCAGCTTCTCTTTCCCTATTATTCCAGCCTATGACGTGAAACAGTTCACACTAAAATTATAAAACAATATGTTGAGGAATTCTTCAATATTCCATATGTTGTATAAGTATCAGTATGCTTTCAGCTTCAAGAAGTGGAAAACTTGACCCCAACTGGTTTATAGCATAGGGAAATGCTCGTACTTGGTACTTTAGAAGTAGAGAGAGCTTCAGGGTTCGTGCAATCCCTACAAGTCCATCACCTGTGCTCTTCATTTTGAGTTATTTCATCCTCAGGTCAGTATCCCTCACTGGGGAGAGGCTGTAACAACACAGAATGATTTCCAGAGAAACAGCATCTTTTTGGGGGGCCTTTCTCCTAACAGTAAGGACATTCCTTTTTAAGCAGCTGGAATCTCATGGGCTCACACTGTCCCTCGGGCTCATTTCTGAACGATCCTATGGCCAGGGGAATGCCACAGTTGACTTGTCTACAACCTATTCCTAAACCAGACACTGTTGCAAGAGTTTGAGATTAGCTTTAAACCAGCCAGGCATAGCCCGGAGGCTGGAGATGAAGTCACATTTCGCTGAAGCACATGGTTTGCAGAGACAGGACAGCAAGATAGGATACAGTTAGGAAGGGAGAATGGAGAATGGAGTAGCATTAACAATGTTTAGCAGAATAAAGCTTTTTTTTAAATAGGTAATTGCCTGTGATGTTGAACTAAATATTCAGTTAAAGGCAACAAAACAATATAAAGCAGTAATCATCCAAGTAGGGGGATATTGCAAGCATCTAAAACCATTTTTATTGAAGTTAAATTCCCCTCCCTATTCTGATTTGCACCTGTATGAGGCTCTCTTCCTTGTCCCATTGAAAATTAGTTACTCTTGGGAGCCTTGTTGGATCTGATGGATGAAGACATTAAAATTATTGAGAACGATGGCTGTAGAAAAAACTTTTTAATGTGAGGGGCCAAAATAAATGGTTGTAAAGGAATAAAATAACGTAGCTGGTTATTCATATTTCATCCTGATGTCAGCCTCTTTTCACTTGCTGTTTTGGTTTCAGAAATCCTGTGATAAAGGCTATTACTGGGTTTTTTTAAAAAAAAAAGAAAAAGGCAAATAACCAGATTTCACCTAACCTAGTGATAAGGAGAGCAACCTAACTTGTTTTGTTTTGTTGACCCTGTATCTCACCTAAGACTGTTTTGTTGACCCTGTATCTCACCTAAAACTGTATCCTCTTTGGTAGAGGATGGTTCAGGAGTAACTGTAGCATTGCCATCCCTTTCTCAAAAAAAAAGGCAAAAATAATTTCTCAAAAAGCCCTGACCAGCAGTGCTCACCTTTTTACATTGTATAGACTTCATCTTGGAAACATTTGAATAGGAGAATTTTTTTTATGTGAGCTAATTTAAAATTTAATGATTTCTTTTTCAAATTTTAAACAAAATAAAAATTCAATGCAGAAAATTGAGACCATATAAACTTCAAAGACTGTTGGTAGGGATGGAAATTGGTGAAGCCACTGTGGAAAACAGTATGAAGGTTTCTCAAAAAACTAAAAATAGAACTACCATATGACCCAGCAATCCCACTCCTGGGTATATATCTGAAAAAAATGAAAACACCAATTTGAAAAGATACTTGTACCCCAATGTTTATAGCAGCATTATTTACAATTGCCAACTGTCCATCAAGAGATGAATGGATAAAGAATATGAGATATATACTTACATCTCTATATAAATAGAGATATAGATATAGATATATACACACACACACACACACACTATGGAATACTACTCAGCCATAAAAAAGAACGAAATTTTGCTATTTGCTACAACAAGGATGGACTTGGAGGGTATTAAGCTAAGTGAAATAAGTCAGACAGAGAAAGACAAATACTGTGTGATGTTACGTAGGTGTGGAATCCAAAAAATAAAACCAGTGAATATAAAAAAAAAAAGAAACAGACTCACAGATCCAGAGAACAAACTAGCGGTTACCAGTGGGGAGAGGGAAGAAGGCAGGGGCAAGAGAGGGGTAGAGTATTAAGAGGTACAAACTACTATGTACAAAATAAATAAGCTACAGGGATAGATTGTATAACATGGAGAACATAGTTGATATTTTATAATAACTATAAATGGAGTATAACCTTTAAAAATTGTGAATCACTATGTTATACACCTAAAACTTGCATAATATTGTACATCAACTATTCCTCAATTTTAAAAATTGCAAAAAAAAGTATAGTCCAAAAAAAATCACTAAGAACATATAGAAACATATAAAGAACAAAATTTTAAATCCTCATAATCCCTCTAGCTAAAGAACCATTGATAACATTACAGCATAGTCTTCCAATTATAGATGAATAAATTGTAATATGTATATATAATGCTTTTAAAAAGTAGTACTTTACCGGAAATGCTGTTTTTGTAACCTGCTTTCTTTGTTTATTATACCATGAACACTTCCCCCATGTATTAATAATTCTTCTAAAACCATCATATAGTTACACGATAGATTATTTAAGCAGCCTCTAGTGGGCAGATAGTTTACTCTTGCAAATAAAACATTTTACAAATGTTTACAAAGCTAGAATGTCCAACACAAACATAAGCCTAGCCTCCTATATGAGCTACCTGAGTCTTAAAGTTAGTATTAAACCAGAAATCCAGATAGAAAGCTAGGAATGAAACTCCAAATTGTAAAACAAAAGTGTGACAGAGGAAACAAGCATGGGAAAGAATTATGAATCAGATATGTACTGGAATTTCCTGGAAGTTTTCAGATCTAAGTCAAAAATACTTTGTCTACATGTGTCTGCAGGAAACTTCTGTTATTAGCTGCTCGTTAATTGAGATGAGGGCTTTACATCAAGTTTGGAACTAAAGTAAAAGGGAAAGGATCCAGAGACTGAACCTCAGTCCTGTGGGTAGAGATTGATTAGATGCTAGATATGGAGGAGTTTCTAGGAGACAAAAAGAGGTAGGTAGCTCTGTCCCACCCTGTCTCCTCTTGGGTTCTGGTGGAGAAGTAATGTCACTTTGGAAAGTGGACCAGGCCCCTGGCAGCAAGGGTTGACCACAATACTGGCAGTGGAGGCTCAGGGTGGAGCTAGAATTACCATTTTTCTAAGGGGTGTCCCTTAGTGAACAACTCAAGAGTCGGTAAGACCAATATCTCTGCTTATCTTACATGTTAGAGTCACATTTCTAAGACTTTAGTTCTCTTGTAGACCACCTTCATGGTTTTTTCATATCTGCCTACCACCTGTGCTATCATTAATATTTTTCTTTGAACTGACTCACTTTTTTTAACTTACTTTATGTTAAATAAAACACATATCATGATTTTAAATGGAAAACAGAATCACTTGCCACAAATGCAATGGTGGGTGACCTCATGAATTCACTGAAAACAAATATGCAACAAAAACAGTATTTAGTTAGGGCTAGATACTGGTGCTTGCTAAAGGCTCTTGAGCCTGAGGCCTGATTTCTGTTTGTGTACAGAAAAGAAGGTGGGGAGTGGGTAGGGAGGAATTAGCAATTGTTAAAAACATGACCAACAAACCCAGACTGCCCATGGACTTCTTCAGAAGAACTGCAAGGGAATGAAATCACTTTCAAAAAGTGATTCAATGTTATTTATACCACCTAGCTTCCTGTCCAGTAGTGTACACGCCTCTCTAGCAAGCACTGTGCTAGGGGAAGCTGCCCTCTGTAAAGGGGTAGGGAGAGGATCCCCGTGTTGCTCTTAGGCCATACTTAGGAGCTATTAGGAGTTGAGGAGTTACCATAAACCCCTATACTCTGTAAGTGAATGGTAGACTGGACTGGGTTCACTCTCATTTCTTGTAAACTCTCCTGTTATGGGCTCTATTGTGGCCCCCTCCCCCTCCAGTTTCACATGTTGAAGTCCTAACTCCCAGTACCTCAGAATGTGACTATATTTGGAGATAGGGCCTTTAAAGAGGTAATTAAGTTAACATGAGGTCATTAGGGGTGGGCCCTAATCCAACATAACTGGTGTCTTTATAAGAAGAGAAAATTGGGACACATACACACACACACACACACACACAGAAAACCATGTGAAGACACAGAGGCATGACAGCCAGCAACAAACCAGGAAAGAGGCCTTAGAAGAAACAAACTGTACTGACACCTTGATCTCGGATTTCTAGCCACCAGAACTGTAAGGAAACAAACTTCCGTCATACCCAGTCTGTGCTACTTTGCTAGGACTGCCCTAGCAAATTAATACACCTTCCTAGTGGTACAAAATTCAAGAGATGAATTGTGTACAACTGCTTTGACTTGTTTCCTGAAATATCACAAAGGTACTAAGGTCTAGAGCTCATATGGAAAACGTTTGGATTTGCTTCCTTGGGTGGTAATGGGTATTTTTAAGGCTACTAATGAAACTTATGATAAGGAGACTTCCAGTAATACATATATAAGGGACCCATTCAAGTCAAGTGATTAAAAGCAATCCTGTGTATTGATATGTCATGAGGTGTGTACTGCAAGTGAGGAAAGAGTCTCAGGTAAAAACGGAGACATGAGTCTGACTGACAGTGTTCTTAGAAGTGCCAAAAGATGCAACTGGAACTTATTCCAAAATGAGGCCCCCATAAAATCATAAAATAAGCCATAAATGGGACAGTAATTGGGTTGTCTCCATCGAGTGATAGCCATCTGTCCTGGTGTACAATTTTAAAAGTCTGACCCAGTCTACCAGGTGGACCTGAGACCCACTCTGGCCACTTTGAGGGGTGGCATGACTCCTGAGGCTGGCAGCAAACTTCTGATATAAAATGTGGATCATCCATCCAGGCATATATTCCTCTAATTTCCCTTATGGTTGGAGAGATAGTGCCACTGATAGACTTGTGAGTAATACCCATTAAAGACTCTTCTGTATTCTGTTACTTCAACCTCCTTGAGAATGGAGACAGTGCAGGACAGCAGAATATCAGAGTTGCTACTGCATAAACTAGATGTCCCAGTTATGTTAGGGAGAACCATCTAACTCAGCAATGCCTCATTCCCAGGAGGTATATACCTGTGCTACAGCACTTCACACAAATGTAATTATTTTAGTCATTCAGCTTTAAAATTTTTTGTTGTTTGTCTCTCCTGCTAAGCCCCGTTGAGATCAGGAATTTTCTAGTTGACTATATGGTATATGGTAGAGTGCCTGACACATAGTATATGCCCAAGAAGTATTTTCTGAAGTAATAAATAAGAGCTAAGTGCAGAGGCTATGAAGCTAGAGCAACTAGATTTGAATCTCAGGTGTCCCATTCACCAGCTCTGTGACCTTGGGCAAGTTATTTAACCTTCCTAAGCCTCGGTTTCTTCACCTATAAGGTAGTTATAGTAATACCTACTTTGTAGTGTTATTTTAAGGATTCAGTGAGCTAGCATGGCACCTGGCACATAAGTGCCTAGTAAAGACTAATACCATTATAATTATTCTAAGATAACAGAAACATGGAATCTGTTTGTTTAATTGACAGAGAATGGACTGTTTGGGCAAAAGCAGATCATACAAATCACTGATTATTACTACCTCTTTTTTTTTTCTGTGTGCCTTGTAGATTCCATTAAAAAAAAAAATCCTGACCACCAAAACTTATGTTTGGAAATGCTCATATTATACTGTACTAGTTATAAGAATCATAGTCTATTATTTTTATTTTAGAATGTTGGTGTTCAAATCTAGTCAACATATTTTATGCAAAATTAACTCATAATTCATTATGTAGGCTAATGAAGACATTTATTGAAAATAGTTATTACAGCATAAAAATGTATTAAAATATTTTTTAAATTATTATGTATTTAACAGAGCATTCCACATCTTTACCCATTATTAATTGTCCATATAGGATCCTGACATTAATGCAAATAATTATGAAAACTTCATATTATGACTGATTTATATAAGCATCTAAATGAAACACTTCTGTTTGAAAAACGCATGCAGTAAAATGTCATTTAATCACCTGTTATCTAGAAGCAAGTGTAGGTGTGTGGGTGTATATTTCAGGAACATAAACGCTCTTGGGTCCTTTGAATATAAAGGGTTGTAGTTAAAGATAGAGGCTAAGGAAACTTGAAATTCCAGTTTGGCTTTAGAGATATATCTAATGGCAGCCTTTTATAGAAGAACAAATAGCTGATGGTCAGTTTTCTATTTGATTGCTGTTTTTGCAGGAAAAATAAAGGTTTTCAATAATGTATTTTTACCTAGGAATCAAACTTATAAAATGCTGTGTTTCTATCCTTAATTATTTATCACGTCTGGGATTAAAATTGATTTTACACCATGGTAGGGAATGCATGCAGACACACACATACACAAAGAATGTATAATGGACTATTTTCAGTGGAGATTCACTATAGTCTACGCAAACTATTAAATATGTCTTTTTAAATTATTTTGAGATACACCCTGTCTTGCAGACTTCTTTATAGAGTTTATAATATCTTCTTCAAGATACTATTTTATTATGAATAAATTCTGTCACGTAACTGTAGACATGTTTAGCTCATTTTCCCAAAGCCTTGTAAAGCAATCTATAAGCAAATACTCATTGTATATGCTGTGAGAGAATACAAGAAAATTATGAGATAAAGTCGCTGCCCAAAATGAGTTTGCAATCTAACTGGGAAATAAGATATTCTCATAAAACCAAGAGTGAACATATGAATAAGACAGGTTTTTACACAAACACACAAATCACTTCTTTTTTCTGATTTTATACAAACGTTTGACACCTCCTCCACACATCCTTTCTCTAAAAGACAATTAGAGAAAGAAGAAATTCACAGTTTCATTTTTAATTTTGTATTACTTGTGGCTTGACCAGGATGAATGATCCTTTGCTTTTCAAGAGCAGAATGATCCTATGCATACACATTGAGTAAACAGCTCATCTTTTCTACTGGAAAGGGATGAAAAACAGAGCCGGATTGAATAAGATGCTTCCTGTCTCCATGAGGTGTGTTCTTTTACGTTTAATAAAGGCTAAGAAATTTTGTTGTAGATCTGTTTCTTGATAACCCAGAATATAAGCCTAAATCTCTACTCAATAATTCTATACAGACAGGAAATCTGCATATATTGTAGTACATCCTTGAGAGGTTGAAAAACTAACCAAAAAATCCATCCAGTGGCAACAAACCCACATATGATATACTTCTGCTCTCTACTTTTTGACTCTTCTCTAGAGACCTTGGAGGATGGCACCTACTTATTTTCTAGGCTCAGAGCGAATAAGAAAAGCTTTCATCTGCCTGTACATCACATTCTTTAGGGCCCCTGGAATAATGTGGAACCTGGAGACTTAGTTGAGTAGATGTCTGAATTTACCATGTTCCTCAGGAAACAATGTAGAAGCATTAAGTTATGGTGGATTGCTCTCCTGGGGGTGATGTGGAGTACCTAATTAAGCATAACTGGGGACACAGGTGGCTCTGTGATTTTCACAAAGGGAGCATGCTCTCGTGCTAATTTACTTCTTGAGTTCCAATTCTTTTCTGTAAGTGATACAGAGAGTAGACATTACATGCTATCATTTTAGAGTGCAAAAAAGAATTCACAGGGACCATACACTGAAAGTGGTGTATATACATACATAAATTAGTTTTGTGTTCTTTGGTTTGCCTTGATTTTCACTGCTAGTGAATAACTGAATTTGTCAGAAAGTGACTATTAGAAATTACTTTTTTACAACTGTCATTTGAACTCTCTTTTGAGAGTAGAAAAGAAAGACTTTTGAATCATTTTGTCCTAGCAATATGCATTTTTTTTTCTTAGCAGAATTTTAGTAATTTGCCTATACAGTTAGGGATAAAATATAAAATTTTAGGCTTCCGAACTGAAATGTAAGAAAAGCAGCTCCTTTAAAAATTCAATAAACTCATTTTGCTTAGTTTAATATAGAGTGAGATCTTCATTCAATTAGAAAAACATTATCTAATAGAAATATGGGCAAAGGACAAAATTAAAACAAATGGTCAGATGGGCTTCCCTGGTGGCACAGTGGTTGAGAGTCCGCCTGCCGATGCAGGGGACACGAGTTCGTGCCCCGGTCCGGGAAGATCCCACATGCCGCGGAGCAGCTAGGCCCGTGAGCCATGGCCACTGAGCCTGCGCGTCCGGAGCCTGTGCTCCGCAACGGGAGAGGCCACAACAGTGAGAGCCCCTCATACCGCAAAAAACCCAAAAAAACAAAAAAAAAACCAAATGGTCAACAAGCAAATGAAAATATGCTTCACTTCAAATTTAAATAAATGTAAGTAGGCATACCATTGAAATATAATTTTTCACCTATAAGTACTTTTTTAACCTATCAAATGCCCATGGTTGGTGAGTTGTTGAGAAAATGCCAACTCTTTCATGTTGGTAAGAGTTAGGCTGGTACAAATCTTTTGGAGGGCAGTTTGGCAAAATATAGCAACCTCAATACACTATAAAAGTTTAACTTGATAATTACACTGCTAGTAATTTATCTGAAGAAGATAATAAAATAAATCCTAAAAAATATTTTATAGGTATATAACATTTGCATATAAAACTAAGAAATTATAATAAGCTAATTGTTAATCAATAAGAGATTTATAAAATAAATTATAATATAAACATGCAATGGAATACTATGCAACCATAAAAAATGATGATGATTAATTACGTCTGTATTTACCATGGAAAGAAGTATAGAACATAACACAGATTTTAAAAAGCAGATTACTGAACAACTTATATAAAATTATCCTTACTTTATAAGCCTATATGTTGAAAGACACCCGGAAGTATGTTACCCAAAATATTAATAGTGATTGTTTCTAGGTGTTGAAATCTGGGGTGGTTTTTATCACATTCTTAATATTTTTCCACATTCTTAAAACTATTACACTGAACATGCTTTACTTTTATAGTTTGAAGAAAAAGCAGTTGATCTCTCCTCAGTTTTGAAGTAAAATCTTCTTTTATTGATGACAATGGTATTTTAAAATAAAACTAGAAAACACTTCAGTTCCTTTACACTTTGTAGAGGAACATGCATATTATAATTATGCAGGATTTTTAGTAAATCGGCGTGAGTCTTTTGTGTTGGAAGCTTTGTCTAAGAGTAACCAGTAAAACAGATGTGCTGGGTGGGGTAGACCATTTGTTTCTTTTTTTTTTTTTAAAATAGGTCTTTATTGGAGTATAATTGCTTCACAATACTGTGTTAGTTTCTGTTGCACATCAAACAGAATCAGCCCATATGCATACACATGTCCCCATATCCCCTCCCTCTTAAGCCTCCCTCCCAGCCTCCCTATCCCACCACTCTAGGTCATCACAAAGCACCGAGCATCTCCCTGTGCTATGCTGCTACTTCCCACCAGCCAACTATTTTACATTCAGTAGTGTATATATGTCGATGCTACTCTCACTTCACCCCAGCTTCCCGCTCCCACCCTGTGTCCTCAAGTCCATTCTCTATGTCTACATCTTTATTCCTGCTCCACAACTAGGTTCATCAGTACCATTTTTTTGTTTTTTTTTTAGATACCATAGATATGTGTTAGAATACGGTATTTGTTTTTCTCTTTCTGCCTTCCTTCACTCTGTGTGACAGACTCTAGATCCATCCACCTCACTGCAAATAACTCAATTTTGTTTCTTTTTATGGCCGAGAAATATTCCATTGTATATATGTGCCACATCTTCTTTATCCATTCATCTGTCGATGGACATTTAGGTTGCTTCCATGTCCTGGCTATTGTAAGTAGTGCTGCAATGAACATTGTGGTACATGTCTCTTTTTGAATTATGGTTTTCTCAGGGGATATGCCCAGTAGTGGGATTGCTGGGTCACATGGTAGTTCTATTTTTAGTTTTTAAGGAACCTCCATACTGTTCTCCATAGTGTCTGTATCAATTTACATTTCCACCAACAGTGTGGGAGGGTTCCCTTTTCACCACACCCTTTCTAGCATTTATTGTTTCTAGGTTTTTGTGTTTGTTTGTTTGTTTGTTTTTTGCGGTACGCGGGCCTCTCACTGTCGTGGCCTCTCCCTTTGCGGACCACAGGCTCCGGACGCGCAGGCTCAGCGGCCATGGCTCATGGGCCCAGCCGCTCCACGGCATGTGGGATCTTCCCGGACCGGGGCATGAACCCATGTCCCCTGCATCGGCAGGCGGACTCTCAACCACTACGCCACCAGGGAAACCCTGTTTCTAGGTTTTTTGATAATGGCCATTCTGACTGACATGAGGGGATACCCCATTGTAGTTTTGATTTTTATTTCTCTAATAATTAGTGATGTTGAGCATCTTTTCATGTGCCTTTTGGCCAACTGTATGTCTTCCTTGGTGAAATGTCTATTTAGGTCTTCTGCCCATTTTTAACTCGGTTGTTTGTTTTTTTGATATTGAGCTCCATGAGCTGTTTGTATATTTTGGAGATTAATCCTTTGTCTATTGTTTCATTTGCAAATATTTTCTCCCATTCTGAGGGTCGTCTTTTTGTCTTGTTTATGGTTTCCTTTGCTGTGCAAAAGCTTTTAAGTTTAATTAAGTCCCATTTGTTTTTTTTTTTTTTTTTAATTTCCATTACTCTAGGAAGTGGGTCAAAAAAGATCTTGCTGTGGTTTATGTCAAAGAATGTTTTTCCTATGTTTTCCTCTAAGAGTTTTATAGTGTCTGGTCTTACATTTAGGTCTTTAATCCATCTGGAGTTTATTTTTGTGTATGGTGTTATGGAGTGTTCTAACTTCGTTCTTTTACATGTAGCTGTCCAGTTTTCCCAGCACCACTTATTGAAGAGGCTGTCTTTGCGCCATTGTATGTTCTTGCCTCCTTTGTCATAATTTAGGTGCCCATATGTGCATGGGTTTATCTCTGGGCATTCTATCTTGTACCATTGATCTACGTTTCTGTTTTTGTACCATACTGTCTTGATTACTGTAGTTTTGTACTATAGTTTGAAGTCAGAGAGCCTGATTCCTCCAACTCCGTTTTCTTTCTCAAGATTGCTTTGGCTATTCAGGGTCTTTTGTGTTTCATACGAATTGAAAAATTTTTTGTTCTAATTCTGTGAAGAATGCCATTGGTAGTTTGATATGGATTGCACTGAATCTGTGGATTGCTTTGGATAGTATCGTCATTTTCACAATATTGATTCTTCCAATCCAAGAACATGGTATATTTCTCCATCTGTTTATGTCATCTTTGATTTCTTTCATCAGTGTTTTATAGTTTTCTGAGTCTTTCGCCTCCTTAGGCAGGTTTATTCCTAGGTATTTTATTCTTTTTGTTGCAATGGTAAATGAGAGTGTTTCCTTAATTTCTCTTTTTGATTTTTTGTTGTTGGTGTATAGGAATGCCAGAGATTTCTGTGCATTAATTTTGTATCCTGCAACCTTACCAAATTCATTGATTAGTTCTAGTAGTTTTCTGGTGGCATCTTTAGGATTTTCTATGTATAGTATCATGTCATTGGCAAACAGTGACAGCTTTACTTCTTCCTTTCCAATTCGTATTCCTTTTCTTTCTTTTTCTTCTCTGATTGCTGTGGCTAGGCCTTCCAAAACTATGTTGAATAAGAGTGGCAAGAGTGGACATCCTTGTCTTGTTCCTGAACTTAGTGAATATGCTTTCAGTTTTTTGCCATTGAGTATGATGCTTGCTGTGGGTTTGTCATGTATGACCTTTATTATGCTGAAGTAGGTTCTCTCTATGCCCATTTTCTGGAGAGTTTTTATCATAAATGGGTGTTGAATTTTGTCAAAAACGTTTTCAGCATCTATTGAGATGATCATATGGTTTTCATTCCTTAATTTGTTAATGTGGTGTATCACATTGATTGATTTGCATATATTGAAGCATTCGTTCATCCCTGGGATAAAACCCACTTGATCATAGTGTATGATCCTAATCATGTGCTGTTGGATTCTGTTTGCTAGTATTTTGTTGAGGATTTTTGCATCTATGTTCATCAGTGATATTGGTCTATAATTTTCCTTTTAGCGATATCTTTTTCTGGTTTTTATATCAGGGTGATGGTGCCTTCATAGAATGAATTTGAGAGTGTTTCTCCCTCTGCAATTTTTTGGAAGAGTTTGACAAGTATTGGGGTTAGCTCTTCTCTAAATGTTTGATAGATTCACCTGTGAAGCCATCTGGTCCTGGAATTTGTTTGTTGGAAGACTTTTAATTATGGTTTCAATTTCATTACTTGTGATAGGTCTGTTTATATTTTCTAATTCTTCCTGGTTCAGTCTTGGAAAATTGTACCTTTCCAAGAATTTGTCCATTTCTTCATGGTTGTCCATTTTATTGGCATATAGTTGCTTGTAGTAGTCTTTTATAATCCTTTGTATTTCTGCAGTGTCAGTTGTGATTTCCCCTTTTTCATTTCTAATTTTATAGATTTGAGTCTTCTCCCTTTTTTTCTTGATGAGTCTGGCTAAGGGTTTATCCATTTTGTTTATCTTCTCAAGGAAGCAGCTTTTAGTTTTATTCATCTTTGCTATTGTTTTCTTTGTTTCTGTTTCATTTATTTCTGCTCATTTATTTATTTATGATTTCTTTCCTTCTACAGACTTTGGGTTTTCTTGTTCTTCTTTCTCTAGTTGTTTTAAGTATAGGGTTAGATTTTTTATTTGAGATTTTGCTTGCTTCTTGAGGTAGGATTGTATTGCTATAAACTTCCCTCTTAGAACTGCTTTTGCTGTATCCCATAGGTTTTGGGTTGTCATGTTTTCATTGTCATTTGTTTCTATGTATTTTTTGATTTCTTCTTTGATTTCATCAGTGATCTCTTGGTTATTTAATAGTGCACTGTTTAGCCTCCATGTATTTGTGTTTTTTACAGTTTTTTTTTCCTTAATTGATTTCCAGTCTCATAGCATTGTGGTCGGAAAAGATGCTTGATACAATTTCAATATTCTTAAATTTTCTGAGGCTTGATTTGTGACCCAAGATGTGATCTATCCTGGAGGATGTTCCATGTGCACTTGAGAAGAAAGTGTATTCTGCCACTTTTGGGTGGAATGTTCTATAAATATCAATTAGGTCTATCTGGTCTATGGTGTCACTTAAAGCTTGCATTTCCTTATTTATTTTCTGTTTGGATGATCTGTCCATTGGTGTAAGTGGGGTGCCAAAGTCCCCTACTATTATTGTGTTGCTGTCGATTTCTCCTTTCACCATTGTTAGCATTTGCCTTATGTATTGAGTTGCTCCTATGCTGGGTGCATAAACATTTATAATTGTTATATCTTCTTCTTGGATTGATTTCTTGATTGTTATGTAGCGTCCCTCCTCATCTCTTGTAACAGTCTTTATTTTAAAGTCTATTTTATCTGATACGAGTATTGCTACTCCAGCTTTCTTTTGATTTCCATTTGCATGGAATATCTTTTTCCATCCCTTCACTTTCAGTCTGTATGTGTCCCTAGGTCTGAAGTGGGTCTCTTGTAGACAGCATCTATATGGGTCTTGTTTTTGTATCCATTCAGTCAGTCTGTGTCTTTCCATTGGGGCATTTAACCCATTTACATTCGAGGTTATTATCGATATATATGTTCCTATTACCATTTTCTTAATTGTTTTGGGTTTGTTTTTGTGGGTCTTTTTCTTCTCTTGTGTTTCCCACTTAGAGAAGTTTCTTTAGCATTTGTTGTAAGGCTGGTTTGGTGGCACTGAATTCTATTAACTTTTGCTTGTCTGAAAAGCTTTTGACTTCATTGAATCTGAATGAGATCCTTGCTGGGTAGCGTAATCTTGGTTGTAGGTTTTTCTCTTTCATCACTTTAAGTATATCCTGCCACTCTCTTCTGGCCTGCAGAGTTTCTGTTGAAAAATCAGCTGATAACCTCATGGGGATTCCTTTGTATGTTATTTTTTGTTTTTCCTTGCTGCTATTAATATTTTTTATTTAAATTTAATTTTTGTTAGTTTGATTAATATGTGTCTTGGTGTGTTTTTCCTAGGGTTTACCCTGTATGGGACTCTCTGTGCTTCCTGGACTTGGGTGAATATTTCCTTTCCCATGTTAGGGATGTTTTCAACTATAGTTTCTTCAAATATTTTCTCAGACCCTTTCTTTTTCTCTTCTTCTTCTGGGAACCCTATGATTCAAATGTTGGTATGTTCAGTGTTGTCCCAGAGGTCTCTGAGATTGTCTTCAATTCTTTTCATTCTTTTTTCTTTATTCTGCTCCTCGGCAGTTATTTCCACCATTTTGTCTTCTAGCTCACTTATTTGTTCTTCTGCCTCAGTTATTCTGTTATTGATTCCTTGTAGTGTATTTTCCATTTCAGTTATTGTGTTGTTCATCTCTGTTTGTTTGTTCTTTAGTTCTTCTAGATCTTTGTTAAACATTTCTTGTATTTTCCCAGTCTGTGCCTCCATTCTATTTCTGAGATTCTGGATCATCTTTACTATCATTACTCTGAATTCTTGTTCAGGTAGATTGCCTACATCCTCTTCATTTATTTGGTCTTGTAAGTTTTTACCTTGTTCCTTCATCTGTGACATTTTTTTGTTTTTTTTTAATGAGTGGGATTGTGTTCCTGTCTTACTGGTTGTTTGGCCTGAGGCTTCCAACACTGGGGTTTGTAGGCTATTGGTAGGGCTGGGTC
This sequence comes from Hyperoodon ampullatus, assembly GCF_949752795.1. Taxonomy (NCBI): domain Eukaryota; kingdom Metazoa; phylum Chordata; class Mammalia; order Artiodactyla; family Ziphiidae; genus Hyperoodon; species Hyperoodon ampullatus. The sequence goes on along the minus strand of NC_136917.1, from coordinate 73,491,093 downwards.
TTGGTGCTGAGATGAGGAACTCCATGAGACCTCACTCTGATGGATATTCCCTGGGGTCTGAGGTTCTCTGTTAGTCCAGTGGTTTGGACTCAGAGCTCCCACTGCAGGAGCTTCAGCCCGACCCCAGGCTCATGAACCAAGATCCTGCAAGCTGCCAGTTCACTTTGGGGTTCCTCCCATCTCCTTGGGTGTCAGAGTCCCCCACCAGTGGCCAGCAGGCACCCTAGTTGCGGGGAGACACTAACTCTGCGTCTTCACACACCGCCATCTTGACTCTGCCTCCATCTGTTTCTCTTTGTAGAGTTTTTTTTAAGAGGATGGAAAATAATTTAAAATCCATCCTCACTGACTGAAAAGCTAGGAGAAGAAAATTAAACCTTTCCTACAATGCAGCATCCTACAATAACAGCATTCTGCTGTTATTTTCTGTGAATATATATATTTAGAAACTACCAACAATACTGTTCACAAAGTTTTGGAAATACAAGATTTGCCTAAGGCCAGAGTCTCAAAGTTTACTTGCCAGTAGGATGTTAATTAATAGCTGAAGTTAAGATGAAAACAGACATAAACACTAAGTTCTTTTCAGAAATTCCCACTTATGATTAAAGCTTTGTTTTGTGCTAGAAAGGTTTGGGGGTGTCTTGAGCAGAGAACACCTCTACCTGTCCTCCCTGCTTTTTTATTGACTTCTACTACCTGAAGACAAAATCAGATTTGCATCCCTAATACGGAAGTTGGTAAGATTTCACTAAGGTATTATTTTGCTTTTTAAAGAGGCCACACAATAGTCTGTCCTATAAAAAAGTCATTAATGTGGTACAGCCACTTTGAAAGACAGTTTGGTAGTTTTGTACAAAACTCAACATATTCTTACTGTATGACTCAGCAACCACACTCCTTGGTATTTATCCAAATGAGTTAAAAACTTAAACTGAATGGTATTTGCCCAAATGAGTTAAAAATTGTCACATGAATATTTATAGTAGCTTTTTTCATAATCTGGTTGGAAGCAACCAGATGTCCTTCAATTCTTCAATCGTGAAAAAATTACATTGGGTGCATACATACAAGCTATTATATTATCACATGATACATTAGAACATTCTGGTCTCAAACTATATTTTCAAAAATCTTAGTACTAAATTCCTTTAAAGATAACTTAGTTGCCATTTATTGTATTCATTTCAACAATTTCCAAGTATGAGAAAGATGATTTGGAAGATCTGAAGTATGACACCACTATGTCTTGATAACTATGTAGTTTGAACAGAGTATATAGTATTTTCATAATTATGCCTTTATATTTTTGAAATCACTTGAAAACGCCAATAGCTATGAAAATGCACCACTCAGATCTCCTGCTACAGGGTGCATAGTTGATGGACAGCCCAGCCCTCTGGATTCACCTCAGGGTTTGGGCTGAGGACACACTTCCCCTGGGCTGCTCCCAGCCAGTGACTAAGCACAGAGAACTTGCTAGTGCAGGCCTACTGCTGCCAGCAGAAGGGCACATCTACAAGGCAAATTTTGCTCAAGGACTCCATTTGGAATGCAAAGCTTGCTTAGGTCCCTACAGTCTGAGACTTCTTTCCAAACCTCTTTGCTTTCCCCTCACCTTTCACAGGTGTTAGACCTACACTGTGGTCTGATGGCTCTCCCCACCTACTCCTACTTCCTCCTTTATCCTTCATAAGCATTTTCCATGTAAATTCTTTGCATGTCTAATCCTACTGTGGCATCTGCTTCTGAGAGGACCTGAACTGATACAAAGACCAATCCCTAACACATGGTCATTTTTATCCTTAGGAGCGTGGTCATGTCAATGAAAATCTATAAAGTTCACACATCTACTTTTATGAATTAAACTCTAATAGCCACAAAACTCTTTTTGTTAATATAATCACGTATTCTATGTCATTTTCAATTCTGAAGAATATCAATTTAATTGTTTATGGTTTGTCATGTAGTTCCCAAGTAGACATTGTATCTTTGGAACTCATGTGTTTCTCTCTCTCTCGCTGGTATGAAGAACAAAAGTAAGAGAGATTTCAATATAACACAGGCTGCTTAGTAAGCGTCATTGTTTCCTCATATAAGTGCCACCAGAACATCTTATCTTTTCCATGTAAATACAACTCACAAAACTAGTCCTTTTTTTATCTGTAAATGTGTGACAGAGATGATGTGGCAACCATGAAGTCTGGCCAAGGTACAAAGGTCATACCTTCAATGAGATTAAATTACTAAAAAGTGATTGTGACACAGAGGTGAAATCTAATCAGTTGAATTGTAATCTGTAGAAAGAAAAAAGCTATTCACAGAGAAGGAGTGGTCTATATAGACTCTGCAAAAGGAAATCCTTCAAGGTAAAATTTGTAGTTATTTGGCACTATCCAGAAGAGAGAACAATGTGACTAACTGGTATGAATATTCAACAACCTAAAGTGGCCATGCATGTATCAGACTCGAGACACTAACCACTGAGAACACTTAATTAACCCTTAGATTATTACAACTGACTTGCATATGGGAGAGAGATGCATTTACCTTTCTTTTCTGGCAAACTTCTGATCTGCTTTGAAATGTTCCTTTTTTTAATATAAATAAACAAATCACCACTATGGACTATATCTCAGTCTCATAAAAGTTTTGTTAGTCCTCTGAGCTGTATCAACTCTAAGGACCCAGACAATATAGAATTTCTGGATCAGCAAGTACTGGTACCCTTAAGGGCTTATGAATTGGTCAGTCAGATTCTATACACATATCCATATCTCTATAGTACACATCCTGAAAAATAATTTTAAATACATGAAGTGTTTTTTTTTTTGCGGTACGTGGGCCTCTCACTGTTGTGGCCTCTCCCGTTGCAGAGCACAGGCTCCGGATGCGCAGGCTCAGCGGCCATGGCTCACGGGCCCAGCCGCTCCGCAGCATGTGGGATCTTCCCAGACCGGGTCACGAACCCGTGTCCCCTGCATTGGCAGGCGGACTCTCAACCACTGTGCCACCAGGGAAGCCCCTGAATACATGAAGTTTTTTCACTACTCACCAAAACTCCAGAGAAGAGATCACTATGTTTCCAAAGTAATTACCAATATAAGTATTGTCAAGAACTGTGAAGGTTCTGAGATTTTTTATTCTACCTGCTAGCTCACAAGTTCGTCTGCCAGCAGTATCATGGATGCTGGCAGAAAACACAAGATCCCCAGATGAGAGATGAAGTACAACAATAGCAGTAGCTAAAGTGTCAGCATTTTTGTGCTGGTTCCCTGACCCCTGTCTCCACAGGACAACAGGAAGAGGGCCAGGGGATGGCAATAACCCACAGTTGGTGTGTTAAAGTAAAGGAACCCTGAGCCTAGAGAGCCAGAATCTTTTATAATGGGCAGCGATTATGCCTGTGCTTTGCTCTGGAGGGCGATGTTATCTTTGCTATGCAAAATATTAAGCATGCCTGTCCATTACTCTGGAGGCTGATACTGTCCCTATCTTTCAAGGCTGTAAGTAAACCTGCCCTTTGCTCCAAAGGGCAACACTTTCTCCATTTTGCAAGTGTGTTCATTTTATAAACATCCTTGAGATTGTCCAGAACAAAGGGCAATCAGTGCCTCACTTACAATATGTGCAGAAATATGAAAGACTCCAAAGAATTGTCTTCCAATGAGTATATATTGCAAAACTTCTCAGTTCTGAAAACGTTAACGAATAGGCTAATGGTTTACTTCTAGAAATCTTGTCCTTCCATAATCCTCTTCATATAAATTAGAGATAAAAGTTATTAGCCAGCCTAGTCTACTTTGAGATAAAGGCAAATTTGTTATAATAAAGAATTAAAAATGGCATATATATATATATATATATATATATACATAAAATGCCATGTCATTTCAAATACTGACTCTTTTCCCCCTTTATATTTCTAATTATTTCAATCACTGTAAGTTTTCATAATGATTATATGGTTTCTGTTCTTTCCACCTTTAGAACTGTTAGAAAATGTTCAGATTCTGATTTTATCCTGCAAAACAACTCACTAGTTTAGAGTCACTCCTGAATCTTGGGTATTTTGAAAGGTTACCAAACTGTTATGTTGTTTCACTATTACTATGGTGGTTACAGTTTTCTTCTCCCTTCTGCTTTCAGAGCTTTTTTTAATGTCATGCTACAAAATACTTCTAATCCTTCTTTGATAATTTGTGCCAGACATAATGTCTCCTATCAGAGATCTGAGACTGCAGTAGAAAAGAAAATCTCTATTGTCTGTTTATGCTAATTGGAACATACTGTCTTGATCTCTTTCTCAATGAGATGTAGAAAATGATCATTTTATCTCATTTGATTTTTTAAAAAAGCATTTAGCATTTTACACAGAATAAGAGAGTGGTTGTCTTTATAATACAGTGGGTAACCTTGAAGATGTTCCCTGTCATAAATGGTTAAACTCTAAGGGACAATCATTTCTAATTTTGCAATGATAATTGTCTATGGCAGATTCATTTGATGTGGATATTAGATTTGTAGGCAGTGGAACACTCTTAACTTGGAGTCTGCTTTCCTTTTATTATAAGCAGGCTGCTCACTGAAAGAACAAAAACAGTTTTGGCCTCTTTGAAAGCTCATTTTTGGAGGGGCAGTCTTTGGCATGATAACAGAACCAACTCTGGCTCTTGGCCAGCTTTGTCTCCTTCCACACACTCATCCAGCAACTGACTAGAATCACAGACCTGTGGTTTGGAAGATGCATCTGGAATTATCTGGTTCCACTGGTTCTCAACACTCTATGTGGTATAAATCTACAAGCTCTAGGGTCCCACTGTAACAGGAAAAACAGAAGCAAAAACCAAAGCCCAAAATACAAAATTTTCTCTGAAAAGTTTTGTACTTTCTACCATTATGATAACATCTTAGAATACGTTCAGAAGATTCAGGTGTGCCATCTATGCTACCTGTATGCTTTTCTTAGTTGAGAGCCACTGCTCATTTCAAGATGAAGGAACAGGCCTTGATCTGACAAGCTCACACAGCCAGCTGGTGGCAGAGTCAGGATTGGGGCCCACATCTCTTCCCTCTCGGATGTGTTTTTCAATATCCTGCCTCCTGGGGCACTGGACAGGTGCCCACTTGCCCCTGCAGCTGCCTCACCCTGTTTCTCTTTATGCTCTGTTCTCTGGGCAGGGCTTCACTTGATGAGTGAGTTAGCCTCAGGCATAAATCAGGCAGTTTTCATTAATGCTTAAAGGTCATTAGGGTACCATTAGCAAATGAGAGTTTTAGTTTAACTAAAAGGCACCCTGGTAGCCTGAAAGAATTTTTGTATCCCTAAATACATTAAGCCAGAGTTGAGGACATTTAATTTAGTAATTTAACAAATAATCCATAACTTCGTCTTCTCAAAACTTATTTAAGAATCTACACTTTTCACTTGATGAAAATTCTATCGTATTTCCTTCACGTGTTCACCTTGGTTACTATTAACGGATCACTGATTGGTTGCATCTTCATTCATCTGCATCACATATTTTATTGAGTGACATGAACTTCAGAATAAAGATAAATCCAATACTCCCTGAACTCAAGTCACTGAAAAGAAAAGAATAGGAAAGAATAAAAAGTATATAAAGCAAAAGTCATTTGGCTTGAATAAGAGTGCAGAGTGTTGTGTTGTAAGACCTTTACTTTCTAAAATACGTTGTAAAATCCCTGATTTTGCTCTAATATAGAACCTTATTATATTAAGATAATCAAGACTATTAATGAAAAATGATAGCAAGTAAATATAAAATCATACATTTCAATAACTGCTTACTAAAAACAAGATCTTCATAGTTTTCTAAGAATTCACATACACATCATCTTATTTAATTATCAAAAAACTCTGTAAGTAGAATATATAATAATAATACAATATAGTAAGTAGAATATATAATGCTATTATCATTTTATAAGTGAGACATCAAGACTCAGGGGTTTGGCACCTCATATATGGTAACCAGTCAGTACACTCGAGTCATTGGGATTTATCCCCCTTCTGATCTCCGCCCTTGTCTAAGGTCCTGTGAGCTGGCGCTCAAGCTTAAGGCAGCTTTTAGACCTGCGCAATGTTTTGGGGCCCTGAATCCCTTCCTTTTTGTCTATCATGGGAAGCCAGAAAGAAAAGTAAATTCACTTTAGCGTCTGTTGCTTAAGCCTAGAATAAAACTTAAACAGAATGTAGCCCATTGTGTGTTCTTGGCACCCTTGTCAAGGATAAGTTGACCATATATATGTGGGTTTATTTCTGGGCTCTCTCGTCTGTTCTGTTGGTCTATATGTCTGATTTATGCCGGTAGCATATGTTTTTTTGACAGATAAATGGATAAAGAAAATGTGATATATACGTACAATGGAATATGATTTGGCCTTTAGAAAAAAAGGAGGGAATCCTGCCATTTGTGACAATGTGGACGAAGCTGGAGGAAATTAAGTGAAATATAAGACAGTCACAGAAGGACAAATACTGCCTGATTCCACTTACATGAGTTATCTAAAGTAGTCAAATTCATGGAAGCAGAAACTATAATAGTGGTTGCTAGAGGCTGGAGGGTTGGGGAAATGAAGAGCCATTATTCAATGGGTATAAAGTTTCATTTATACTAGATAAATAAATTCTAGAGATTGGCTGTGCAGCATAGTCCTTACGGTTAACAATATGGTATTGTGCACTTCAAAATTTGTTAAGAGAATGGATCTCATGTTAAGTGTTCTTACCACACACATACACACATACACACAGAAGTGGCCCAGATAAGACTGAATAAAAAAAGTCTTAACCCCTAGTCTAAATTCTCAAAATGAGAACTTAAAGAAAATAAAACACTACATCCAAAAAACATCTCTAGCAGTTTCAATGATCAAGCAGAAATTTCTCTCATCAGATGCAGATACCATCGTCAAGTTGTAACGTATCTACTTTCCGAAGGTAGAATAATTAAATGAGAGGAAGGTTGCCCTTCCTATTTCCCAGCGTTTGGTATTATTCTACTTTCTCACCATCATTCCTTAACTAGCTTACTACTATGAAATAGTGTTTGCATGTTTCTGATGTTTTTTAAAAATTTTTATTGGAGTATAGTTGATTTACAATGTTGTGTTAATTTCAGGTGTACAGCAAAGTGAATCAGTTATGCATATACATATATCCACTCTTTTTTATATTCTTTTCTCATATAGGCCATTACAGAGTACTGAGTTCCTGTGCTATAAATTGACATTTCTGGAGGTTTTTGAAGTTCTTTCCTTTCTTGTCACCTACCAGAACCTCTCACATAGGAAATTCAAGTGATTAAGGTAAAAAGTGTGGCCAAAGGAATCAACATGGAACTTGTTTTTTCTCCCTTCATGTCCATTCCATACATCAAGTTACCTCAACTGACCTCTTTATATTTTTAATTTTGCTTCACTTATTTGATAGTTATTCATGAGTATTTAGCTAGGGGGCTCAAATTAAGAAATAAACAATTCCAGTGTTTTTATATACTGATTAGCCACCCCTAAGTTAAAGAGCCATTTATCTTTCAAATCAAACTATACTTAGAAATCTTTCAATATTAACTCATTTATAGTAATATAAGCAGTCTCTAATTTTTACTTAGATTTACAAGGGCTAGATCATGATCCTAAAATAAAATAGAACATCACATATGTAAGCTGATTGTTGTTAGACCCGTGGGATGACCTATGACAAGACAGTGTAATACAGGGGTAAAGAGTGGGTTCTGGAGTCAGACTGCCTAGGTGGGTCTGATTTGGGGCTCTACCATTAATTCACTGTGTGATCTTAGGCAAATTATTTAATTTCTTTGTACCTCAGTTTTCTCATGTTAAAAAAATGGGGGTAATAATAGATCGATGATTTTGGACGTGTAGGCTGCTGAAAAGAAATGCTATCTATGGTCATTATTACAGATGAGCTAATATTCATGGGAGAACACTGGTTCATTCCTCTGCCTATTATTGCAGGAACTCAGTCTCTATGTAAAGTTTCACCAATTTACTTCTAGGATTTTCCAATTATGGTTCTCGTGAGTTCACAAAAGACTCACATTCTTCTGCTGTGGCCTAAGCCACCCAAGGGCATCTTTTGACTCCCCTGCTTCTGGCCCTGTAGCAAGGCTAATGTCCCACCATACCAAAGGTGCCATCTCTAGATGTTTTCAGATTCCCACTGCACCAAAGCCAAAATCTGTTCCACCTGGAAGGGAAGGGAATCTATGTCCTGATGTCAGGTTTTACCCTTTGTGTGCCTCAGGAAATTGACTTCTGTCCCTCGTGCCCTTCTACCTTCCATTTTCCCATAAGCTCCACACTTGAAGCCCTGGGTGGGGGAACAGTGATACCTGAGGACAAAAACCCCTTGTCCTTGCTACTCCCTTTCTACTCTTCCATGAGTAATTCTCCTGAAAATCGGCTCAGGAAAGTCCTGCCCAGCAGCTCCTCAGACATGCTTGGGTGGGCTCGAATCTTATCCCAGCTTCAACCCAGGACTCTGATTCTCCGTACTTGGTTATGCAAAGATGCTAGTGAAATCCTGACACCTTCTTTGAGCAACCAGTGGAGAGAGACTCCTTTCAGTGCTCCCTTTGGGGCAATTGTACATTCCTGTACTATTTCCAGTAAATATATTTTCTAAGCAAAGTAAAGCTTTCCATATGCTTTTGTGATTTTCAGCATGCCACTATGTGAGTACCATAAAAGCCTGAACTATTTGCTGCTGGTAAGATAGTGCCACATCTGTCTACTTCCTTAAACAACTTTCCATCAGGAGTACTAAATTTTTCCATAATATCAACTGTTAACAATGTTCTCAGCTCAATGTTATATCAGTTGAGGCAATCAACTGATTAAATGTTACCTACAAGGCATTTTCTTTGAGGTTCAGAATGGCAGATAGAGAAAGAAATTAATAGGCATAAAGCTCTGGGGAAAATATGAAGTTTTTCATGGGAGTGGAGAGTGGCAAACTATATTTTTCTGCAGGGTTTTCCTGACGGATAATGTTTATATGCACAAGTATATATACCCACTGTTTCTATAAGCTTAGCAGAAGTACAGTTGGCTACAGGTTGTACACAAGAATCTAAAGGCTGCCTGTAAGCCCCACTCCTCATTCCCACTAATCTGCCACACACTCGTGATGAGGAATCCCCGGTTCTGCCATTAATCCTTTCTACTATGAACATACTGCCACACAATTTGTGATTGCAGTTGCTAATGTATCTTGAAGTATATCTAACCTCCAGGTGATTTCCCATCTGGAGATGTTTCCAGTTTTGTGAGTTTTATCTCTGAATCAACTTTAATAGAAAATGCCAATTTCTTGAAGCATTTCTAATAACTTGGTTCTGGAACCCTATTTACCTCTGTATTTCAAGAATGTACAGTATTATTTGACTCTAATGACCTTGGAATGTTGAAAGAATGCCTTACATAGGGATTGTCTAAAATATGCATTATGGCAGCCTTTTGGTGCCATTCAATTGTACTGTAAGACAAGAGGTTGGATTAGTCTGCTATGGAACAATTGAAGACTAGGCAGCTTCCATGAAGCAAAGGCTAAGGAAAGATATTAAGAGTAGACACAGGGCTTCCCTGGTGGCGCAGTGGTTGAGAGTCTGCCTGCCGATGCAGGGGACACGGGTTCGTGCCCCGGTCCGGGAAGATCCCACATGCCGCGGAGCGGCTGGGCCCATGAGCCATGGCCACTGAGCCTCCGCGTCCGGAGCCTGTGCTCTGCAACGGGAGAGGCCACAACAGTGAGAGGCCTGCACACCGAAAAAAAAGAGTAGACACAGCTGCTTACCATGAAGACCAGGCTCTACAGATAGCAGTGGAAGCCTGAAATATTGATATGTACAACTGCAAAGGACCATTGTTCATGCACAAACTTTTCAAAACCACTATGACTGCGCTACCATCATTATCACTAATATCACCTGACAAACATTTATGTTTAAAAAGTAATCTGCATAGAAAAATCAGGATGCTTGTTTTAACGTAAAACTAGATTTTATAATGTAGTAAAGTATATATTATTTATAAATTTTAAAAGAAAGGATAAAGCCCATAAAGGAACTACCCCAGTCATTCAGAGAATGCAAATGTCCCTGTTTTGGTCATCTATCCTTTCTAATCCAGCTCACAGGGAGTACTGAAAGATTCAAGTAGCCTTTCTATTGCTACAAACTAGAGCACATAAACCAACATTCACTTACCCTCTTCAGAACGACAGAGCTAACAAACAACTGGAAGTTTCACAGTTTTAGAAGAGACAGTCATCACTCTAGAATACCACACTGCATCGGAATATAGGCAAAGGATGCAGATTATAATCATTTTTCAATCTTGTGCAGTTAGAAGAGAGATGCTGGACCAGACCTGCAAACTTCGTTAAGGTGCCACTAGGCTGTCCACCACTGTTAAATTCCTATTGGCATTTCCATTAAAAAGAGAGAAGTGGGAGGGGAGGGAAAGGGAAATTAAAGGAGGACAAAAACTTAGCCCTTAAAAGTAGGCTCACTTACTTGCTGTTAATATTATCAATGCTTTGATGATTTGGCAGGTGCAGTGGAAGAGACAAATGCCCAACTTTGTTCGGCATTTCTCTCAGCTTATCATTTGTCCCCAGACACAAACTCAACTGGGAGCACTGTGCAAATCACGCCATGATGTAAGCACCTTAAATCAACAGACTATTTTGTATATGAAGATGTCCGACCAAATGAATAATTTATTATTTATTGAGGGTTTTTTTCCCTCTAAAGGAATAATAGACTTTCACCTAAACATCTATATACACTCATTCCGTTCCTGCTGGTGACAAAAGTCCAATCTTTTACCAGGTGATTACCTGGAGCATGGAGTACAATGTATGATCACATGGACAGAGATTATTCCCCATGGAGTGGGAGGAGACCCACATAGAGAGTGAACCCTTGACCTAGGACTCATAAATACAGTGCACTGCCAACTGAACTCACTGGCCAAAGAAAAAGAAAGCATTTCCAATTAGGAAACAAACCTGGTTGCCCAGTACTTTCTTTTGAATGTTAAGTTATCCTCAGCACTTTTGTTCCAGGCTAGATAATTCTAATACTTTTATTCTTCACTGAAAAAGCTCTCATTTTCAGAGACCTAACAATCAATGACATCTGTGAAACCTGATTGGATCCTGATTTGAAAAATATATATAAAAGACATTTGAGGATAATTGGAGAAATTTGAAAATGACTATATTAGGGAATTAATATTAATTTTCTTAGGGGCAATAATGCTATCATAGTTTTACATGAAACTATCCTTATTCTTAGAAGTTGCAGCTGAAATACTTCAGGGTGAGGTGTGATGTCTGGAACTTTAAAAAGATATACACATATATAAATATGGGAAATAGTGCAAATAATTAACAAGGTGGTGGGTATTTGGTTACTTATTGCAATATTCTTTCAACTTTTCTGTATTTCTGCAAATTGTCATAATAAAAATTTGAGAAAATAACTTCTCTTTCACAGTTAGGACAGTTTGATGAAAACAAACACTCCAGGGAGCACCAACGTTAAAAATGGTGGGAAAAGCCTGTTGTCCAGACCTGTAGGAGTCAAATAAAATGTAATAAGCAGAGACAAATATGTGGGAGAAAAAAATTCGATATAATAAACAGAGGTGAAAACTCCTCTCCCAAGTTAGGTTGAAAAGGAAAATAAATTTGGTTGAATTTGTTTCATTCATTCATTCTGCAAATATTTATTGAGTATTTACTCTGTGCTACCTAATGTGGGGTCAAACAATAATCAGAAATTCCTCTAGGAATTTGTAATTTGAGAAAAATCAACGCTAAATATTGTCAATTCTGCCTCCACCAACTTTCCATCCCCTTCAACAACTCCATTTACCCATCATCTGATACAACTAGAACTACTTCTCAAGCTCGTCGGCATCCTGTGCTGGATCACTGCAGTTGCTCCAGACTTGATCATGCCATTCCCCTGCTTAAACTCTCCTGCCTGTCCATTGGCCTTAGACCTCTATGATTAATTAGATCTCTGCTTATCTCTCCAGGCTTACCTATCACCACTTCATACCTCAAAAATATCTCAAAATCTACACTCAGTATAGATGAAATTGCTTTCCGTTTTCCAGATTGCCGTGCTCCCTCTTTTCAGATTTGCACATGATAATCCCTCTGTTTGAATCACGTTCTCCATCTCACTCCTCCTCTATCTTTGCCTGTCTACCTCTTATGAGTTCTTTAGGTCTCATAATATAGGTCACTTCCTTCAGGAAACTTTCCTTGTCTTCCAAAGTCACCACCTTGAAAATACCACCGTCTACTTTCCCTATCATCCCACTTAACACACCATATTGTAATTGTGGTTTAATAGCCTAGTCAGTGCTTAAAGATTATGATGGTGCACTTTTCATGATGAACTCTGGCATCACTGATAATAACATTGACTGGAAACATCAAATGGATATTAGAAGAGTTTTCAGTTCTTCATATATAGGTGATTGAAAGTCATGGTAATTATCACACATCGCCATAGGGAAATTATCTAGCTAAGAATTTCCAGCAGAGACTAGATAGCAATATATTAGCTCTTGTTTCATGTGGAATTATTATATCCTTTGGAACAGATAGGAAGTTGAAACTCAATCCCACTACGCCTACCTGGTATAGTGCCATGTGCCCTTAAAGGGTACACACACACGTACACACAGAGTTAAAATCAAATGAAATAAGTGAAAAACTCATATTCTGACAAAATGGTTAGCAACCCCCCTAATTATTTGTTGAACTATTTACTAGAAAGACTTTCCTGGGTCCTGCGGCAACATAAATTATTCTAATTATAGGATAGTATGATTTACTTGTTACTGAGTCCTCTCTCCTACCTTTCTCTCCTCCTTTCTTTCTCTTTTCCCTTCTGTCATGGATTATTAATGATGATTGGCTGTGATTTATTAGCCTTCTTGCACAGTGTTTCTTAAGTGTGTCATTGACATTAGCTAATTGCCAATGCCATCACCCTGCCATAGTCCCTGTCACACTGTTTTCCACTTAAACACTTGCCATTTTGCCCAACCTTCACTGATCACTGATATCCTTCTCAAGATCAAATAAATACAATTCTATTATGCTCTATTTACAGTAGTACCTTAATTCAGCATATTTAAAGTTTGAAGTTTGGCTTAAAGGAAGCTCAAAATGTAATATCATATATGCATGTATCTTTAAATATTCCCCTTTTAGTTTTTAAAACCAACTAGTTCACATAATACAACAGTTTCCAAGCTAAAGTGGTAATTTACTCTTATTTGAAAAATGAGGAGTCACCCTGATTTATAGTTTGTACCATACATTTACAGTGTAAGTATCACAAAAGCATGTCTACCCAGCATTCTATCCTCTGGCACTTCCAAATATCTACAGTAAATGATGTCTATAATGATGAACTCAAAGAGCTTACAAGATCCCAAATATTATATTATGGCTGGTGTATTTTTAGTGTTGAGTGCATGTAATTGCTAATCCCTTTTGAAAGGTAATGCATGTGTTTATAGATGTTCTAACCTAGTCTGTATTTTTTTTTCTTTTTTTTTTGTGGTACATGGGCCTCTCACTGTTGTGGCCTCTCCCACTGTGGAGCACAGGCTCCAGACGCTCAGGCTCAGCGTCCATGGCTCACGGGCCTAGCCGCTCCACGGCATGTGGGATCTTCCCGGACCGGGGTACGAACCCGTGTCCCCTGCATCGGCAGGTGGACTGTCAACCACTGTGCTACCAGGGAAGCCCCCTAGTCTGTGTTTTTAATTGTTAATTGTCATTAGTCTCTTCTTAGAGTGCCTGCCCTGCATGCACCAAGTTGTCATTATCCACTCTAGGTATTTGCCGTGTTTTCATTTAAATTTTATTTTTTTTTCTGAGAAAGTTAAGTAAGTTATTTTGGAATCCAGATAAAAACGTTATAGTACATAGTTGCGAAAGTTATTTCTCTCCAATTATCACCAGAGACCATCTGATACTGAATTTTCTACTAACTACCCTTTAGTTGTGTCGTTTGATGACAATACATGTGATCATAGATTGCAGTACCTTTAAATAAGATTCCCAACCTACTTAACATGCTCTGGTGGTCAGTCTCAGTCTCTGCTTTCTTCCTTTGGAGGAACTGAGGCACAAAGTATTCATGATTCTATGTAAGCAGAGCATGAAACTTGGCCTTGAATCTTTGGGTTTCTTAATTAGTGCTTATTTTGCTGGATTTACCACAAATCTATTCTTTAATCCAAATGCTATTAGGATGTCCAGGATTGGATAAAAGTCAACAACTCTAGCTGACTAATCCAGGAAAAGAATATGTAATGTGTCTTAGTTTACATTGTAGTGTGTTTTGAAATAAGCTTTAAATTTCTGAAGTTGTTGATTACAATTGCAAGAGAAGATGCAGAGCCCAAATGGCCTTGCTTGACGTTTTTCACCCAGTGAACATGACGTCTTTTCTAGTAATAAATGTTTTATTCTAAACAGAAAGTATGGAAAAGAAAAAAGAACAAGGGAAAAAACAAAATCACTTGCAATCTTTTTGATTTTCAGAAATAACATCTACTAACATTTTGGGCTGCCTTTCCAATCCCATATTACACATGCCCATAGCACCAGGTATTTCCCCCTTTATATTAGTCCTCATAATTATAATATTAGTTTAATGTTTGCTTTTTCCTAAAGACTGCAATCTTCTGGAAGCAGCACTGTCTCTGCCTTCCTTAGGCAATGTCATAACCAGAGATCCTAGTGCAGTATGCGGCTCATAGCAGGCACTCAACAAATATTGGCAATGGAAAGATAACTGTTTTCTATGCATTTTATAGATATATTTTTGCTTCCAAAAAATAGTACTATACAGTGCATATAGCATGTGTTTTCAAATAAAAATCCTTATTACACACAATTTGAAATATGATCTCAAGTGATAAATGATTGACACCTTGCTCCACTTCTAGTTTGAAAAAAATGCATGTACTTCATAAATCTTAGAGTAAATATTTCACAACATAGTACATGTTCCAAGCCAGATCACACTCACACAGCAAAAAAAAAATCAATAGAGTGAAGTGTAGATATCCAGCAAAAGACATCTATCTAAATATTGATAATGCTGTAGTGGATTTTCCAAATTTATAGTAGTACCCTATCTTTTTAATTTGAGACTATTTCTCAATGGGAAAGCAGTTGAATTACAATGCTCCCTTAAGAATAACCTAAGCTTTAAAAAAATGGGGGACGGTGACTAGGACAGAACAAATCAGTAACCTGTACAGAGGAGATGGAGTCTTCTAAGAAATTTTAAAACCAATGCGTAATTATAAGGATGACAGGTGCTTTAATGTGAAAAAAAAAGACCTCTCTTCCAATGCCTAATAACTGAGTATTTCTCAGAAGATCTGAAAGAAGGGTAAAATTTAAATATTGGACTTGAGGCCTTATATTTACACTACAACTACCAATAAGCAGGAAGAACGTGTTGATCCCCAATTATAATCATCTCTTTTAAATCCTCTTATCCACTGACCTTTTTTTTTAGTTTTAATATATGCAAGGCTCTGTTCTAGGCACACTCCAATTGCTGTCACTTTCTTTATTTTCAATACAGTGGTTTTTCCTCTTCCCTATCTGGTCATGATTTCCCATCCTTTTAATGTACCTGGTGTTCTTCCTTTGCTCTGTAAATATTGGTAACCTTTCATTTTCTTGTGCTCTGAACTCTCCTTTGGACAATCTTACATACTTTCATAGTTTCAACTACTGTAACTTCCAGAACCGTATTTCCTACATCCTGGTTAGTTCCCCTCCCATTCTCTGAAATTTTTGGCACCTTGCTCACTCATCCTCTCCACCCCAAGCTAGACATTCATTCTGGGTGATTCAATATCCTGGTGGTTCAACACCTGCCTCACACATCTTCCAAAACCTCTGCCATCCCACTTCGGCCACACACCCCCATGGCCGCTCTTTGGAACTTATAATCAACTGAAAATATTCCACTGTCAGAATGACTAATTCAAGTATCCTATGCTCTGACAAAGCTTCTCTTTTTCCAGTTTCTTCTTGAGCTATTTTCTCACTACAGTTTTTCAAAAGCCATGGTGGATCTCCAGTTCTTCGACCCTTTATCTTTCTCCTGAAAATCAACACTTCAACTTTCTTTCTTACACACTTTAGCTACTATAATCCAACACTTCAATATTTTCTTCCCAATATCCTAAACTCCTTGGCCCAGTTGTTCTTCCATCCTACCTCATCACCAAGCTCACTCAGATTCCAACACTCTGCTGGAGAAAATTCTACACTAGGCAGGTTAATATTGCCATATATTCATGACTATTAGCCTTAATCCTCACACTGCTAAAAAATACATTTATGTTACTTAGCCAAGTCTCCAATTCTTCACCATAATTATTAAAAAGTTTCTAATTATCCTCAAAACTCTGATACTCTCTCTTCCACCTTCAAATTCTTAGTCATACCCAGATTTTCTCATCCCCTACTTTACTGAGAAGAAGATAACCACAAACGAGAATTTCCTCAATTTGTCATTTTAAGACCTACAAGCTTACCTATACCTTCATCCACTCTTTCCTTCTTCCATCTTAACAAATATTTACTGAGTATCGGCTGTGTGCCAGGCACTGTGCTGGGTGCTGGAAATACAAAGAAGCATATGACAGATTCAGTCTCTTACCTCATGGAGCTCATAGTTTGGTGGAGAAGAGATCCATTAAAGAACTATACTAAAAATTAATTATATTTGTGATAAGCACTATCATGAAAACAGGATGCTACAAGATCATAGGATGGGGGACCTGACCTATATTTAAAGTAAGACTTAAAGCCAAGTAGGAGTTGTTCAGGCAAAGGTGTATATATATAGAAGGAGTTTCAGCCAAGAACATGGATAAGAGCACATCATGTCCAAGGAAATGAGAAATGGTTGATGAGTCAGGAGCTCAGAGAAACAAGTATGCAATGAGAATGAAGGCTAAGGATTTCAGCATTTTTCTAACAACAGAGGGACATTTAAGCAGGGGAATATGATTGGTTTGTTTCTGCTTTGTGTTTTTTTTTTTCTTTTAAAATCCTAAATCTGACATTGAAAAAAGATTGTTCAAAATTGGGTGGGGGGCAGTTGAAGTAGGTAGAGCAGAAGCCGGATTGAATTGTACTGAGGAGTGAGTGTGAGAACAAGGAAATGGATTAGCAAGAGCATATTTATCTTTCTAGTTTGTTTACAAAGGAAGAGGGGGTTACTTCAGGAGGATGTGAAATCATAGGGGGGTTTGCTTCCATTTGTGACACATTTGAGTACAGATATTACAGAGAGGGCAAGAGTGAAGGTGTTGCATTTGCAAAGATTCAGAGGAACCTAAAAAACTGGACTTCTGCAGGGAGCTTATAATATAATTAGATATATGCATGCTTGAAAAGATCTCTCCTTATACTGGGAAGAACACTTCACAATATGGCACATATAATAAGTTATATAGTTTGGTGTGAGAGAGATTGGGTGGGGGGATTAGGGAGGATGTGGTATATACACTGAGTGAGCCTTGAAAAATGTAGAATAAAGATGTCCTGAACTATAGTGATGGTGAGTTAGATGCAAAAGGCATTTGAAGAGAAGAGTCTGTTTCACTTTGTGATTAGGCCAATACTGTATAGACAATTAAAACTAAAGGAAACCTAGATGTGTGTGAGTTGGTGGTATTAATTTTGAAAATGAAAGAGCTCGTGCTCTGCTTCAGTCTCAGAGATGATCTTGTTCTTCCCTCTAATGAAGCAGGGAACGAGAATCAGGAAATGCAGAGCAAGGGGTGAAAGGGAGAAATTGACCAACATCCAGAAGCTACCAAACTCAGTCTCCATTTTGTGGCTTATTTTCTCTTAAAATTTCCCCAAATGGCAAATCTACACATGTTCAAGCATAGGTTCAAATTATTATCCGTTTTTGTCTGCGAGTTGGCAGAAAGAAAGGAGAATAACAAGACCTCATAACGAGGAGGGTGTGGGAAAATCAGCCTTCTCATATTTTTGTAGTCAGAGAGTGAATCAGAACAAACTTTGTACAGTCTGGCAATAAGTAGTGAAATTATTTCCTTGGGAAAAATTCCATTTCTAGAAATTTATTCCAAGGAAAGAACTGCAAAAAGTATAGGTATGAGGATGATCATGGCAGAGTTATTTATAAAAGTGAACAATTTGGAAACAAGCTGTGTGTCCATTTTTTGAGTAATAATTAAAATATGATGTATCTGTACAAGGAAATACCATGGAGATTTTTTAAAAAAAAACAAACCCAGAGATACCAATCTATATGTATCAACATAGAAAGATGTTCACAATATGGCAAAATATAACGAGTTATTGAATATATTTGGTATATATGATCACGTTTATGAAAAACTATTTACTTATACATAATAGAAGACTTAAAAGAGACACAACCACAGGCAAACAAATTATTTTGGAAAAATTTGGGATTATGGTTGCTGTCAAGTTTACTTTTGCTTGCTTATACTCTCTTGTGTTTTTTAATTATTTGGTAATTGATAAAGATTGTTATAAAGAAAATGGTTTTTAGCTTAAAAATCTAAATACACATAATTTGCGATAATACATACTTATCAACATTCCAATCCATCAGCGTGTTTAATGGCCTATCCACGATAAAAGGGAAAATAAATAGAAAATTTGGAGCTGGAATAAGTAAATGAAAAGCCATTTCATGCTTATGACACCACAGACTTTTTTTTTCTTAATGTGATACTATGCTAAAAGGTTCTCTAGAGACTTTAAAGCATTAACGCACCTCTCTAATTACCCAACAAAAAGTAAGATGCAGCAAATAAAAACGGTCTTTCAAAATTGGGTGGATATCCTAGTGAAATCCAATTAGTGACAGCCTTCTCCAGAGTTGAGACTAAGAACCCATTTCCATTAGGTCCTTGGTCCAGATTAGGGATCATTCTTTTAGAAATTTCAGTCTCTCCATGATGAACACAGCTTAGTTTAGGATTCTTGAGATCTTAATGCATAATGCACCTATGAAACTGCCTTTCACTTAGAAGCCTCTCTGAAATGAATGAATTAATGAAAGAATAATTAAATATATAGTTACATGGCCAACAGGACAGTCTGTGCATCGGAAATTTTGAGAAGCTGAATGTGACAAAATAATAATATAAATAATAACAATAATAGTAGTAAAAAAATAATAGTTGCTATAACAAAAGGCAAATTCATCACTGCTAAAAGTGACACCAATGAATGATATCAGAAAATGCTGTCTCCGTCAGTTTCGGCTGTTATAACAAATACCATAGACGTGTGGCTTAAATGACAAACGTTTATTTCTCACAGTTCTGGAGGCCAGAAATCTGAAATCAGGGTGCTAGTATGGTCAGGTTCTTGGTGAGGGCCCTCTTTTTGGTTATGTCCTCCCATGGCCGTTCCTTGGTACGTGCCAGCAGACAGAGGGAGATCTTGTGTCACCCTCTTTTTGTAAGGGCATTAATCACATCATGTGAGCTCCACCCTCATGATCTCATCTAGACCTAATTACCTCCCAAAGGCCCCACCTCCAAACACCATTACAATGGGGACTAGAACTACAACATACAAATTTGGGGGCGGTGTGGGGGGGCGGCACACAAACATTCAGTCCATGGCAAATGCCAACACATCTTATGGAGGCAGAATGTCTCCTTAATCATATTATTATTGGTTACATATTAATCATTGCCATTGTTTATATAAAGAAAAAACAATGAAAGTTGGGTAGTCAGCATGACTCCTTAGAAAAAAGGAGACGCCAGAGAGAAAAGTTCACAATACCAACTCAGTGTCTCCAGTGGAGGGTGGATGCTCTAGTCTACAACCCCTCTACCTTGTCCCTGTGGTAGGTGACCCCAGTTTAGAGGCCGATAAATCAGGTCATTACAGGGTGATGCCACTAGGCATTTAAATATTACAATTGTCCTTGCTCCCCTCTCAACCACCACCACTCTCTCTGATTCCATGTTCACTAAATAGCTTCTGATTGTAATGTGCTTTCCCACACAGATTTCCTACAGGGAGGGAATGTGCTGCTCTTGCAGACTCTAAAAGTCCATGGGATAGCTACATTTCTCTTCTCAGCTGGCTGTCATTCTCATTTATACAAGCCATCTTCTATGAGCTTATCTGGTCTATGCTAGAGAGTTCGAGATTAAATACAGTCTAGGGATGCTGATCAAACACGATGAAATCTCCTAACTCTTTTACTCATTCATAGAATTTGACCCCTTGCTCACAGTTTTCCTCTTTATCCCAGACTCTGCCATCCCCATGGGTGATTTCAACATCCGTATGGATGTCCCACCTAACATTCTGGCCTTCTCGTCCTTTCACATGCACGTTTTCTACTAACTTTTCCTTTGCTCCACCTCAGCCCACTGCTCCCATGGCCATATCCTAGGTCTTGTCACCACCATCTGAAATTGTTTGACGTTCCAAATCATTAACTCATATTTCTTGTTCTCTGACTACAACGTTTCCCTTCCTAGCTCACTAGTGCCCTCCTCTCATGTCAATTGCTTCCTTTTAAAAAGTTATTTATTAATTAATTAATTTGGCTGCGCTGGGTCTTAGTTTCAGCATGTGGGATCTTTTTTAGTTGTGGCATGTGGGATCTAGTTCTGACCAGGGATCTAACCTGACCTCCTGCATTGGGAGCGTGGAGTCTTAACCACTGGATCACCAGGGAAGTCCCTCAACTGCTTCTTAAGTTCCTTAAAGGAATCAGAACAATTCAGAATTTTCTCACAGACGTTTGTAGTCATTTCCTAAAGATTTTTAGTTATTTGTCTTTCTTTTTTATGTTGTATAACATAAAACTGACCGTCTTCATCACTTTGACGTGCACAGTTCAGTGACATTATGTATACTACATTACTGTGCAACCATCCATCTCCAGAACTCTTTTCATCTTGCAAAACTGAAACTCCGTACTCATTAAACACTAACTCCCTGTTCCCTCCACCTCCCCCACCTCCAGCCCCTGGCAACCACCATTCTACTTTCTGTCTCTGTGAATTTGATTATTCCAGATACTTCATATAAGTGGAATCATACAGTAGTCTCTTTTTGTGACTGACTTATTTCACTTAGCATAATGTCCTCAAGGTTCATCCATGTTGTGGGATGTGTCAGAATTCCTTTCCTTTATAAGGCTGAATAATATCCCATTGTATGTATAGACCACATCTTGTTTGTCCATTCACCTGCTGATAGCACTTGGGTTGCTTCCACCTTTTAGCTACTGTGAATGATGCTGCCATAAACATGGGTGTACTTACTCACATTTCTTGTTGCTGCCAGCCTCTGAAAGTCTTTATAACTTACTCCTTTACAAACCAAACTAGCACTAAAATAATTCCTCAAATAGTTGCCATTTATCTTCTGTCTTTGCTTTTTCTAAAAATGGTAATGATAACTCAGATCCACCTTTGTGATGGTGCTTCATGACTAAGCTGTTTTATGCTTGTAAAATGTTATTCATTGACTCTGCTGTCAATGGATATGAGTACTCTATAAATTCTAGCTAGCTAATGTATGTTTATTAAATATGCAAAGGTATGTGGAGGACTTCCCTAAGGGGGTTCAGACTAATAATATGGCTTTCAGATAAGGTTTTTTGAAGGATTTCTAATTAATTACAAGGCCAGCTCTCCTATCCTTCAGGCACGTGGGACAATTTTTACTTCCCTACTATCCTTGCAGTTAGGAGAGGCCTCAGGACTAGTTCTGATGAATGGCTACAAGTTGAATGTGTGTCTCTTTCAGGCTGAAGCAATGTAGGTTTACTTCTGGGCAAAAGCTCTCTCTTCTTCTGCTGCATCAACTAAGGAGGCCACTTGTTCCAGATGGTACAGCTTTAGGATGGTGGAACTGTTAACTAATGATCACTGAGTAGCCATATGGAAGGCATTTGCCCTGGACAGCTGCCCAGACATTTTGTAAGAAAGAAATAAACCACTGAGATTTGTGGGTTTATTTGTTTCTGTAACATAACCTAGTCTATCCTGACTAATACAGTAGGGAACTATTTAATCAAATTGTGAGTGGTGATACATCCATTAATCACGCAGCTATTTTTAAAAATGAGGCTAATATGTGTTGATATAGAAAGATCCTCCAAATATATTAATGTTAAAAAGCAAGATACCAGGGGCTTCCCTGGTGGTGCAGTGGTTGAGAGTCCGCCTGCCGATGCAGGGGACACAGGTTCGTGCCCCGGTCCGGGAAGATCCCACATGCCGCAGAGCGGCTGGGTCCGTGAGCCATGGCTGCTGAGCCTGCGCGTCCGGAGCCTGTGCTCCACAACTGGAGAGGCCACAATAGTGAGAGGCCCGCATATCGCAAAAAAAAAAAAAAAAAAAGCGAGATACCGAATGCAGTGTACATAGTATGTTATCATTTGTATAAACACTTACATAGGCATTGAATATCTGTCCAGATACAAAAAAATTGGTAAGAGTGGTTGCCTCTGAGAAAAGGAAGGGAGGACAAACAGGTGTGGGAGAGAGACATTTTTCACTGTTTGAATATTTTTAAGTATTTAGTATTTAATAATATTTAAAAATAATAAATGTGCATGGATTAACTGGTTACGAGTAAATAAGCATTAAAAGCAGTAAGGAAAGTCTAAATTAGCTCAGTGGTTAAGGGATCTGAAAGAAAACAATACATTTGAGAAATCATGAAGAAATTAGATTGACAAAATTTGATAGCTTGTAAGTATTAAGCATATGGGGAAGGAAGATGTCAGAGATGGCCATAATATAAGTTCCATAATATAAGAGGGCAAGAATTTGTGCATCTTTATTTTCATTGATAGAAGGTATGGACTGAGTAACTACATAAGATATCAGTTATGGCTATGTTGAAAAAAATATTTTTGTCCTTTGCAATTTATATTACATTTGGAAGTAGGTGATGTCTTTCATTTTGTATGTAATGAAATTTCAGTAAATGATTCCGTTATTTTTATTTTGGCCTACTTGTTACCTTCAACTCCATGTAACTATTTAACAAGAATATGTCAGCAAAAGATAAAAATCAGCCCGTGGAAATACGGAATCAAACATAATATTTCAAATTTATCAAATATTAAATGGTTGAGACTCAAAGGTCTAGAAGAATACAACCTGGTTGAGAATTCAGCAATCACTTTATAGAAAATAACTTGGCTTTAAGGTATGATAGCATTTATATAAATTTATTTCTGCATTTTGTTTAAATTCTTTTGTTTAGAAGCTTCCAAACAATAACACTCAATTGTTTCAAGTTATTATATATTTGTTTAACAGATCTAAGGTTTGGTTCCTTTTTCTTCTCTTCTGATTTGTTGGAATTTTGCACTGGTACACTGTAAATAGCATTGCTCACAAGAACTATTACCCTTCTTTTTCTTGAGATTTTTGAAGATATTGCAATCATGTAAAGCCGATGGTAGTCTATCATGTGTCATAGAGCAATTTCTAATCTCTCAAACATGGAAGAGAACGACAAATTGTTTGGTTTTTGAGGAATCCCTTTACATGTAAGCGGCGCAGTTCTTGCTCCAAATAAAAGGTGCAGAGAACCCTCTCGTAACTCGATGAGGCACAGGGGATCACCTTTCTTTGTCACAGGCAAAGGTAGCCCAGTGACCCAGAAAGAGAAATGGGAGGCATCCCCCAGTTGCAGAGCTCTGCCTCCCAGCAACTATGCTATGGGCATAGGTGCAGGAGAAAGCCTGCCTGATTATAGGGATGACTAGGTTTGATAATCAGTGACTCCTGGGCAGAAATCAAGAGGCATTCACATGCTAAGCAGCTACCTGTAACTCAGCCTCCTTCCTCTGACCCAGAAGATTTCTGACTGGTGCCTGGTCCTGCATGGCCTCAACATTTTCTGGGCTGTTCACATACCACACAGCTGGTACTTTGGCATCTTGTGGGAACTCTACACAGAAAGCTTTTCCCCTGACCCTTCCACTTTCAGATTTATTCCTGCTTTCTCAACGTCTGACCTCATTCATAACTTTTTCTTTGTTATTGGCATCCCTCCTCCATCATGATTTATACTCACCTCCTTGATGCTGCTGCTTCTGGCTGCTTAGGGAAACACTTCACCTTGACCTGCTTGGCCTTTACCTCCTTTGAGTCTTCTGCAGGCAACACCTTGCAGTGTACCCTTCCTGATCCTTCCAATGGAGCCTAGACAAGTAAATAGGAGATTTCAGGAGGCTGCATCCAAGAAATTATATCATTAGTCACCTCCAGTATCTCAAGGAAATGTGACAAACTGTCACTGTCATTTGTCAGCATCATAGGATATTCTGTCCCCAAAAGTTAAATACCATTTCACTAAATTGTATGAATTTACAATTTGTCAAAATTGTATTGGGGGGTTGTCAAAATTCTTTTGCAATATTGGAATTGTGTTGTCTTGAAACAAGGCTTTCAAAGAATTGTTTCAAACAATTGCATTCATAGAATCATAGATTTTTTAAAAAGATCTTGCTGTTTATTTTACTTGTAGATTGACTTAATTATTTTTATAAATATACCACATAGTAATTACAGTGATATAAGATAGTTGACTTTTTTATTGCCTTTTTGTGGCAGTGGGGGAGGGGTTCTAGCATCTCAGTCCCCTTTTTATTTGTGCAGCATCCCCAATTTGCAGCATCACCTGTTACAGAAGCCACGGTAGTCAAATATTCCATCTTCATGCTCCTGGAG
This sequence comes from Hyperoodon ampullatus, assembly GCF_949752795.1. Lineage (NCBI taxonomy): Eukaryota > Metazoa > Chordata > Mammalia > Artiodactyla > Ziphiidae > Hyperoodon > Hyperoodon ampullatus. The sequence goes on along the minus strand of NC_136917.1, from coordinate 73,466,229 downwards.
GCTTACACTCAGGCATGTGACCTAGACTCTGTTCATCAGAAATTTTTCTTGAGAAATGTGGGGACATCTGAAAATCATTTATGGTGAATTATCTGAGGGGTTTATCTGAAAGGAAGAAGGCAATTTACCTCCTGTGCCATCCTCTTTATTTTTTTTTAATTTTTTTATTTTTTTGCAGTACGCGGGCCTCTCACTGTTGTGGCCTCTCCCGTTGCGGAGCACAGGCTCCGGACGCACAGGCTCAGCGGCCACGGCTCACAGGCCCAGCCGCTCCGCGGCATGTGGGATCCTCCTGGACCGGGGCATGAACCTGTGTCCCCTGCATCAGCAGGTGGACTCTCAATCACTGCACCACCAGGGAAGCCCGCCATCCTCTTTAAACTTATTTCTCCAGACTTGTGAAGAGATTCAAGTTTTAGAATGCTTTGGAGAGATTATAAGGGTGTACACAGAAGGAAAAGTCCAATACAACAGAAGATTTGCATGACTAGAAAGCATCCCAGTTATCTCCTGTGTGCATCTAAACACCTCTTTACCCTCCTGCATGGTAGCAACTACATTTGTTTTTGATAGATTCAGTTTGCCTACACATCACTGTAACCTGAGACTTCTATAGTCTATGTGGTACCTTTGTGGAAATTAGGAAAAGACACTCCTTCTTCAAGACACTTCACTGATGTCTATCAGAAAGTTGTTACAATTTACTGATTTTATTAGAACAAGACACTTTAATACCTTAAGCCCCCCAAATTGACATAATTTATATACAAGATCCCATAATGTAAACAGCATATCTTTTATGTCACAGACATGACTATACTCCCCTCTTAGCTTGTTTTCCAGTGGCATGAGGACCCCCCAAATGGCTAGATCAAGGTTGTTGCTTCCAGTTCACTGAAACCATAATTGTTAATCTGGTGAAAGAAATCTTTGAGTACTAAGAATGCTAAATCAGCAGAGCCCCAACAAGGAAGGACAAGTATGTCATTAGGTTTAATAGTGAGAGGTGCCACTCCCAATGCCACCCACTAGTTCTTGGACCCATATATTATTGTTGTAGTGGAAAAGCACCAAATATTTGTCTTTGGTTTAGAGTACATACTGCATCTACAGAATAGCACACCAGACCAGGTTCCCTAAGCTACAAAACTGAATATTTAATCGACAAATTCAATAGGCTACTCTACAAGGCAAACTACTTTCAAGTGATGGCACATATAAGACCTGTGATCCCATGGGCGTCAGGCTATTGCCTTATTTCACTAAAAAGTAAACTTATTAGAAGTAACATTTTGAAAGAGAAGTTGCTAATGAATAAAGTGTTCATTAAATCCATAGATTGTGCTGCTTGCAGATGTATATTTGTCAGGAAAGGCAAATTCAAATCCAAAATAAATATCCATTCCAATGAAGACAAAAACTTCCCCTTCATGAAGAAATGTACTCTTCCTGACACCAACTGCCTGTCTGGTTTGCCTGGAGTTGGGGACCACACTGGAGGCTCATGTCTAGTTACTACAAATGTCCAGTTGGACTTTCAGTGGTGGCAATAGTCAGGCCAGCCTTGGTGAGGGCAAGTCCATGCATAGGTTCTATTTGTCTCAGTGTGACCACTTTGTTTACATGCTCAGCAAGAAAGAATAGAGTGTCTCAGGGAATGTCCAATTTTATTGCAAATATCTTATTTATGAGGGTAAGTTTGTGAATGGAGTCCTAAAGACAGGTGTTCAATCTCTACTAGGACCCAATAGCTAGTCAAAGCTAGCTAGGAGAATTATTACTTGGCCAAGAGAATGTGCTCATGCTCAAACACCCTACAGGCCTCTGTTGTGATTGTACATTAAAGTTTTCATAGAGTTTAGAGAGAATTCTAATCCGCTACAGAAATTTTGAGCCCTGTGGGATTCACTAGGTCAAGTAGCAGAGCTAAATGCCAAGTAGCAGAGCTGCCTGCAGTGAAGCTTGAACTGTCTAGCCTTCACAGGTCCCAAGTCCCACTCAAAGCTTGGAGCTTTGAATCAAAGAAGCACACCTCTTCTCTACGTTGTTTCCAAAATCCAATGAGGCCTATCAAGTGTTGTGCCTCTCTCTGTAGAGGTATCAGATGCAAAGTGTTATTAACTTGTCCTTCATATTTACAAGGATATCCCTATGTGCTTCAAACAAGTGGGAGGCCCATCTAAAGTCACCACTACCTTCTATTCAGGGTATTTTCAGCATGAAGCAATACTGTATTAGACTAGCATGAGGCCCTACAAAATGGTGAGACAATCAGGTACGCTGTGGTCCAAACTGTGACACAGAGTTCAAGAGCTGTTGCAATCCTGAGACAAGATAAGTATACTACTGCTCCTGCCAAGTGAAAATAAATTTCTGAGATTCTCTGTTTATTGAAAAAACGTTTGCCACATCAATAGATGCAAACCAAAACCTGCTTTTATTTGCTCCAGTAAAGAAACTAAGTCTGGACTGGCCACTATGATTTGAAAAACAGATTAGGTTTATGATAATCAACTGGATGAGAATATTTATGAAATATTTTGGAGTCCTAGGTGATTTCTGCATAGGCCAAACAAGCTACTTCTGAATCTTTAAAGTCTTTGAAGGTAGCATTTAACTTTGTATCTCCGCTCCCACCTCTCCTAGCCTCCTCCCAAGGATATGGTATGGCTTTTGATTTACATTCTGATAGGGATGGGGAGTTCTAAGAGTTTTCTCTGATCCTCCCTACCATGATAGCTAGAGTGACCATATAATTGATCATCAAAACCAGTTTACTTTTGATAGCGAAAAGGACTATTACTAATAATTATGCCAGAAAAACAGATACAAACTGATACTTCAGGGACCAGGAATCCAGTGTGGGGATTTGGCCATTTGCTGAGGTTATCTATACTGATACTGCATTTAAAAACCAGAAAAATGACCATCAAATAGATTCAGGAACCCACTGGGCCTCCACGATCTGGATTTTTTCACAACTATATTCATTACCTGAACTCTTTTGGTTTTCATTCCAACTAGTGAACCACATTGAGAGTCAATGCCATTTCTTGGAATTAGTGTTAGCTCAGAGCCAATGTCCAAATATCCCTGAAAGGTCTGGGTAGTTCCCTTTTCCCAGTGCAGAGTTACACTGGTAAGTGAATAATTTCCTTTGTGGAAAGCTAGGAAGGAAATCACAGAACATATTTACGAAGTATTACAAGGTCCTTTCTTAAATGCATCCTGCATCATCTCAAAGATCTAGGGATGTCTGTGTAGGGACTCAGGTCTGAGAATTAGGTGAAAAGCTGTGACTCTGTTGTGGTAGCTGAGGGCAGGCCTCTTCAAGTCTAGAGAGGTCTTGTTGTTGTTCTAAAAAATCAAACAGGACCTCTGGTGGCTCTTCTCTAGGGACTCTAATTATAGGCCTGGAGGCAATTTAGGTCAGTGGAGGTCAGACACATGGACTTGGATTTCCCTTGTTTGATAACTTCCTAAGGTAAGATTATTGCAGGGTCTTCAAGCAAGGCAGTTATGGCCCTATCCCCAAAGGGAGAAGAGACTACCCTTTGAGACATTCTATTCCTTCCAAATATCCCTATTCCTATTCTTACAGATCAACTCTTTTTCAATAACTGCTCTAATTTTCATACACGAGACTGGGAAATGCTATAGATTTTATTGACAGTATTCAACAACTTTGGGTCAAATTGTGAGGTTTTGTTTTTTTTTGTTTTTTTTGTTTTTTTTACCATTTTAGCTCAGTAACTTCAAGGATAACAAGTTTTGTATGTTTATTTGCTTGTTTTTTTAAAGCACTGCTATAGAAGTCTGTTATTATTTATAAACTTCAACTGTCTGGAACCAACCAAAGCAACAACTCCATCCAACTTTCCTTGATCTTTTCATCTTAGGGGGAACCTAGCGTTTATCACCCACACCAGGACAGTTTGGAGAGTGAAAGGGGATGGTATGTTAATGAAAATTATTCTAGGACTAATAGCCAAGACATGGAAACAACCTAAATGTCCATCAACAGATGAATGGATAATGAAGATGTGGTACATATATATAATGGAATATAACTCAGCCATAAAAAAGAACAAAATAATGCCATTGCAGCAACATGGATGGACTGAGAGATTATCATACTAAGTGAAGTAAGTCAGAAAGAGAAAGACAAATACCATGTGACATCACTTATATGTGGAATCTAAAATATGACACAAATGAACTTATCTACAAAACAGACTCACAGACATAGAGAACAGACTTGTAGTTGCCAAGGGGGATGGGGAGTGAAGGAGGGATAGATAGGGAGTTTGGGATTAGCAGATGCAAACAATTATATATAGAGTGGATAAACAACAAGGTCCTACTGTATAGCACAGGGAACTATATTCAATATCCTGTAATAAATCATAATGGAAAAGAATGTGTATGTATGTACAACTGAATCACTTTGCTGTACAGCAGAAATTAATACAACATTGTAAATTAACTATACTTCAACAAAATACATTTTAAAAAAAGAAAAGAAAACTGTGCTGGGACAATAGACATCAAATATCCAGGAGAAACTGGACATATAATCACTCTAGTCATGCTCTTTAGGTTGTTTTATGGTATTAGCCATGAGGTTGCTCAAAGTCCTTTCTTTAATAGATATTTCATTCTAGATGATAATTTGATTAAATCTGAATGAATAGGCTGACAGAGTAGCATGCCTTAATATTAGCTTAATTTTATTGTCTTTAAGTCCAAGCATACCAGATAACCAATCCCAGATTCTTTGCATTTCCATCAGGGGCTGTTCTCAAAGTTTCCCTATACTTACTCATCTTACCAATTTCTTATCAGTCAGGGTTCTTAGTATCCATTGATACCTAACAGAGAGTGTTGGGCCATCTGGATTCCCACCAGGTAACTGTTTGCTTCCTAGGATGGCATGTTCTGGAGCATCTGGAAGATCCGATGTATGCTCAGTAGACCCTGATACCAACATCAGATCACCACAAAGACAGCATAACAGCTCTCCTCCCGTTATATTTTGGACATCTAATTAATCATGTGTTCTAATGGGCTATGGCCTATTCAAAAAAATTTACACTAAGCATTTGCTTTCTACATTAATGAGCACATACTACTCAGTCCTTTAAATGGGTGTTTTAGTCAGGGCAGCATATTTGTGTATTTTGCAGAGCTAATACACAAAAGTCTTTCATCACCCAGAATAAATGAGTGATTCCAGTGTGTGGAACAAGAGAGTAAAGAACAATCCCAATGGAATGGCAACTGTGGCAAAAAGCGATCATTTTCATGATTTGGAGAGGGGAATTAGGACGAATCCTCTGGCACTAGGACAGAATTTTGTCTCATCAATAAATTGAGAGTTGGATTGGGTGAACCATATAGGAGCTTCCAGTTCATTATTCTATAAGTTTATAGAACGCCAGCTTGGAAAAACACCTGAATAATTATATATCACTCAGTGATAGAAAAGGATAGGTATAGGCATTCATGAAAATGTGTATGCTTACAAAGTTTAGAGTGTTTTTTTCTGTTTTTGTTCTTCCTGCTTGCAAGAGTGGTGAGCTGAAGGGAGAAGAGCTGCTCCACGCTTATTCCAAGCTTCAGCAGAAGGAAATCACTCGGCCACCAGTCTGGAAGATCCTGAAAAGAGGCGTTTGACAAGACTGTGAGCATGCTGGGATAAAGAGAACCACCCACATGGACACTGCAGATTTCAGTTTGGCTGTGGTGCTGTTGACTCTCCCCTTTTTGACACATATTACACCCCTTACATGCCAAGTTGGATTTCACGCCTTTCCCACTATGGGACTCTCTACAATTTGCAACGAGGTATACATTTCCTATGTGGCTACAAGAAGTTTTGCTTTGTGAAAATAAACGTGACTCATGTCCCAAATATTGCAATCCTGAAAATTAAATGATCCTTCATATTACTATTTTGAAAAGTCTTTTGACAGTTATTCATATGACCTGTCTTTCTACCTTTGATGCCAAATAATTGTTACCTTCTTTTGGATGTAAGTTTTGTTAGATAGTAAATATTCCCCAAAAATATAATTTAAAAAAGAAGGTGAAGAAAATAAATATTTAGAAGAAGGTGTCTTACACCTACTCTTGTGATTTAGAGGCAGGCACAGTTCATCTTGTACCATGTTTGTTTGTTTTGTGTGTGTGACTCTTAGATGTGATTAATGATGATGAAAAAACAATACTGTAAGATCAGGAAAGCATAGATTTGTTCTTTGAAAGTCATTTTTATGGAATCCCTCAAAACTACTGGAATTATACTTATCAAGTAAAACTATGTGATTTGATGTTCCTTTATTTTGAATCCAGTTTTCTCAGTTAAAACTTTGGGCTTTGATCTTTATCTGTAAATTACTCAACATAGGCCTCAACATGTTCAATTTTGTAAGAAATTATTGTGCTCCACTTCTGGAATGAATTTCCCCAAGGCTTCGTTAATGGTTTGTGCTTTAATGTATGATAATTTAAAATTTTATCCAATTTGATCAATTCCTTTTAAATTTAAATGAGATTCTGCTTCTCCTTGTGTACTCAGATAATGCTATTGACTGGCAGTCAGTAGGGCATACACTTTGAATAGATTTTGTAGTTGTGGGGATGTGAATCCATCCAGACTTGGAGACTCTCAGCCACTTCTCCTCTGACTGAAAACTCTGACTGGTTATGATACTGGTGTAGCCTCTAGCTGTGGAACAGAGTGCAACCTGGAAGTCCATACCAGGCCCACTCTCAGCCTGGGGCACCTTGTCACCATCTTCTAACCAGCAGAATTAACTGTCAGCCAACAATTACTTTCATCTCTGAAGTGTATCTAGGCTTTTGCTGTCTTGTTTTCTCTTTCCATTTCCTTAGGTTGGAACTGTTTTATTTGCTACTACTTCCTAGCTTAGGTTGAGTTTCAAGGCAAGGACATTACTGCAAGAGTTGCAAGAATAGAAAATCAATACCATATTGATTGCTAGTGAAAATAATTATGAATAACTTCAATTACCTCTTCGTATTAAAGCCTCATTGTTCTATCTTCCCCATTTATGGCTTTATGAGTTTTTATAATGAAAATGTTGTGATTGAAACAAAGACTTAGAAAAGAAAGTATCATATCTCTACAAGTTTGTAAATTCTTATATGGTGTGCTTTCCTTTTTTAATCTTTCATCATGGACATAAAAAAGATGATTTTTTTTCTTCTTAGGGTTTTTAATTAGAAAAGTGTCATTTTCTTGGTGACATTTATAATAAAATGGTCATGTTTAGCCTGATATAATTTAAGGTAAAGACATTGACCTGTCCAAAATAATTCTGATTCAGCTTCAATACATTGAAAAATATATCATTTGTATGATGATGTATTTATTTTAGATCAAACATTTCTTTCAAACTTTGAGCATGACAGAAAAAATTTAGCAAACCTATTAACTTAGAAATGTTTTACATTTTAGGGAAATCACAGAGAACTAGGTCAAGGTTTAAGCATTTTGGGGCTTAGGAAAATGTATTCACTAGCTGACAGAAAGTGGGGTGGGAAGAGGTTAAGATGGAGAAGTCTGCGTGGCTTGGTAGGCTCCTGGAGAAACCTGACTCTGCAGACAGAGGGCAGCTCTTCAGGGCTCTCCAAACTGCAGACTCAGGAGCATTGATCCTGACTTTACCTTTGGGAAAGTTGATTCAGAAAAGAGCCCGGAATCTTGCTGTCATCTTCCACACTGAGTCACTTAACAATACTGGTTGTAGGCAACAGAAATGACCTTAGTTATTGAAATGAAAAAGGTAATTCACTAGAGGGATACTGGTATTTCCAAGATGCAGGAAATACTGAAGACACAGACTTCAGAAAGGACTGGAACCATTACAGCTTTGGTGATCTAAGTGTCCATTGAAGTCCAGACTGACAGATGAAATAGCCATCAGTTATTTTCAGTCTCTTCATTTCTTGTTTTGAGATTCAAATTCTGGGATAGAGAGAGGACAATTTACCTAGCTAGGGTCCTGAGCCTAGGGTGGGCAACACTCTTTGATGGACATACTGCTATGCCTTTTTTCTTGGAGGATGGGGAGGGATCTCAAAAGCAAACTAGGAAGCTATTACCAGAAGAAAGGCAGGAAAAACCAACAGATAAACCTTACAGGCAGTATTTTTCTCACCCTAACATTTTAGGACTTGTCATAATCATTGTCCCAAAACCGTCTTCTTCATAGCCCTACACTCTTGACACTACCTTCACACTTTCCATGATGGGCTTATCTCTGATAAAGAATTGGAAAACTCCAGTTCAGCTTTGAGAGGTCTGTGCATTGAGGAGCTCTTAGTTTGGCTCTAGAATAGGCTTTGCCTTGGTCTTGAGGTCCAGTCTCCTTGTTTCTGAGATTCCAGTTCTAGGGACTAGGACCTTGTCTTGTTTCCCAGATCTGAGTTGGACTAGGACCCTGCTTTGTTTCTTGCTAGTCCCTCACTCCCACCATAGGGTTGGGTGCTTTCCTTCACTTCCATTGGGTGCCGGGGCCCTGCTATCAAACTCCTCTGAGGCTCTCTGTCTGATTGCTACTGGATTTCCCAGCACCATGCTTCTTCCATCAGAGCACTTCTGATATTTCTGGTGGGATCCTAATGATGCCAGCTGACTGTCTGCCAAATTTTCTCTCTTTTTTTCAATTTAGAAACACCTCTTTATGTAGTTCTGGGGCTCATCCAGTATTCCCTTTTAATTCTACCTTTTAAGTTTATTTTAGCAAATATTGAATAGATCCTAAATCCTAATGATAATATATGTAAGGTTTAAAGAAATACCAAATAGTTTCCAATGTACCCACCACCCAGTTTAAGAAACAGGATGCAATGTCGTTCTCTCTTAAAGGAACTTTGCTTAACTGGTTAGAATGGGTTCGTTTCACTCTGAAGTCAGGGAAACTGTGTTAGAACTTCAGCTCTAATATTGCCTGTGTGATCTTCGGTTCTGAGCCTTAATTTAAACCTTAGGTTTAACTTAGATGAAAACATAGTTAGCACTCCATAGATAGAAATGTACGTCCTTTATCCAAATGCTCTCAGTGACTATCTAGCACTCTGGCCCCCCTCTTATGCCTGCTCCCCATAGCTGTAGCCAACTTGCTTAAGTCCATTTTGTCCTGAGGTAGAATGCTCACTGACAGTTGAATCAGAGATTCTTAAATCCTTTTCAATTGGATACAAGATGAGACTTAGAGCAGAGCCCAAAAGAGACCTAGGGCTCTATGACCATGGGAAAGAAGGCTACACAGAGGTCCACGCTTTTTGAGGATTCATTACCAACACCCCTAAGTTACAAGGTTACATAAGGAACTAAAGGTATCATAACAGGAAATTATTCATCCCTAACCTGACCACTTAAACATCCAGCCCATTTAAATATCCCTCCTGTCTTAACACCAGTGTTTATTCCAGCCTACTAAGTCATCTTCTTTGTGGGTCAGCCTTTCCTGAAGTACATGTCTCAGTTATAGAATTTTTTATGTTAGATGGTTATTATGTGTTTAAATGTCTCCCTTCGCACTAGACAGAGATCCTTAAACGTAGCGATCTTCCTTAATTTCTTATCTTTTGTCTCCCTGTACTCAGCACCATGACCGACTCTTAGTAGGTGCTCAATAAATGTTTGTTTCATGAAAGGTGTAGAGGCAGAGTTCAGCCTTGCCAACCTTTCTTAACATAACTTTGATGTAAAAAATAGCATTTAAGTATCACACCTGCAAAGAAACTACATCTAAGATTGCTGCTTTGACACTTAAAAAGAACCAATAATCGAATTTGCACACACAATTCATGGAAACATACAATGGTGCCAGATTGCCTTTTTGTGTAAACTTTAAAGCCCTTAGCCTGTATTCCAAACTTCTATTTTATTATTCTAACATTAACTACTCCCCAATTCAGAGTCTCTGTTTCAGGCTGGCCTTGTCTGTTTTTGAGTGGGCAGGGAGAACACTTTATATTCAGTCTGAAGCAGTGAGCAGGAGCTCTTAATGGGAACACTGAATTTTCACCACACCTCATACCCGACACTCGCCACCCCCAGGGTGCTAAGTATCACATTATGAGTGTAGGGAATACTCTATAAATGTTGGCAGACAGAATCACACCCATAACTTAGTTAATTTCAGCTTATATGGATGTCCAAGTGAATTGCCACCCACATCTGAAATTCCCTGGTTTTTATAGTACAAGTTTTTTTTTTTCCTTAAAAGAAACCCCATTCTGCTAGCAATAGAAATTATTCAAAATTTCAACAATTGTGACATTGTCTTGCAAAGATCATCAGGAATCTTAAAATTCAACCTAGGAAAAAGCCTATAAATATGTAAAATGTTGCATTTGATTAGGAAAAACAACAGAATTTATCATAAGTTCTCAGGAGGACATAATAAGTACTTTAACAGTTACTGTGTGTGGGTTGATTCTGCAGTGGCTGAACAGCTCAGAATATTGAAAGAGCAGTATTTCTATGCGTGGGTAGTGGGCGGGAAGGGATGTCCTATATGCAGGCAGCTAAGCAGCAAATGTTTGTGATTGCACCTCAGGGGAAAACATTGGTAAAGCTTATGACTGTAAAACAATTACACAGAGACTTCCTTGTCAGCCCACATGCATTAAAAGCAAGGGGTCAGTAACCTAGAACGCATGGTCTAATTCTGGCTCACTATGAGTTTTAAAAATCCTTGGTCGAGCTCTAACCAGCTCAAACCAGATCTGACCAGACATATGTTGGCAGTTTGAGGTGATGTAACTTTCCTTTTTCCTAACCAACACTGTACCACTCAACTCCATTCCAGTTTCCTGAATTTAGAATTCAACAGAGGTTGGCTTTGTATGACTATGAAGTAGCTAACTGACATTTTGATGAATAAATTCCAAAATCCATCATTCTTAAAAATATGAATTTCTAGGTTTTTTTAAGGCATACTGTGTTTTTTTCTATTATCAGTTCTTGGGAGTTTAAAGGCCTTAAGAACGTGAAACTTACTTGTTTTGGGGGGCGGGAAAGATAAAATCGCCTTCAAAAGCAACTGGAAAACTGGAAGTCATTTTTAAATGAGGATAATAATTAGTAAGTTAAGTGCAGTAGGCAAAAGAACAGTCTGAAAATGAAACAGCCACCACGTAAGAAACATCAGTCAAATAACAAGTTTTAAATATAAAAAGGGCCTGAAAATGTATGGGGGCGGGGTGGGAAAGAAGAGCATTTGCCAGTTGGAACACTCTAGGAAAAAGACGATACAGCTGACCCTTGAACGAAGCAGCCGGGCTGGTTCAGGGCACTGACCCTGCGTGAAGTTAACACGCAGTAGAAAGTCCGCATGTAATCTATATTCAGCCCTACACATATTTGATTTCTCCATGTCCAAGTTTCCATACCCGTGGATTCAACCAACTTTGGTTCCTGTAGCACTATAGTATTTATAGTGCTAAAAAATAAATAAATCCACGTATAAACGGACCTGAGCAGTTCAAATTTGTGTTGTTCAAGGGTCAACTGTACTCTTAGGAAAAAGACAATTTGGCATGGCAGTAAACGCACTCATGAAAGCAATGGGAACCAACACTTTCAGTGTTTGAACTCAGGAGTTCTGGAAAGGTTTGTCTGCAACAAAATTCTCGCCCACGGTTTGGTGTCTCCTTCCCTTAAAATTCCTTTTGGAGAGATCTTGGGGGCAAGAGTGTGGGGTTTTGTCCAAAAGTATCATGATATAAATTGCAAATATTCCTGAAGTGGTAAAGCAATACGTTATTATTAATGCTGAGTTGTTTCATCGAAAACCTAAAGGAATGGAAATTCAGTGAGAATGAAGAGGGAGGATAATTTTGGATTAGGTACCACTGACCTGGGACTCTGAGAGCACAAGGTTGGGTTTGAAATGACGGGAAGGATTCTGAACGTGGAACATGGAATGCGGAAGTAAGGATGGTGGGAGTTGGAGGAGGAGTGCGAGAAGACATTTTATTTAAATCACATTTTTTCCTAGGATAAGACTATTTTAGTTTTAGTTTTCTAAAGTTAGGACAAGGATGATGTTTTACAGTATCTGGCAGTTTCTTTGAACACCTGATAAAATTTAAAGTGGAAAGAACGCAAGCTTTAGAGTTATAATCTAGTTCTAAACCGCCCTCTACTTCAGGCTTGTTACTTAAACTCTCTGAAGATAACTGGGGCTAATGATATGTCCAGTGGACATATATTGATTGCCTATCTGGCATTCAGTTCTCTTGTCCCCTCTCCTAAGAAAATCCCCTATTTCCCAGCCAGTGGCATTTTGGGAAGCATTGAATCCAACCCTAACTCTAATAGTTGACTTTGATGCATACAGGCTAATCATTTCATCCAATTTAGGCTAAAGCTGCATGGAGAGACTTTTTGGGGGGTGGGGCTTCTGGGATACATGCTAACTCTTCTAAGATGTCTGTTATGAGACACCCTCTATTCCTATGTATGGTGTGATGTGCTGATGTGAGTCGTGGAATGGCTGCAGCCATTTTGCTACCATGAAGGAAGCCAGCTGAAATTGAATTTGATACACAAAAGAGGGCAAAGCTGAGAGAACTACAGAGAAATTCAGCCAGAGCAATGTTGAAATTGTACCTGAAGACTCACCTACTTTTGAACTTTTTAGTTATACAAGCCAATAAATTCCCTTTATTCCTTAAACTAGGTTTTGATTTACATTTTCTATTATTTGCCACCAGAAGATTGCTAACCAATACATGGATCTGATAGGGTTTTTGTGAGGATTATGGCCTAGCATAGTGCTTGGTGTCTAAATATTAGTTCAACTAACACTTCTCTATTAGTTTCTTTTTAAAATTAATTTAACAAATATATGGTGAACATCCAGAATGCCATTATGTATTACACATGGCACCAAGTTCTAGGACCATGAAGATAAATGACTGGATCCCTGCTCTCAAGGAGTTCATGAACTACTAAGTGGTATATACTAGTCTTTCAATAATATTTTGGATATTGCTAGAAAAGTATAAGCAAGCAGAGACTGGGTCCTTTCATCTAGAATAGAAAGTTAAGTTACCTAGAACTGAAAGTTAATTTGTGAATATAGAAATATTGACTATAATGTTAGGTTATCTGAATATATTAATATTGACTAAATTAAGGCGATCTAATGCTCTCTTTAGAAACTGATAGCATGTAATCAATGTTAAATAGGTTTTAGTTGTGTTTTCACTTCTTTACAAATATCAATAACTGTTAGGGTTCGTTTTGATACCATTTAAAAATATAAAAATTCTTCTGTGATTCAAAAAGTAATCTAGTAAGTACATTACAATTTCAAATATGTCTTAAGTAAATTTATTATAGCTCAGAACTTGCAGATCTTCATAACACAGAAGTTTTTTTGTTTGTTTGTTTGTTTTTGCGGTACGCGGGCCTCTCACTGTTGTGGCCTCTCCTGTTGCGGAGCACAGGCTCCGGACGCGCAGGCTCAGCGGCCATGGCTCATGGGCCCAGCCGCTCCGCGGCATGTGGGATCTTCCCGGACCGGGGCACAAACCCATGTCCCCTGCATCGGCAGGAAGACTCTCAACCACTGCGCCACCAGGGAAGCCCAACACAGAAGTATTTTTTCTAGGACTTCCAGCTGGACTTCTGGTGCTGCTTCTGCTACTGCTGCTAGTATTTTCTGAGTGGAAGAGTACTATTTTTAGAGTCAGAATACAGTTGCCATTATAAGCTTTCTTAAGAGTAGTATAATACTCACCAGTGACTATTACTTAAAATTCGGTTGGCTTTTGAAATGATTTAGATTTGCTTCTTGATAGTGTTGGGAATAATACCTGGTATATGGTTATGATTCTACCTTGAGCACTTCTTACACTAGCATCACATTGAATTGGGTATTATAACAATTATCTGTGCAGTATAACTTTGCAAAGTTTATCATAGTCATTTCCCTCTGTTATGTTATTCTTTGCAAAGGGGAGCACCTACCCTGAAGTGGGTGGATCATTCTCAAAAGTGAGTTAAAATATACTGATAAAAAGTTTAAAAATTATTAATGATATACTAATTGGACTGGTTTCAAAAATAATAACCACTGGACACAAGCTATGTCTAAAATCATTCTCCCTGTTATTTCAATGCAATCCACTTCAGCCAAAGGAAGTACTGCTCTCTTTAACAACATCAAATGTTGGCCTATTTAATGAAATTTCAATAAGGAGTTTCAAAGAACAGTATCTGATTTCACTTTCACAGGCAGAAATTGATCAATAATGAGTGTACGGAATCAAAATAGTTTCTCTTCAAGGTAGGAAATAAATTCATGTAATGCTTCCTAAGGAAGCAACACGTATTTTCTACAAATGATTAGAAAGAAAAGAAGGAAGATAAAGTAGCAAGATAAGAAACAAACATGTTATTGCTAATTACCACCTTGATGTCTCATTCAATCTATGACTGATGAATGATAAACTGTTCTTTGCTTGTCCAATAGTTTGAGCTAAACTTCCTTTTGACTCTGTTTGATTGATTGACAGTACAGTTGCTCTCCGAGTTTCACAAATTTTTCACAATCCATATAATTAAATATTAGATATAAAAAACTTTGCTTTACATTAAAAATATGGAGCAGAGAGATAAATACCAAGAAAAGACAAGCTGGCCAGCCCCCATTACAAAGGAAAGACCTTTGTTCCCTGTTTCATTGTTGGTTTTTGTCTCTTTGCTCATTTGTGCTGTATCAGCTTGAGGTCAATTCCAATGATGAATGGTTCTGTCTTCTCTTCTTCCTCATCTTCATATTAAATCCTTGTCTGCTTATGTAGAACTCAAGTAATTCAAGACCTTCTGGGACTGAGTCAGTCCTTGTGCATCTATGATTAAAAGTGAAGGTCACTTCCAAACAGGGTAGGATGGTGTAGACCTGTTTTTCTTGCTCCTCCCTGCTAAGTACAAATATAAACTCTGGAAATGGTGCAAGAGACAACCAAAGGAGAAATGTGAAATGTGTTTAGAAGAATGCAAGGTGGTTTGTGATCCTAAGATTGTCAGAACAATATAATTGTAGGAACAATGGAATCCCCCTACCCAACAAAGGAAGGTCACCCAGACCCAGAGTTCCTTGACTTTCAACCTAGCAATAGAAGACAGCCCAGGTAGGCTCATTCCTTCTCCAGACTCCCTCTGACAATACCACATGAACCTGACATCACCAGCAAGTGAGACGTATTGGGAACGTTGACAGAAATAAGTGACCAGAGGAGCTACTCTCCTTCTCTGCTGGGCTTGAGACTCCCATTTTCCACTGAGAGATATCAAGGTAGGCAGGCAGAGCTAGCAAGAGAGACCTAGTACAGTAGCATGTATGGTCTGGGAAGCCTCTTTGTTCTCACAGGCCTGAGACTCTCCTCCCTCACCCAGAAACACCAAGGCAGCAGGTGGAGGTGGGGGTGGGAAAGGGCAGTAGTGGTACTTATTTTAAAGATGAATTAACACCAATTTTACACACTCTTTTCCAGTTAATGGAAGAGATAAGGACACTTCCCAACATATTTTATGAGGCTATTATTACCCGGATGCTAAAACCAGACAAAGGCAGCACCAAAAAACAAACAACAAATGTTTAGACCCATATTTCTCATGAACATAGATTCTCAACAAAAATCCTCAACAAAGTATTAGCAAACCAACATCAACAATGTGTTAAAAAATTATACCATGACCAGTGGCATTTATTCCAGGTATGCAAGCTTAGTTAAATATTCAAAAATCAATCAATGCAATCTACTGTATCAAAAACAAAATTCATAATGTGATTTCAATTGATGAAGAAATACTTTTGGCCGCAAAATTCAATACTTGTTTATGATTAAAACTCTCAGCAAATTAAGAATAGAAGATAAATAACACAACTTGGTAAAGAGCATCTATAAAAAGCCTGCAACTAATATCATACTTAATGGTGGAAGACAGAGATTAAGGTAAGGAGGTCTACTCTCACCATTTTAATCAACATATTACTGGAAGTTCTAACCACTGTGCTAAGGCAAATAAATAAATAAATAAATAAATAGAAGTCATACAGTTTGGAAAGGAAGAAATAAAACAATCTCTAATGTCAGATGACATGACTGTCTACACTGAAAATACCAAGAAATCTACAAAATAAAACTCACAAATTCCTAGCACTAGTAAAGGAGTTCAACAACATGGTTCAAGAGCAATACACAAAAACCAATCACATTTCTACATACAAAAATGAACATGCTGAAATCACAATTTAAAACACAATATGATTTATAATTTCTCCAAAGAAAATTAAATACTTAGATTTACACTTAAAAAGTATGTACAGAATCTGTATGCTGAAAATTATAAAACACCGATGAAGGAAATCAAAGAAAACCTAACTGAATGCAGGGAAATACCATATTTATAGATCAGAAGGCTCAACTGAGTAAACGTGTCAATTTTCCTCAAATTCATCTGTAGGCTAAATACAATTTGTATCAAAATTCCAGTAAGAATTTTTGTAGTCATAGACGAGCTTATTTAAAAATTTATATGGAAAATCATAGACCCTAGAATAGCTTTAAAAATCATTACAAAAAATAATAAAGTGGGAAGAATTACCCTACCTGGTATTAAGGCTTGTTATATAGCTGCAGTAATCAAGAACGTGGTATTGGCAGAGGGATACACAATAAGTCAATGGAACAGAAGAAAAAACCCAGAAATACACCTGCACAAATATGCTCAACTGGGTTTTGACAAAGGGGCAAAAATAATTCAAAGGAGGAATGGAAGACTTTGACAGATAGTGCTGGAACAGTTGAATAAGCAATTGAATAAGTAAAACAAAACAAAACAAAAACACTCAAACTTAATACCTATACAAAAATTAACTCAAAATGAATCATGGGGGCTTCCCTGGTGGCTCAGTGGTTGAGAGTCCGCCTGCCAATGCAGGGGACACGGGTTCGAGCCCTGGTCCGGGAAGATCCCACATGCCACGGAGCAACTAAGCTCGTGCGCCACAACTACGGGGCCTGCGCTCTGCAGCCTGTGAGCCACAACTACTGAGTCAACGTATCACAACTACTGAAGCCCGTGCGCCTGGAGCCCATGCTCCGCAACGGGAGAGGCCACCGCAGTGAGAAGTCTGCACATCACAAGGAAGAGTGGCCCCTGCTCGCCACAACTAGAGAAAGCCCGCACGCAACAATGAAGACCCAAAGCAGCCAAAGATAAATAAATAAATAAATAAATAAAAAATTTAAAAAAAGAATCATGGCTTAAATGTAAAATGTGAAAATGTAAATCTTTTTAAAAAAATAAGTTATTTATTTATTTATTTTTGGCCATGCCTCACAGTTTGTGGGATCTTAGTTCCTCAACCAGGGATTGAACCCAGGCTACAGCAGTGAAAGCACTGAGTCCTAACCACTGGACTGCCAGGGAACCCCCCAAAACTTTTAGAAGAAAATAACAAAAAACCTTTAGGATCTCAAGCTAGGCAAAGACTTCTTAGACATGACACCAAAGCATTTTCCATACAGGAAAATTTGATAAATTGGACTTCATCAAAATCTAAAAATTTGTTCAGAGAAAGACCCGGTTAAGAAAATGAGAAGACAGTGTGGAGACTGGGAGGAAATGTTTGCAAACCACTTATCTGACAAAAGACTGTTATCTACAATATATAAAGAACCCTCAAAACTCAATAGTAAAAAAACCAAACAATCCAGTTAGAAAGTATAAAAAAGACATGAACAGATATTTCACCAAAGAAAGTATACAGATGGCAAGTAATCACATGAAAAGATGTTTACCATCATTAGTTTTTAGGGAAATGCACTTTAAAACAATAATGAGATATCACTACACACCTCTCAGAAACGCTAAAATAAAAAATAGTAACAACACCAAATGTGGGTGAGGATGTGAAGAAACTGAATCACTCATACATTGCTGATGGAAATGTAAAATATTTCAGCCACTCTGGAAAATAGTTTGGCAGTTTCTTAAAAAATTAAACATCTAACTACCATACGACCTAGCAATTGCATTCCTGAGTGTTTCTACCAGAAAAATGAAAACTCAATCACACAAAAACCTGTACTTAATGTTCATAGCAGCTTTATTCATAATAGCTACAAACTGGAATCAGCTCAGATGTCTTTCAATAGATGAGTGGTTAAATAAACTGTGGTAAATATATAGCATGCAATACTACTTAGCAATAAAAAGAAATGGACTATTAGGTTAAAATTAAAGTTGAAGAAGAAGAAGTAGTAGAAGAAGGAGTACAAGTGGTGGAAAAACGGGAGATATCTGTGAGGAAGGAGAAGGAGGTGGAGGAAGAGGAAGGGGAGGGGGAAGAGAAGGAGAAGAAGAAACACATTAAGGAAGAACCGCTTTCTGAGGAAGAACACGCACCAGCACAGCCATTGCTAGTCCAGAGAAAAAGTAGAAAAAGAAAAAAAGAGTTAATGAGTACTAATGGAAGGAACTATTCTTTTTTTTTTTTTTTTTTTTTGCAGTACGCGGGCCTCTCACTGTTGTGGCCTCTCCCATTGCGGAGCATAGGCTCCGGACGCGCAGGCTCAGCGGCCATGGCTCACGGGCCCAGCCGCTCCGCGGCATGTGGGATCCTCCCAGACCGGGGCACGAACCCGTGTCTCCTGCATCGGCAGGCGGACTCTCAACCACTGCGCCACCAGGGAAGCCCGGAAGGGACTATTCTTTCAAAGATTTCATAATTGAATTACCTGGATACATCATGCTTAAGATTCAGTCAGAAATATACCAGAGATGCTCTCTAAAATAATCAATGGGAGGTTGGATGAAACAAAATGATTAATCATCAATAGCATTTCATACCTTGTTGTGTCTTGACATCACTTCAACTCTGTTCATTTTATTATGTCATCATTTCTTAGAATATTTGTTACACAAATAAAAATATTTACTTTGTAAAAAAAAAGAAAAAGAAATGGACTACTGATAGATGCAACAACTTAGATGAAGCACCAAGAAATTATGCTGAGCAAAAAAAAGCCCATCCCAGTGGACCGTGAGTAGAGAACATGGCTGCTCCCTTACCTGAGATCTCAAAAGTGACCAGTCGGGCTTCACTGGTGGCGCAGTGGTTGAGAGTCCGCCTGCCGATGCGGGGGACATGGGTTTGTGCCCCGGTCCGGGAAGATCCCACATGCCGCGGAGCGTCTGGGCCGGTGAGCCATGGCTGCTGAGCCTGCGCGTCCGGAGCCTGTGCTCCGCAACGGGAGAGGCCACGGCAGTGAGAGGCCCGCGTACCGCAAAAAAAAAAAAAAAAAAAAGTGACCAGTGATGAAAAAGTCCAGTACTGGTCGGCCTATGGGCCTGTAAAGAGAAGAGAACGGACCCGGAACCAACTGTCCTGACCAAACAATAGCAGACAGCAGCAAGATGGCCTGGACCGGCCTCTTGAAAATAAACTTCAAGAATGCAGAGATTGTGCTGCTCAGATTCCTGTTTTCCTAGTATGACAACATGGATCAGGAGGGCCAGCAAGTTACCTTAGAAGTTACTCAAGTATCTCCGTGGAAACCACACACCTTTAATCCTGCTGTGGAGCAAGAGGCAGCTCAGGAATCCAGGCTTTTCCTTGCTGGGAGCGACGTTCTGCTCTGGTCAACCCAGACTCCTTACATGGAGGCTAAAGTGGCTCAGCACACGCACCTGTGAGGACTTTCCAGGATGTGAACCCAGTGCAGGCCAGAGGGTGCCTGTTAACTGGCAATGCTAGAAAGGTCTCCACTCTTGCCTTTTCTATATAAATCACTTCTTTTTGTGTGGTGATTAACCTATCAAAATTCAGGTGAAGACATTTGATAATTTGAAAGAGGAGGAGAAGAGTGTTAAAGAGAAATATGCACTATTCTAAAATGTTCTCAAAGAGACTTCTAACCTTTAGTCTCAATAGATAACTGTGATTCCTCTACTTTTCTCATGGGACACGTTTCAAACAGAAGCTGGCATCACGGAACCTGAAGTTTACCCACCCAAGTTCAAATGACACTTTTTAAAAAAATTAGAAACTAGAGTGCCTAGCCTTTTCCCAAGCACACTGACATCTCATACTCTTTGGGTTTATCCCTGCAATGGGTTAAATTACTTTAAATCCTTGGAAGATGGGGGTCATTGTTAATTTCTCATCCAGTGAAAAACTGAAACCTATAATATTTAGAAACAGTTTTATCCTAACCCATGTTCCTTTACCAAGGGACGAGATGGTGACCAAGCCTGGCTCATTTGCTAAGCAAAACGGCTGTGAACCTTAAGGATAACTGTGTTACCTCCTCCCCCTTCCACACACGTGTTCCCGCTACCCATGGCAGTGGTCTTGAGTCTCCTTATTGGAGGGGGCTGTGGGGAAGGCCTCAGCGAATTTTTTAATGGGTAATTCTGCTGAGTATTGGTATTTTAGGAAGCAGTCACAAGGTAGAGCATTCCAAAAGGGTGTTTTTCTAGCTAGGACCCTTGAGCAAAGAGAAGGAGACACTATTCAGTGTGTCAGATGGTTCCTGGCTCCTTGGTGCTTTCCCAGGTGTTCATTCCTAGGCCTGTCAATTAACCTCCTGAAGCATCTATTCGATGAATGTTTTATCTCTAGTGGGAATGGTAATGTGCTGTAAATTCTTGGTGTGAAGTTTTCCATATCAAACTCATGTTTGCCTTAAAAAAAAAAAAAGCCCATCCTGAAATTTACATACTGTATGATTCCATTTATATAACACTTTTGAAATAACAAACTTTTAGAAGTGGGGGAAAGATTACTGGTTGCCAGGGATTAGAGTGAGGAGGGTACTTTTGAGGACAAGGTGGGATAGAGATAAGTATGTTTTAAAACGGTTATTAGTTATTGGTCTAATTTCAGATGCTGAAAAACATGGACAAAATAAAATAATTTGAGATAATTTTACATAGACGATCTATCCATAAGGGATTCCTCTAGGTAATTAGGATATTCATCACTACCCCTAGGCTTTAGGGGAATTCATGCTCTTCTGAAAGTGTCCTTTGATGCCTCTGAAATTTAATATAGTATTTGGAAATTGGTTGATATCATTTCTAATGTCAGTGACTGCCAATTTTTTGAGGTGTTTTTGAAGGGAAAATTCCTATATAAATTTAAGTTCCTCCAAATATTTTTAATTTACAAGGAGGAATCTCCCATTATATTCAAGTTTTGTATTCTTTTCCAGAAAATATAATTTTTAATTAAAGTATAAATTATAAGGAGAACATAGCCTATACTTCAGCTATATTCCATTTTTGTCCTGAACCAAGTCATGATGTAATCCACTGGGACATTAAGTTCTCTACACTGCCAATTTTATCCTTTTATAATAATTAAGGTCATTGTAAGGAATGTATAATATAAATCATTCCAAGATATACAAAATATCACCTGTCCAAAGCTCTTTTTAGCACATTTTCAAGAGTCTTCCTATAAGCAACTTTCAAATATGAATTTTTAGTGTGATGCTTTATCAGATACTTTATCTTCTGTTGTCCCCTTCAGTTTGGGTTGGAAGAGAGCTGAAAGGGAATAGATTAAAATATCAATTTGTGCTAACATTCTTTTTTTCTCCAGAAGATGAATATACAGAACTGCTCAGACCACAAATAGATAAGCTTATGCTTGACAGTATGCCAAATAAATGGCTTTGTATGTCAGTATGGTTTTCACCACGGTGTGGTAACAATTTTCACTTGGGCTTAGTCCTGAGGTTCTGGTCTCATTCATCTCTAGCCTATAGAAACTTACTTAAGGGTTTAAGTCTAATCTGGGGTAGGTCTATGGTGGCAATAAGGATCCTAAAACCACTGTTAACAGCAAGATTAAATTAATGTGTAAGAATACAGTGGAGTTAATTTAAACCCATAAGCAGACCAGAAATTACACGGCTAAAAGCCCTTCAATTTGGACATGGTCTGAGTCAGCAAGAATTCCTTGGGCACTCCCACCTCCAAGAGTCAGTGGAAACCAGATCAATTCTCTGAAGCATGTATGTAACTGGAGTGGTGGGCATGTTGCCAATACAATCTCTCCATGGTGATCATCTTGTTATGACATCAACCTTAGAGAATTGTCAGCCCGTGAAAGACAAAGCAAATGCAAAGGGATGTTTTAATACACAAAATGCAGAGACCTTGGTTAATATTTTTTAAATATATATTAATATTAGATATTTTATAGTTGTATTAATTTTATAGGTTCTATAAATTCTATTACTATTTGGACTTTTAACAGTCATTGTGTTACCTCTTAATCTTTCTGAAATATACTCCATAGCCTTTAAACTCTTGAGTTAATTAAATTGCAATTAAATGGTATCCTCACCAGCAGAGAACAATTTCACTAATTAGAAAAGTAAAAGTAGGGCTTTATTTTCAGGATTTTTGTTATAAAAGGATATTATTAAAGGAAGGATGATTTCGTGATCCCTAACTGATAAAGAGTAAAGGAAAAAAACTAATCTTGAGCAACATCAATATCCAGAACTTTTTTCTATAACCTATATTAACACCAAGAAATACTCTTATTATGGTAATGAGGCAGACTGAAACAGTGGTGTGTTAAATAATGAGGAATTTTTGTAAGATGGCTGATGTCGCACTGGTTGCTTGAATTTGGCCATGGTGGGAATATGTACTTTATGGAAATTAGCAAATTCTACAAACCATAACTCTCCTCCTCAGAGAGCCAGTTGTTAAACATTTACTAGCATACCACTGGAGTTAACTCATACTGGTGGAGAAAGTGGCTTCTTCATTTGTGATTTTGAGGAGGAACTGAGGAAGGTCCTACCCATCTTACAGTAACTTCTTAACTAGTTTACCACAGGAATCATTAGACCACTCTTAGATGGAGAATTATATCCAGAAAGTCTGTCTGATAGTGAGTTATGACCTAGAAAAGTATAATAAAATTCTTGTATGTAGTCTTGTACAGTCTACAGAGCTCTCAACACAGTTGGTGTCATTTGAACTTTACAACAATCCTAGAAAGTGGGTTTCATTATTATTCTCATTTTATAGGTGTGGTAACTGAGGTGCAAATGGATTTAGTATCTTTTTTCAAGGTTACAGACCAGTTGTGGGACTGATAAACTTATACCCTCTATCTCTAACTTTAGAATACCTTCCACTACGTCATGCTTCAGAAGGAAAAGCGTACTAAGTTTGGCACACAGGCTGGTTGGTCTGGAAGGGGAAATCTAGGTTTGAGAAGGGTGGAGAGCATGAACTGCTGCACCAATAATGGGTGAAGTTGTCCCAAGCACCCAGGGAACAATAAGATGGTTCCAGGTACCTAAGTAGTGAATTTCCCAGAGGGAGAAACTACAGTAACAAAAGGAGGACTAGGAACTGTGACAAAGACAAAGCCTCCAATTAATAAGACAGAGAAAGAGAGAGAGAGAGAGGGAGGGAGAGAGAGAGAGAGAGAGACAGATAGAGAGCCAATTTTGAATGTCAGTTTAGCCCCAGGGGTTTGCTTTCATCTCAAGTGCTGCTTTAGACCTCTATCTGTCAGTACACAGTCAGGGAATGAGAAACCACTCTAGGTATTTCAAACATAGGTGATTTAATTAAGGCATTTTTTTAAAAAATGAAAATATTATAAGATCTGGAAGATAAAATAAGGAAGGTGATATCTAGGAATCAGTAATTGAAGGAACCTCTTAACCTTGAATATATTTGGAGAGCTAGCTTTATTCAAGAGTCACCTTAGCAATTCGTATTTTTCTAGTTAATTGGGGGGTTTGTGTGTATATTGAGGTGGGTCTGGTTGGAGAATAAGAAAGGTACTAAAAGAGGCCAGGGAGAAATTATCCTAGAAACTTTGTTCTAATGTAGGCAAAAAGACTCACAATGAAGATTATTAGAAGCAAAGAATGATTTTGGAATTAGCTCAGGGTGTAGAAGTGGGTTTAAAATGGAATTAGCTTCAGCACACTTAGATCTGTTTTAGCTTCCAACGACAGAGGTACCCTTTGCTTCCTGTGCTTTACTCCCAGTAACTTTACCAAGCCAGTCTTCATAATCCAGTCTGAGAGCACATGACACTCTTCAGGATCTGCTTCAAAGTGATCTACAAGTCTACAGTTTCAAAAAAGAGATAGAATTCAAGGTGAAAAAGAGCCATTTATTTCACCAGAGATAAACAAAACTTTACTCTGTAAAGGATGTGGGTCCAGAAGTTTTTTGGAGTTCAATGTGGTTGAAATTGTTTACTCATATGAGGTGATACAGAGCCAATGTCACTAAAAGTGTCTGTGAGCTATAATAGTAGGGGTGGATGGATAACATACAAAACAACTACTTATCTTTCTAAACATATTTACATATTATATACACTACTTAACACATGTTATGTCGATTATATATTATCCAAAGGCATATTATCAATATATTATACACATATGCACACATTTATAATGTAGATAGCTACAAACTCACAGTGACTCCCTTTATGACTGCTCATCCCACCCTGGATCTTGTCCAGTCTTGCCCAATGGTGTGGCGGCAGTCTCATGCCACATTACAGAATCCATAAAATATACAATCTACTTGCAGACATTAGAGAGACATATGGGAAACTCACATTAGTGAGACCACAGTGAAGATATCATAAAGGGAGAAAATATGTTTGAGGCAAAAAGAGGGTAAGAATTAGCTCTTTGGTGGAACTGGAATGTCTATATCATCATGCTAGGTCATTTGAAACACATTTTGTTTTTCAGGAGCTGAAAACTTGGTAACTCACAATAGACTGATTTTAGTCGCGTTTCTTAGGCTTGAGACCTGACAAAGATTTAAACTGTTCTCACATTTTTACTTGAGACTTTCCAGGTTGTTAGAATCCCTGCTGCTTTATTTACTTTACATGTGGAAAATCTGTACTAAGTAGGGGAAGGCATATAGAAGGGGAAAGTCAAGAAATAACTGAGATGTTTTGAGGTCTTAATTTACTTCTAAATTTTTGGCTCCCTAACATCTGTTCCCCCTTGTTTCTCAATACAGAGGGTTTGACTATCTGCTCAAAGGAGAACTGACCAAAGGAGAACTGACGTGGCATTCACCAAAAGGGAACACAAAGAAAAAGGTGGCAGTTTTCTCCAGCTCTCCCCACAATGAGATCACACCCCTTTGTTGGAAGGCAGCCTCCCTCAGTAGCATCAAATCACCAAACAAAAGTCTCTGGCCATGGACTGGAAGGATAGGGTAACGTTAAATTCTGATCATTTGCCATTTGATAACCTTCATTCAGCCTACTGAAAGCTAGTCTTTGAGAAAGAAAAGTTGTGTACCATAACACACACACACCTATATTAATCAACCTATATTCTGAATCTCACACCTCTCTGCACCTCCGTTACTACTTCTCTGCTCCTAGTCATCATGTTGTGTCTGCACTGTTAAAATTGCTTCCTTAGTGGTTGCCCTTTCAACCTAACCTCTTCATAGCAGGCAGAGAGACCTTCTTCAAATGTAAATGAAATAATGTCAAGCTCCTTGTTAAATCCCCCAGTGGCTTTCCTTTACATTTCTCATTTGTAAAATGGACTTAATGAAAATGCCTGGGGTTCTGAAAATTAAATGAGATAAGTA
This sequence comes from Hyperoodon ampullatus, assembly GCF_949752795.1. NCBI lineage: Eukaryota > Metazoa > Chordata > Mammalia > Artiodactyla > Ziphiidae > Hyperoodon > Hyperoodon ampullatus. Next base: position 73,440,539 of record NC_136917.1, on the reverse strand, counting down.
TATGGTATATAGTAAGCATTCAATAAATGTTCAGTAGTATCATTGCTAATATTATTATATTTGTTCAATGTGTAATGAGTTGACAGCTATTTGCTTCTTAAAACATATTTTGAATTACTAGCGATGGTTCAGTTGACAATTAATTGGGAGAATCATTAACCATCACTAAATAAATAAGTCCCTGTTACTACACATTTTGGAATAATATATATATAGAATACACATGTGGAAAGCAGCTTCATATGCAAATGATTGCCTGCTCTTGCTTCTTTGTTTGGGGCTATATTTTAAGATACCATTTTTTCTTTGAGTAAAATATCTTAATTTAATAACACTTTACTCCTAATTTACTGTCATTTCAGTCTTGTTGTACCTCAGTTTTGTCTGCTCCAGAAGATGAATACATTTCTCTTCAAGTTGCCCCTCAGGAACCCCTGGTATGAAATTCAGGAGTGCCACATTTAGGTCACAATAACCCAAATATACTCTCCAAATTTGGAAAAATACTAACAATGTTCATGCAATATGCTAAATAAATAGACAAGCAGAATCTTAATTTTTTCACATATTTTCTGTATTCTGTTTCATTATTAAAGGAACCAAGGCAGTTTACAAAAATACTTACAGTATAACAATATAAAAGTAAAAGGGGTAAATAATGTATGAAATAAGATTATCCCAGAGTTGGTTCCCAACATGCATGTCAAAAGGTATGTGGACTACCTAGAAATAGGCTAAAAAGTTGGCTCTAGGCTTCCTAGAAATCAGCGCTGGAAGTAAATATGAGTTAATTGATTTATGACATCTGTAAGATGAAAACAAACCAGCTGTTTAAAAGAACTATATCTCTTCCTGGTATTGTAACATAAAGGGAATTTGTTTCTTGGGTCCTCATGTAAAAGATATGATATGATATAGTAAATATTATCATTAAAATATTCCTACAGTAATTACTATAATGAGTTTCATAGGGCTGTTTCTTATAATGTCCCTCAATGAAAGCAATATCACAACAGAAAGGAAGAGTTTGGTAAAGCAAGTCTATGAAGGTGTGTTTTGGGGGGCAGTAGAAGAGACACAAAAGAATGCGGGCCAGATACACCTGACTAAATCCAGTGATAAATTTGAGAGTATCTGTTGAAATTGGACTGCATATTTTTTAGCAAATCCTCCAAAAATATTTTTTAAGATGAATTTTCAGTATCACACAACAAGCAGCTTAAAGTTTTACTCTTAAACACATGTCTCTCTTGCTAATTAATGGCAGACCTATTAATTAGATGGATATCCTCTTATCAAAGCTAAGCCTAATCTGGACATGTTAGAACAGACACTACCTAATTTCAAAAGTTATAACTTCCTATTGAGTCCTCAAAGATAAACTAGTTGAAAAGAATGCCTGGGATATAAAATTGTTAGCAGTTAACAGTTGAAGAATGTTTACTAAAAATAATTATTAATAACTATTTGTGTACTTACATGGCTGAAAAGACCTATATATATAACGAAGCCAACTGCAGGTAAATACTGGCTCTTTGGTTTAATGATCCTCTCACTCATTGGGACTTGACATTTGGAATAAGAGTTGATTAAGATGTATTTGACTGCAGACCATAGTAATTCTCTGACTGGTGCTGTTTTCTGTGAGTGCTAAAATCCTTGAAGCTGTGCTTAGAAAGAGGTCTTGGTTTTCCTTCAGCCTGTCCTTTTCCAGCCCTCTTTCATATGCATACTTAGAGTTGCTCTAGTGCAGCTTGGTATAAATCACTAATTTAGGATCCTCCTTTCCCCCCCTTTCTTTCTCCCTTCTTCTTTCCCTTCTTCCTTCCCTCCTCCTTCTTTCTTTCTTTGCCTAAACAGGTTCAATCTAGAGGAGCAGCAGTGTAGTAAGTAACCCCTCAGTCTGACAGTATGTGCCAGGGTCTCCTTATTTACCTCTCCTGTTACATCATGAAAAGCAGCATAAATGTATGGACTTTGGAGTCAGACATATCTGTATTGAAATTTTAGCTCTGCCATTCACTAGCTGAGTGATCAGAACGTTGCTTAAACCCTCTCTGAGTCTTAATTTCTCAACTATGAAAAGGAGAAAAGGATACTTACCTACAACAAAAGGATGGTTTTTAGAAAGTGCCTGACATTCTTTATTCAGGCACTCAGTAGTTGTTAGTTTCACTCTATCCTATTTATTATTTAAGGCTTGTAGGCAATACTGATAAAATTATACTAACAGTGACATTTGTAAGTGGGTCCTTATCTTGGCAACTGGGGTTAGGCTTTACCTCCTTAAAAAGAACTCAAATCCTTCTATTTGACTTGGTGCCTGTGGTAGGCAGAATAATTGTCCTCCCAAAGATGTCCACACCCTAATCCCCCAAACCTATGAGTATATTATCTCACATAGCAAAAGGGGCTTTGCATTAAGATTAAGTTAAGGATTTTGAGACCAGGAGATTATCCCGGATTATGCCGGAGAACTCAATGCAATCACTGGAATTCTTATAAGTGAGAGAGGAAGGCAGGAGAGAATCAGAGGAGATGTGATGATGGAAGCAGAATTTGGTGTTATGTGATGATGGATTTGAAGGTGGAAAGTGGCCATGAGACAGGGAATGCAGGAAGCTTCTGGAATCTGGAAAACACGAGGAAATGAATTCGCCCCTAAAGCCTCCAGAAGGAACATAGCCCTGCCAACAAAAAGATTTCAGCTTAGTGAAAACTCTTTTGGACTTCTGATGTCCAGACCTGTAAGATAATAAATTTGTTTGTTTTAAACCACTAAGTTTGTGGTAATTTGTTACACAGCAATAGGAAGCTAATATTGAGCCATTTTCTGCTTGTCTCTCTTCCAAAGGCTCTGTTATTTTTAAAGTGTGGGGACTAAAGGTACTCATTGCAACTGAATTGGGCTTGTTTCTGCACTTTTTCAATGGATGGAGCTAAGAAATATCTATATAAAATTCCTGTGAGTTCATGATGATATTTCCCATCCAAATTCAGGATTATTGGCTGTTTAGTTGGTCTCTTCTTTCATCTGTATCAACATCAGGGATGGTAGAATAAGATACCATAATTATTTATTTTGCTTTATCCCACATTACACATATAACACTCTCAGAAAAACAACAAGACTATCACCAACAATATGATTACTGAAAGGTTAAAAAAAAAAAGAAAACTTTTTGCGTTTTTTTTGTTTTTTTGTTTTTGTCCTTAGGATATAACCTATGAGGGATATATAGTCAATTTACTATATTTTAAAGTCACTTGGAATTACAATCTTTTAAAAAATCATTTTACATGTACAGGATAAAATCATCATTCTTTTCCTCTATTTACCAGTCATCATTCCAATATCTGCCAGATAATTATTTCTATTTCTTTGGACAATGTTTTAGCCTATTGAGTTCAGTAATAGTTAACATTTATGATAACAACCACATACAATTGAGTTTTTCTGATATCTGGAAATGAATCCTAAAGCCAGATCCTATTTTATTTTTTGAAACCTTGATCATGACTCTGTTGCCTTTTCGACACCACTTATAAATTTCAAGTGAGATATCAATGTCTGGTTTAAAGGCATGCAGGAGGAAGCTGAAGACTGTAGCTTTGGTTTGGAGTCCAAACACTCCACAACTAGATTCTCTTTAGTATTCCAAAACCAGGATCAAGTTGATTAGATAACTTGTAAAAACAAGGGGTACCCCATCACTAAGTACTCAAATATCTATAGTAATTTTAGACTACAGAATTTATTCCACTCTAAAGAGACCAAGTTGATATCTCTTTGCTGATACGAGTCCAGATCAAAAGAGCAGAGATAATATACAGAAAGGCAGTGAGATACAGGATGACATTGGCTTTCATTGTCATGAATATAAATTGACAAATACATACTACTATGTAACAGAGTAACAGTTCTAGAGAGTAGCAAGTACTGGCATTTGGTTGAAGTTTGTTCTTAGTTAATATCAAGTCACCCAAGCTGGGAGAAAACAAAGCATTAAGTCACAGTCAAGAGGGTTAGGTCTGCAATTGGCAGGGTTTCAGCCAGAAGCTTAGGTAGAGGTGCCTGGTGACTGGAGGCAGCTGCACTGAAATACAAAGCTTTGACAGGGTGTGGCCAGCTTTGTCAATTAGGAGAATACAAACCTGAAGCCAGGCAGCCTCACAGCAACAGTAAGATAGTCAGAGATTATACTAGGGCGAAGCCAAAGACATGAAGCAGGACTGAACTACAGTTTGGAATTCAAGTGTTCACGTGGACACAGAGCCAGGCCACAAAAGAAAGAATACAAATAGGAGAGACAGTGGTGAGCTGAACCAAAAGCCAGGAATGAAAGCTTTGTGGTCCGGATTCTTCAGTTGCAAACAATAGAAACTTGCTCTGGTAATGCAAGCAAAACAGAATTGAGTGAAAGACATTGTGTGTGTGTGTGGCGGGGGGTGGGGTGGGGGGGTGATAGGGTGGTCTAACAGAGTTAACAGGAAGCTGGAGGTCCAGGTTTGGGCAGAATCCAAAATGCTCCAAAGGCTGGGAAGTAAGATCATAGCCACTGTCCTGGAGCAGAAACTGTAGGGTCAGAATGCTGCTCTTGGATGGAATGCAATTCCAACTGTTTTCAGATTCCATGTTCCTCTGCTCAAGATTCAAATTTAGGGGCAGGGCATCCATTTGGCATTGTTTGGGCAATGTGTCCCCTATTACTCTTCCCCACCTCATACCACACCTACAGGAAGCCAGAGCCCCAGGTCAAGGAATACAGTGAGATGGAGAAAATTTATCAAAAGGAAATCTGGGTGCCCTTAAGAAAGGGTGAACAGATGCTAGACAGCCAATCCACCACGAATGTCCAAGTATACATGGTAAAATCAAGAAAAATAGGGCCTGGAGCAAATTAAAATACTGATTTGCTCTGAACCACTAATCCAGTTCCATAATTCTTGGACTTTTAAAGCTATGGAACAGCTTGGGACCTGATATTTTCAACTATTGATTATCATTCATGTTGAATTAGAAAATGAAGGTTCTTAGGCGTCACGTGGTAGCTAACAATGAACATACATTTAGTGCTTTCTATATGCTAGACACTGTGGTAAGTGGATATATCATTGCATTTAATCTTCCTGATATCTATATGATGAGGTATTACCAGTTCATTTTACATATGAGCCAACTGAGGTTCTGACTACTTAAATTGTCCAAGGAAGGAAAATAGAAGGAAACTGAAAAATGGTATAATTCTAATTACAGAAGAAGTAGAATGAGAACTAAACGGAAGTGAGGTTCTAACTAAGGTATCCTCTCACATCAGTTTTAACTTTTGTTGACCTTGTGATCTTATCCAGTCAGATATGACATCGGTAGCACAATAGGAACAGGTGGGAGGATGACAATATGTCAGGAATTTAGCAGTACTGCTTGGTGAAGAAAGTGATGAAGTTAAGACCAAGAATGACCAAACATGACAGAGCCTAAAGGAACATAATTAAACACAGATTCTGACCCCAATCAACGTAGTCCTTTGTTCACTGTCCAAAGGGCACAGGAAGTTCAGGCATGGCTTAAATGAGCTTTGGCAACAATGTGGTACTATCCGGAAGAAGGATATAGTAATCCAGTAAGCCTAGTCAGTGGGTGATATCTGAAGAAGTTTAGTAGTTTGAGCCTCAGAGCAGGACCTTAGCCAGTGACCTAGGGTCTAGTCAGAACTTGGACTAGCGAATAATTTTCCAAACCAAGTTTATACCTTCTCTATATTGGATGGGGTTCTGGGAAAGGCTACAGTTTCAATTAGGAAAGGAAGCCAAAGGAGAAGTCCAGTGCTATAGACTGGGAAACCATTATAAAGAATAACAGATAGGGGAGTGGCACAGTTGGAAGGCTACACTCTAATCCAGAGCTCCTACTTAGCACTCTGCTTCTTCAGCCAGAGGACTGTATGGTTCCTGTGGGTGGGGCTGATGAGACACTCAGTCTTGGTCAGATGTAGCCCATGAGCTAGGATGGGCTCTTGAGGAAGGTATTGGGAAATATAATTATGGAAAGCAAAAGGAGACCAGGGGAAGGAAAATGGAACAGGGACCAATGATTATGGCCATCTCTAATCCTTAGATTCATATACAATCCAGAATTCAAACTGTTCTTGAAAACATTACCAAAAAAAATCAGAGCTTTAGCTAACTCTTCCATTTATCACAAAACAGCATCTTTCAATCAGCCAAACTTTCATAAAAGCAGCCAAACTTCAGGTCTGTTAATGAAAAAAAAACAAAAATTAAATTGCCTCCTTAGAGATTTAACCACTTTTTTTGGCAAGACACTTTAACACTTTTTCATGGTGTTTGTAGCTTTTCTCTATAGACAGTTTTCTTTATTGAAGTTCTTTCTCTTAAGGATGTATTCTTTTCCTCTATGAGGTTTTAATGTTATGTTATTTACAATTGTCTTTCCTTATTTTTATCCTGTCTAACCTTTAGCTTCTCTTTCATTTATAGATTACATACTCTCTACATAGAAAGTATTCCTTTGAGGAATGCTACGGACTGAATTGTGTCCCCCCAAAATTCATATGTTAACACCCTAGCCCCTAATGTGATAGCATTTTGAGATGAGGCCTTTTGGAGATAATTAGGTTGAGATGAACTCATGAGGGTGGGGCTCTCATGATGGGATTAGTGCCCTTTTAGAAAGAGGGAGAGAGATCACATGCTTTGAGGAAAGGTCATATGAGTACACAATGAGAAGGCAGCTGGCCATCAGAAAGCCAGGAAGAGAGCTCACACCAGAATCTGACCATGCTAGCACCCTGATCTCAGACTTCTAGCCTCCAAAACTGTGAGAAAATAAATTTCTGTTGTTTAAGCTACCCAGTCTATGATATTTTATGTCAGCCTGAGCTAAGACAAGGAGTCTTAAAGATGTGATTATAAAATACAATACTGGAGGTTATGATAATAAAATATGATAAATCCTCTCAGAAAAGTTCTGTGATTCTTCTACTTTCATTTTTGCCAACTACAGAATACTTAAAATCGTCCTTCCTGGGATGTATAAAACAGTGTCTTGACCCTTTCTGGCTTTACTCATGTAACAATCTGAAGGAAAGCTTGCTAAGTGACAGCTTTCCCCAAACCTGACCTAGCTGCTGTCTGTGACTGGCTTTCTCCCAGAATCCTTCCTTTGCCTCCCCTGACTGCAGGCTTGACTGGGGAAGAGGTTATTTTCCTAGTCTGAGTAAAATGTGCTGCTTTGCTCCCAGGCTCTGGCTACTGCTACAGTGTCTCATTTTGCATTCTTCCTGTTTCTACTTGACTATCTACTTCTTCTTTTCCTCTTATTATTATTATTTTTTAATGTTTAAAAAAATAACAAATTTTGAGGGCACATACCTTAAAATTTTTTTCTCTTCCAGTTTTATTGATATATAATTGACATAGGACACTGTATAACATTGTGTACAGCATAATAATCTGACTTACATATACCTCATGAAATGATTACCACAATAAGATTAGTGAATATCCATTATCTCATTAGACACAAAATAAAAAGGAAAAATTTTTTTTCCATGAGATGAGAACTCTTAGGATTTACTCTCTTAACTTTCATATATAACATACAGCAGTGTTAATTGTATTAATCACGTTGTACATTACCTCCTTAGCAGTTATTTATCATATAACTTCCAGTTATAAGACCATTTACTTTTTCCTAATTACATCTGTCCTCCAGGTGAATGAACATTTCCTGTGATTTTATTTTGAAAAGTTTTGGTAAAGATTTTAATCACATAATTTTGTATTTTACATTTAACAGGTTATCACTTATATCATCTTGGGCAAGTCAGTTCATCACACTGAGACCATCCTTTCTCTTTCCTAACAGGGAAAAAATAATAATGGCTGCTACATTACTTCATAGGTTGTTGTCAGAATCAGACAGAATCATATAAATCAGAGTTTGTGCAAATGTTGGTTGTTACATTGTTAGTTGGGAAATATCTGCCTGTATTTAACCAGCCATATTGGCCACATAGTTGAGTGTAGATTAGTCTTTGGTGCTTATTTGTATTTTTAGGGTATTTCTTGACCAATCTGTGCAAAACAATTTTGGCCTAGGAGAGTATTTTAATGGTATGAATGAGGGGTGGAGGGGAAAATGATTATAACACAAATCTATGTGTTAGTGCTCATAATCTTTAATGGTACCCTGGAAACTTGTATTTATCAAATTTCTCTTTTGGTAAATGCTTTCATTTCATGTCCTACAAGTGCTTTGCTTCAGAGAGAGATTGGTAGGTATATTTTGCAGAAAGTAAAGTTGGTCATTTTTTCATTTTCGGTAAGCAGTAAGATTTCAAGGGCTTCCCTGGTGGTGCAGTGGTTAAGAATCCATCTGCCAATGCAGGGGACACGGGTTTGAGCCCTGGTTCGGGAAGATCCCACATGCCGCGGAGCAACTAAACCTGCGCACCACAACTACTGAGCATGCGCTCTAGAGCCCGCGAGCCACAACTACTGAAGCCTGTACACCTAGAGCCAGTGCTCTGCAAAAAGAGAAGCCACCACAATGAGAAGCCTGCGCATTGCAACTAGAGAAAGCCCGCACGAAGCAACAAAGACCCAGTGCAGCCAAAAATAAATAAATAAAATAAATAAATTTATTGAAAAAAAGATTTCAACTGGGAGAAAGAGAGAAATGGAATAGTTTTCCTGCTCTAATTGAAGGTCTTATTCCTACAGTCTCTCCACTCTGTTTGTATGGGTGTGTCTATGTGTGTACGTTGGCATGGTTGGGCAACCACAGTGAGTGTGCAGAAGGGTGAGAGGAAGAGAAATAGTAACAGAAGTAAAGAATCAAAAGATGTAAGGGAGATATTGGAACACTTACACTATCTCAGATATGAAATTAAAGGCACCCAGAAATTTTACTTTCTTTTTCTTCCCTTTTCAAATTCCCACTTGATAAGTTGTTTTTTCCTAAGGAATTCATGATAGTTTTAGACTGAAGTCATTTTGAAGTAACTCTCCCAACCCTGCTTGTTTTAATAGAAATATATTAGTAAAGTTTCTTTTGCTTTTATCTTGTTTTTCATAGTAATCATAACAGTTGTTGCATGCCCAAATGTTGGGACAAATATTTACTTATATCTATAGAGATATAAATTCAACAGAATAAAGTTCAGGGTAATAAAAAATATGACACTGCTTTGGGAGACATGAAAACAAATTAATAGTATATAAACACTTGAAGAGTAGCAAATGCTAGGAAATATGGGGTGACACAAAAAATTAACTATATCTGATGTACAATATAGCAGATGGAAATTATGATCTGTCTGCTTATGTTGAGACATCACGCTACAGAACAAAGAGTTTTTTTTTTTTTTTTTTTTTGCGGTACGCGGGCCTCTCACTGTTGTGGCCTCTCTCGTTGTGGAGCACAGGCTCCGGACGCGCAGGCTCAGCGGCCATGGCTCACAGGCCTAGCCGCTCCGTGGCATGTGGAATCTTCCCAGACCCGGGCACGAACCTGTGTCCCCTGCATTGGCAGGCGGACTCTCAACCACTGCGCCACCAGGGAAGCCCAAGAACAAAGAGTTTTGATTGAGATGCAAGTAATTTGGTCTTTCCTTCTTTAACACAGGCTGTTTTCATATTGCCAGTTTTTTCCTTACAAGTTAATAGAATGACATGATATTTTATTGGCTTCCTACCTAGGTTACCTGCGGATTTTAATCTATAGGAGTTTCTAGGTCAAATTTTAACAAAAAGCAGTCTTTACTGAGGTGTTTAAAAACATAAATATTTATTCCTATCCATATATAATTTAAAAATGTGATTTGATGATCTATTTATATACTTGTATTTCTTAAACATTTATCAGAACTTTGAGGGGTCAGTAGAGGTGTTCTTGATCTAAACTGAAGTTTTTGAGGTGGAGAGTATAAAATGGTTTGTTGGTCATTGATGACAATATTTAGAGTTCCCAGTATTGCAGACATTTCTTCTCCATTTAGTGAGATAGGGTTAACTTTGTTTCTTGTCTAGTATCAGGTCCTGGGATATATCAGAAAAGTGGGGATGTTTTATTTATTAGGCAAATTATTCTCAAGCCTGAGCATGCACAAGTCTCAGTTGCTTCTGAGTCTCTAACAGAAAAATAGTAGTGTGGTAAACACAGAAGCAATCCTTACTATCACTTTCCTCTAAGATGGGTGATACCAGTCACTTCATAACCTCCAGTTTGAGAAAGCATGGGAGCAGAGAGTTAAAAAAAGGCACTGTTGTATTACAAAAACAAAAACGGCACCTTTCCATACTAACTACCCCCTGTAGATTACACATCGACCCTATCATCAGTCTGCTAAAGTAGAAATGGAGAATGAGATAAATCCTCAATTATTTTAAAGTGCATTTGTTTCACTGGAGCCTTTCAAATTTTTCGTGTGTGTGTGTGTGTGTGTGTGTGAGAGAGAGAGAGAGAGAGAGAGAGAGAGAGAGAGAGAGAGAGAGAGAGAGAGGAGACTAAAGACTTCCTTGATGCAGCAAGTGTACTGAAAATGTAAAAATATGTTTGATAAATAAAAATTTAAACATAGCACCAGACTATGATTTTTCTTCATGCACACCTTTATGTCTGACTTTTGAAAGGTCTTTAGACACAATTTTTTTTTTTTCTTTTTTTTTTTGCGGTACGCGTGCCTCTCACTGTTGCGGCCTCTCCCGTTGCGGAGCACTGGCTCTGGACGCGCAGGCTCAGCGGCCATGGCTCACGGGCCTAGCCGCTCCGCGGCATGTGGGATCTTCCCGGACCGGGGCACGAACCCGTGTCCCCTGCATCGGCAAGAGGACTCTCAACCACTGCGCCATCAGGGAAGCCCTAGACACAATTTTTAAAAAATGATAGTTTCAGAGTCTTCTACAATGCCTTCATGGTGGATCCATTTCCATACAGGTCTTCCATAGTAACATATCTTCATCCCAGTTAACCAACCATAAGAGAAAGAATGTAATCTTCTGCCTCCCCTCTGTGGGCAGAGTGGACTGGAGAGTAGAGTCAGAAAACATCGGTTCCAATTTGTGTCTACAATTTGATGACTTGAGTGACATTTGGCCTCTAGGAACTTTAGAAGGTTCACTAGAAAAACCGAGATAATAGCTACCACATTATATAGTCGAGAGGGTTACCTGAGCTCACAAACGAAGTTCTCTATAGACAGCAAACGGAATGCAAACGTGAGCCACAGGTTATATTTCTAAGCAGCTGAATCCCTGATACAGCCCTGAATTTACAAGAAAGTGGGGGAAAATGTCAACCCAGTGAGGTCACTCCCTCTGGCTGGGCCCTAAAATTCTTTGGCACCTGAAGGGCTGTGCTCCGCACACTCGGAAAAGCCTCGGCACCCTGACTTGGCACAATGGCGCCTTTAGCCTCTCTGCTCATTCAAGCAGCGGGGAACTTTTCGTAGCTCCTCTAAACCATGGGAGCGTTTTCTCCCAGCTCTCTCCACAGACCTCGCCAAACGTCTCCTCCCAAGGCCTCACCCAGGGAGACATCGCGCATCCACAATTACTCCACGATCGCTACGCTCACCGCCGGTGCGGAGGTGGGGAGGGAGGCGTGGCTTCGCTTTTATAAGCCTTGCCAGCCAATGAGCGTGCTGCCTTTCTTCCGGTCGGCGAGCCAACCAATCCGAGCAAGCCGGTGTAACCTTCGGCTCTACTCGGCTCTTTTCGCTGATGCGGGCAGCTCGAGTGGCCGCCGCCGCTAGAAAGACGCTTTCCTTTTTAATTTTTTTTCCAAGCGTTCACTTCCGGGTCCGGCGCCGATCCGGATGCCCGAGGCAGAAGGATGTTTGACCTCCGGATAAGCGAGGCGCCGCTGTGCATTCATTCCCGGCTGCATTGGTGGCGACAGCCGCGGCCCGGGCGGCGACTCTCCGGCCAGAGGCGGCGGTAGGACGCACCGGCAGTAGTGCGGCGAACGAGTCCGAGCTGCGTTATCTCCCTCGCTCGTTCCTTCCCCCCTACCTCGCTCGCTCCCTCCCTGCGTGCCTCGCTTTCCTCCTCCGGCCGCCGGCGGGTGCGATGTGCCGCCGCCGCTGCCCCAGCCGCCGCTGACTGACGGAGCGGGGGGCGCCGCCCGCGCCCGGGACCGACCCGCCACTTGCGGCCGCGCCTTTGAGGTAAAGCCCCGTTTGCGTTGGCGTCTGGCCGGGAGGCCCCGGCCCGGCGGCTGCCTCGGCGCGGCCGCGGCGCCCTCCTCCCCGGGTGGGGCTGGGCGGGCTGGGGTCCCGGGCTGGGTGGGGTGGGGTGCGGCGGGGGCGGCGCCGCCGGCGGGGGCCCCGGGGAGGGGTGGGCGAGGACCCGGGCGGGAGGCGCGGAGGCGCGGGCTAGGGGCGGCCGCGGCCGGTGGGCGAGGGCGCCTCGGGCTCGTTGGGCAGGGAGGGGGCCGCGGGCGGCTGGCTGGGCTGGCCGCAGAAGTTGCCCGAGTGGTGCGGAGCGAGTGGGGACGGCGGGGAGGTGGGCGAGCTGGGAAAAGGCAGAGGCTTTTGGGGGGAGGGTTGAGAGGTCGGGAGTGCAGCCCCCAGCGCCCCGCGATTGTGTCCAGACAATTCCCTTCGGAGAGGGGATTTTAGGCAGGCCCTTCGGAGTGGGGATTTTAGGCAGGAGGGAGGGAGCCGTCGGTCGGCTGGAGGAGGTGTCAGGGGCCAGCATTCATTTCTGGGAGAAACTTCCCGATGGGGTATTTGTTTTAAGGGGGGGGGGGTAGGGATTTACCTATTCGATAGAGCTTTTGACTTAGCTCAGAACTTATCCAAGGCATTAGTCGGGGGCTCAAAATTACTCTGATGGTTACTGTTAGGGTGCTGCTTTGTTTGTTTCTCCCACTTGCAAAGGGGAAGTGACCCACAGGAGCGTCGGCTCTCTTGGTCCACAGCCCCTGCGTTTCTTTTCTGCGGGGTGGTGATGGAGATGTGTGTTTGCTCCTGGGGTGAGGGTAGTTAGGCCTGTGTTACGATCATTCCAGTTCTCTCAGGGAAGGAGGAAAAGTTAATGGGTGGGAGTGTGTGTGGGAGATGGCTACTGTTGCTACTCTGTGCGAATTAGTTTTAACTCTGTTGTAATGAGTACCAAGGCTGGTCAGCAAGTGACCCTTTTTTAACCTTTGGTTTTAGAACATCGACTTTAATTGGACAATTAAAACCTACTGATTTTTAATAAGTTAAGGAAAGAAGTTAGTACTTATTTCTTTTACGTTTGCAATTACTTCTTGTGATAGGAATGACATTTGCCCACAGATAGTAAAAGAGGTTAAACTATATCTGAGTTGGAATACTTTTTAAAATTAAAAATATCTAATTAGTAAAGCCATGTATATATTTTTGAAGAATATTTGCTTTCCCTGTAAATAAGCAGATTGTGAAAGAAAAATATCACAAAAGTTATAAGATGTGAGGCCGGTTTAAGAAAACATTTCCCACCAGAAATCAGATCTGGTTTGTGACATTCTTAATAACTTTTTTGGCAGAGGGGAGTGGAGAGTTGTGTTTAGTGTATTTTGTAATTATTCTCAAACTTTGCTCCAACTGTATTCTGAGTTAAGATCAATTATTTTCTTATTTTATATACATTAGCCTTTATAGTTGCACAAAAGATGAAAATCATATTTATGGGATTGGAAGAAAGATGTAATAAGATAAATTGCATGGCTTTGGTATAGATTTGTAGCAGAGTGTATAGACATTTTTGCATTCAAGGTGCTTGCATTTCTGAATATGCCTCAGGTATAAGGAGTAAGTAGTTCTTATTAGAATGGGGGACAGAAAGTTTAATTTTGATGTTGATATGTATGAGACTTTTGGGGGAATCTTGGAAAATGATTATCTTTTCTGATGGTTTATTGTGCTCACTGACCTCTTCTGCCATTCATCAACTTAAAAACTAATGCATTATATAATTATTGACATTTTCGTTGTTAGATTTGCAAGCATTAACTATTAACAAAACCTTCAGCACACAGAAGTCACTTATTCCTTCAAATAAAAGAACTAGGATTAGAACAAAGGAATAGTTTAGTTCAACCTGAACCTTTACCTTGTGCAGGGGACTTTTACTATGTGGTGAGGGTGGAAGAGTGGTAGAAACATGAGGAGGACTAAGACCCAGTAGCTACCTTTAAGGGAGAAGCAGACATGCACAGAAATAATTGCAACACAGGACTCCTGTGGGGTGTATTAGAAATGTGTGGAAGCATGCGCGCGCGTGTGTGTGTGTGTGTGTGTGTCTGTGTGTGTGTGTGTGTGTGTGAGATACGAATTTTGACTGGGGAATTATAAACGAGGTTAGAGCTGGTAACACTCCATTTGGGGCTTAAAATATTTTAATGGTCAAAATGGGTCGGTGTGTGTGTGGGGTGGTGTGGGTAGTTTTGTAGGTGAAGGGAGCAGTTGAGAACCGGCATACTGGTTTGGTATCATGGGGCCTGTTGAGCTGGACCTAAGGCTGCTGTGCCAGGAGGTCTCTGTGGGAATTGAAGCTGTAAAATTAGGTGGAGATCAGTCCATGGACATCTAGAATGCCTTGTATTTAAACGTGAGTCAGTTTAAGGTATGAAGGTCCAAGTGTATAGATTCTATGCTGATAGCAAGTAGGTAGGCAAATAAAGCTAGTAAGTTTAAAGGAAACAAATTAGAATAGTCAGTTTGTTATCATTCATGCTGATGGAGGAAAGCAGAAGAGCATATAATCTAAAACAGTTCCTGCATGGCTTTGTCATATTTCTTTGCTTGCATTTGGATATGAGTGTGTGGTAACCTGGTAATTGGTTTTATATGAAATAAATCTAGATTTTAAACATATGACTTGGGAAGAAATGGGAATCTTTCCCTTTTCTCCTCTGGGTCCCCTCTGTAATCCCCTTCATGCTGGGAATAGACCATCATTCTGGTGTGGTTTATTGGTTCACATTTTTTCAGAATGGAACAAGTAGTTGTTTAGTTTCAAAGGGCTTCCCAAAAGGATGTATCAAACTAAATAGTGGGAATGCTGAAACAATAAATAACAAAATACAGGTCATTGGATAGTTATATTATTGTTAATACACTTTAAGGTGAGATTTACTATGGATAAAGTGAAATGTGAAGAATCTACATAGGAAGAGAATTGACTATACCAGTAAGATGAAAACATGAGAAACTTCCACAGTTATGGATAAATATATACAGGGTTTTTAGTCGTCTTAAATATTGACGACTCTAAAAAAATTTAATCCCAAACTTAATCATTATGAAAAGAGTGCTTAGAAAAATATCACCCTTATGACACCATTGTTTAATCATCTAGTCATGTAACAGGGGAGAGTGTTTGATAGTTTTTTACTAACTATTCCCCTCTTAGTGTTCAATAAGGATTTACATTATAACTGAATTTGTATCTTGAACCTCCCGATAATAACAGTACCTATTACAATTTATTAAGTGCCCACTTTGTCTAAGGACCATAAATGATAACTGTTAAGACGACTCTCTGAGTTAGGTGGTGTAAGCCTTGCTTTTGACAGTAGGAGGCAGAGTTTTCTAGAATTTAAGCAACCTGTTTAAGATATATCTTGGAAGTAACGGAGTGCATATTTAAATCTTTTTCTTTTCTTTTCTGACTTCACAGTCTTAGACCAATGATGTCTTCTCTAATCTTCCATCTTCTTCCTTTTTGTCTTTTCTCATGCAGTTGGCACTTAGTGGTATTGATTGATGTTGTTAGTATGTGTTTGGGTGTTTGTTCTTTAAGATATAATTTCTTTGGAAATGGCGGTTTTGGGATATCTGTAGCTCTCTACTAGTAGTGAGTCTCTAGGAGCAGAAGATATGGTTCTAGTAACGTAAGCTACCTCAGAGTATCATTTTTGTGCTGATCTGTAGGAAAGAACCATACATGAGATTGTTAATGTGTGGAAATCAAGTGTGTATTGTCTATTAATGGGAAGTGACTTTGGAGAGCCTCTGAACTAGTCAGAAAACGTGTAATGGGACAGATAAGCAGGGATGGGTAAGTTTTAGAGACACAGTGGAGACTGCTGTTAGCCATGTTTTTTCTAGCTCCCTTCTCAAAGCTGAGATTTAGGAACTATAAATGTTTGGCTTTCCTTCTATAATGGGACCTATGGAAGGTGCATAGTGATTTGTTCTTAAACTCCCTTATATTATGTTCTCTCCTTCTACTCCCTGCCCAATCATCCTGGTTCTGAGGAAGAATTCTTAACAGTGAACTTGAAGTGCTTGTGTATTTGGTAGATAAGACACACATTTTGATCATTTTCTTTACTAATGATATATCACATAGTTATAATTTAATTAAATGAAAATCTATAGCTAAAACCTATGTCCACATGACTATATCACGTCCACATTTTTTATAGCTTTTACTGTAATTAGTAAAATCTCATGATGTATATACTCTTTTTCTTAAACACAGATTTCTAATGCTTTCTTCTTCAGTGAGGTAATGTAGATTTTAACTGTATTCAAATTTGTTACATATATTTAGTTGATCTTGTGTTGAACTACTTTCCTTAGCTGATAGCTATGTTGGAAAAACAAGGGGGCGGGGGAGAGGGTTTCTCTGCCATTATATTCTTCATCCCGATTGAGAAAATTCATATAAAGTGCCATGATGTGGCCTGGCACATAGCAGGCACTACGCAAATCTTCTCTTAAATTTAGGAGTTGCTGATATATATGAGTTGTCAGAGTGTTGATTGGTGCGTAGAATGAGCAAAGACTTTTGGGGATAGCCTATTACAGGAGAATCTCTGAGCTCACCTCTCTTTAACCCACTCAAAAGATTAAGTTATACTCTTCATTCATTTACTACTTGATGTCCATGCTACATTAAATGGCAGCAGACTACACTCTAGTTTGTTCTTGAACTTTTATTCCCACCGGTTATTGTGTACCGTGTATACCTACCAAGAATCATTTGTCTGTGTACCCAACAAATTGTTAATGGCAGTTGTACTTGTTGTAATTACATAGTTTAATGAGATGTTATTCAGTGAACTATGAAGGCGAAAAGGTGTTTGTATGAGAGCCAGTGGCTGCCTTGGAAACAGGTGAGTAGCTGAAGTCACTTACAGTTAAAATCGGTGTAGGTAGAATTAAATGACTAGGGAAAAAACCCTAAAAGTTGTGGATTTTGCAATAAGATTCTGCAATAAAATTGCTTATAAGTGTTTGTGAGATGTCTTTCCATGTTTAAGAAACAAACTGGAAATCACAGGTGATGTACTATGCGTGTGGTTTTTGCAAGAAAGATAAAGTAGAACTATAATCCATGGACTCATGCTTGAAGGAAAGGCCTTGGCCCTGCATTAGAAGACTGTCTTGTGATTGTATATTTTTGTGTTTTAGTTGCATTAAAATGTTTAAGGTAGATTCTTTTATGATTCCCCTTTTTAACTAAGTTATGAACTGTTGGTTAATAATAGTATATTAAAGGGGTATCTACTTCTAAAGTAATACCTAGTTTATACTCTTTCATTGAGATTTGTTTAACAGCATCCTCTTTTAAAAAAGAGAAATACTGGTATTCCTGAACATATAGTCATTCATACGTTAGGGTGAATTGTTTAATTATTAGGTCACATGGTTCCCACATGTTTCCTGATAGGATCCCTCGTCTGATTTCGTATGTTACCTTTCAGCTTTTATTACAGCATCAGGGTTGGAGAGAGCCTTCTTGTATTTCCACCATCTCCTCAACCTGAGTAGGGACTGCAGGAGTGAATTGGTAGAGGAAATTGTCCTTTGGAAGAGGAAATGCCATACCCAGGAGCAGTTGAGCTTGGTGCAAAGGCTGCTGGTCTAACAGCTTACAGTAACTACTTGCCTTTCTTGTCTAGCTCAGCCCAAAGGCAAAGGAAAGCTTATAGGTGTTGAAAAAGGAGGTCGAAGTTGGAGAAGGAAAGGTAGATGGGGTATACTCTTTATCTTGGTGTCACCACATTACAACGCCTGAAATGCAGTAGCTCCTGAAATGGAATGCTGAAGTATGAAGGCAGGGTTAGTTTTTCACAGCTTTGGTTAGCCTCTGTGAAATTTACTTGGCTCTGCTTTCCTATGTGTGTTGGATTCATCCTCAGACTGGTAGCAAGATCCTGGTGCACTGGCCAGGACATCTTTTGCGCAAGCCTACCAGCATATTTTCCCCTTCATGTTTTATTGACCAGAATTAGGTCACGTACACTTCCAAACCAGTTATGACAAGGGGGACAGGGTTATCATAGTGAGTTTCTACCAATCAGGATATATACCCTTGCAATTGGCGATGGGGTTACATTTCCCTGAGTTACATGGTGGAGGGAGGATATTTTAAAAAAATTGTGGGAAGGAGGAACATGGGGGAAATGGATGTTAGAGAGGCAATCAATAGTGACCACCACATGTACACATCTACTTGTTTTAAGGATGAAAATAAATAATGCATCTAAATGCACTTTGAACTTTAAAGTGTTGTACAAATGTAACGGATGAAAGATTAGAAAGCTGCTTCTATGTGACTATCTTAAATATGCTCGGGTATGAATATTTTAGGAACTGAAAACACTGCTAGTTTTCTTATTGACTAACTTTGAGTCAGTAAAATCAGTTAAAGATTATACTTTTTTTCATGGAACTCATAAAGCTATTTTAACTTTAAATTAAACATTTGTACTTGTAAACTTATTTAAATTTTTTCTGTGTTGTTACCCTCCTTCTTGGACAAAGCTTGTCCACATCTTTGATCTCATCAGATTTCTTTGTCATACCTGGAGGAGAATAGATGCCTTGAGGAAATGGGAATTTATCAGTCAGAGAAGTGGTTTATTTTGAATCAAAGAATCTGATTGAGGTAGGAGAGAAAGATAGGTGTTACGTATCTTGAATACAGCAAAAAAATAAAAAATAAATAAAAATTTTGGGGGCAGGGGAGAATCACAGACTTTTAGAATTGAAATGAATTGTGGGAAGGTTGAGTGAAATGCTTAAGTCACACACCTGGTTGGTAGAACTCTCCTATCCTCATTGATAGTGTATTGCTCTTTCTGACCAAAAAGTGAGAGGCCATGAAAAGTTTTGTCTACTTTGCAGTTTTGCTCAGGACCATGGGCTAGTTACGTAAAGCAGTCAGCCAAGTACCTTTAATACAGATATCTGGGTTCTCAGGGTTTGGAAAATTGTAGCCAGAGTTGGTGTGTGTGTGTGTCTGTGTGTGTGCGTGTTTAAGTAAAACAAGCAAACAGACAAATCTTTTAATCTTCTCTCAAGCAGTTGACAAAAACAGCGTGCGTGTACACACACACACACACACACACACACACACACAGTAACCTCAAACCTGGACTGCTGAAAGGAAAATGCAGAAGCAGAATGAGTGATGAGTGCTTGGAACAATTCATATATTTTTATTTTCAAGAAAGTTGTTATCTTAAAGATTTCTTTGTTTTCAGTATATGTAAAAGAAAATTGTGTGTGTGTGTATGGGGACATATATGGAGATACATGTATGTATAAGTACATAATTAATATACAGAATTAATTGTTGTAATTCTAATTGTTGCAGTGTTGTTATAAATATACAGAGTAAATCCATCCATCCCCTGGAAGGATATTTACGTTAATGACAGATATTTATAGATTTGGAATGATTTTTATTTTTCTACTTTTTATACTTCTCTGTAGTGTATGGATTTTCAGCTATGATTATGCATTATTTTTACCATTGGAAAAAAAATTACTTTTTTTTTTTGAGGGAAGAAAATAAAATTCTGGGGTGGGATGTTTTCTACCAACCTAGAATTTAACATATGATTCTGCTTTCATTGTATATTACCTTGAATAGGGTGTACCTTGAATGCACTGATACTTTGTAATAGTATTTATTTTAAAAATTGGACTTATTACAAATTATAGATCTTAAAATTTTAAGTTGAAATTGGCCGTATGATCCCATTTGATACAAGTATATTTTATAAAAGTAGTGGACTTCTGAATTTTTCTAATTATTAATTGTGTTATCTATTTTTTTAACTTGTTTGGTTTTGACTTCAAGTGGTATACTTGGCAAGGTATCAGAGTATGATATATTGGAGTCAAAGTTATAGTCAGAGTTTCCTGTAGTAAAAAGGGAAGTGAAAATGTTTTTTTTCCCCTTACACCCAGTCTGTGTTATGTTTATTTTCTATTTCTGTGAAATACTTACTATATATTCTAGCAATGAATACTTTCAAATGGCAGGGAAATATAGTAGGTAATGTTATAGGGAGAGAAAATTCCTGTAAGACTATTCCACTAGTCTTACGGTGTGTGTACACATGGCTATAAGGCCTTTTCATAAAATCCTAATTTGGTGTGCAAAAATAACCTAGCATTGTTTTGGAGGTGAAACTAGTAGGTATCAGTTATTGGTGACATTTGAAAAAGAAACTGGTATTTGTAGATGCATATTTTTGTAAAACATTTTATTTTCTCCTTTTGTTCCAAGGATTTGAAAACAACATGAACACTGCCACCCTCCCCCACCCCCCAAAAAAAGTGTAAATCTTAAAGATGTGGAATCTTGTAATGCCAGTTTTTATTTTAAAAATGGTAGATTATTTACTGAGTTCTTTTTCTATCATGAGTGTCAGGGCATATTATGGCTAATATTTCTTTATATATTTGAGATTCTGAAAATATTTGTAGTTAAAATATCAAAATGTAATGAGCTCTTTAAACTCATTCTCTTGAGTATTTTCTGATAGTCTGTTGGAAGTTGATAACTGGAATGTGTATTGTGTGTTTATTGTATACTGTTAATCTAAATACTCTACTAATGAAGGTTGTTTTTTGAAGGCTGATTGAAAAATAAAATCCTGAGCACTGGGAATGAGAATTTCAAATAAGTTAAAATAAATTTTACCGTACCCACTTAAAAAAAAATCTTCCAACTGAAAATTTTTTTCTGTGACAGAGTAAACGAGAGAACAAAATTGGGCAATTTTAAAGACAGTGCTTTCAGTCCTTGCTGTAGGGCTGGGAGTGCTAACTTACTAGTAGATGAGAGAAAAGGATTTGTGGAAAAGGCAGCTTGGACCAGTGGTTCTCAGCCCCTGACTTCACATTAACATTTTCTGGGGAGCTTGAAAAAATTACAGATATTGGGATTCTACCCATGCTACTTTATATTTGAATCTGGGGATGGGGCCAAGGCATTGATCTATTTTAGGACTTCTACAGGTGATTCCAGTGTGCTTCAGGGTTGAAAATGACTGATTTCTCCTTCTTTTTATACACATCTTTTAGCTTTTTTTGAAAAAAGTCTTCCTTATACTTTCAAATTCTCTTTTTAATCAGAGATGGAGGTGTGAAGATGAGATAGAAATGCATAGAAAATATATGTAAGAGGACCAGGTTAATGAAATGACTTCTCTTCAGGGTTTCATACTCAGAATGCTTAGTGAAGACACTTTATTCCTTGTTCATTAGCAGCTTTTGAATAGTATAGCACCAAAATTAGAGGAGCTTTGAAGTTTGGAAAATTTGTTAAAGGGAAATTTATCTAGAATAAATTAAGGTACCAATTCAGATGCCCCTAGAAATCTTAAGAAACCTAAGTGATGTAAGCAATCCTGTCTTTAAAGTTAGTATAAGAATGTTGCTCATCAAAATTTGATTAGTTTTAGTTATCATATTTTATTATATTTATCATATTTGCAATATCATTGAGTTGTATTTTTCATGGAATGTAAGGATGGAAGGGGCCTTAGTGGTTACTTAGTATAACTGTACTTCTACCGCTTTACTCTCTTTTATACCGTTGTTGATGAGGTACTGTCTCTGTTTTTCCCCTCGGTAGAAATAGTTTAGTACTTCAGTTATAGTATATTGTGCGTGTAGTATATTGTTTATATTGTATGTAGTCAGTAAATATATACATATAAATGCACTATGATAATAGGGTTTTATGATTATTGTGTCTTATCATTTATGGCAAATCAGGGTCCATGGTAACTTATTTGCTGCTGCTTCCAAGGTCAGGAACACTCTTACCGGTTTTAGCATTTTTCTTGTGACAGCATAAGAGCAAGCCGTTTTATGAGTTCAATACATTAAATTCCATTCAATGCACATTTTTTGCATGGTGGCAAAATTGGATTTGCATTTC
Source organism: Hyperoodon ampullatus (assembly GCF_949752795.1). Taxonomy (NCBI): domain Eukaryota; kingdom Metazoa; phylum Chordata; class Mammalia; order Artiodactyla; family Ziphiidae; genus Hyperoodon; species Hyperoodon ampullatus. The sequence continues at coordinate 73,418,348 of NC_136917.1, read as the reverse complement.
TTCTATAAATTTCAAGGGTTAGATTTCTGTAAACTGCCCTGGTAGGAGAATTTGTGTTAGAGAAATTTAAGGGTGGATAGAGTGTAGAGGGCATATTATGTGTGAACCATTGGGAGACTTTTAGAATTATTTTGAGTTCATCAAAATACTACAATAAAAGCACATGATAAAGAGGTTACCAGTTACATTTTGCACATATAATTAGTAATAGAGTAATGGGTACTGTTCTATAGGACCACAATTCCTTATCAACAATCTGACATCTAAAATGCTCTGAAAACCAAAATTCTTTTTTTGTATGTTTGGCACAAATTGGTTTTCTTCACAAAACCTGTTGTGAACTGTTTGTCTTTATTTCATGTATTTGTAGGTTTCACTGCAGAAATAGTAAATGTTTAATCATAGTGTGCTGTCCCAGACTTCTCTGTGCCATTACAGCTTTCTCTATGGGTGTTAAAAAGTATATGGTGTTTACACACTGTATCACCTGTCAAAAATGCCCTGAAATTCTGAATTGCAAAATGTTTAACTGCAGGAACTTTGGAAAAGGAACTGTGGAACTGCGTTAATTTGCTTCTACCATTTATTTCTTGATAGAAACTACTCAGCATCTTAGTCCTCTGAGATGGAGTTTGAGTAAGATCCTGGTAAATTTCTTTTACTTTTTACTCTTGTAAATATGTATATACCAAGAGGCACTTTATTTTAATCTGTGTTTATTTCTTTAGCAGTTGAAAGTTTTTCTGGTTTTTTGACACTGGGTCTTGTGGGGCCCACTGTGGTCCCAGAAGCATTGTGTAATTAGGATTCTTGAGATGGAAAATGTTTCGGGTAACTTTGGCATAGCTGAGTATTCATCACACTCTCTTTAGTCCTTGGGGTTATGTAATTTTACCTCTGTACATGGTAACTTCATGCCACAACACCTGCTGGCAGCCCCCTTTTTACATATCTTGGCTTCCTTTTTCATAACAGAAAGAAGGGGTGTGGTTGCAGTGCCTCTATTTCAGTTTCCTTAAACTTCCTTAACTTGTTTTTTAGAGTTCACTGCAAAAATCTTTATACCTACTCTGGCTTCTTTTTTTTCCCCCATCCTGTCTGTTTCTTTTTCTCTTTTTCTTTTCTTTATTACTTCCCTGCCCCCAGCCCCTTTAAAATAATATTCCTCAGCCAGAGAAGTTCATACTTACGGTATTCTGTATCAGAAAAATACAGAAAAATGTTTGCTGGAAAGGTGACAGAAGTAAATTTGCATATTCTGGTATTTCCCTAAAGAGGACCTTTTGTAGGGGAGTGATTATTGTACTGCTTGTGCAGTGATAGTGTTCTGTGTATATGGTTTTTGCTTTCTTTCCATCCTTAAATACTGAAGGGTAATGGGGTCGTGAGCACTGTGGTACATGTATTTTTGTGTTTACCAAGATTCCAGGCACTTTAAGGTATAGATTCTAATGGGAAATTTAGACCTTATATGGTTAGGTTATGTGCACTTGCTATGTGCTCTGAAAGCACTATAATTCTCTTGTAGGACAAATTATACCTTGTATTATTGTTTGTTTAAGCTATGTGATGGCAGGGATTACAGTGGTCTTATTTGCCATTTGTATTTCCTGTGTTTGGTACATAATAGGCCTCTAATGATTACTAATTTGTTGAATGAATAGATTAATCATTTCATCTTTATTAGGGAGAATTTTAACATGGAAGAACCTTGATTAAATGCCTCCTGAGGCACCATGCTCATCCCAAACCAATTTAGTTTGCATCATCACAGCTATATGAGACAAATTTCAAACAAATAAATTGGGCCTAATTTAAATAAAAGAATAAACACAAGCCTGTGACTTATTTACTCAGGCTTAAAAGTAGAGAAACACATTATAGAAAGATTTCTGAAATGAAATGCATTCATGGGCTCTCCAGAAAATTTAGTTAGAGGAAATATTCTATTTTTTTGAGCGTTTCAGTTAACTGTGATTGTATTGTAAGATATTTTTTATATTAAAGTTTTTCTCTTTTTTCTGTTTTTCACACAGCAAAATTCATTCCCCCTCACAATCAAATTAGAAAACAATTTCATCACCTTAAAATATTCCCTCCTGCTGCTCCTTTGTAGCCAACCCCTTTTCCCACTCTAGCCCCTAACAACCACTACTCTATTCTTATAATTTTGCCAGATAGCATATAACTTATAGGAATAATGAATCATGAATATAATATAAATTATAGGAATCATGTGGTATGTAGCCTTTTGAATCTGTCTTCTTCCACTATGCAGAATGCATTTGAGATTAATCCATGTTGTGTGTGTATCAGTACTTTCTTTTTGCTGCTGAGCAGTATTCCATTATATGGATGTACTTCAGCATGTTTATCCATTCACCAGTTGAAGTATTTGTTTCTAGTTTTTGTGATAATGAATAAAGCTGCCACAAACCTTTGTGTGCAGTTTTTGTTTTGTGTGTGAATCTGAGTTTTCATTTCTCTTGGGTAAGTTTCTAGGGGAATTGTTAGGTCATATGGCAAGTGTGTGTTTAACTTTATAACAAACTGTCAAACTGTTTTCTGAAGCAGCTATACCATTTTGCATTCCCACCAGTAATGTGGGAGAGTCCTAGTAATAAGCAGTTCGTAAAATTTAAATTGGCTCTGTTGAATTACTTTTTAGTAATTCGTTGGTTTGATTGCACACCAGAATATCTTGCCAATAATATTAGTTCTGAACATGATATTTTTATAGCTGTAGATCTGTCAGACAGAGATGTAATTTAGGGGAGCCTCACTTTTCAGTGAATGCAGTCTTCCATATGCTTTGGAACTGTTCTTTCTTGCTGAGATCATGCAGCCCTGATCTTTGTTAAGAAAAACCAGGCCTTAACTAACCCTGGTTCATATTGGGGATTAAGGTGCCTTTGGATCAATTCTGTGTTATCTGTCTTCAGGTTTACAGCACTTACTTTGGATTCTTGTCATTTGAACTGGGCAGAAGGAAATCCTTCCTGTGGAGAAGTGGTTGTACTTTCAGCTTATTTTTGTCACCTGTTGCATGTTTCATTCCACAGTTTTGTAGAAGTCAACTTGCTTATTCATGGTTTACTGTCAGTCATACTATTCAGTCCTTTCTATGTTGAGAGTTGACAATATTAGCTTCATAACTGAAATTTCCTAATGCTAATACCCTTGAATGACTGTTTTAAGTCTGTGGCCTTTGCCTATACTAGACTGTTGTTTGTAATTATGTGTTTTTATAAATTAGGAAATAAACATTGTAGTTAAGAAGAAAGGATATAACTTTGTTATGAGAACCATGCATGAAACAGCTACTGAGGTTCCTGAAGTATTTTCTCATTTATCTGGCATTATTAGGGAACAACCTGTTAGATAAATTAGGACCTTGAATTTATACTTAAATACTTTCTTATTTAAATTTTTTTAAATGGTAAACTTTACACGGTAGTACTGTTTTCTCAGTGTTTTCTAAACATATCAGATCTTGCTGATGCAGGGCTCTCATTCTGAACATCAGTTATAAAATATGCTATTATGCATAGATGTCTATGAATTTATTGAAGTCTATAAGGTTGTTTTCTTCCTGTTCTCTCATGTTTTTACTATTCACCTCATATTTTCTCTTTTAAGTTTGATTTCCAATGTAAACTTGTTAGAATTATATTAAAATTAAAATGGGGTTTAGGGGCTCTTATTTAATGAAGAGAATATGCATTTTGTGACCTCCTTTAGTCAATTTTTTTCTTCTGATTCATAGCTCTTGGAAAGTTGAAATTACAGTATAAATGACCTTTGATTTGTGAGGTGTTATTCCACTTGCTTGTAGTATCTCTCAGACCTATAAATTGCTGCCTGCCCGCCTGTACCTTTTTCTTTCCTCCTTTATTTGGAAAAGAGATGATCATATAAATTAACATTCTTAAATTTCTAAGACAGTTCATTTGTTCATTCATTCATTTACTTGTTTCTTCAACAAAGTTTTAACCAATGTCTGCTGTGTGCTATGTATTATAACAGATAATGGGGCGACAGAGTTGAATAAATTATGATCCCTGTCCTTGAGGACATCAGATTAAAAAATGGGCTATCTTAAAATTAAAGAGTAAAAGCATTGTCTCCTGTCTTCCCTGTAAATTGGTTGTGAGATGTAGAGATTTGATCAGATTCAGTTTCAATTTTTTTCTTCCATCAGGAAGATCAAAGGTTGTTTTTTCTTTTTGTGATGTTAGTGGCAATTGATGATCCTTACCTAGTTCCATTAATTCCTTAGGAGTTGCATAATGATGAGATTTGAATTCTGTCATTTCTTACTTTATTAGACTGGAATACATTTAAAGGAAAAAACTCCCTTCATCAATCAGCGTTGATTGGTATTATTCCCAGATTCCGTATTTGCACATTTGTCTACTTGCTAAAATTTATTTGTAACCCCCAAATCAGTATCCCTTGTGCTTTGCCATTCATTAATGGACATGAGCTTGAGTAGGGTGGCAAAAACTTTGAGTCACTGGAGGGGCGTGTTCCCAGCTGAAGTCAAACTAGGTGCTCTGCTATCTTGTTTTGCTTTTTAAGGCCTATTTAGTGCTTTTTGGGTGATTTAACTTTAAATTGGCCCCCAAATGTAGTGCTGCACTGCTATCTAGTGTTCCTAAACCCAAAAAGGCTGTGATATGCCCTATGGAGAAAATACATTAGATGAGCTTAGTTCAGGCATGAGTTACAGTGCTGTTGGCTGTGAGTTCAGTGTTAATGACTCAACAATATGCAGCTGACCCTTGAACAGCAGTGATATGAACCATGTGGGTCCACTTATATACTGGGATTATATTCAGTATTAGTACTACAGTACTATACGACGTCCAGTTGGTTGAATCTGCAGGTGCGGAACCACGGGTCGGGTGAGGGAGGGACTGTGTATATGGAGGGCCACCCACGAGTTATATGTGAATTTTCAACTGCTTGAAGGGTAGGTGCCCCAACTCCTGTGTTGTTCAAAGGTCAGCTGTATATTAAATAAGGTGTCTTTAAACAAAATCACACATAAAACAAGGATATGTATTGATCAGTTGATGAAAATGTGACCAGAAGATTGTAGGAGCCTAACCCTGTATTTTTCGTAGGAGCAATGGTTCAGTGTTTTCAACCTTTATAAAACGTTAACTACTGTGAATCAACTGTTTTTTTTTTTTTTTTTTTTTTTTTTTTTTTTTTGCGGTATGTGGGCCTCTCACTGTTGTGGCCTCTCCCGTTGCGGAGCACAGGCTCCGGACACGCAGGCTCAATGGCCATGGCTCATGGGCCAAGCCGCTCCGCGGCATGTGGGATCCTCCCAGACCGGGGCACGAACCCGTGTCCCCTGCATCGGCAGGCGGACTCTCAACCACTGCGCCACCAGGGAAGCCCCGAATCAACTGTTTTTGGTTTTGCTGAGGTACAGAAGAGTATCCTTTTTTAACTGATAAAAAATATACAACAGAAAGTTGGAAGTCATGGAAGTCGAGGGTCATTAAGAGGCTTGGTGAGACCTTTTCTGGGGAAGTTCATTGCTTCCTGGGTCATTTCTGTGCCTGGTACGGGGTAAATACTCAATAAATATTTGTTGGATGTAAGTAAGTGCCGCCAAATAGAACATGATTTTCCTTGAAAGCTTGGAGTTTAAATTTAATATCATTCCTGTGATTGGGATTTGCAGTCAAGTTTGTGCTTAGAGGTAGTGAGATACCTACTCTTAGAGATTGATATTGGGGATACCTCAGTAATGTAAATTTAGTATGATGTCTACTTGATGTTTGATTTCCATCACGTAGGAGATGAGGGTGATCTATGCTTCTCTCATATTTATAATAAGTGCTTAAGGGGCTGGACATTTTCAAATTAAACATTCCCTTCTTTTCCAAATATTGAGACTCATTAGCTATGATAAGGGATATTTCCAATGGGAGTATAAATTCACCTGGAAATTGAAAAGAGGAGGCACAAAAAGACATTTTGAGGACCAATGAAACAGCCCTATCCTAGTTACTAGAGAATAGTCAGACCTGGATAATTAGAAAATTTACTTAATTAGACTTTCAGTAATATTTATGTATGTTAAGAAAGTTTAGCTTTTAATACAATTTCCTATTTAAAATTGACTTAGTTATAACTGATTATAATATAGTATGTTTTGCTATTCCTTTGCTATTATGTATTATACAGTAGCTTTCAAACTTAGAAATATTTTTGACTACAACTCATTGAAATACATTTACCACAACTTACAGAAATATATTTTACATTGTGACCTAGTGATACGTATGTATTCATATAAAGAACCAAAACACAATCTCACTAAACAAACTATTCTTACTACCTTTATGCAGTCCATTTTCTTTCTTTTTTTGATACTATTTTATTTAAAAAACTGTTGCTTAAGACCCATTAAGTTGGTTTAAAGACCCAATAATGGGTCATCGTCCACATGTTGGAAAACACTGCTCTCTTAGTAGGAATATACAAGGGACATCACTGAAATCAGGTTTCAAAAATGTAAAGTGTTGTAGATGATAGTTACTAAACATTTCTGAGACAAAATATGTTTCCCTAGTATGTAATTAGAAAAATTGATCTCCATTTTTGACATTACAGTTAATGATTTAGCTTTTAAAAATAAGTGTTTAGCCTTTTCTTAGACAACCACAGTTGAACTCATGCCAGAAACCAGTAACTGGGACACTTGCTGCTAATAGAAACATGTGATGTAACGGCTAGGCGTCACAGCACAAATATCCTAACTCATTTAAATTTTGGAGAAGCTTGTAGACATGTAGTGTCATTTTTATAGAGACTGCATAAGGCATTTGAAACACTGAATGGCTCATTTCATGTATTAAAAATGGATTTTTAAATTTAAGGTAACAAAGCAGTGAGAAATCAATGCTGAGACAAGTAACTTGTGAAAAAAATTAATTTAAAAATTTCCATTCCTTGTGATTTTCTATTTACAAAGGACACTGAATAGCATGCTGAACATGAAAAGATACCTGTAGAAACTTTCAATATTTAATATCACAGGTACATGAAACAATTCTATATTGATTGCAATAATATTTTGGAAGATAGATAGAGTACTAATAATTATTTTTAAAAATTTAGAACTGCTCATTAATGTTTACTTGCAAGCTTTAGCTAGCTGTGGTGGAGGTAGAACATACATACTAATATGTTCTCAGACTACTTTGATTTATCTAGTTGCAACTTCGAGGAGGTCAGTTGGCTCTGTAATGTCCTAAATTATTGGGCCATGCAGATTAGAGAATCTGATTTTCTGTTTTCTGTTTTGAAGATTCATCAGTGATCATCAAATTAGAAGTATGCCTGTGGCCTACATTTCTACTCATATAATCAGATTATAAATGTTTTCTGTATTTAGAAGCTCATTTTTATCTTTATTAGTGGATGATTCTCCATCAAAATTGTAATTGTTTATGAAAGCAAAGTAATTGATTACTTTAGATATAATAGATGAATAGATTATTCATCTATTCTCGAGGATAATTTGAAAATTCATCCTTTTGATCAATTCCGTCTTTTTAATATAGATATTTAAGTAAGTCAGTGTGCTGAGAATTATGATAGAATCAAACATAATTTTAAATATTTTGTTACCATTTGTGTGAATTCATGTCAATTTAATCACATTAAATACATGTTTATTCTTTTTGGTTGTATAATGTTTAAGGTTTCAGTTAAAGAGGTCATATCTCTTATAAAAATTAAAGTATCCTTAAGCCCTGTAAATCACTACTTTGTGTTATAAGAAATTGTAAGCCAGGCATATTTCTATGAAACTGTCTTTTCTCAATAGTTTTTATTTCTATGGTTGTCTAATTTTTAAGTTTTCAAGCTGTATTTTTCTATTCTCTTCCTTGTAATTTTTGAATTTAAAGCTTCTGAGAGAAATTTTCAGTTATTACTATTGACTGAATCTGTAGATATAATACAATACTAAGATTAATTGTGGGCTTTTTATCAACTGGTATAATTTTAATGGACACTGAATGTTACCTACTCATATTTCTGTTTTTGCTTCTCTACTAGAAAGTAGAAAAATTAAGTATGGGTGCTGAACTGCATGTTATCCATTTCCTGTTAGTATTACATAGTTTTATTTCTAATATTATTTTACTTCCCTCCTGATTTGTTTACTTAAAACTGTTCTCAGTCTTTTGGTAGTGTGTGTGTATTGTAAACTGCCTTATATACTTTTCTATAACAAGGTTGGCTTTTAAATTAAGTACAGATGTTATTTAATTTTAGGATACATTGTTTCTAAGAATATATTTATAAAGTAATACAGTGAGAAAATAACAGTTTACTTTTCAGTGGTTCTTAACTTTTTTAGCGTCATACAATCTGTTGAAAGCTATGGATTCTCTCAAGAAAATGCTTAGGAGGTCCATGGATTTCAGGTTAAGAACTCTACACCTGTCTTTAGTATTGGTGGACTCTTATCATGCAAAGCAAAAGTAGGGCAAATCAAATCAAAACAAAAACTATAATTTATAGAAGTGCTTAATACTTTACTATTCAATTATTTGAAATATTCTTATCAAGTTCTGACCGTATTTTTTAGTTACTTATTTTAGGATGAAAGTTACCTGTTCATAGTAGAGTTAATCTTTTTATTAAGTTAATGCCTATATATGGTAGAATATTAAAATAATACAAAAATAGTCTCTTGCCTCATGTCTTTGAACTTTTCAGTAGATGAAACCACTTTTTTTTTCCCTTGAGGAAATATTAAAAGCCTGTCATTAGATGATAAAAGAAGAAAAGAACACTACTTTGAATAGGACCATTTAATCAGGATCCTAGATAGAAGAAAATTTGGTGTTTAAAGGATGGGTCATTTTGATATTTTTCAGAGTACTCTAAAGTGAAAAGGAATTTATTGTTTTCACAAACTTTAATATTTAAGTATATAGATTGTAAACTCTCCCGTGTCTAGTTCTAGATTCCTTCCTCTCTCCCAAACTCCATATCTAAACTGTCTCTAAGACTGAGCATGTTTGAAACCACTTTTAATTACTTCACTTTTAAATGCTTCAGGTGGTTACTGACATAACTTAAAATAATGTGCATACAGTGTTCTCTTTGATTCTGTGTCAAGTTTTGCATTCTTTTTTTTAAACTAATTTTAACTTTATTTTTCCAGCTTTTTTGAGGCAAATAAAATTGTATCTATTTAAAGTGTACACTGTAATGTTTTGGTGTATGTATGCATTGTGAAATCATTATCAATATCAAGTTAGTTAACACATCTATTATGTCACATGGTTACCTCCCCCCCGCCGCCGCCCGTTAGAACAGTTAAGATCTACTCTGTTAGCAAACTTAAAGTATACAATACAGTATTATTTACTATAGTCATCAGGCCGAACATTAGATCCTCAGAACTTATTGTTTTTATAACTGAATGTTTGTATCCTTTGATCAGCATCTTCCGTTTCTCCCAGCCCCTGGCAACCACCCTTCTACTCTCTGTTTCTCTGAGTTTGACTTTTTTTTTTTTTTTTTTAAGATTCCACAAACAAGTGACACCATACAGTATCTTGTCTTTCTTTGGCTTATTTCACTTAGCATAATGCCTTCCAGGTTCGTCCATGTTGTTACAGTGGCAGGACTTCCTTCTTTTTTATGACTGAATAATATTCCATTGAATAGACCATATTGTCTTTATCCATTCATCCTTTTTCATCATTGCTTTGGCTATTTGGGGTCTTTTGTGTTTCTATCTGAATTTTTTGGATTTTTTTCTATTTCTGTGGAAAAAAAGCCATTGGAGTTTTAAGGATTTCATTGAATCTGTTGATCACTTCTGGTAGTATAGACATTTTAACAATATTAGTTCATCGAATCCAAGAACATGGGATATCTTTTGATGTAGTTGTGCCTTTTTCAGTTTCTTTCATTAATGTCTTACAGTTTTCAATGTAAAGGTCTTTCACTCTTTGATTAAATTTATTCCTAAGTATTTTATTCTTTTTGATATGATTGTAAATGGGATTGCTTTCATAATTTCTCTTTCAGAGAATTCATTGTTAGTGTATGGAAATGCGACTGAGTTTTGTATGTTGATTGTGTATCCTATAACCTTTACTGAATTTGTGTATTATATCTAATAGTTTTTTGGTAGAGTCTTTGGAAACATATTGTGCCAAAACTTATGGGATGAAGCAAAAGCAGTTCCAAGAGGGACATTTATAGCGATATATGCCTACATTAAGAAAAAAACAAAGGCCTCAAATAAACAAACCTAACTTTACACCTCAAGGAACAAGAAAAAGAAGAACAAACTAAGCCAAAAGTTAGAAGGAAGGAAGGAAATAACAAAGGTCAGAGCAAAAATCAATGAAATAGAGCCTAGAAAAACAATAGAAAAGATGAAACTGATATTTTTTCCTAAAAGATAAAGTTGTCAAACTCTTAGCTAGACTAAGGAAAAAGAGAGAACACTCAAATAAAATCAGAAATAAAAGAGGAGATATTACACCTGATGCCACGGAAATACAAAGGATCCTAAGAGACTACTGTGAGTAATTAGATGCCAACAAATTGGATAATCTGGAAGAAATAGATAAAGTCCTAGAAACATACAATCTACCAAGACTGAATCAGGAAGAAACAAAGCTGAATAGACCTGTAATTGCTAAGGAGATTGAAACAGTAATCAAAAATCTTCTAACTAACAAAAGCCCAGGACCAGATGGCTTTACTGGTGAATTCTACCAAACATTTAAAGAAGAAGTAACATCAGTTTTACTCAGACTCTTCCAAAAAATTGAAGAGGAGGAAACACTTTCAGACTTACTTCTGGAGGCCAGTATTACCCTGATACCATAGCCAGATAAGGGCATTACAAGAAAAGAATATTACAGGCCAATATCCCTGATGAATATATATGCAGAAATTCTCAATAAAGTATAAACAAAGTGCATTTAACAGAACATCTGAAAGATTATACACCATGATCAAGTGGGATTTATCCCTGGGATGCAAGGATGATTCAACATACACAAATCAATAAATGTTATACATGACATTAATATAATGAAGGATAAAAATTGTGTGACCATCTTAATAGGTGCATAAAAAGCATTTGACAAAATTCAGATCCCTTTATGATAGAACTCTTAACAAATTAGGTATAGAAGGAATGTATCTCAACATAATAAAAGGCCACATGTGACAAGTCTACAGCTAACATCTTACTTAATGGTGACAGGTTGAAAGCTTTTCCTCTAAGATCAGGAACATACAAGGATTTCCACTCTCACCACTTCTCTTGAACATAATATGGGGAATCCTAGCTAGTGCAACTCAGCAGGAAAAAGAAAGGTACCCAAATTGGAAAGGAAAAAGTAAAATTGTCTGTGTTTGCAGATGCATTATCTTTTGTCTACTGAGTGATGAGATTTTAGCTCACATACTACCTCTTCCCCTTCTGTGTTTAAACGTGTGGATAGTTATTATGTTTACCTCATCTTTTGCTCACCTTTTTTTGTTGTTGTTGTTTTAGCAAATTTTACATTATCCCTTTAATCTGAATTTAGTGAGGTGCGGATGTTCATATCCCTGTCCTTCCCTCTACCTCTTCTACTCCCCCTTAACAGCTGAGCGTCTGTCAGTTGTAGTGTTATTTTAACACTGTTAAGGTTGGAAAAATTTATATTTTCTTCAATAACATGTATCTTGTTTTTTGGGGGGATAAGATTGATTCTAAAAGCTGGAAATCAATTAACCTTGCTTACACTTTTAGGACTTACAGTAGAATGCCAGGGTTAGTTTTCTTTCTTGATTAGCCCTCTGGGCCGTTTTTGCTATAGCTCAGGAAAAATTTCTTTATCTTAACTTCCTCTGTCCTTCATATTAATTTCTCTTATTATTTGGAAGTTGGAGGTATTGGATTGCTTCTTTCTGCCTCTTTTCCTTTATTTTTTGTTTCTTTATATTTTTGTTTCACATAATAGGATCATTCTCCCACCTTGTCTTTGATTATTCCATATAATATAGCATTATTTTCTTATTCTGTGTATATATTATTGTCCTTCTCAAAAGTGTCTGAGGATTTTTTTTTTTTAAGTTTTTGTATTTTTTAAAATTTGCTTTTTTGGGGGTATTTTTCTTTCATATTGTTACCTTTCTCTTGATTGTCAGTTCATATTTGTGAAGGAGTGATAGGTTAATATTTCTGCATAAATGGCTTGGGTTTTCTTTGCTGTTCTGTTTGCTTTGCTGTTTTTTTCTTTATCAATCTCTTGGATCTTGTTTACGCAGATGGCGCTTATTGATTGGCACATTCCACATCAGGTATGCATTCAGGGAATTAGTCTTTAGGCAAAGAGTTCTTTAAAATGCCAGATGGGGACAGGTTTTATTCTATGATGCCAGCAAATACTCCCCCCTCCCCCCTTCTTTGGAACTTCCTTTGATTTCTTTAGAGATTTACTTTTCTTTTTGTTTTGTGTTGTTCTTTTACATAGGAGACAGTAACAATAGTTAGTAGCAATTATCCACCTCCCCCATTTTGTCCCTGCCTCCCTTCCCTTTTTCACTCCTGCTTATTACCTTTTCACCTAACTTCCTTTAGGAAGCCTTTTGGAAGTCTGTCTGGCAGATCAGCTCCTTACTCTGCTGTGGTCTTCTCCAGCACTTAGTTTGGGCATTAGCTTCCTTCATTGCTTCATCTGTCAGTATATGCTTCTGGGCTTCCCTGGTGGCACAGTGGTTAGGAATCCGCCTGCTAATGCAGGGGACATGGGTTCGAGCCCTGGTCCGGGAAGATCCCACATGCCGTGGAGCAACTAAGCCCGTGCACCACAACTACCGAGCCTGTGCTCTAGAGCCCGCGAGCCACAACTACTGAGCCTGCGTGCCACAACTACTGAAGCCTGCGCGCCTAGAGCCTATGCTCAGCAACAAGAGAAGCCACTGCAGTGAGAAGCCCGTGCACCGCCACAAAGAGTAGCCCCCGCTCACTGCAACTAGAGAAAGCCTGTGTGCAGCAACGAAGACCCAATGCAGCCAAAAAAAAAAATTAATTAATTTATTTAAAAAAAAAATATATATGCTTCTTTTCTTCCCATCTTCCAAAAGTTTTTTAATATTTCTTGTCTCCCTTTAAGCCTTCTTACTGATAGGGAAATACAAAGTTGCGGTTGTTAACTCAAAAAAATCTAATATCACCACAGGAGGGTGTATCATAGTAAGAAAACACATTGCAGTTTTGTGGGTTACTGTTTCTTTTGCTGTTGTGTATATATATTGTCTTTTTGTTCATAAATGTCTCAGAGCCCTGTGCACATGCACGGGGCTTATTGACTGGTGAGTACCCCCTCCCATCTCCTATGTTGGCTCAAATTAGGATCTGGCGACGTTGAGGTACTGTAGAGAGAGACAGTATAGCCTGGCAAGAAGGGACAGAGTGACGCTGCTGATCCAGAGAGAAAGGCACAGTTCAGACTTTGGGAGGTCAGAGAATTAGCAAAAACATCACCAGAGGTAAAGTGGGTAAGAATATGAACTCAGGAGTCTGACTCTTTGTAGTCATGTTCTCACTATACCGTTTACTGACTTTATGATGCTGGTCAAGTTGTGTAACTTCTCTAAATTTTACTTTCCTTATTGGTAAAAATAGGGATTGAAATAGTATGTTATAACTGTGAGAACTGATGAGTTAATCTATTTAAAATGCTTAGCACAGCAAGTGCTCAGCAAATGGCAACTAGAGAGATTTTACGTAAAATCCAGGTTTCTGGATTTTCTTCAAAAATTTGAACATCTGATGTTCCTGAATGGCAGCAATTGTTTACAGCTGAGTAGTAGGTGCCTCTTTAATTGGGGTATTTGCTTTCCAGTTTGCCATACCCCCAGTACTCCTTATTGCCTCATACTCAGTTTGATTCACTCTCTTTATGTTACCTTCCTCGTCTCCTTGGGCATTTGGATTTGTGACTTCTGAGGTACTGGTATTAGCTGTAGCTGAAAGAATATCTGCAGTTTTCACAGCTGATTTTTCTTTGGTGTTGGGATGAATCAGTACCGAAGGCACAAACATAGACCGTATTAGAAGAGTAATTCAGGCAAGGGAATGCTGTCACATACAGGACATTCTTGGGAGTACTTGGGAGTATCACACTGGTTGGTGAGGTTCAGTGATGTGCTTCAGGTGAATGAAGAGACTGATGTTAGGGGGTGTGGTGATATGTAACTGGGAGGGCTCTAGGTAGGAATCACACAACTAAAGCCTAGAAATGTTTAGAGATAGAAAAAACTCATTTCTTAATGAATAGTATCTATTGACTGTCCTAGGAGCCTGGCAGTGTGCTAGGTTCAGAGGTCACCAAGTTACATGTAACAAGAGTCCTTGTCATCACATACAACAAGCAGTTATAACATTGTGTATAATATAAGAATATCCTCAGAGATCTCCTAGTCTAATCCTCCTATTTTATAATTATTAAAATAAGCTTAGACAGATTAAGCCTTGCCTAAGGCTTCACAAGTAGTTGGGACTCTTAAGACTTCTTTTTTCTAATCCAGTGCTCTTTCTAGTACATAGACAAGGCAGGCAGCATCAAAGAGGTTTGGAAGCAGATGGCAGGGATTCCAAGACCTGGGAGAACTGGTGTATTGGAGCAGGGTACAAAGATTGGGATTTAGCTGTGAGAGGTTATGTTGCCTTATTTAAGACTTACTCTTAAAAGATTGGAGCTAGAGATTTTTCTTAGGGGCATGAAGAAGTAAGTGGCCATGTTGGAGAAGTCCATGTGGCAAGGAACTGTAGGCAGCTTCTAGGAACTGTAGATACCGTGTAGGACTTGAGGGTGGCCTGTGAGAGCCAGCAAAAAGCTGATGCCCTCAGTTATACACTGCAAGGATATGAATTCTGCCCTCAATCTGAAGGAGCTTGGAAGAAGATTCTTTCCCACTTTCGCCTCCAGATAAGAGTGTAGTCTAGCTGATACTTTGAATGAAACCTGTGAAACCCTGAGCAAATGACTCAGCTGAGCCGTGCCCAGACTTCTGATCCACGGAAACTGTGAACTAATAAATGTACTGCTATAAGGTGCTAAGTTTTTGGTAATTTGTTACACAGCAATAGAAAACTAATACTTTTGGTCATGTCCAAGTATATTATATTCTTTAGTGTAGTTTCATTACATAATGAACACAGTGCTTTGCCATCTATTATAATTTGAAATACAAAATGCAGACTTCACGGTGCCTTAAAAGCATGAAAATCACTGCAGTTTGTGATGCTCTGAGCAGCACTGTGAAATGATAAGAGTGCCACATATGGTCTCAAAACTACTTTTCTCTGGTAGTATGAAGCAGCTGTAACAATGCATAAATCAGTTAGCATGGATTCATTCTTGTGAAAGTTATTTATGAACACCAAAATTTAAATTTCATATAATTTTCATGAGTCACAAAATATTATTTTAATTTTTTCCCCAAATATGTAAAAATGTAAAGACAATTCTTAGTTTGCAGACTGTACCTAATAGACAATAGGCTGAATTTAGCCTGCAGGCTGGAGTTTGCTGACCATGGCTATAGACAAACTTGTCGATACTAATACTGTTTGATAGGTGCAACAACAGGGGAAGTACTAGCACTATTTGAGATCCTTTATAAAAAATATTTTAATCAAAAATCCAACTTGTTAAATATATTTAAAAAACTAAAAAAATCTAGTATGACAAGTTTTTGAACAGTTTCTTGAATGTGGTAAAAAGGATGGAGTAAAATACGAAACAGCCTCATTTCTCACTAACCACTACTTCTATACTTTGATTATTCTTTTTTCCCCACTCATAAATAATATCCTGGTCAGTTTCCATTGATTCTTGCCACATATTTATAGGAATAAGTTCAGTTTTGCAAGACTTATTTTGGGGTGTTAAAAATACTTGGGCCATTTTTTTTTTGGCATAAAAAATTTTTTTAACATCTTTATTGGAGTATAATTGCTTTACAATGGTGTGTTAGTTTCTGCTGTATAACAGAGTGACTCAGCTATACATATACATACATTCCCATATCTCCTCCCTCTTGCGTCTCCCTCCCACCCTCCCTATCCCAGCCCTCTAGGTGGTCACAAAGCACCAAGCTGATCTCCCTGTGCTATGCGGCTGCTTCCCACTAGCTATCTAGTTTACATTTGGTAGTGTATATATGTCAATGTCACTCTCTCACTTCATCCCAGCTTACCCTTCCCCGTCTCCGTGTCCTCAAGTCCATTCTCTACGTCTGCACCTTTATTCCTGTCCTGCCCCAAGTTTCTTCAGAACCTTTTTTTTTTTAAAGATTCCATATATATGTGTTAGTGTACGGTATCTGTTTTTCTCTTTCTGACTTACTTCACTCTATGACAGACTCTAGGTCCATCCACCTCACTACAAATAACTCAATTTCTTTTCTTTTTATGGCTGAGTAATCTATTGTATATATGTGCCACATCTTTTTTATCCATTCATCTGTCGATGGACACTTAGGTTGCTTCCATGTCCTGGTTATTGTAAATACAGCTGCAATGAACATTGCGGTACATGACTCTTTTTGAATTATGGTTTTCTCAGGGTATATGCCCAGTAGTGGGATTGCTGGGTCAAATGGTAGTTCTATTTTTAGTTTTTTAAGGAACCTCCATACTGTTCTCCATAGTGGCTGTATCAATTAACATTCCCACCAACAGTGCAAGAGGGTTCCCTTTTCTCCACACCCTCTCCAGCATTTATTGTTTGTAGATTTTTTGATATTGGCCATTCTGACTGGTGTGAGGTGATACCTCATTGTAGTTTTGATTTGCATTTCTCTAACGATTAGTGATGTTTAGCATCCTTTCATGTGTTTATTAGCAATCTATATATCTTCTTTGGAGAAATGTTTATTTAGGTCTTCTGCCCATTTTTGGATTGGGTGGTTTTTTTGATATTGAGCTGCATGAGCTGCTTGTATATTTTGGAGATTAATCCTTTGTCAGTTGCTTCTTTAGCAAATATTTTCTCCCATTCTGAGGGTTGTCTCTTCGTCTTGTCTGATATGAGAATTGCTACTCCAGCTCTCTTTTGGTTTCTATTTGCATGGAATATCTTTTTCCATCCCCTCACTTTCAGTCTGTATGTGTCCCTGGGTCTGAAGTGGGTCTCTTGTAGACAGCATATGTATGGGTCTTGTTTTGGTATCCATTCAGCCAGTCTTTGTCTTTTGGTTGGAGCATCTAATCCATTTACATTTAAGGTAGTTATTGATATGTATGTTCCTGTTACCATTTTCTTAATTGTTTTGGGTTTGTTATTGTAAGTCTTTTCCTTCTCTTGTGTTTCCTACCTAGAGGAGTTCCTTTAGCATTTGTTGTAGAGCTGGTTTGGTGGTATTGAATTCTCTTAGCTTTTGCTTGTCTGTAAAGGTTTTAATTTCTCTGTCGAATCAGAATGAGATCCTTGCTGGGTAGAGTAATCTTGGTTGTAGGTTTTTCCCTTTCATCTTTAAATATGTCCTGCCACGCACTGCTGTCTTGCAGAGTTTCTGCTGAAAGATCAGCTGTTAACCTTATAGGGATTCCCTTGTATGTTAATTGTTGCTTTTCCCTTTTAATATTTTTTCTTTGCATTTAAGTTTTGATAGTTTCATTAATATGTGTCTTGGCGTGTTTCTCCTTGGATTTATCCTGTATGGGACTCTCTGCGCTTCCTGCACTTGATTGACTATTTCCTTACCATATTAAGGAAGTTTTCAACTATAATCTCTTCAGATATTTTTCGCAGTCCCTTTCTTTTTCTATTCTTCTTCTGGGACCCCTATAATTCGAATGTTGGTGCGTTTAATGTTATACCAGAGGTCTCTGAGATTGTCCTCAATTCTTTGCATTCTTTTTTCTTTATTCTGCTCTGCGGTAGTTATTTCCACTATTTTATCTTCCAGGTCACTTATCCGTTCTTCTGCCTCAGTTATTCTGCTATTGATTCCTTCTAGAGAATTTTTAATTTCATTTATTGTGTTGTTCATCATTGTTTGTTTGCTCTTTAGTTCTTCTAGGTCCTTGTTAAATGTTTCTTGTGTTTTCTTCATTCTATTTCCAAGATTTTGGATCACCTTCACTATCATTACTCTGAATTCTTTTTCAGGTAGACTGCCTATTTCCTCTTCATTTGTTTGGTCTGGTGCGTTTTTTACTTTGCTCTTTCATCTGCTGCGTATTTCTCTGTCTTCTCATTTTGCTTAACTTACTGTGTTTGGGGTCTCCATTTCACAGGCTGCAGGTTTGTAGTTCCCATTGTTTTTGGTGTCTGCTCCCAGTGGGTAAGGTTGGTTCACTGGGTTGTGTAGGCTTCCTGGTGGAGGGGACTGGTGCCTGTGTTCTGGTGGATGAGGCTGGAGCTTGTTGTTCTGGTGGGCAGGACCACATCCGTTGGTGTGTATTGGGATGTCAGTGAACTTATTATGATTTTAGGTAGCCTCCCTGCTAATGGGTGGGTTTGTGTTCCTGTCTTGCTGGTTGTCTGGCATAGAGTGTCCAGCACTGTAGCTTGCTGGTCGTTGAGTGGAGCTGGGTCTTAGCATTGAGATGGAGGTCTCTGGAAGAGCTTGGCTGCCATTTGATATTACTTGGGGTTGGGAGGTCTCTGGTGGACCAACGTGCTGAACTTGGCTCTCCCACCTCAGAGGCTCAGGCCTGACACCTGGCCAGAGCACCAAGAGCCTGTTATCCACACTGCTCAGAAGAAAAGGGAGTAAAAGGAAGGAAGGAAAGAGGGAAGGAAGGATGGAAGGAAGGAAGAAAATAAAGTTATTAAAATAGAAAAAATTATTAACAGCCTGAGGCGCAGTGTGTTCTCCAGGGGAAGTTGTCCCTGGATCATGGGACCCTGGCAGTGGTGGGCTGCACAGCCTCCCCGGAAGGGAGGTTTGGAGAGTGACCTGTGCTCGCACACAGGCTTCTTGGTGGTGGCAGCAGCAGCCTTAGCGTTTCATGCCCGTCTCTGGTGTCCGCGCTGATGGCTGCGGCTCGCGCCCGTCTCTGGAGCTCGTTTAGGTGGTGCTCTTAATCCCCGCTCCTCATGCACCCCGGAACAATGGTCTCTTGACTCTTAGGCAGTTCCAGAGTTTTTCCCGGATTCCCTCCCGGCTAGCTGTGGCGCACTAGTCCCCTTCAGGCTGTGTTCACGCAGCCAACCCCAGTCCTCTCCCTGGGATCCGACCTCCAAAGCCCGAGCCTCAGCTCCCAGCCCCTACCCGCCCAGGCGGGTGAGCAGACAAGCCTCTCGGGCTGGTGAGTGCTGGTCGCACCGATCCTCTGTGCGGGAATCTCTCCGCTTTGCCCTCTGCACCCCTGTTGCTGCGCTCTCCTCCGTGGCTCCGAAGCTTCCCCCCTCCGCCACCCGCAGTCTCTGCCCGCGAAGTGGCTTCCTAGTGTGTGGAAACCTTTCCTCCTTCACAGCTCCCTCCCAGAGGTGCAGGTCCCGTCCCTATTCTTTTGTCTCTGTTTTTTCTTTTTTCTTTTGCCCTACCCAGGTACGTGGGGAGTTTCTTGCCTTTTGGGATGTCTGAGGTCTTCTGCCAGCGTTCAGTAGGTGTTCTGTAGGAGTTGTTCCAAATGTAGATGTATTTCTGATGTATTTGTGGGGAGGAAGGTGATCTCCACATCTTATCCTCTGCCATCTTGAAGGCGTGCCCCACTTGTGCCATATTTGAAGTTCAGTTTTAAGCGAATTGATCACTTCTTCCTGCTTCTGTTTTCCCACCTCCTACTTTCAGGCTTGGCCACTGGTTCTGGGATTTCTCTTGGGGAAGCAATTTGGCGTTGTCTCTTGACTTTCCTTCCTGCCTTCTCAGCCATTCATTATGCTGGCCCTTGCTCCTCCAGGGTTCATGTGGAATGGTTGGGTATGAAAGGGAAAAGGCAAAAGTTTTTCAATGTATGATATGCTTTCAAATGCTGTTACTTTTGTGAGGAAGTTTTGGTTCTTCAGAGGCTTTACACTGACCTCTTCTGTAAAACAAACAGGCAGACTTACAAATACTGCTATACATAAATATATGCATGCACAGGCATTACAAAAAAGGTCTAGAGCATACAAAACAAATTGAAAGTAATGTTTACCTCTGAGTAGAGCAAGCGGAATGAGGGACAAAGGGTATGGGCATCTCAAGGGTATTTTTATTATTTGAATTCTTATAACATGTAGAATGTATTTTGGATATTTGGTAAACAAAAAGCTATATAATGAAAATAACATGAAACATTGCAAACGGGAAATTACTTCCTTCTAAATAGAAAAAAGTGTAGAAGGGCCCTTTTAAAGAAAACAGTCTAAAACAAAATATGTATATGTTCATTAACTTTAAAAAACTGTAGTGTTTTCAGGTGAGTTTTATGATAAAGTTATAATAGGGAAAAAACATGAACTTAGAGATGTAGCTTTGATTTATTTTTGGTGTGGGTTATTTCTAAAAATCATGTTTTGAAGCATCATCTACATATAATATAACACATAGATTTTTAGTGTAGTTTGAAGAGTTTAGACAAATGTATACACCTGTGTAATCCCCTCCCAATCAAGATATAGAACATTCCTTTCGCACCATAAAGTTCCCTTATGGCACTTTACAAACTTCCCACCACCCTAGGCAACACCTGATCTGATTTCTGTCACCACAGCTTATTTTTGCTGATTCTGGAACTTCATATAATAAGAGTCATATAATATGTACTCATTTGTGCCTGACTTACCTCAATCTCATATCTGAGAGATTCATCCATGTTGTTACATGTATCAGCAGTTCTTTCCTTTTTGTTTACTGGGTAGTATTCCATTGAATGAATATATCAGTTTATATATCTATTCTCCTGTTACTAGACATCAAGATTGTTTCCAGTTTTCGGCTGTTATGAATAAGCTGCTATAAATACTGGTGTACAAGTCTTTCTCTAAACATATGTTTTCAGTTCTCTTGAGTAAATACCTAAGAGTGGTATTGTTAGGTCATAGGATAGGTATATATTTTAATTACAATAAACTATCAAACTTTTCCCAAAAGTTTTACTATTTTATATTTCCATCAGGAATTGCAAATTCTATTTATTCCTCAGTCTTGCCTGGAGTTTTCTTTGTTGGGAGGTTTTTGACTACTGATTCAATATCCTTACTTGCTATTGTTCTGTTGAGATTTTTCTTTTTTTTTTCTTTAATGATTCCCACAGATTCCCTCAGTGATCCTGATGAGGCGAGACCTGAGTGGGCCTCCCAGGAAGCATCCTGCCATACCTGGGGAGCTGGATGTCCATCTTGGACTCTTGTTTTCCCGCTGGAGAAACCATAGGCTTGGGGGGTCCTGTAGGTGTAGTGCTGTGCCAGGCTTGGGGGAGGGACAGTGTGGTCAGAGCGTAGCCACTCCTCTTACCCTTCTCTGTCTCTCTGGTCCAGGAGGGTGCTTTAGCCTTACCCCCGGGTTCTGGGATTTTTTTTTTTAGTGTTGTCGGTGGATAGTTGCTAGTTGGTCTTCATGTGAGGGGGACTGAAGTTGGGAACGACCTGTGTTGCTCTCTTGATGACGTCACCCTATAAGGTTTTCTGCAAACAAAATCATGATGTCTCTGAATAACAACAGTTTTGCCTTTTCGTTTCCAGTTTTCATGCCTTTTGCATCTTTTGTTGCCTTATTGTACAGACTCGTTCTGTACAATGTTGAATAGAAGATCTGAGAGCAAACTTTCTTGTGTTTTCTCCTAGTCTTGGTGAAGAGTTCAGTGTTTCACCATTTAAGTGTGATATTGGTTGTAGTTTTTTTTGTAGGAAAAACCCTTTTGTTAGGTTGAAGTTTGATTCTCTTTCTGGATTACTGAGAGGTTTTAATCATTAACGGGTTGAATTTTGTCAAATGTATTTTCTTGTCTGTTGAGATATTTTCTTTTCCTACTAATTGGGTGAATTTATTTCAAATATTGTCTTACATTTCTACTATTAAACCTGTTTGATTATTATTTATTAAACTTTTTATATATTTGCTTATATTTTGTGAAGAACTTTTTGTATCTATTCTTATGAGAAACACTGGTCTAATTTTCTTTGCTTCAAGTGTTAGGCTTTTTTTTTCAGAGTTCTGCTGATCTCACAAAGTAAATTGACAAGTATTCCTTATTCTTGTTTTTTCTGAGAAAGTTTTTGTAAGAATAGTATTATTTTTTTCCTTAAATATTTGATAGATTCACCAGTGATACTGTCTTTATGGGAAGATATTTTTTTTTAAAGAAATTCAATTTAGATTCAGAACTATTATATTTTCTGTTTCATCTTGTATCCTTATGTTGGATTTTTCAAAGAATTTTTTCATTTCATCTAAGTTATCAAATTTATTGTCATAAAGTTGTCATAATAGTTCTTTATTCTTATAGTATTTATAAGATCTTTAGTAATATCCCTCCTTTCATTCTTATTATTGGTTATTTGTATATTTTCTCTTTTTATTCTTGATCATTTTTGCTAGGCAATACCAATTTTATTGACTGTTTTCAAAGAGTAAACTTTGGCTTTATTTCCTCTATTGTATTGATTTTGCTCCCTGGGTAATTTCTTTAGATCTCCTTTCAGGTTTGTTGATACCTTCTGCTTTATCCAGTCTACTTTTGAGTGTATCCAATGATGTTTTTCATTTCAGATATGATCCTTTTTATTCTAGCGTTTCTGTTATTTGTTTTGTTTTGTTTCTTTGATATTCTCGTATTTATCTGCTGCGAATTCCAATGTTTTCACTTGTTAAGACTATGTTTTCATGTAAGCCTATGGAATATTAACAATAGCGCTATTAAAGTGCTTCCTCAAGTTATGTCTAATTTTTCTAACATTGTAAGGAGAAAATCTAGATCATTGATTAAAAACTTCTTTTCTAGTACAGGCATTTAAAGCTTCTAATTTTCTTCTGAGCATTGCTTGAGTTGCAACCTACAAAATTTAATGTGTTATATTTCCTTATTATTCTGTGAAAAATTTTTTCTAGTTTCCCATCTGACTTATTTTTCAACTCCTGAGTTACTTAAAAGTGTGTTTAAATTTCAAATATTTGGGGATTTTCTAGATATCATATAATTATTGTTTCCTTATCTAATTCTGTTTTGATCAGAGAGTATATTCTAAATGTTTGAGTTATTTGAGACTTAAATAATGACAGCATATGATCTTTCTTGATGAACATTGAAAGGGAATATTATTCTTCAGTTTTGGATATTGTATTTTTTTTTCATTTTATTTTATTTTATTTATTTTATTTTATTTTTTATTAGTTTCTGCTTTATAACAAAGTGAATCAGTCATACATATACATCTGTTCCCACATCCCTTCCCTCATGCATCTCCCTCCCTCCCACCCTCCCCATCCCACCCCTCCAGGCGGTCACAAAGCACCGAGCTGATCTCCCTGTGCTATGCGGCTGCTTCCCACTAGCTATCTACCTTACGTTTGGTAGTGTATGTATGTCCATGCCTCTCTTTCGCTTTGTCACAGCTTACCCTTCCCCCTCCCCATATCCTCAAGTCCATTCTCAAGTAGGTCTGTGTCTTTATTCCCGTTTTACCCCTAGGTTCTTCATGACATTTTTTTTTTAAATTCCGTATATATGTGTTAGCATACGGTATTTGTCTTTCTCTTTCTGACTTACTTCACTCTGTATGACAGACTCTAGGTCTATCCACCTCATTACAAATAGCTCAATTTCGTTTCCTTTTATGGCTGAGTAATATTCCATTGTATATATGTGCCACATCTTCTTTATCCATTCATCCGATGATGGACACTTAGGTTGTTTTTAGCTCCTGGCTATTGTGAATAGAGCTGCAATGAACATTTTGGTACATGTCTCTTTTTGAATTATGGTTTTCTCAGGGTATATGCCTAGTAGTGGGATTGCTGGGTCATATGGTAGTTCTATTTGTAGTTTTTTAAGGAACCTCCATACTGTTCTCCATAGTGGCTGTACCAATTCACATTCCCACCAGCAGTGCAAGAGTGTTCCCTTTTCTCCACACCCTCTCCAGCATTTATTGTTTCTAGATTTCTTGATGATGGCCATTCTGACTGGTGTGAGATGATATCTTATTGTAGTTTTTTTTTTTTTGCGGTAGGCGGGCCTCTCACTGCTGTGGCCTCTCCCCCTGTGGAGCACAGGCTCCGGAGCACAGGCTCAGTGGCCATGGCTCACGGGCCCAGCCGCTCTGCGGCATGTGGGATCTTCCCAGACCGGGGCACGAACCCGTGTCCCCTGCATCGGCAGGCAGACTCTCAACCACTGCGCCACCAGGGAAGCCCTCATTGTAGTTTTGATTTGCATTTCTCTAATGATTAATGATGTTGAGCATTCTTTCATGTGTTTGTTGACAGTCTGTATATCTTCTTTGGAGAAATGCCTATTTAAGTCTTCTGCCCATTTTTGGATTGGGTTGTTTGTTTTTTTTGCTATTGAGCTGCATGAGCTGTTTATAAATTTTGGAGATTAATCCTTCGTCAGTTGCTTCATTTGCAAATATTTTCTCCCATTCTGAGGGTTGTCTTTTGGTCTTCTTTATGGTTTCCTTTGCTGTGCAAAAGCTTTGAAGTTTCATTAGGTGCCATTTGTTTATCTTTGTTTTTATTTCCATTTCTCTAGGAGGTGGGTCCAAAAGGATCTTGCTGTGATTTATGTCATAGAGTGTTCTGCCTATGTTTTCCTCTAAGAGTTTGATAGTGTCTGGCCTTACATTTAGGTCTTTAATCCATTTTGAGCTTATTTTTGTGTATGGTGTTAGGGAATGATCTAATCTCATACTTTTACATGTCCCTGTCCAGTTTTCCCAGCACCACTTATTGAAGAGGCTGTCCTTTCTCCACTGTACATTCCTGCCTCCTTTATCAAAGATAAGTTGAACATATGTGCGTGGGTTTATCTCTGGGCTTTCTATCCTGTTCCATTGATCTATCTTTCTGTTTTTATGCCAGTACCACACTGTCTTGATTAGTGTAGCTTTGTAGTATAGTCTGAAATCAGGGAGCCTGATTCCTCCAGCTCCGTTTTTTGTTCTCAAGATTGCTTTGGCTATTCGGGGTCTTTTGTTTTTCCAAACAAATTTTGAAATTTTTTGTTCTAGTTCTGTGAAAAATGCCAGTGGTAGTTTGATAGGGATTGCATTGAATCTGTAGATTGCTTTGGGTAGTAGAGTCATTTTCACAATATTGATTCTTCCAATCCAGGAGCATGGTATATCTCTCCATCTATTTGTATCATCTTTAATTTCTTTCATCAGTGTCTTATAATTTTCTGCATATAGGTCTTTTGTCTCCTTAGGTAGGTTTATTCCTAGATATTTTATTCTTTTTGTTGCAATGGTAAATGGGAGTGTTTTCTTGATTTCATTTTCAGATTTTTCATCATTAGTGTACAGGAATGCCAGACATTTCTGTGCATTAATTTTGTATCCTGCTACTTTACCAAATTCATTGATTAGCTCTAGTAGTTTTCTGGTAGCATCTTTAGGATTCTCTATGTATAGTATCATGTCATCTGCAAAAAGTAACAGTTTTACTTCTTCTTTTCCAATTTGGATTCCTTTTATTTCCTTTTCTTCTCTGATTGCCGTGGCTAAAACTTCCAAAACTAGGTTGAATAAGAGTGGTGAGAGTGGGCAGCCTTGTCTTGTTCCTGATCTTAGTGGAAATGGTTTCAGTTTTTCACCATTGAGGACAATGTTGGCTGTGGGTTTGTCATATATGGCCTTTATTATGTTGAGGAAAGTTCCCTCTATGCCTACTTTCTGCAGGGTTTTTATCATAAATGGGTGTTGAATTTTGTCGAAAGCTTTCTCTGCATCTATTGAGATGATCATATGGTTTTTCTTCTTCAGGATATTGTATTTTATAAATGTCAGTTAGTTCAAGGTAATTGATGGTATTATCTAGATCTCCTGTGTCAGTATACATACTGATATTTTTGTCTTCTACTTTATCAGTTATTGAAACAACAGTGTTAACATTTCAACTATGATTGTCTTTTTCAAACAATCATTTCAAACAAATCATTGTTTTTTAAAGTCTGCTTCATTTTGCTCATTTTTATGTCAGTTTTATGATTTTTATGTCTCTCCGTTGAATTGATATTACTTTTGTTATTATGAAGTGGACCTCTGTATCTTTGGAGATACTCCCTTGTTTTGGTGTTTACTTTGTATGATAATATAGTCTCTCAAGCTTATTATACTTGCTGTTTGTATAGTATCTCTTTTTCTATTCTTTTTTTTAAAAATAAATTTATTTTATTTATTTTATTTTTGGCTGCGTTGGGTCTTCATTGATGTGCGCGGGTTTTCTCTAGTTGTGGTGAGTGGGGGCTATTCTTTGTTGCACTGCATGGACTTCTCATTGTGGTGGCTTCTCGTTGCAGAGCACGGGCTCTAGGTGTGTGGGCTTCAGTTGTTGTGGCGCATGGGCTCAGTAGTTGTGGCTTGCAGGCTCCAGAGCACAGGCTCAGTAGTTGTGGCACAGGGGCTGAGTTGCTCCGCGGCATGTGGGATCTTCCCAGACCAGGCCTTGAACCCACGTCCTCTGCATTGGCAGGAGGATTCCTAACCGCTGTGCCACCAGGAAAGCCCTCTTTTTCTATTCTTTCACTTTCAGTCTATCTGTGTCTTTGTATTTAAAGTTGTTTCTTAGAGACAGCATATAGTTGGATCTTGATTTTTTAATATAGCCTTTTGCCTTTTATTAGGAAAATATGATCCATTTTCATTATATGTGTGTTTTTAAGTCTATTTTCTTGCTGTTTTCCTTTTTGTCTCATATCTCTTTTATTTCTCTTCTTTTGTTTTAATCAAATGTTTGTCATTCTACTTTATTTCTTGTGTTAACTTTTTAGATATTTGTGTTGTAATTAATTTTTAGTATTTGGTCTAGTATCACAATATGCATTTTTAACTTGTCATGGGCTACTTAAAATTAATACTGAACCACTTCATTCTTAACAAGTATAAGAATCTTTAAATAATATAATTCCATTTACTACCTGCCCCTGCAATTTCTGCTGTTATACATATATTTTATTTCCACATATGTTATAAGTGACACTAAGAAATTATTTGTGCTTTAAAGAGTAATTTATCTTTTAAGGCAATGAATACACATGCATTTCCCATTTCTACTGTTCCCCATTTCTTCTTGAAGTTTCAGATTTCTATCTGGTATCATGTGATTTAATTAAGCCTAATGCACTATTTAAAAAGTATTTCTTGTTGTGCAAGTGTGCTGGTGACTAATTCTTAGCTTCCTTCGTCTGAAAATGGCTTTCTTTCACTTTCAGTTTTAAAGACTAAATTTTATTGGATGTCATGTTCTGGGTTGAGAGTTCTTTTCCTCCTTTCATTGCTTTGAACGTATTCTCCCATTTTCTTTTGGGTCTCCATTGTTTCTGATAAGAAGTTAGAAGTTCACCTGTATGTCGTGTAGTTTTTCTCTGTCTGCTTTCAAGATTTTCCCTTTATTTTGGGGTTTTTGCACTTTGATGTACCTAGGTTTAATTTTCTTTGTACCTATCCTTTATGGGATTGCTGAGTTTCCTCATTTTGTAGGTTAATGTTTTTCAGTAAATTTGGGAAATTTTCAACCACTATTTCTTCAAATATTTTTTTCTGCTCCAGTCTCTCTTTTTTTTTTTTGCAGTACGCGGGCCTCTCACTGTTGTGGCCTCTCCCATCGCGGAGTACAGGCTCCGGACCTGCAGGCTCAGTGGCCATGGCTCACGGGCCCAGCCGCTCCGCGGCATGTGGGATCCTCCCGGACCGGGGCACGAACCCGTGTCCCCTGCACTGGCAGGCGGACTCTCAACCACTGCGCCACCAGGGAAGCCCTCCAGTCTCTTTCTTTAATGTAATAGGACTTTAACAGCTATTTAGTAATTTTGAAGTCCTGTCTTCTAATATCAATATCAGGGTCATCTTGGAGTCTATTTCCTTTGATGGCTTTGTTTCCTGGCTGCATGTCACATTTACTGCTCATTTTCATGTCTGGACATTATGAATTCAACATTGTTGAAAGTCTGTTTTTGCAGGTTTTTTTCCTCTGTTTATTTAAGTATGTCAAGTTTCGTTCTGGAATGTAGTTAGTGTAATTGGAGGTATTCTTAATCCTATCTAGGCTTGGGTTTAGGCTTTAGTTGGGCCAGTGTATAGTAGTCCTTACTCTAGGGTATGGTCCTTATTCTAAAGACTTGGTCTTTCTGGCATTTCAGCTGAATTCTGGGATATTAATGAGGTTCCTCCACCATGACTAGATAGGAACTTTAAGATATTCTAGCACTGCACAGCCTTTATTATCTCCATTCTTTATTTAACCCCATAGTAGCCTTTGTCTGCTAGCCTAGCTTCTGCCCTGTCACCTCCTATCCCTAAAACTGTACAACTGCCTCACCTTTAGTACTGTGAGGTCCTGCAAATTCCACTAGTTTCAACAGTCCCAAACTCTGATCTATGATCACTGTGCACTGCCTGAGCCTCCATTTCCCTGTGCTGTAGTCAGAAAACTGTCCCTAGTTGGAGATCTTGGGTGAAGGTGGAAATCACCTTCTATTTCCTCTTACACTGCCTATTATCCAGTGCCTGAAAACAGGCGCTTCATATGTTTTGTCCCGTTTCATAATTATTTATAGCAAGAGGGGAAGTTCAGTATCAGTTACTGTATTATAGCTGGAAAGAGAGCAAACAGTATATATAAAAATTATTCGATTTTACTTATACCAAACAGATGCTTATAGTTTCATCTGCAATATTGAGTATGGGAAATATAATAAGAAACTTTATAAATAGATTAGGTGTTAGGAATAATTGCATATTTGGTGGGTTGCTAAAAGCTGATCAGAAAATACTATTTATTTCAACCCTTGTTATGATTGTTCCATTCCCATATATAGTTATGGATAATATATACTTAATGGGTAATAAATATTTGAATAAATGAAGATCAAATGAGAATGTATATTTGAAGCCTTTGAAAATTATTGAATTTTTTAATTGAAATGATTCTAAGTTCTAAGGACTTGGTTAGTGAATGTATATTGGCTTATGAAACACTCAATACCTTTTTTTTTTTTAAACAGTGATTTTATTTATTTTTCTTTTTTCTTTTTTTTTTGGCCATGTTGGGTCTTAGTTGTGGCATGCGAGACCTTTCGTTGTGACACGGGCTCTTCGTTGTGGTGCGCAGGACTCTCTCTAGTTGCGGCGTGTGGGTTTTCTCTCTCTAGTTATGGTGCACCGGCTCCAGAGAGCGTGGGCTCTGTAGTTTGCGGCATGCTGGCTCTCTTGTTGAGGCGTATGAGCTGAGTAGCTGTGGCACGTGGGCTTAGTTGCCCTGCGGCATGTAGGATATTAGTTCCCCAACCAGGGATTGAACCCGTGTCCCCTGCGTTGGAGGGCGGATTCTTTACCACTGGATCACCAGGGAAGTCCCTCTCAATACATTTTTGTTACTTTTATTTATTTTTAAGAAGTAACCAAATCCCTGATTTCTTTGTTTGGTTTTGTTTTTGTGATCCCTTTGGTATTAAAGTATAGGAATAAAGGGTAATGATTAAGAGTCTACTGAGGTTTGATTTCAGTGGGCATCAACAAATAGTAATAATCCATTGCATAAACTTTGGTTATGTTATTAATTTCCCAAACATATGTTTTTTGATTCTCTAAGTTGACTGATTTTCTTTTCTTACTATTCTAGGTCACTATCAATATCAGCTCACATCATTGAAAAGATAATTTTGAAGACATGTTTTGCTGAAAAGAAAACTGAGAAAAATTTTACGAATGGGATGAACACGCACCAGTTAATTGACTACCTACTGCAATTTGAATGTTAACATTACCCACCTGGTACAGTTACCTAGTGATGTACCTATTCTCACGATACCCTATTTCAGTGTGGTCGTCTTGATTAAAGAATTCAAAGTGGAGTACCGCAAACTTGATATGGATAATAAAAAGAAAGACAAGGACAAATCAGATGATAGAATGGCACGACCTAGTGGTCGGTCAGGACACAACACTCGAGGAACTGGTTCTTCATCCTCTGGAGTTTTAATGGTTGGACCTAATTTTAGAGTCGGAAAAAAAATTGGATGTGGGAATTTTGGAGAATTACGATTAGGTAAGACTATTTTATTTATTCCATAAAGTTGGGAGCATTTTTTAAAATGAAAGATACTTTTTAATGAAATGATTTAGTTACTTAATTGTTTAGTTGTTTAATTGTTGTGGTAATTTTAAAGAATATAGATATTAGGAATTTCTAATATACTTCTATTTTCATTTGTCAGTAATTCCCTTGTATAACAATGTCTGTTTACTTGAGATAAACCATCCAGAATATGAGAAAAAAGAAAGTAAATTAAAAAGCCCCAAGAGGCTGAAATAGATACCAGGAAAGCCTTTGCAATGTTTTTTTTTTTTTTTGTGGTACGTGGGCCTCTCACTGTTGTGGCCTCTCCCGTTGCGGAGCACAGGCTCCGGACGCGCAGGCTCAGCGGCCATGGCTCACGGGCCCAGCCGCTCCGCGGCATGTGGGATCTTCCCGGACCGGGGCACGAACCCGTGTCTCCTGCATCAGCAGGCGGACTCTCAACCACTGGGCCACCAGGGAAGCCCTGCAATGTATCTTTTAGGAATGATATTTAGGCTACCTTTTCTGATATGAAAACATTTAGTAACTGGTTACTTTAGGAGGATATGTATGGCTTAAAGTCAAGGTAATATGCTGAAACTGCATCAAAAATCAGTGAAATTTACAGTTGTAATCTATTCTCCCCTTCCCCCAAGTATATCCAGGGTAGTTTAGGAATCTATATTCTTAATAAGGGACACAAAGTATTGACTCAGTTTATTCTTATAATCAGGTAAGTTTGGGAAACTTTGGTCTAATTTAAACCTCCTAACTCTGCATTCAAGGCATTTGAAACTCAGTGAGGGAAGGTTTCTTGCCAAATGTCACACAGCAATTTAAGATGGACTCGCGATCCAAATCTACATTTTTAACTCCTAGTGCCATAAAGATGTGGCTCTCTTCACTGAAGAGAAAAAAGAAGGAGGGTAGCACAGTTTTATGGGAGTCAGTATTGAGGTACCCTGAGGGCTCTCTGGTCAATGCAAGAGTGTAAACTTCGGAAATAAAAAGAAAAAACTTGGCTTCACAATTTTCATTAGATTCAACCCTGGTGTTAGAAATATAAGCAATCGTATGTTCATCTACTTGACTACTTCTCCTTTTTCATCTTGTAAAACACTCTAATTTTTAGTTATTCCTTCATTTTATTACTGTTTTATATAGCTAATGTACATTAAATCTTTGAATGAAGCAAGGCAGTAAAAGGCAATGACTTATTTTGTACATTGCTGTTAAATGATGTGTCTGACAGACTCTTCTGCATTTTAGAAGGGATGCAAATATTTGAAAGGGTGAATGTTTTACATTTTATTTTTTGAAGGATATTGAATTAGATATTTTGAAATTCTTAAATTGTTTCTGATTTTGGCATTAGAAAAAAAAACCAGGTTATTTACTTATCCAACCTTGAACTATTATACGTCCATCTATCCATTCAAAATTTATTGCATGTCTACAGTATTATGTATGAGGCATGATTAGGCACTGATGATACACTAGAAAAATATAAAATTTGTCTCTGCCATTATGGAATACATAAGTCATTTAACTATGTGGGGCTTCAAATTTCTCAACTTTAAAATGGGATTATTTCCACTTCCTAAATTATTGTGAAGATTAAATTTAGATAATAGTATAAAAGGACCAGCACTATACTTGCCTGTTTTAGGAAAACAATGATTGTTCTGCTCCATTAAAAGATAGCAAGATATTTTAAATTAAAATTATAGCATGTTATATGTATATTTATTTAAAGTTATTTATATAAATTAGTTTTATAGCTATATATTTTGTCATATATAAATATTTGTACTTCACCTGTCACTCTATCTCTCTTTGTGTATATGACTATAGTACCGTAGTACTTTGGCATTTTTTATTCAAAATTGGTTTCATGTAATTTATTTCAAAATAACTACATATATATACATCTGTGTGTGTGCATGTATGTGTATATATATGTGTGTGTGTGTGTGTGTATATATACACACAAAACAATCTAGTGGAGCATTTTAACTAGGGCAATATGAGAAACTGTATGTACCCATATATACTGAAACTATATAGGCTATGTACTGAAAAAACAGCAAAATAACCCTTTCTTTTGCAGTCTG
This sequence comes from Hyperoodon ampullatus, assembly GCF_949752795.1. Lineage (NCBI taxonomy): Eukaryota > Metazoa > Chordata > Mammalia > Artiodactyla > Ziphiidae > Hyperoodon > Hyperoodon ampullatus. The sequence continues at coordinate 73,386,015 of NC_136917.1, read as the reverse complement.
TGCATGAGCAGGAATAGGCATAAGATGACTTACTAGTTCATCCATCCATCCATCCATCATCTATTTATCTATCTCTCTGTACCTAATCTGTCTATGGGTTTTTATTATATTTTTGTGTACATCTATTTATTTAAATGTATTATCTATACATGTAACTGTGTTTTATGTGTACTTATGATACATGTAACATATACACTTGCAGAACTAATTTAATCATATTTTTCTCTCTTGATAAACTACTAAATAAAGGGACGTTTTATTCCTTTTTCTAAAGGTCCCAAGTGATTTCTCTGTACAGAAAAAGTGTCATAAGTATCATTCTTTCTGTATCTGGATAAGCATGCTAATGTTAAAAGCTGGTTTGAATTCTTAAGGTGCTTTCTTTAAAACCACGTTCATAAACATTTGATTTCCGGCACTGAAATTTTTGTGCTTAGTATTGGGTAAAAAAGAATATAAGGTATATATGTTACAGGTAAGTGATTTTCAACAAAGATGCTATTAGCACCTTGGGCTGGACAGTTTTTTGTTGTTGTTGTTGTTGTTTTTGTAGAGGACTGTCCAGTGCACTGCATGGTGTTTAGAACTCCACACTTCTTGGGCACTAAATAGGAGTTGCATCTCCACATGCAACCCCAAATGCCCTTCCCCCAACCTCCACTGCCATTTCTAAATGCCCCAAGGAGAGACACTATTACCCTCTGTTGAAAGTACAGGAAAAAAAAGAAAGTTGGACATAAAAATTGGCCTTGAGATTAAAAAAAAAATAGTTGAACTTTTGAAATAATCTAAAATTAAATCTAAGTAAATGTATTTACTATCATTTTTATCTGTATTTCTAATTATAAAATGATGAATTGATATATTTTTGGTTTTATTTTATCTTTGTATTGTGGTAAGGCTTGCATCCTGCTGCATGTTAGATGTAGTTCTAGCTTAGACAGTCAACCAAAACCCCTAGAAATGTTTTTAACGGGCACTGAATGAGACAAAACAAAGCTAGCTAAAATGTGGGGTTATACTGTATATATTTTTTATTTTCCCATGATGCTTTAACATCTTAAAAAAACCTTTCTGGGCCTTCCCTGGTGGCGCAGTGGTTGAGAGTCCGCCTGCCGATGCGGGGGACACGGGTTCGTGCCCTGGTCCAGGAAGATCCCACATGCCGCGGAGTGGCTGGGCCTGTGAGCCATGGCCGCTGAGCCTGCGCGTCCGGAGCCTGTGCTCCGCAGCGGGAGAGGCCACAGCAGTGAGAGGCCCGCGTACCGCAAAAAAAAAAAAAACCACAAAAAAACAAAAAAACCCTTTCTGGTCAACCATATTTCAATTAAAAAAAAAAAAAAAAAAAAACCTGAGGTGAGACCTCTTACTGCAGATGTATTCCAGAATATATGGAGTACCTTTCTGCTTTACAGTTCAGCCAACATAACATTGCTTTAATAATAAAAATAAAAAAACCTCAAAACCTTTCTAGCTGTGGAGAGACTGCTCCTCTACAGGCTAGCCAGTTCTTAAAGATAGCAAAGGACTCAAATGGGAGCATGCCTTGATCTGCAAACTAACCAATCCAGAGCCATACCTCCTCTCTGGCCCATACACTCCAGAAGGCAATTTTCCTCTTCCTTAACTCATCCCATGGCCAAGTACAAGACAACTAGAGACTGCCCACCAAAGGCTAACAGAATTATTCAAATTACCCAGTCCTAAGCTGTTTACCCTGCCCCGCCTTGCCTTTCCTGCAGAAACGCTGATAAAGGCCTTGGCCTAAGCTCTTCCCTTGCTCCTGTCTTCTACCACCTGACCAAAACATGATGCTTCTTCTGTGACCCCCTTTCTAGGACCTGGAGTATAATAAACTTTGTTTTCCTGTGCTTCTTCTGTGTCCCCTCTTGTGGCTACAACTGACTGACCATGACGTAAAGGAACACAGAAAAAGGGTGTTATATATTTGTCTATGAATTCCCATTATCTGAAATAGGATATTGTAAATTTTGATATAACTAAGTAGACCACAGGAGTTTTTTGTTTTTTTTTTTTTTTTTTTTTGTTTTTTGTTTTTTGTTTTTTGTTTTTTTGCGGTACCCGGGCCTCTCACTGTTGTGGCCTCTCCCGTTGCGGAGCACAGGCTCCGGACGCGCAGGCTCAGTGGCCATGGCTCACGGGCCCAGCCGCTCCGTGGCATGTGGGATCTTCCCCGGACTGGGGCACGAACCCGTGTCCCCTGCATCGGCAGGCGGACTCTCAACCACTGCACCACCAGGGAAGCCCAGGAGTTTTTATAACTTCTTTTATTTTTGTTTTTTCTCCTCTTGTTCCTGGTATAGCTTATAACTCTTCTTAATTTATTGTTTATATTTAAGAATTGTTTTGTTGAAAATTCTGCAGGCCTTACAGTATATATCAAGTAAATATACAGATTTGAGTGGATTCATCATTTTTATAAATGTTTATTGATTTCCTACTTTTACTAATTCAAGCTTAAAACGTATCTGAAAAATGTAATAATAAGGAATAGACTATGATGCTATAACAAAGAGATCCTAGAATATAGTGGTGTTAGGCAAAATCGTTTCTTTCTTTTTCACATAACACAGACCAGAAGGACAGCACCCAGAGCTGTCAGGGTATCTCTGCATGCTCAATATGTGGCTTCAGTCTCTCTTCCAGCCAGCCAGCAAGAAGAAGAAAAAGGGCCAGAAGAGCACATGTTCATTCTTGGAAGTGGGGAGTGACATACCTGGGGAGTGACATACCTTAACATCGACTCATATCCAGAACTTGATCACATGGCCGCACCAAGCTGAAAAAGAGGCTAGAAATTTAGTCTATCTGTACAACCATTTTAAAACTTGGGCATTCTATTATTAGGGAAGGGGCACAGGTATATTTTGGTTAATTAGTAATCCCTGATATAAACATATGTGTAGTTTCTGTAGAACATAGTTTTATAACAATGACCACCCAAATGCCACAAAATTGGTAAAACCATCTTTTCAAGTTCAGTGTGGCACAAAGCTCTATTGGAAATGTCTTTTGAAATTGGATTTAAAACATCACTTAACTGGAACCAGTCTACTTCGAGCCTTCTCTTAACTGCATTCCCTCTATACATACACTCCCTCTCTTTTGCTTATATTTTACCCACAAACACATATTCTGTGCATTGTTAGTTCATATATATAACAAATATCGATTAAAAGCCAATTATTTAAGGCTATGCCTATGCAAGGTGACAAAAATGCATTGGTAGTGTTGTTCAATCTATGTTCATCTTTATAAATATAACCCTCAAAGTTCAGCAAAATATCTAATGTTCAAAAAAAGGTGACGCTTTTAGGATTTTGTACTTTCTGCTGTGACTTAAAAGTAGACATTTGAACATGTAAATGCCAACAAAAACAGTACTTTTAGAAGTATATGGTTTATTTTGATTCTGTGGAATTTGTGTTTAACCTAACTTCTTGTCCTATGAATATTTTTCCCTGTGGGCTTGTGAATAAATATCATATACAGGATAATTATGAAAAGATGATAATGTCTTGAGGAAATATAAATTCCATATTTAAACTCAAAACACAATTGTTCCTTTGTTAGACACCAGTTTCTCAAGATTAAGTTTTTCATTGTACCATTAAATTATTCACCTCAAGCTTACTAGAGGAAGACTACAATTTTATACATAATGCATTCTTGAAAATATATATGAAGGCACATCTAAATGCTGAACTTATTGGCTAAAAATATGGTATGTTTTCTAAAATTTTTTTATATTTATGGGCTCAGTGAGTACCTCACTATAGCTTAGCATTCACCACTTTGGGTACTCCTATTCAGCTCCATCTTTGTGATAAGTGTGACGGGTTTATGAGACTCATGCTATTTAGCATTAGAATGAATGCTTTTTTTTCCGCTCATTTTTATAAAATAAGGACAAAACTCAGAAAAGCATTATAATATTTATATGAACAAACACTGCTGTACAGTGGTGGCAACAGTTCTAGGTATTTTCGCCATAAGTCTTTGCTGCAAGCAGTTTTACTGTTTGGCCATACAACTCATTGGCCATAAGGCAGTTTTGCTGTAAAGGGTGAAATAACTGATTGACAATTTGGTTTCAATGCTGTAAAAGATAAAATAACTGGTTGACATTTTGGTTTGACAGTTTGGTTTCGACTGGTTGACAGTTTGGTTTCACTTCTCCACTGATGCAGTGCTTTCATTTTTTATTTTTGTTTTTATTTTATATTGGAGTATACTTGATTTACAGTGTTATGTTTCAGGTGTACAGCAATGTGATTTAGTTATATGTATATCTATTCTTTTTCAGATTCTTTTCCCATATAAGTTATCACAGAGTATTGAGTAGAGTTCCCTGTGCTATACAGAGGGTCCTTGTTGGTTATCTATGTTATATATAATAGTGTGTCTATCCCAACCTCCTAACCTCCTTATATTTTTATTTTATATAAATCTTAGGCCTCATAATGGTCTAAATAGCGACGAGTAGCATGGTGGTCTTAAAATAGTGAATAAAACAACTACATATATTGACTTGATAGAAAATAAAATGATAAGAAAACTTACTAGAGGTATGACATAAGAGAGTGAAAAGCCAGATTGCATACAATACTAGAAAATGATAACATCACTTTGCAGATCCTTCAGTGAACACAGTCATCCCTGCCACACCTCAAACCAAAAGCTTACCAAGCTATAGCAAATACAAAGAAGCAGCTAGTAACTCACAAGAGTCATCCAGAGCATTAATTGTCAATTCTTTGGCTAATTTAGATACAACAGCTTGTGCTCTAATGCTGTCTTTATCAGATTTATCATGCAATATTAGAAGTTGGAGGCAAAAGAACAATCAAGCTCTTCCTATCCCCCATAAAGAAATGGTTACGTGATTCCTGATGAGTGTAAGTTTCTTGAAAATGGTGAAAATTTTTGCTATTTGATAGTGGAGAACATTATGGAGACAGAATTTTTGTATTTGGTACAGAATCTGGCTTAGATGATTTGGTAAAACATAAAGACTGGTCATGTGATGGAACATTTAAATGTAGTCTAGAGATTTACTACCAGTTACATAGGTTACATATATTGATAATAAATAGGAGCATCCCTTGATTGTTCATTTTATTTCCAGGGATATCTGTGGAGACTTAGAGTTAGTTTTTTTATGTTGTAGAGAACTTAGGTCCAACATGAGATTCTGAATCCTTAATGATTGACTTTGACAAAGGAAGTATCACCTTTTCTCAGATATACCATAATACAACTATAATCATGAATCTATACACGTTTTAAATGTATTCAGATACTTTTTGTATTTTCATTTTGACAGTAGAATCTTTAAAGTATTTTATTACTAGTTTTTCATGTGTCCTTTTTAATGTTCATTTTTAATTTTATTTTCATTGTTTTATCTTTTCAAGCAAAATTGCCTCATGGGCAATTAGCTGTGCTGCGAAACTGCTTGTGGCAAAGATTCTTTTGGTGAAAATACTGCTCACTGTGGCAGCATATCCAAGACTGAAATTTTGTCTAGAAGTTTTACTGCCATTTATTAGCTGTTGTATAAAACGAAGTTAGGAGTATGATGTTGGAAAAATCACATGTGTGAAAGTTGATGATTACCTATTTTGTGTTAAGTAGCCAGTGTGACCAGGGCCAGTTACTATCACAGTTAAAAACAACAACGATCAGTGTTTTGTTTTTCTTACTATAAAAATAGTACATGCTTATTGAAAGAATGCTGGAAATCTAGAAATCAAATATTGTTCTATTTTTTATTCTATGAACTGTACTTGTAAAGAAACACATTAATTTCTGTATCACATTTTCTTCATATACTTAATTCTCCATAGTATTTTACTTGAACTACAGATGTTGACCCCTTGGAATTTTCTAGATTATTTTCAACTTGCTGGTGCCAGTGATTACTGTAATTTATTTGAATTCTTTACATATTAATTATATTAAATCTTTATTCTGATTTGTCTTTCACCTGTTCTTTGTATATAATAGTTTTTTTCAACTTACAAAAGTTTAAAATATTTTAAGCTATCAAATCTGTATAAAATCTTCTGATCTTTTAATCTTTTTCCATTTATTTTTAATGCTCAAAAAGGCTTCTATATACTGGCCCGATAAATATTTTTTCTTGTTTTATGGCTTATATATAACTCTTAAAATACCTGGAATTTAATTTGGTTATAAGGCAAGTTCTTAATAACCCTTCTTCCCCTCAGAGTAATTAACTAGTTTGTCAAAGCCAATTATTGAATAATACTTTTAAAATTTTATTTTATTTTAAAGGTATTCCAGATTTTTTTCTATATATTTGATCTATTTACTAGATTACATATGAGCCCTATTAAGATCACATCCCATAATAATGAAGGATTTAAAATGAGGTGGTGATGGAGAAAGGAATTTTGTACTCTAGGGTTCTAGTTTTGAAATTTAGCATGTGTTTGCCTACTGATTACTTTGTAAATTGTATGCAGTATTCCAACAAAATAAGAATTTTTCTTTTTTTTTTTAATAAATGGACTAAAGTATTTATTAGTATTACTTTCTACTCTGAATCCAGGTGAAATACTAAATATGTTATGGAGTTGATCATAAATTTTAATATGTCCTTGTTATTGAGACTTCTGCTAAATAGTTGGAAGCAAAAACCTATGTTTCATTTAAACGTGTTATGTGCTTCCCCTGAGCCCCCAGAGTACAGTTTTACATAATGTATCTTTAAAAATTCATTGCTGGTAGAATCTGACATTTTTCTTTTTTTTTCAAGGGAAAAATTTATATACAAATGAATATGTGGCAATTAAACTGGTAAGTTCATGTTTCTTATTTTTCTTTAATTATTTTCTTGTTATTTCTTTAATGATTAAGTTGCATTTTCACTACTTTTTTTTCATATCATTTTAACTTGAGTGTTTATTGGGAAAGTGGTAAGTGTAACTGACCTTTTGTTATTAAGCTCCTAGCATCATCATGCCCCTCAAGTGTATGATAACGTATATATAAGATATCTGTGTCTTTGTGTGTTACAAAAACTTAATCCCTTTACTTTGGCAGCATTATAGAACTGAATTAAAAATTTTTTGAATTTAAAGAAGCTGGCGTATTGGCATTTTTTATTAGATAAAAGTTAGAATGCAAGATTTTTCTTCCTGATTCAAGCACTTGGACAAAGGTGTCCTTAGTATTCAGGATTACATTATTTGAAAATGTATTTGAGGTACCTTCCAACATCTCTTTTTCTGTTGATGTTTTTATATTTGGTAAAACTTGGCTATTGCTTGACCTTCAAGGATTCAGAAATTCTTGATGTCGGTGGATAGACAGGCAAGCAAACTCCGCTGGGACTGTTTTGAAGTCCCAAATGTGCCTGGTATGATAGCTATAAGGCAGCTTTTTTTTTGAATAGTTGGGATCTGGGAATTTTTTTAAGATATAACTTTCTGCTGGCATATCTGTTCTATCTGGTTTGCCAGCCATGTTTCCTTGAGGTTGAGCATGGCTTGGTTTTCCCAGCCTGCCTGCCAGTCTCAATCTTGTCTCTGCCAATATAACCACTGTTATTAGGGTAATGTGACTTTAATATAGAAGGAGAGACTATTTGAGGAAGAGGCAAGTGGGAGAAATAAAAAAAAAAAAACTTTGGGGATGAGATAGAAAACGGTGCTACTTAATTTTAAGTATCCTGTGAGTGTAAACCAAGTTTCACTGCAACAAATGCTGTTTACTTTTACTGGGAAATAAAAATGCACAGAAGGGTTGTGGTGCCACCAGGAGAGACTGGCTGGCTGACATATGAGTGGGCACTGGCATTTACCTGGCATGAGTTCACCTAGGTTTAAATTCTGGTCCTTGACTTTATGACAGAAAGTCTGGTTAGGTTGTCTTATTAAGATTGTCACTGTTAACCAGAAGTGGATTCACAGTATTAATCAATTCATGCAATCAGTCAAGCTCTCAGAGGTGTAAATATTTAGGAAGAGTTAATTTCTAACTTACAGTGAGATATTTTACTATTATGGGTCCAGAATGCCCACATCAGTATAAATAATCTGTTTTCTTTCTGTAGGCTGATATACATAGAATGCTAAGTTAAAATTACAAGGTTCCCTCCTGAGTGTGAAATCAGGACAAGGGGAGTTAGTTTGTGTGAATCACAATAGGGAGGCCCAGGATGCAGGGAATGGGCACTGCTGACTTTTTCTTTGGATTTCTTTCTTTTCCCATGTTCTAGGCCAGTGGTCTGGGATCTAGATGTTGTACGGTGTGGGGAGTTGGGGTGGCACACAAGGATGGAAGTGTGGCAACACCCATATTCTGTGTTATTGATGGCCCGTAGTGAGTAGCTTCAGATATCTATCAGATATTTAACTGATGTTAGGGCAAATAAACCATTGTGTCAAAATAGGAGCCCCTCTAGGCTGACCTTTACTTGTCCATTTCAGTCATTAACTGGTGACCCTTAGGTCCTGTTATTTTCAGATTTGGAACTTGTTTACCCTGTTGACATCTTTGATGCCTTAGTAAACATGTATTATGTCATCTTTTAGCCTTCTTATGTATACACACATAAGTCACATTTTTTTAGTTTACCTTCATGCCATATCACTATCCCCTTATTTTTCTTCTTTTTTTTGGTGGGCAGACATTCTTTCTCTGCTCTGATTTATCCCTTTTTAAAGCACAGTGATCAGGACTACATATAATAATTGTGGTTATTCAGTATTTGGGAGAACTGGGAATATTTTTGGATCTCTTTGTGGTATTTTGAGGTTGAAGTATGGTATAGAGTCATGCTTGCCTCAGATTCATCCAAAAAGTATATTGGCAGGGCAGAAAATTTTTCACATAAACTGTTGGACCGTGGTTTGGTACTTAGTTTACTAAATATTTGTGTGTGTGTGTGTGTGTGTGTGTGTATGTGTATGTATTATATATATATAAAGTGTCCTTATATATATTTTTGTATCTTATGTTTGTATCTATTGTCTCTGTTTATAGGAGATAATATAATTTTGTTCAGAACTTGCCTAAAAAGTAACCACTTGAAAATGTTATGTCTGTATACCTTCAGTGCTATCTTATTTTTGTACATTGGTACAAATAAAGGCATTACTTGTTGACAGTGGTGTTCAGAGAGCAAACTTCAGTGACTACTTTTAGCTCTGTTATCTCCTATAAAGGTTTTCACATTTATTTAATGTTACCCTAGTTCGTATTTATAGTTTGTTTCAAGTTTGTTTAATTTGTTAAATTTGACCTCAGCCACCACCCTCATATCTTGTTGTTTGTAGTTATATAGTAACCCGTTGTTCATGAATAATGAAAAATTCATCCTGTGGTGAGGTGACTTTTGTTATATGGTGGCACAATAAAATTTTACTGCTAGTAAAGTATTGGAATCAAGTTGAACTGACTCAACTAAGTTAGATCTGGGTTTCTGTTTTTACCTAGGGAATATTAGTGACTGAATAAGTTATGTATTTAATTTTACTTGTGATTGCCTGGGTGGGCATCTTTCATTATATCTTACGGTTATATACTTTTATATAGTTAACTGAAGAATTCCACTATGTGGAAGGAGCTATTTTAAGTCATATATATGTATATATAAACAAAATGAGAAAGAATATTCTATCCCTCTTTCGTAGATGAGGGAATTGAAAAGTACAAAAAGATTAAGTAACTTGCCAAAGTCTCTACAACAGCTAGTAAGTAGTGAATTTAGGATTCAAACCCAATACAATTTAGTTTCAGTGCCTGTGCTTCTAACTAGAGTTCTACCCTACCATTCTGCCTCTCAAGAACTAAGCTGATTGTTTTCTCTTATAATAATCTTTATGATTATAATTGTTCCACGGGGATTTTACAGGTTCTTTATCTGAAGTCTTTGTCGTTGGTTCTTTCATTACGATATATCTTAGTATAAATATTTTAGTTATTCTGTTTGGGATTCACATTCCTCTTGAATCTCTGGTTTATCTTTCATCAGTTCTTGCATTTATTTCTTCAGTTATTGCCTCTGCTCACTTTTCTCTCAAGACACTTGTCAAATGTGTATTAGACCTTCTCATTATATTGTCCAGATCTCTAATCTTTTTCCTATATTTTCTATTTTTCCTCCTTCATAATGCATTTTGTATACTTTATATACATGCAGTCTACAAAGTTTTCTCATTCTTTAGACATTTTTCTATCTCCCAGTTTCCAAATTATCTTTTCTGTTTTGTTAATATGCTGGTAGATTAGTTTTAAATTTTGTTATCGTAGTTTTTTGTACTTCTTGAAGTTTTGTTGGTTCTGTTTAAATTTTGTTACCTTGCTGTACTTTCCTGTTGAATCTTGTTCAATTTTCCTGTGTTATTACTCTGTTATAGTTTTGTTTCCTGCAAATATTTTCACACATTTATTATTTCTTATATGTTAAATCTATTTTGCTTCTGTTTATGTTCTCTGTGTGTGTGTGTGTGTTTGTGTGTGTGTGTAAAAATCTCAAAAACATTATGTTGAAGGAAAAAAGGCAGACACATACATGTAAAACATACATTGTATAATGTCATTTGTATGAAATCCAACTACGGACAAAACAAATCCAAAGGTGATAGAAGTCCAAAAGTGATTATCTCTGAGAGAAGGGTGATAGAAATGCTTTAAACTTTAGAGGCTAAAGGTTTCTTGAGATGGTGGTTGCAGGGATATATACAATTTACAAAGCTCATGGGCCTAATACTTAGGAACTGTGTGTTTTATTGTAAGCTGTACTCCAGCTAAAAATTAAAAAAATATATATTGTTGTTACTATCAGAATTTTCCTATCTCCGTCTTTGTTCTTTCTTACTTTTCTGTAATTTCTTACTTTTCTTTACATTAGAAATATATAGTTTAGAGGTGAATTCCTGGGAACAGGAGAAATAGTATCAGGGCCACCATTCTAGTCATGAATGTTCACAGTATACTCTTCTTCAGGGACAAAGAGTCAAACACAGATTTCCCTAATGCTTAATCTAATAGCCACTTAACCTTGTGTACATTTACGGCATTAATTTATTTTACGCTGCGCTTAAAGTTGACTATCTGGATTTAACCTTAGGGAGACAAAGATGACTAATAGAGTATTACATTATAGAAGAGTTGAGAGTCCCTCCCATCAGGAAACGTACACAAGCCTCTTAGATAGCCTCATCCACCAGAGGACAGAGAGCAGAAGCAAGAAGAACTACAATCCTGCAGCCTGTGGAACAAAAACCACATTCACAGAAGGATAGACAAGATGAAAAGGCAGAGGGCTATGTACCAGATGAAGGAACAAGATAAACCCCCAGGAAAATAACTAAATGAAGTGGAGATAGGCAACCTTCCAGAAAAAGAATTCAGAATAATGATAGTGAAGATGATCCAAGACTTTGGAAAAAGAGGGGAGGCAAAGATAGAGAAGATGCAAGAAATGTTTAACAAAGACCTAGAAGAATTAAAGAACAAACAAACAGAGATGAACAATACAATAGCTGAAATGAAAACTACACTAAAAGGAATCAATAGCAGAATAACTGAGGCAGAAGAATGGATAAGTGACCTGGAAGACAGATTGGTGGAATTCACTGCTGCAGAACAGAATAAAGAAAAAAGAACGAAAAGAAATGAAGACAGCCTAAGAGACCTCTGGGACAACATTAAATGCAACAACATTCGCATTATAGGAGTTGCAGAAGGAGAAGAGAGAGAGAAAGGACCCGAGAAAATATTTGAAGAGATTATAGTCGAAAACTTCCCTAACATGGGAAAGGAAATAGCCACCCAAGTCCAGGAAGTGCAGAGTCCCATACAGGATAAACCCAAGGAGAAACCCTCTCAGACACATAGTAATCAAACTGGCAAAAATTAAAGACAAAGAAAAATTATTGAAAGCAGCAAAGGAAAAATGACAAATAACGTACAAGGGAACTCCCATAAGGTTAACTGATTTCTCAGCAGAAACTGTACAAGCCAGAAGGGAGTGGCATGATATACTTAAAGTGATGAAAGGGAAGAACCTACAACCAAGACTACTCTACCCGGCAAGGATCTCATTCAGATTCGATGGAGAAATCAAAAGCTTTACAGACAAGCAAAAGCTAAAGAATTCAGCACCTCCAAACCAGCTCTACAACAAATGGTAAAGAAACTTCTATAAGTGGGAAACACAAGGGAAGAAAAAGACCTACAAAAACAAACCCAAAACAATTAAGAAAATGGTCATAGGAACATACATATCGATAATTACCTTAAACATGAATGGTTTAGGGCTTCCCTGGTGGCGCAGTGGTTGAGAGTCCGCCTGCTCGATGCAGGGGACGCGGGTTCATGCCCCGGTCCGGGAGGATCCCGCATGCTGCGGAGCGGCTGGGCCCGTGAGCCATGGCCGCTGAGCCTGCGCGTCCGGAGCCTGTGCTCTGCAACGGGAGAGTCCACAATGGTGAGAGGCCCGCACACCAAAAAAAAAAAAAAAAAAAAAAAAAAAAGTGAATGGTTTAAATGCTCCAACCAAAAGAAACAGGCTTGCTGAATGGATACAAAAACAAGACCCATATATATGCTGTCTACAAGAGACCCACTTCAGACCTAGGGACACATACAGACTGAAAGTGAGGAGATGGAAAACGATGTTCCATGCAAATGGAAATCAAAAGAAAGCTGGAGTAGCAATACTCATATCAGATAAAATACACTTGAAAACCAAGAATGTTACAAGAGACAAGGAAGGACACTTCATAATGATCAAGGGATCAATCCAAGAAGAAGATATAACAATTATAAATATATATGCACCCAACACAGGAGCACCTCAATACATAAGGCAACTGCTAACAGCTGTAAAAGAGGAAATCGACAGTAACACAGTAATAGTGGGGGACTTTAACACCTCACGTACACCAATGGACAGATCATCCAAAATGAAAATAAATAAGGAAACAGTAGCTTTAAATGACACAATAGACCAGATAGATCTAATTGATATTTACAGGACATTCCACCCAAAAACAGCAGATTACACTTTCTTCTCAAGTGCGCACAGAACATTCTCCTGGATAGATCACATCTTGGGTCACAAATCAAACCACAGTAAATTTAAGAAAATTGAAATCATATCAAGCATCTTTTCTGACCACAATGCTATGAGTTTAGAAATGAATTACAGGGGAAAAAACATAAAAAACACAAACACATGGAGGCTAAACACTACGTTACTAAATAACCAAGAGATCTCTGAAAAAATCAAAGAGGAAATCAAACAGTACCTAGAGACAAATGACAATGAAAACACGACAATCCAAAACCTATGGGATGCAGCAAAAGCAGTTATAAGAGGGAAGTATATAGCTATACAAGCCTACCTCAAGAAACAAGAGAAATCTCAAATAAATAATCTAACCTTACACCTAAAGGAACTAGAGAGAGAAGAACAAACAAAACCCAAAGTTAGCAGAAGGAAAGAAATGATAAAGATCAGAGAAGTAATAAATGAAATAGAAACAAAGAAAACAATAGCAAAGATCAATAAAAGTAAAAGCTGGTTCTTTGAGAAGATAAACAAAATTGATAAACCATTAGCCACACTCATCAAGAAAAAGAGGGAGAGGACTCAAATCAATAAAATTAGAAATGAAAAAGGAGAAGTGACACCAGACCCCACAGAAATACAAAGCATCCTAAGACACTACTACAAGGAACTCTATGCCAATAAAATGGACAGCCTAGAAGAAATTGACAAATTCTTAGAAAGGTATAACCTTCCAAGGCTGAACCAGGAGGAAATAGAAAATATAAACAGACCAATCACAAGTAATGAAATAGAAACTGTGATTAAAGATCTTTCAACAAACAAAAGTCCAGGACCAGATGGCTTCACAGGTGAATTCTATCAAACATTTAGAGAAGAGCTAACACCCATCCTTCTCAAGCTCTTCCAAAAAATTTCGGAGGAAGGAACAGTCCCAAACTCATTCTGTGAGGCCACCATCACCCTGATACCAAAACCAGACAAAGATACTACAAAAAAAGAAAATTACAGACCAATATCACTGATGAATGTATATGCAAAAATCCTCAACAAAATACTAGCAAACAGAATCCAACAGCACATTAAAAGGATCATACACCATGATCAAGTGGGATTTATCCCAGGGATGCAAGGATTCTTCAATATATTCAAATCAATCAATGTGATACACCATATTAACAAATTGAAGAATAAAAACCATATGATCATCTCGATAGATGCAGAGAAAGCTTTTGACAACATTGAACACCCATTTATGATAAAAACTCTCCAGAAAGTGGGCATAGAGGGAACCTACCTCAACATAATAAAGGCCATATATGACAGACCCACACCAAACATCATTCTCAATGGTGAAGAACTGAAAGCATTTCCTCTAAGATCAGGAACAGGAAAAGGATGTCCCCTCTCACCACTATTATTCAACATAGCTTTGGAAATCCTAGCCTCGGCAGTCAGAGAAGAAAAAGAAATAAAAAGAATTCAAATTGGAAAAGAAGAAGTAAAACTGTCACTGTTTGCAGATGACATGGTACTATACACAGAGAATCCTAAAGATGCCACCAGGAAACTACTAGAGCTAATCAGTGAATTTGGTAAAGTTGCAGGATACAAAATAAATGCACAGAAATCTCTGGCATTCCTATACACTAATGATGAAAAATCTGAAAGAGAAATTAAGGAAACACTCCCATTTACGATTGCAACAAAAAGAATAAAATACCTAGGAATAAACCTACCTAGGGAGACAAAAGACCTGTATGCAGAAAACTATAAGACACTGATGAAAGAAATTAAAGATGATACCAACAGGTGGAGAGATATACCATGTTCTTGGATTGGAAGAATCAATATTGTGAAAATGACTATACTACCCAAAGCAATCTACACATTGAATGCAATCCCTATCAAATTACCAATGGCATTTTTTATGGAACTAGAACAAAAAATCTTAAAATTTGTATGGAGACACAAAAGACCCTGAATAGCCAAAGCAGTCTTGAGGGAAAAAAACGGAGCTGGAGGAATCAGACTCCCTGACTTCAGACTATACTACAAAGCTACAGTAATCAAGACAATATGGTACTGGCAGAAGAACAGAAACATAGATCAATGGAACAGGTAGAAAGCTCAGAGGTAAACCTACGCACGTATGGCCAACTAATCTATGACAAAGGAGGCAAGGATATACAATGGAGAAAAGACAGTCTCTTCAATAAGTGGTGCTTATAAGTGGTGGGAAAACTGGAGAGCTACATGGAAAAGAATGAAATTAGAGCACTCTCTAACACCATACACAAAAATAAACTCAAAATGGATTTGAGACCTAAATGTAAGACCGGACACTATAAAAGTCTTAGAGGAAAACATAGGAAGAGCACTCTTTGACATAGATCACAGCAAGATCTTTTTTGATCCACCTCCTAGAGTAATGGAAATAAAAACAAAAATAAACAAATGGGACCTAATGAAACTTAAAAGCTTTTGCATAGCAAAGGAAACCATAAAGAAGACGAAAAGACAACCCTCAGAATGGGAGAAAATATTTGCTAAAGAAGCAACTGACAATTAATCTCCCAAATATATAAACGGCTCATGCAGCTCGATATTAAAAAAACAAACAACCCAATCCAAAAATGGGCAGAAAACCTAAGTAGTCATTTCTCCAAAGAAGACGTACAGATGGCCAAGAAGCACATGAAAAGCTGCTCAGCATCACTAATTGTTAGAGAAATGCAAATTAAAACTACAGTGAGGTATCACCTCACACCAGTTAGAATGGGCTTCATCAGAAAATGAAGGTTCCTCTTGCACTGTTGGTGGGAATGTAAATTGATACAGCCACTATGGAGAACAGTATGGAGGTTCCTTAAAAAATAAAAATAGAATTGCCATATGATCCAGCAATCCCACTACTGGGCATATACCCTGAGAAAACCATAATTCAAAAGGAGTCATGTACCAATATGTTCATTGCAGCTCTATTTACCAGGACATGTAAGCAACCTAAGCGTCCATCAACAGATGAATGGATAAAGAAGATGTGGCCCATATATACAATTGAATATTACTTAGCCAAAAAAAGGAACGAAACTGAGTTATTTGTAGTGAGGTGGATGGACCTAGAGACTGTCATACAGAGTGAAGTAAGTCAGAAAGAGAAAAATAAATACCGTATGCTAACACATATATATGGAATCTAAAAAAAAATAAAAGAAAATGATCAGAAGAACCTAGGGGCAAGATGGGAATAAAGATGCAGACCTACTAGAGAATGGACTTGAGGATACGTGGAGGGGGAAGGGTAAGCTGGGACAAAGTTAGACAGTGTCATGGACATATATACAGTACCAAACAAAATAGGTAGCTAGGGGGAAGGAGCCACATAGCACAGGGACATCAGCTTGGTGCTTTGTGGCCTCCTAGAGGGGTGGGATCAGGAGGGTGGGAGGGAGGGAGATGCAAGAGGGAAGAGATATGGGGATATATGTATATGTATAACTGATTCAGTTTGTTATAAAGCAGAAACTGACACACCATTGTAAAGCAATTATACCCTAATAAAGATGTTAAAAAAAAAAAAGGCACATGCACCCCAATGTTCATTGCAGCACTATTTACAATAGCCAGGTCATGGAAGCAACCTAAATGCCCATCAACAGACGAATGGATAAAGAAGAAGTGGTACATATATACAATGGAATATTACTCAGCCATAAAAAGGAACAAAATTGGGTCATTTGTTGAGACGTGGATGGATCTAGAGACTGTCATACATAGTGAAGTAAGTCAGAAAGAGAAAAACAAATATCATATATTAATGCATATATGTGGAACCTAGAAAAATGGTACGAATGAACCGGTTTTCAGGGTAGAAATTGAGACACAGATATAGAGAATAAACGTATGCACACCAAGGGGGGCAAGCAGCGGGGGGTGGTGGTGGTGGTGTGATGAATTGGGCTGTTGGGATTGACATGTATACACTGATGTGTATTAAATGGATGACTAATGAGAACCTGCTGTATTAAAAAAAAGTGATCAAATGTATTTTATTGGAAAAAAGCAAAAATAGACCATATTTACTGTCTAAAAATATATATATATATTTGATCTTTAATAAAAAAACCAACAGAAATTAAAAATTCACCTTTGACCTTACTCAAACCTAGATCCCTCTCCTGAGTTAACTACTGGTTTATTATGTAGCTTCTAAAGACCTTTTCTAATGCATTCATATGCTTCTGAATGTTTGAAATATTAAATATTATTTTGCTTTATTGAGGTGGGTCTTTCCATATGTATGGATACTATATGTATTTGTGGAAATTGTTGAACACAGTTTTACTCTGTCTCAGATTGTATTTTAATCAAGGCAAAACGTTGAGATATTACAAGGAACAATGCTTGGAATGCCAAAAAAAAAAAAAAAAAAAAGAGTTGACACCAAGATTTATAAATTCGGAATTGGGGCCTAGTGATATTTTAATAACTTAAATATTTTTTGTTGATGCTTGTTTTTTTTTTAATTAGGAGCCCATGAAATCCAGAGCACCACAACTACATTTGGAATACAGATTCTACAAGCAGTTAGGATCTGGAGGTAAAGTCTTATATTAATTTTTAAATTTGTAATAAAACAGATTGTCATGATAATAACTCTGTAGTTTCAAAGAATAGTATGTTAAATTTAGTTAATATTAATCACTTCTTAAGGCAATGCTTAGTAGATATTTTCTTACTAGAGTCTTCCCTTTTTATTCTAAATATGACATTTTTGGAGCTTTTTGTGCTGGTACTAATATAAATAGAGAACATTGTAAAAAAATTTAATTTGAGAATATAAGGTGCATATAGTTTCCAGGTGCTTAGCCTTTTTGATGGTATTATAGTTATTGAAATGACTTATAACATGGTGGTAGGCTGAAAAATGGCTGCATAAAAAATATCCATATCATAATCCCTGGAATCTGTAAATGTTACCTTATAGTAAAGACTCCACAGGTATGATTAAGTTAAGGATCTTGAGATCAGGAGGTTATTCTGGGTTATCTGGTGGCCCCTAAATGCAGTCACAAATGTCCTTGTAAAAGAGAGTCAGAAGAACCATTAACGTACACAGAAGAGGAGAAGGCAAAGTGGCTACAGAGGCCAAGATTGGAGTGATATAGCCATAAGCCAAGGAATGCTGGCAGCCATGAAAACCTGGTATAGGATTGTCCTATAGAACCTCCTTGATTCAGCCTGTTGAAACTGATTTCAAATGTTTGGTCTCCAGAACTGTGAGAAAATAAATTTTTGTTATTTTAAGCCACAGGTGTGTAGTAATTAACAGTGGCTGTAGGAAATTAATACAGGTATATTTTTACATAAACTCTAAATCTAAGTGAGAATGGATATTTTGTGCCATTGGAAAAAACTAATGAGAAAATTTCCCGTTTTACATTGCATTTACTTTATGTTAACGTTTCTCTCAACTCCACTTTTTCTGTTCACTACTATTCTAACTGTAATGATTTTATACATACAATTTCTTATCAAGTAGGGATATTTTGTTTCCCCAGATTTAATAAAATGGAATTTTTTCATGTGTTTTTTTTGTAAGCACATGTTTACATTCTACTTGGTAGAGTTGTACATTTTTTAATACATTATCAATTTTGCTTTCTTTTTTTTCCTAAGAGCATACTTTCCGAATGAGTAGTCATTGTGGGGACAATAAGTTGACATTTTGTAATAATGTTTTTATCATTATAAACGTTCTATAATGCATGTTTAAGTCTGATACACACAGGCCTCCAGGACTTATCAAAATTATCAGGACTTATCAAAACTTATCAAAATTACCACTGACAACTGAGATGTAAATGACTGGCAAGTGACAGAAAGCCCTAAGAAGCTAAGTGGAAAAAAAAAAAGGAGTTTATTGACTTATGTACTGTAAATTCAGGGAAAGGACTTAGCTATAAGACATTGCAATAACTGTCATCAGGGACATTCTTGAGTTTGTCTTTATGCTCTCTGCCTTTTTGTGTATGTGTAAGCTTTTTTCTCTGATTGGCCCTTCTTATGAGATGGCAAAGGTGCTTACCAACAGCCCAGCTTAGCAATTTTAAAAGTATCTGTTAGCTAAAAATTTCAACAAAAGTTCTAGGACTGAATCTTACTGTTTTATTTTGTGTCTAATGATTTAATCACTGAATTTGATTGCCCAGACTTACTCATCACAGGCACTACCTGTGAAGTTCAGGGACTGAGAATGGGGAGAGGTGTTGTCTAATGGGAAATTGAGGTGTTACCAGAAGAAGGAAGATTGGATGCTGGGGAGATGAAAATAAGAGATCTATCTACTTAAGTAGTAAAACTATCATTTGGAAAAATAGGATTGAATACTTTAATTGGATAAGAATGAGTAAGTTAATTTGGAGTTTAGGGAGTCATTGAATTGAATACCATGGTGCACTTACTTTTATTATTATATTCTTTACTTTTTTTAACTTTAAAATTTATGTCAGGGATAGTAATAATAAAGTGGAACATACATCTGTTAGCACTTGAATGCCAAAGGGCTGTTGTGCCCCACGACTCCAGGGACCGCCATTTAGTCTGCATATATAAGGGTGCTCCCCTGTACTCCAGGGCATAGCACTTACATAAATTGAAATATGAGTGTTATTGCTTGAAGGTGTGTGCTATGGTGGCTCTGAAACTCTGACAGGTGTGTGTAGTTTTGAGTGTTTCATGTGAATCATGTGAATTTTAGTCACTTGTTAGTGTTTTTATCAATCACGAATTTTAAAAACACTTTTGAGTACTCGTGAGCTTTATAGAAAAACAAGAGTGTTTAATTGTTTTGAGGAGAGACTGATGACTTAAAAATTATTTGATTTTGGAATTGCTACTTGAAAGGATTGTATTTTCAGACTGCTCTTAATCACAAGTGGTGCATTCATAGTAATTTAATCTGTAATTCTTTTATGATATTGTAAGTTTCATTTAAGTAGCAACTTGCTTGTTAGTGTTCTCTTTAAAAATAGATATACTGGGCTTCCCTTGTGGTGCAGTGGTTAAGAATTCACCTGCCAGTGCAGGGGACATGGGTTTGAGCCCTGGTCCGGGAAGATGCCACATGCTGCGGAGCAACTAAGCCCGTGCGCCACAACTACTGAGCCTGCGCTCTGGAGCCTGTGCTCCGCAACAAGAGAAGCCACCACAATGAGCAGCCCGCCCAGCACAACAAAGAGTAGCCCCCACTCTTGGCAACTAAAGAAAGCCCGTGCACAGCAATGAAGACCCAATGCAGCCAAAAATAAATAAAATAAACAAAATTTTAAAATTAGATATATTTAATCACTATTCAGAATATATAAAGAAGTCCTAAAACTCAACAACAAAAATACAAACAATCCAACTTTAAAGTGGGCACAGAACTTGAATAGACATTTTTCTAAAGAAGGTAGATATACAAATGACCAATAAGCGCATGAAAAGATGCTGAATATCACTAATCATTAGGAAAATGTAAGTCAAAACCACAAAGACATACCACTTCACACGCATTAGGGTGGCTGTTATTAACTAAATAAAGGAAAAGCAAACCGAAAACCAGTAAACAACTAGTGTTGGTGTGAATGTGGAGAAATTGGGATCTTTGTGCATTACTGGTGGGAATGTGGATTGCTGCAGCTGCTGTGGAAAACAGTACGACTGTTCCTCAAAAAATTAAACATAGAATTACCATTTGATCCAGCAGTTCCACTTCTAATTATATGCATAAAAGAACTGAAAGCAGGGACTTAAACAGATAGTTGTACACCCATGTTCATAGCAGTGTGATTTGCAATAGCCAAAAGGTGGAAACAACTTTGAATGGATGTACAAAGTGTGCTTATATATATAGAAGGGAATATTATTCAGCCCTAAAAGGAAGAAAATTCTGACACGTGCTACAATATAGAGGAACCTTGAGAACGTTATGCTAAATGAAGTAAGCTAGTCACAAAAGGATAAATGCTGTGTGATTCCACTTTTTGAGATACCCAGAGTAGTCAGATTCATAGAGACGGAATGCAGAATGGTGGTTGCCAGGGGCTGAGAGGAGAGGGGAGTGGGAAAATATTGTTTAATGGGTATAGAGTTTCAGTCTGGGATGATGAAAAAGTTCTGGAGGTGGATAGTGGAGGTGGTTGCACAACAATGTGACTATACATGATGCCACTGAACTGTACATTTAAAAATGGTTGGGGCCTCCCTGGTGGCGCAGTGGTTGAGAGCCCGCCTGCCGATGCAGGGGATACGGGTTCGTGCCCCGGTCTGGGAGGATCCCATATGCCGCGGAGCGGCTGGGCCCGTGAGCCATGGCTGCTGGGCCTGCGCATCCGGAGCCTGTGCTCCGCAACGGGAGAGGCCACAACAGTGAGAGGCCCGCGTACCACAAAAAAAAAAAAAAAAAAAAAAAAAAAAAAAAAAAAAAAAAAAATGGTTAAAATGATAAATTTTCTATTATGTATATTTTGCCACAGCAAAAACAAATTAAAACAGATTTATTTAGAATTTACTGAGATATCTGTGAAATAATATACAGTTTATCTAGTTCTACTCTCTAGATTTTGATTCTCCTGTAAGTCTTTGTCCTTATCTAATCTTCCTGGCAGTATCCCACTTTTCTCTCTTATTTGTTCACTGAATCTGTTACATATATACAGTAGGACTGTACAGCTTTACTGCAGTGTGCATATGAGGGTTGACTCTTTATCTTATTTATAGCTTTCCATAGGATTAGAATATTGTTTTATACCATTATCACTTTCTCTGATAGCAAAAATTTAATGTTTCAAATGGTCTTGTTTTGTAATATCCACTCAGCATTTATTGAGTAAAATGAAGATCTAGATTTGGGAGTCATCAACACATAGGTGGTTTTTAAAGCTAAGGGAATCGATGAGGTCTCCCATAGGAGAGTGTAGAGTGTGTCAAGAGAAGAGGAACATAGGCAAAACCATGATGACCACTGCATTGGGTAAGAATAAATTTGACTGTCAGTATCAAAAATCATGACAGCAGTAGCTTAAACAAGTAAAGCAATGTTATGTGAGGAAAAATAAACAAGGAGTCCTGAAGTGGACAATTGTAAGATTGATATGGCTACACAGAAGTAAGGAATCAGGCTCACTCTAGCTTCTTCCTTGTGTTTTTAGTATGTGGCTTTCATTTTTATGATTCTGGATTTTTTTGTAACAGGAGGGAGGAAGGAAAGGATGAAATTACCATCTATATAAGGATAATTTCCAATTCTTTATCCTGGCCTTCATTCTTAAAATCTAGTCATACATGTATGTCCCTACTAGAATCAGAAATTCTATATACCCAGAATTTCTCTCCCTATCTTCTTTCCCCTTACTTTTCCAATGATTTCTCTCTCTTCCAAAAGACCTGTTTGTTTTTCTGGATTATCTTGTTCCATTAGTGGCTCACCCATTCAAGCTGAAAGTGTTAGTCACCTTTAATTTTGTCTTTTTGGGATAATCATCAAAAAGGTCCATCAGTTATGTCTCTTAAGAGATCTCTTGACTTCATTCTCTTCTCCCAGTCTTCATTGTCACCTTTTTTTTGAATTGGGCTTCTTTTTGTGCATCTCACTTCCTTCTTCCCTTCATTCCTCTTAGAGACTTGTCATTTAGTATAAAGTCCACATTTCTTTCTCTTTCTACTCGACCCACTTTTTAGTTGCACTAAACTTAGTGTTCTCTGAATAGATCTTATTATTTTCATATATCTGTATTCTTCTTTCTGGAATGTCTTTCTTTCTCAGTGAATTCTTTCTTCAGTTCCCAGCTAAAGTGTCTCCTCTTTTGCAGTGCATTTTCTGGTATCTGTTTCATTCCAGAAAAAGCTTCTTCTTTGACTTGAAATTATTTTGAATACATCTTCATTTTTCTTTCATCATACCATATTATATTTATATTTGCTTATGTCTCTCTCCTCCATTAAAATTTGAACTCTTTGAGGGCAGTGAGAATCATCTTTTTATCCTTGAAACTGAGCAGAATGATTGACAATTGTAGGCCCTTGGTAAATGGTTGAAATGGTAAATTCTTTAATAAGAATAATAGACTGTTTTCTATCATCAGATGTGAAGTTGCAGTACATAATCTCCAATATTTCCTATAGCTTTTTAGCTTTCGTGATCGTATGTTTAAAGTTTCATATATTAATATTATGTAAAATGATATTATTACATTTTGAGTTTATTCCACTTTTGACAAATAGACATAACCATGTAATTTCAAAAATTTATTTATTTTAATTAATATCATTTGTATCACCCTATGATTAGGTAAATTTAATTTTAGAGATCCAGACATAGAAGGAAAAAAAGTCAGTGATGAGTAATTTTTAAATGATCAGAAACGATAAACCAAGGGCATATGCAGGTAGTTATTAACTGACTGTACAATTCAGCTGCCTAAAAATAATCACTTTCTAGAGAAGCATAGGTTTTAATTATTAGAGTTAATTCAGTTTTTGTTTTATTTACTTGAAAAAAAGTATAGTTGAATTGTTGATATGATACTTCATGAAAATGCATGAGACATAGTTTGCAATGTATGGGGAAAAATTTTTTGAAGATCTGTGATTCCAAATAATGCTTCTGTGTCTTAAATTATTTCCTTGACATCAGATGGTTTATATAGGCCATATTGACCTAATTTGCAATCATTTATTCCTTGGAATTTCTTTATCAGCTTATACTTCATCACAGAAAGTCAAATAACCTTTTTTTTCCTGTCATAAATTACTATTCTTGGAAGATCTCTAACTATGGAAATGATGTTAAATATACTATTTGAGACCATGCATATGTTAAATTGTTAAATAATTTTTTCTCGAGTGGCTTGCCTTTTTTTAAAAATTTATTTTTAACATCTTTATTGGAGTACCATCCACCTCACTACAAATAACTCAGTTTCGTTCCTTTTTATGGCGGAGTAATATTCCATTGTATATATGTGCCACATCTTCTTTATCCATTCATCTGTTGATGGACACTTAGTTTGCTTCCATGTCCTGGCTATTGTAAATAGAGCTGCAATGAACATTTTGGTACATGACTCTTTTTGAATTATGGTTTTCTCAGGGTATATGCCCAGTAGTGGGATTGCTGGGTCGTATGGTAGTTCTATTTTTAGTTTTTTAAGGAACCTCCATACTGTTCTCTGTAGTGGCTGTATCAATTTACATTCCCACCAGCAGTGCCAGAGGGTTCCTTTTCTCCACACCCTCTCCAGCATTTATCGTTTCTAGATTTTTTGATGATGGCCATTCTGACTGGTGTGAGATGATATCTCATTGTAGTTTTGATTTGCATTTCTCTAATGATTAATGATGTTGAGCATTCTTTCATGTGTTTTTTGTCAATCTGTATATTTTATTTGGAGAAATGTCTATTTAGGTCTTCTGCCCATTTTTGGATTGGGTTGTTTGTTTTTTTGATATCGAGCTGCATGAGTTGCTTGTATATTTTGGAGATTAATCCTTTGTCAGTTGCTTCATTTGCAAATATTTTCTCCCATCTGAGGGTTGTCTTTTCGTCTTGTTTATGGTTTCCTTTACTGTGCAAAAGCTTTTAAGTTTCATTAGGTCCCATTTACTTATTTTTGTTTTTATTTCCATTTCTCTAGGAGGTGGGTCAAAAAGCATCTTGCTGTGGTTTATGTCACAGAATGTTCTGTCTATGTTTTCCTCTAAGAGTTTGATGGTGTCTGGCCTTATATTTAGGTCTTTAATCCATTTTGAGTTTATTTTTGTGTATAAAAATATGGAACGCTTCACGAATTTGCATGTCATCCTTGCGCAGGGGCCATGCTAATCTTCTCTGTATCGTTCCAATTTTAGTATATGTGCTGCCGAAGCAAGCATGGCTTGACTTTTTGATGTTGCCTGAACTGTGTAGTTCTAAAAAATAATTTGATAATAGCAGCAGTGGCTGTTTCTAAAATTAACACTTGTCATAGTATTGCCTTCTAAGAATTAGAAAAACTTCTCTTCATTCTTTATACTGACCTTTCTGCCTTCTTGGTTTATGTCTTGTTTATTGGTGTATTTAGCCCTGTCTCCTAGCTAAGTGGGCTTTGGTGGTTCCATATTGTATGAACACTTTATCATACTGTTCACTTTTGAGAAAGGTTGTAGGTAATAGTATAAGCCTTTTAAATGTGGGTATATGCATTAAATAATTTCTAAAATTTATTCATTAAGTTGGCAGATTAGAGTTTCTCTGACCATGTTTTAAGAATTTAAGAAATTCGGGCTTCCCTCGTGGCGCAGTGGTTGAGAGTCTGCCTGCCGATGCAGGGGACATGGGTTCGTGCCCCGGTCCGGGAAGATTCCACATGCCGCGGAGTGGCTGGGCCCGTGAGCCATGGCCGCTGAGCCTGCGTGTCCAGAGTCTGTGCTCCGCAACGGGAGAGGCCACGGCAGTGAGAGGCCCGCGTATCGCAAAAAAAAAAAAAAAAAAAAGAATTTAAGAAATTCTGCTCTTTCTATATATCTTATAAGTGTCTTTTTGAGAAAAAAGAAAGAAAATATTGTCAAAACCATGGAAGTTAAGTGAATAAAATAATTAGAACATTACCTGTTATATTTTGGTATTAACAGAAATAATGAAGAATACTATACAGGTGAGGTGGTGGTTAGTGTAGACTTATTTCAGCCTAAATAACCAACAGTTTATGTAGCAGCTTCTTAGACTTCCTTTTTTCTGTATTAGCTTAAATGCATTTAGGAGACCTCTTAAGTGAATGTAATATTTCTATCTCTTTTTAGAGGCCTTTCTGTATGGGAATTTCTATAAGTTATGCATTGCTAAACTTTTACTAATTTATATGTGAATATGTATATTGGTACTGTTGGATAGAAGTGTACAAAGTTTTTCTGTTAAATTTGTAGTTTATGGAGAACGTGTGTGTTTAAAGAATGCTATGCATTATCAATATAAGAAAGAAAGGTTAACCGATAGTGGTTTTAATTTGGTTTATATGGTCCAGGTATTAGGATAGTTTATGTTGTGTGGTAATTATACTATTAATATTTTCAGTGATTAATTAATACACAATAATTTTACATAAAAAACAGACCTTATTTTTGAATAGGGTATAACTAAATGGTAATGAAGGACTTAATTTTCTGAAATACAGCATCATTTTTGTAATTCCCTATGTAATCATAAGAAGTATAAAGCCATGAAAAATAATATGATTTCATGTTTTATTTTTATTTTTGATTTAAATATAAAGAAGCATATTGTGAGAAGAACAGATTTGTAAGCTTGCAGATTGGGGGTAAAAATGGTAATAGAGAATCCATTTTTTCTTAACTGTTTATGCCTAAAGAGGATAGTAACTGAATAATATATAATATATAATATTTATTCAATATTCCATATATTATAATAAACATTACTTGTTTGTAGGTGATGTTACTTTTTAATGTTCTTTGAAATTAAGACTAATTTTTAAATGTGTAAATAGAATTATCACTGAAAGGACTCTTTTACAGTGGGGTGGCTTTTCCTTTTATTTGGGGTTAATTGCTAGAATATTACTAAATGTGGGTGATGTGGTATTTTAATGGAATGACTGTTACCAAGTTTGGAACTGATTGCACCTGTTTGTTCATATCAGGGCTTCCTAATCAGACAGAACAGTAATTCTCAAACTTTTGGGTCTCATGATCCTTTTAGACTACTAAAACTTTTTGAGGATCCCAGAGGGCTTTTGTTATTGTGGGTTATAGCTATTGATATTTATCATATGAGAAATTAAAACAAATATAAAAATATTGCTGTATTCATTTTAAAATAACAACAATAGTATTTTAAAATCACAACTAATGCTATTTTCCAAATTTGAGAAAAGTGGCCTTGTTTTACATGTTGTGCACATCTCGTTAATGTCTGGCTTAAAAAAACAATGGATTCTGACTTCAATTCATTGCCATATCACATTCACGTAGCCTCTGGAAAACTTGGCTTTCACTTGTGAGAGAATGAGAGTGAAAAAGGTAAATAACATCTTGGTGTTATAAAAATAATTTTGATGTCACTGCCCTCCTGAAAGAGTCTCATGGACCACCTACTCCTGTCCCTAAGTGTCTGCAGACCATGTGTTGAGAACTGCTGAGCTAGAAGTATAAGCATTTGTGCTAAAGGTTAAGAATGCCTGAAAGCAAAACTTCCTTGGAAAAGAACGTAGCCTATGTGATAATTCTGTACTTAATATTTCTAATCAGATTTTAGTTTTTCTTTCTTTTTTTTTAATGGTCTTAGTTGCAGCACATGGGGTCTTTCGTTGCGGTGTGCAGGCTTCCCTCTAGTTGTGGCACATGGGCTCCATAGTACATGGGCTCTGTAGTGTGACACTTGGGCTCTCTAGCTGTGGTGTACGGGCTTAGTTGCCCCGCAGCTTATGGGATCTTTGGTCCCCGACCAGGGATCGACAGTGTCCCCTACGTTGCAAGATGGATTCTTAACCACTGGACCACCAGGGAAGTCCCAGATTTTAGTTTTTCTTGATCAAATCTGTAGAGTTTAAATTTCCTGTTAAGAATGTTAATACTGTTGTTCTAATCCTTCCTACATGAATAATACTGGACCTGAAAATGGAAAGAAACATCATGATAATATTTCTTTTAATAACATGCTTAACTGTTGCCCACCTATAAGGAACTGAAGTACCAAGCAGTATTGACAGTATTAGACCTCCAAGTGTTATTTTGTGACTTTAATTAATTAATGTTGTTTTGTCACTTAAGTGGAATGCTGAAATATAAAATGAAGTCTTCAATTAATTTTGGGAGAGTGATGGTGAGATTGTATTTTCATATAATGTGTGAGTTTTGTATTCTTGCCCATTCTTGAGCTTTTCTTGGGAAAAAATATACTTGTCTTGAATATTGGGGATGCTGATAAGCATCACTGAAAATTAGTGATGTTTGAAGCTATCAGACTAACTTTCATCAACTCACCATCAATGACTTTTTATAGTAGTCTCAAAAATACTCTTAGGACAATTGGAATTGGGTGGAGTAAAAGTTTATAGTTGAAAATTCACTGGGTGTAAGAACAAATAAAAAAGCTTGCTTTTGCCCATGAGTTGGATTGCATTCGTGCAGTTCAGTAGCCAAAAACTTTGATCAAGAGACACAGCTAGTAACTTAAAACATTCATTACTCTTTGTTCTCAGCCTTCTTTCTGAGCCTGTCTCTTCTTTCTTGCCCTCTTGTCCTTCACCTCTCCCACTTTCAAAAACTCTCTTTCTTCTGTATCATATTTATATTGATATGGTTTTGTTCGGTGTTTGCTTAGGGTACTCCTCAGCCCCTGTTTGTTAGTTGCAACTTTTCCTAACTCATAACAATTTAATTTGTTTGCTCAGTGTTAGAAAACTGCCCAGACTTGTCCTGGGAAATGAAATTTTAGTTTGGTCTTTACAGTGTTTGCTTTATATTCTTGATTTTAAAAAAATATATGACTCTTGATCCTATACTTCAATGATAAAATATGTGTTGAAATACATTAGTAGTTATGTAAGAAGTTTTTGCATTCATTGACTCATAAACCAGTATGTATCTCGAAGAGTCAGTTAGAGTGAAATCGTCTTTTTTTTCACCACAGATCTGTGCTGAGTCATGTTTTAAGGTAAAATTATGTTGCGTGATAAAGCTGAGGTATTTTTATTCTGATTGGAGACTAAATGTCTGTTTAATTGACTCAGTGAAATGTAATACTGTTTATGGAATTTAGCCATGTTGGGTAAGGTAGAGATAGATGTTTTTGAGACACTTTGAAACCATTAAAGAAAGGAAGTTTTGGAGAAAATTGAAGCTGTTCTCATTTGTCCCTTTATTGATCTTTTTCTTGGTGTTATTTTAGAAACCCAAAGTTATATTATGTGTATAGCTTTATTGAATGTACATGTTAGGTACATAATAATTCTCTCAACAGTGAGTTGGCTTATATGAAATACAGCAGAGCAGATTTACTTATGCTTACCTCTCTTCAACTCTGAGAAATTCTGTGTGAATAATTATGAATTTTGAGCTATGCTTAATAGGTAAGTTTGAAAAGAGGAGACTTGAAGGTTGGGTAAAAGGAAAAGTTGGCAATTTGGATAACAGAACTGTGGTAGAAAAATTTGAAAAGCAGCCTTAGAAAAGCTCAAACAGTAAGGTAGAGTAAATCTGAGCCTTAGAATGGATCCATTTCTTCTGTTAAGGACGTATGGTAGGAAGGGAGAGGAAGCCAAAATTATTTTATAAGGTGACAGAGTCTGAATAGTACACAGTTGACCTTTGAACAATGTGGGTTTGAACAGTGTGGGTCCACTTATACATGGATTTTTTTCAATAGTAAATACTACAGTACTATACAATATAAGGTTGGTTGAATCCAAGGATCTGGAACCTCAGACACGGAGGAACTGAAATATGTATATAGAGGGCTGACTATAAGTTATACATGGATTTTTGACTGCATGGAGTGTCAGTGCCCCTAACTCCTGTGTTTTTCAAGGGTCGACTCTACTTTGCTTAATTCCGAGTAGATCCAAAATGAAGTTAATAGTTAAGAGTAGAAGTAAGGCTCTGTAACTTTAAATATTAGGGAGAGTGTTTGAGAAATACTTGCTCAGTTATAGTTAATACTTGGATTAAATAAATGTGGTCTAAATCTTTTTCCAATTCAAGTTTTTCTTTGTAGTCCCAGAATAATATTTTTAAGTTATGTAAGTTTCAGGTGTGCAGCATTATAATTTGACATCTGTACAGGCGTACCTTGTTTCATTGTGCTTTGCTTTATTGTGCTTCACATTTTTTTTTTTAACAAATTGAAAGTTTATGGCAGCCCTACAGTGAGCAAATCTTCGATACCATTTTTCCAACAGCATCTGCTCACACCTTGTTTCTGTGTCACATTTTGGTAATCTTCACAGTATTTCAAACTTTTCCATTATTATTACATTTGTTATGGTGATCTGTGATCAGTGATCTTTGATGTTACTACTATGCCTCACTGAAGGGTCAGATGATGGTTAGCATTTTTAGCCATAAAGTGTTTTTAAGGTATGTACATGGTATTTTTAGGCAATGCTACTGTACACTTAATAGACTACAGTATAGTGTAAACATAACTTTGTATGCACCAGGAAACCAAAAAATTCATCTGACTTTATTTCGGTATTCCCTTTATTGTGGTGGTCTGGAACTGAACCCAAAATATTTCCTAAATAAGCCTGTAGACACTACAAAGTGATCATCAGCACATTTCTAGTTACCATCCATCACCATACAGCTGACCCCCTTTACCCATTTCACCCATTCCACCCAACTCCCTTTCCCTTTGGTAAACACTAATCTGATCTCTGTATCTATGAGTTTGTTTTTGTTTTATTTTGTTTGTTCATTTGTTTTTTTACGTTCCACACATGAGTGAAATTTTACGGTATTTGTCTTTCTTAACTTATGTCACTTAACATAAAACTTTCAGGGTCCATCCATGTTGCCGCAAATGGCAGGATTGGATTTAATTCTTTTTTTGTGGTGGAGTAGTTTTCCTTTGTGTATATGTACCACATTTTCTTTATCCATTCATGCACCTATGGACACTTAGGTTATTTCTATATGTTGGCCGTTGTAAATAATGCTGCAATAAACGTAGGGGTTCATATATCTTTTCAAATTGTCTTTGTGTTCTTCAGATAATACCTAGAAGTAGAATAGCTGGGTTAGATGGTAGTTCTATTCTTAATTTTTTGAGGAATCTCTATACTGTTTTCCATGGTGGCTGCACCAATTTTCAGTCCCACCAACAGTGTACAAGGGTTTCCTTTTCTCCACATCTTCTCTAATATTTATAATTTTTTTCTTTTTGCTAACAGCCATTTTGACAGGTGTGAGGTGATCTCTCATTGTGGTTTTGATTTGCATTTCCCTCATAATTAGTGATGTTGAACATCTTTTCATGTACCTTTTGGCCATCTGTATGTCTTCTTTAGAAACATGTCTATTCATTAAAAAAATGTCCATTTTTTAATCAGCTTGTTTGTTTTTGAGTTGTATGGGATCTTTATATATTTTGGATAATAATCCCTTATTGGAGTTACAAATATCTTCTCCCATTCAGTAGCTTGCCTTTTCGTTTTGATGATGGTTTCCTTCACTGTGCAGAAACTTTTTAGTTTGATGTAGTCCCATTTGTTCATTTTTGCTTTTGTTTCCCTTGCTTTTGGGATTAGATCCACAAAAATATCTCTAAGACGCATATAAATGAAGTTACCTCCTATGTTTTCTTCTAGGAGTCTTATGGTTTCAGGTCTTACATTCAAGTCTTTAATCCATTTTGAGTTAATTTTTGTGTGTGGTGTGAGATAGTGGTCTAGTTTGATTCTTTTGGCTGTAGCTGTCCAGTTTTCCCAGCACCATTTATTGAAGAGACTGTTCTTTCTCCATGTATGTTCTTTGCTCCTATGTTGTCAATTAATTGCCCATATATTTGTGGTTTTATTTCTGGACTCTCAGTTCTGTTCTGTTGATCTGTGTGTCTGTTTTTGTGTGAGTTCCATACTGTTTTGATTACTGCAGCTTTGTAGTGTACAGTTTACCCTTGAACATTATGGAGGTTAGGGTTGCCACTCTCTATGCAGTTGCAAATTCATGTATAACTTATAGTTGGCCCTTGGTATACACAGTTCCTCCATATCCATGGTTCTGCATCCTTGGATTAAACCAACCTCGGATTGTGTAGTACCCTATCTAGTGTTTATTATTGAAAAAAGTCTGTGGGTAAGTGCATTTTAAGCATGTGCTGTTAAAAGGTTTGCTGTAGTTTGAAATCAGGGAGCATGATAACCTCCAGCTTTGTTCTTCTTTCTCAAGATTGTTTTGGCTATTTGGTGTCTTTTGTGGTTCCATACAGATTTTAAGATTGTTTGTTTTAGTCATGTGAAATACGCCATTGGAATTTTGATAGGGATTGCATTGAATCTATAGATTGCTTTGGGTAGTATAGGCATTCTAACAATATAAATTCTTTCAGTCCATAAGCATGAAATATCTTTCCATTCATTTGTGTCTTCTTTGATTTCTTTCATCAGTGTCTTAAAGTTTTCAGTGTATAGGTCTTTCACCTCCTTGGTTAAATTTATTGCTAGGTATTTTATTCTTTTTTATGCAGTGGTAAATAGGATTTCCTTAATTTCTGTTTCTGATAGTTCATTCTTAGTGTATAGAAAAAACACAGACTTCAGTATATTGATTTTGTATCCTGTGACTTTACTGAATTCATTTATTTGTTTGAACACGTTTTATTTGTGGCATCATTAGAACTTTGTATATATAGTATCATGTCATCTGCAAATAGTGACAGTTTTACTTCTTTCTTTCTGATTTGTATCACTTTTATTAATTTTTCTTGCCTAATTGCTATGGCTAGGATTTCCAGTACTGTGTTGAATAGAAGTGGTGAGAGTGGGTATCCGTCTCTTATTCCTGATCATCACTGAGTATGATGTTAGCTGTGGCTTTGTCATATATGGCCTTTATGAGGTTGAGGTATGTTCACTCCATACCCACTTGGTTGAGAATTTTTATCATAAATGGATGTTGAATTTTGTCAAATGCTTTTTCTGCATCTATTGAGATGATCATGTGATTTTTATCCTTCATTTTGTTAATATATGGTATCATGTTGATTGATTTGCAGATGTTGAACATTCTTGCATCCTTGGAATAAATCCCACTTGATCATGGTGTGTGATTCTTTTAATGTATTGCTTGATTTGGTTTGCTCATATTTTGTTGAGGGTTTTTGCATCTTTGTTCATCAAGGATATTGGCCTGTAATTTTCTTTTATGGTGTCCTTGTCTGGTTTTGGTATCAGGGTAATGCTGGCTTCATAAGATGTGTTTGGAAGGTTTTCTTCCTCTTTAATTTTTTGGAAGAGTTTGAGAAGGAGTTTGACAAGGATTGGTATTCTATGAATGTTTTGTATAATTTGCCAGTGAAGCGATCTGATCCTAGACTTACATTTGTTGGGAGCTTTTGATTACAGTTTCAGTCTCCTTACTAGTAATTGTTCTATTCAAATTTTCTATTTCTTCATGATTCAGTCTTGGAAGCTTGGATGTTTCTAGGAAATTTCCGTTTTTTCTAGGTTGTCTGATTTGTTGGCATAGAATTGTTCATAGTAGTCCCTTATGATATTTTGTATTTCTGTGGTATCAGTTGTAATTTCTCCTCTTTCATTCTGATTTTATTTGTTTGAGTCCCCTCTTTTTCTTTTTTTGGGGGGTTAGTCTAGCTAACGATTTATCAATTTTGGTTATCTTTTCAAAGAACTAGCTCTTAGTTTCATTGATCCTTTCTGTTGTTTTTTAAATGTCTGTTTCATTTATTTCCACTCAGATCTTTATTATTTCCTTTCTTCGAATGTGGAGCTTCATTTATTCTTTTTATGTTTCCTTTATGTGTAAATTTAGATTATTTATTTTGGATTTTTCTCGTTTCTTGAGGTAGGCCCATATTGCTATGGTCTTTCTTCTTTGAACTGCTTTTGCTGCATCTCATGGATTTTGGTGCATTGTATCTCTGCTTTCATTTGTCTCTAGGCATTTTTTTGATTTCTTTAGTGACCTATTGGTTGTTTGGTAGCATGTTGTTTAATTTCCACGTTTCTGTGGTTTTTAGTATTTTCTTTTTGTGATTGATATTTAGTTTCATAGTATTGTGGCCAGAGAATATGCTTGATATGATTTCAGCCTTTCTGAATTTATATTGAGACTTTTTTTGTGACCTAATGTGTGATCTATCCTGGAGAATGTTTCATGTGCACTTGAGAAGAATGTATATTTTGGTGCTTTTGGATGGAATGTTCTATATGTTAAGTCCGTGTGATCTAATGTGTGATTTAAGTTTGATGTTTTCTTTTTGATTTTTTTTCTGGATGATCTATCAATTGATGTAAGTAGGGTGTTAAAGTCCTCTGCTATTATTGTTTTGCTTTCAATTTCTCCTTTTAAGTCTGTTAATATTTGTGTTGTATATCTTAGTGCTCCTCTACTGGATGCATATGCATTTATAAATGTTATATCTTCTTGCTGGATTGACACCTTTATCATTATGTTTGCCCTTCGTTGTCTTTTAATATAGTCTTTGTTTTAAAGTCTGTTTTGTTTGATATGAGTATAGCTACTCCAGCTTTCTTTTTATTTACATTTGCATTGAAATTTTTTCCATTCCTTCACTTTCAGTCTGTGTGAGTCCTTTCTCCTGAAGTAAGTCTTGTGTAGGCAGCATATAGATGGATCTGCTTTTTTTTTTTTTTTTTAATTCAAACAGTCCCTCAACTGTCTTTTTCTTGGCTATTTTAGACCATTTGAAGTAGTAATTGATAAGTATGTACTTATCATTTTGTTAATTGTTTTCTGGTTGTTTTTGTAGTTCCTCTCTGTTCCTTTCTTCTCTTTCCCTCTTCCTTTGTGTTTTGGTGGTTTTCTTCAGTGTTATATTTAAATTTCTTTCCATTTTCTTTTGTGTATTTACTATAAGTTTTTTTCCCTGTGGTTACTGTGAGGTTCATATATAACATCCTATGTAAATAGTAGCCTGTTTTAAGCTGGTAGCAAATTAAATTTGAACACGTTCCAAAGCTTTATCTTTTTACTACTCCAGCCCCCTGCCCCAATGTTTTATACTTTTGATGACACATTTTACCTCTTTATTTTATGCATTCCTTAACTAACTATTGGAATTTAATTTGTTTACTGCTTCTTGTCTTTAAACTATCATGTTTGCTTTATAAGTGATTGATGCACTACCTTTATTATATATTTATCTTTTCCAGAAAGATTTTTTACTTGCATATGTTTTCTTATTATTAATTAGTGCTTTTTCTTTTCAGCTTAAGAAATCTCTTAAATATTTCTTGTAGGGCCAGTTTTGTGGTGACGAACTCCTTTAAGCTTTTGTTTATCTGGGAAACTCTTGATCCGTTCTTCAATTCTGAATGATAAATTTGCTAGGTGGAGAATTCTTTGTTGGGAGTTTTTTCCTTTTAGCACTTTGAATAGGTTATGCCACTCACTACTGGCCTGTAAAGTTTCTGCTGAAAAATCTGCTGATAGTCTTATGGAGTTTACTTTGTATGTAACAAGTTGGTTTTCTCTCACTGCTTTTAGGATCCTCTCTTTATCCTTAACTTATACCATTTTAATTATAATGTGTCTTGGTGTATGTCTATTTGGGTTAACCTTTTTTGGAACTCTCTGGGATTCCTGGACCTGGATATTTGTTTCCTTCCCCAGATTAAAGAAATTTTTGGCCATATTTCTTCAGATAGTTTTTTTGGCCCCCTTTCTCTCTCTTCTTCTTCTGGGATCCATATAATGCAAATGTTATTTTGCTTGATGCTGTCTCAATGGTTTCTTAAATTAATTTCACTTTTTAAAATTCTCCTTTTCATTTTGCTTCTCTGTCTGGATGAGTTCAGTTGTTTTGTCTTGCAGCTCACTGATGCATTCTTTTACTTCATCCAGTCTACTGTTGAACTCCTCTAGTATATTTTTCAGTTGAGTTATAACCTCTTTGGTACTTTCCTATATTTCAATCCCGTTGAAGCTCTCGCTGTGTTCATCCATTCTCCTCCTGAGTTCGGTGAACATCTTTATGACCAAGAAGCAACAAACTAAAGAGTGGAAATGGGTTATTAAGAGATTGCTAAATTAAGAGCATAAAAGTTAGCGTTTTCAGTGGAATAGAGGGGGGGAAAGCATTGTAGACATATTTTTTTTAAAACTTAGTAGCTGAGAGCTATTGGTAAGTCTTAATTGCATCTCTAGGCTCTTGATGTATATAGCATACTAAAATCAGTATTTCAGAGTTGAATAAATGTTAGAGTCTGTCATCCACTATTTCTAAGCCTTTTATCTGTTTTTACTCATAATGGGGGTAGATATGACTCAAATATGATATGAGTGGCTCTAGTAAGAGTGGCTCATGCTAAGATAATGATTCTCAGTGGCAGGGGGAAGTGTGTTTGTGTGTGGTGTGGTGTGGTGTGGGACAGGGTGGTGATGTGTACACATGGGGGCGTATGAGAATCTCTATTTTTTGGGGAGGGGACCATGTATGCAATTTGAACTTGTCTCCTTCCTTCCCCTACCCCTATCATGATTATATTGTCTTACCTTCCTATCTTCAGCTATTCTGCTGCCTTTCTCATACTCACATTTTAGAAAAACTGGTCTTATCTAAACTACTAATATAGATAAACTGAAGTCTGCTTGAGAGGTTGAATAGTTAGTATTAAGCCAAACTAAGAACCTAGTTATCCTGGCTTCTAGTTCAATGTTTTGTTTTGCCCATACAATAATTATTATGCAAAATGATAAACAACAGAGTGAAATTATGTTTTCCATACTCTTTATTTTAAAAAGGATGGGAAGGTTTTAGTATATTTTAGAAAGTTTTTTTCCTTTCTAAAATCATTACACAAAACAAAACAAAAAATACTCGTAAGTAAAACTGAGACATTTAAGATGGAAGTTGTTCATTTCCTCATAACGAATAAATAGATACAATGTTAAGATAAAATGATCCCCTATTATATGTTATTTTATTGGGAATCTGTTAGTTCTAAAAATAAAACACAGGTGATTTCTGTGTATTTAGACTTTATATTTGGAGTTTGTATTATTTTGTGTTGTTGCATAATGATTTATTTAGTAATTAGTGACATAGAATAAGAGACTTTATTATCTCCCAATTTCTATTGGTCATGAGTCCAGGCATAGCTTAGCTTTGTCCTTTGTTGAGGGTCTTTCCAGGCTTAAATCAAGGTGTAAGCTTGGACTGCAATCTTTTCTGAGCCTCTGAGTCCTTTTCCAAGCTCACTGGTTATTTCTAGAATTCAGTTCCTCATGGCTGTGTGATGAGGCTCTCAGTTCCTAGGGCCTGCCCACCATTTCCTGGCATGTGACCCTCTTCCACAACAGAGTAGTTTGTGTCTTTAAGGTCAACAGGAGAACTGCTCTGCTGCTTTGATTATCTCTGACTTCTAGACTTGCTTTTTAAACATCTTACCTGATTAAGTCATGCCCAACAGAATAATCTCCCTTTTGATTAATTTAACCTCCACTAACAGGGATCTTAATTTTGTTACCTTTGCCATATAACATAATCTAATGACAAGAGTGAAATCTGGGAATCTTGCCCACACTTGGGGGGAAAGGATTATATGGGTTGTGTACACCAGAGGATGGAAATCTTGGGGTTTGAACTTAGCATTATGCCTACCACAGGGTTATGAAAGAGTGCAGTAACTCCTTTGTTCAATAAAAGTAAGATCTTTCCTATGTGCCAAGCATTTCTGTAGGCCATGGAAATACAAGGCTCAAGGGCACAGTTCCTTTCTATAGTGAGGTTGGTGGAGACCAACAATGAAGCACTGTTTATAATGTAGTTCAGTAATGCAGGTTCAGTAGAAGTGTAACCAGGCTACTCTGTGAACATGAAGGAGAAGGTATAGGGAGGGACGAGGCTGGGTCAGGAGAAGTTTATTGTTTGTATGGAAAAAATTAAAATACTGCGGCAGTTCTTGAAGCTACAACATTATTAAAAAATTGTTTATTGTTATTCTTTTCCTCCAGATGGTATACCTCAAGTTTACTATTTTGGCCCTTGTGGGAAATACAATGCTATGGTGCTGGAACTGCTGGGACCTAGTTTGGAAGATTTGTTTGATTTGTGTGACAGAACATTTTCTCTTAAAACGGTTCTCATGATAGCTATCCAACTGGTAAGTAAAGCAGGATGTTTTGAAACTGTTTGAACAATTGTGTGGTTCGTTTGGTCACTAATTTGCACTGAAAGTTTAAAATTTTGTGACATTATCTTCCACAGCATTTGACCTAATAAAAATATGTCTGCTTTTCATATCATTGTCCTTTTAGGATGACTGTAACTTAAAATAACTGAATCAGGTGTATTTTATTTGTATGAAAAAATTAATGTCTTACTACTTTAAGGTCAGAATGCTCAGTTTGAGAATTAAGTTGTTTCCAGCACTCTTTTCATGTCGAAAATGAATACTTAGAGAAGAGAACCCTCAGAAACATGGGTTTTTAATCTTGGTAATAAATTAAAATGGCCTAGAAAAAGAAGAAACAAACTAATGAGAAAGTCTTATAAATCATTTAAATTTCAGGGAGCCTATGGGGAAATAACTTAAGAGGATAATTTTAAGGCAGTTTTGAAATAAATGCCAGTAAGTATATGCTGCAGAAGTCTTAAAATTGTTTTTATCTGTTGACTCATTACTTCTACAGATTTATCCAATGGAAGTATTCAGATGTACTTAAAGCTTGTTGTGCAAAGACATCTATAATAAAGTGGGAAACAACCCGAATGCACAGAAATTACAGTGTTAGTTGGATAAATTATTAATAGCCATAAAATAATATTCAGCCACTAAAAAGTGTATATTAAAAGAATGTTTCGGTCTTCCCTGGTGGCGCAGTGGTTGAGAGTCCGCCTGCCGATGCAGGGGACATGGGTTCGTGCCCCGGTCTGGGAAGATCCCACATGCCGTGGAGCAGCTAGGCCCATGAGCCATGGCCGCTGAGCCTGCGCGTCCAGAGCCTGTGCTCCGCAACGGGAGAGGCCACAACAGTGAGAGGCCCGCGTACCACAAAAAAAAAAAAAAGAATGTTTCATGACCTGGAAAATGCTCATAATATATTGTTAATGAGAAGTATAGGTCATAGAATAGTATATGTTATATGATCCAAAATTTGTTAACAAACTAAAATGGCTTGAGTGACTGTGTTCACTTACATTGTATTGTCAACCATGAATATCATTAAATGAAGCACTTTTATTATTTGTAATATTCTGTTTTCTGACAGTTTATACAATAAACATTATTTGAGAATGTGTAAAGCAATGAATAAAAATGTATTATATTATTATTAGAGTTGTATTCCAAAGTTTTCTAGTCTCAAGATCTTTTCAAATGTTTAATACCTAAGGAAAAAGTAAACAAGTTATAAAAAAGATAACAAAGGGCTCTGTTAATTCTTTTTATTTAAGAGTTTAGACTTTTTCTTTAGTGTAATTATAAAACTTCCTCCATTATTGAACAGATAAGGAAGAATAAATTGCAACTTTGTGAATATATCTGTTTATATTTTTGAGTTCAAGATTTTGTATTAGTAAAGCTTTTTAATTCTATAAGGTAGCATCATCTGAAAGTGTTGATTGAATCAGGCTTCCTGATAAGAAAGGAATTCATAAAATTCAAGCACTTTCCTTTATAAGTGACCAAAATAGTAAAAAGCAAAGATATTTA
The DNA here is from genome assembly GCF_949752795.1 of Hyperoodon ampullatus. Taxonomy (NCBI): domain Eukaryota; kingdom Metazoa; phylum Chordata; class Mammalia; order Artiodactyla; family Ziphiidae; genus Hyperoodon; species Hyperoodon ampullatus. The sequence goes on along the minus strand of NC_136917.1, from coordinate 73,346,544 downwards.
ATCATAGGGGCTTCCCTGGTGGCGCAGTGGTTGAGAGTCCGCCTGCCGATGCAGGGGACACAGGTTCGTGCCCCGGTCTGGGAGGATCCCACATGCCGCGGAGCGGCTGGGCCCGTGAGCCATGGCCGCTGAGCCTGCGCGTCCGGAGCCTGTGCTCCGCAGCGGGAGAGGCCACAACAGTGAGAGGCCCACGTAACGCAAAAAAAAAAAAAAAAAAAAAAAAGATATTTAATCATAATTGGACATATATTTAAGAAACTATAGAGTGATATCATGTTTCTTTTAAAGGGTTGAAACAATTTCTGATTTTTTCTTCTTAATGTTGTTTTCATTGTAAAAATTGTCTTGCCTCTATCATACTATTTTATGCTAGTCAAAGCCTAAAATAAAATGTATCTTTTTTTTTTTTGAATCAAGATTTCTCGCATGGAGTACGTCCATTCAAAGAACTTGATATACAGAGATGTGAAGCCTGAGAACTTCTTAATAGGACGACCAGGAAACAAAACCCAGCAAGTTATTCATATTATAGATTTTGGTTTGGCAAAGGAATATATTGATCCAGAGACAAAGAAACACATACCATACAGAGAACATAAGAGCCTTACAGGAACAGCTAGATATATGAGCATAAACACACATTTAGGAAAAGGTATGTGTACCTTTTGTAAGTATGGAAGTTTGAACTCAGTACGCTAATAGTGTGGGGTTTTATTTGTTATTATGGTTCAGTTTTTGCAGGTTACAATCGCTTCTGTTGTAATTTTTATTTATCACATCTAACTAGAGTTTACTTTCATTTACATTTAATAAGTCTTTTAAAGTAAGTTGCTTTAAAATAAGTGAATGACAGATATCCTTATATTCACTATATCTTTTTTATTTTACTTGAAATATTCAACTTTGATACACTTAGGGCGATCCATTTGATTATTTCTTTTAAAGAATATGAGAGAATACTTAATTTTAACTGCGTTTAATGTGTGTAAAGGTTTTTGATTGAGACTATAACTCTTTGATACAGCTGTCAAGGGAGGTAGCCACCTGCCTAATACATTGTATACTGAGAATACATATCTTACAGGTACTCTTTACTTTGTACTAGCTATTATTTAACTATTTTAAGAGGCTTCCTTATTTGTAAAAAGGGTAGAATATCAACTGCACAGGGTTTCTTATAGCTTTTTTTTTTCCTGGTCCAGGATCCAATCCAGGATCACGTATTTCACCTAATCGTCCTATCTCTTTAGTTTCCTTTCATCTGGGACAGTTCCTTGCCTTTCTTTATGGTTCATGAACTTAATATTTTTGTAGAGAACGGTTTGTTTTGTAGCATGTCCTGTGTTTGAAGCTGTCTCATATTTCTTCATGATTATATTTGGGTATCCAGTTTTAGCACAAGTATCATAGAAGTGATGTGTTCTCAGTGCACCATGTCAGAAGGCACATGTCACTTGGTTCCAAGTAGCTTTGATCACTTGCTTAGGGTAGTGACTGCTAAGTTTCTCCACTTAAAAGTTTCTTATTTTCCCTTTGTAGTTAGAAAATATTTTCTAAGTCAGTTTTTGAGATTATGTAAATATGTTGTTTCTCATCAAAGTTTTACCCACTAGATTTAATATCAATTGATGATTTTCTAACTCCATCATTCCTTATGAATTTACTAGTTTCATTCTAGTGTAGGCAAAAGCTTTCCGTTCTTCCCTTATTTATTGACTTACATCATTATGGACTCATGGACTCATGGATTCTTAACTGGGTGTATTATAGTCTATTACTATCATTATTTATATCATTATTTATTTTGATGCTCAGATCGTCCCAGATTTGGCTACTGGTTGCTCTGTCAAGCTGGTTTGGCTGTTCCTTTGGCATGTTCTCATGATTCTTGGAAAACTTCTTTCTTGTCTTGTGCAACAAGTTGTTCCAGGCTCATCTTATAGTTTCTGGCTCTAGCACAGATACAACATTTTTCTAAGAAGCCCTGGTTCCTTTTATTGGATAATGGTATGTAGAAACCAAGATTTTGGAACACTAGGTTTATTTATTGCTCCTAGTATGTTACTGTTTCTAAGGCCTTTCTGTAGCAGAACTAGGAAATGTGTATATGTCTGTGTGTGAATATACACATATATACTCATTTGTGTGTATATACAACACACATTTATGTACACGTACAAATATGCCTACACATGTGTATGCATTTATACACATATGTTAATATCTATTAAAAACTATGAGTTTATACTGATACTTCTAATTTCAGTCTAACAGCACAAAGTAGGATTCCCTCCTTTTCATATTTGTAATTCCCTTCCCTTTTCTATATTTATATCTTCCTTGGCCAACATTGAGAAATCTGGCTACCACTACTCTAGTATATTTACTCATTTTTAGAAGCCTAGGATACTCAGAACGTAGTTTCAGAATTGGTAACTGATAACACTGTGTTAATGTAAGCTTACTAGAATTGTGATATTTGTAATTCTTATTTTATTGAAGAGTCCTTTTTAAAATTGACTCAAGTAGGACTTCCCTGGTGGTGCAGTGGTTAGGAATCCACCTGCCAATGCAGGGGACACAGGTTCAAGCCCTGGTCTGGGAAGATCCCACATGCCGCGGAGCAACTAAGCCCGCAAGCCACAACTACTGAGCCTGCATACCACAACTACTGAAGCCCATGCACCTAGAGCCCATGCTCCGCAACAAGGGAAGCCACTGCAGTGAGAAGCCCGTGCACCACAATGAAGAGTAGCCCTCGCTTGCCACAATTAGAGAAAGCCTGTGTACAGCAACGAAGACCCAACACAGCCAAAAAAAAAAAAATGACTCAAGTAAAATATACATTGAGTAAAGTACACAACGTTTGAGTGTATAACTTATATGAGTATTAATAAATGTATACAGCTATATAACCCACAAGTCTACCAAGATTTAGAACACTATTCACTCCTTAGACTTCCCTCTTGCTGTTCCTCAGTGTCTGCAAAAGCAACTGTTGATCTGATTTCTATCACCATAGGTTAGTTTTGCTTACTCTAATTCTTATAAATGAAATCATATGACTTCTTTTGTTCAGTCTAATATGTAGGAGATTCATCTAAATTGATTAGGGTTTGTTCCTGTGCAACGGAGTAGTATTCCATTGCATAAAATGAATATACCACAAATTGTTTATCCATCCTAACGTTGATGAGCATTTTGATTATTAACTGTATTTTGCTATTATGAATAAAACTGCTATGGCATCCTTGCAGATCTTCCAGCACACATATGTTTTCAGTTCTTTTGGGTAAATACCTAAGATTGGAATTGTTGGGTCATATTGTAGGTACTAACTTTATAGGAACCTGTCAGTCATTTCCCCAAAACATTCATACCATTTTCTGTGTCTACCAGCAGTGAATGAGAGTTCTGTTTGTTTCACATTCTTGACAACATTTGGTGTTGTTGGTCTTTTTCATTCTAGCCATTCTGGTGAATTTGTGTAGTGGTATTGTATTTTACTGTGACTAATGATTGTGAGCACTTTTCATGTGTTTATTGACCACTTGTATGTCTTCTTTTGTGTTGTGTACATCATTTTATTGTTGATTTGTAGGAATTCTTTATAGATTCTGAATATAAGTCCTTTGGCAAATACAAGCTCTGTGGACATTGTCTTCTAGTCTGTGGCTTGTCTAGTCATTTTCCTAGTGTTGACAATTGATGAGCAAAGTTGTAAATATTTATGAAGTCTAATTTATCAAATTTTTCTTTTATGATTACTACTTTTTAAATCCTAAGAAATCTTTACCCCTTGTAATGAGAACATTTTTGTGTTTTCTTCTGCCATCTAGAGTTCATTTTTTTGTATGGTGTGAGATAGGGATTGAGATATTCTTTTTATGATACCATATTCTTTCCCATCAAATTACTTTTGTGTGTTTCTAAAAAAATCAGTTCTAGGTTGTGTTTACAATAGGTTATTCCTAAGTCTTAAATCATGGTCGGTTTTTATATCACAGGAAGTCTAATAACTTAATTTTCTGCTTTTAGATTCTAAATCTAACATCTCACTTACAAAGGAGAATAGACAGGAATGTAAACTGATCAGTACTTATCCACTGTCACTGCTCAGATGTACCTTACAATACAATCACAATTTGTCCAGAACCTTAGAAGTCATCTAACCCAACCTCTAACTCCTAGTCTTAGCTTCTTCTCTAACCATTCTCCCCAGACCTATCTGCTGCCCACTGTGTTTCCATGCTTCTGCATCTCAATCAGAACTAAATAGCACTTGGCATCTTCCCCTGACGGCTTACCTGATAGTAGGCTCATGGTATTTTTTCAGGTGTTTGAAATACATGAAAATGTAGGTTTGCCTTTCTTTAAGAAAAGTCAGTAGTATTTACATTTCAGGTGGCATTTGAGCAAGTGCTTTTCAATAGCAAACTTTCCTGATAGATTTAAAATATGATTGGGTAGATATACAACTTTCAGGATTGTCTCTTCAGTTAAAACCAGGCACATCTGTGTTTATATGAACAGTGTCTGTGAGAAATTTTCATTTCATGGTAGTTGTTAAGACTGTTTTATAACAACTAACAAAGGTTCACCACCATTTTATTGTGAGCCATGAAGTCACGACTTCCTTCTGGCCTGGTGTTCTTTATCTGAACAATGGTAAATGTAACAGCATTCTATTTGTAGAAAGGGCAAATAAGTCTGATATGTTTGTCCTTGTTAGGAAAAGCCTTCAGAGCTTGGGAAATGGCATTTAACTATTGTAATAATCTCTTTTTACTCTTCTTTCAGGAAGAAAACAAAAAATTATTTCTTTGGCAAGTACTGCAAAGAACAAAAGTTTTAATCCTTACTTTCTCTCATTTGTAAAAGCCCTGCTTCTCAGTTTTGATGTAGAACTTGGGAGTAGATGGGTAAAAATAGAAAATTTATTTGACAGATTACGTGATTTCCTTTTTTAAAAAATTAAGAGTAAACTAATGTAAAGTGAGTTTGAGTGCTAAAGAGTTAAAGTATTCTGTAAGTTTGAGATGGCTGTGAACATGGAATATTTAGTGGTGTTTTGAGTTTAGAGCACTTGGCTTTGTGAGGAATCAGGAAGAGATTAAGAAAAAAGAACAGTGAAAACGTGACCTTTTAGTGCTGATCTTAATTTGTGTATATATAATTTCTTCCTTTCCTGCTTCACCTGAACTTTGGTTGTTACTTTTAAAGCCTTCTTATTCATTCATTCACTCTTGTGCATTCAAGAACTTCCTACTCACATGAACTTTTCAAAATAGAGAATTTGGTCAGAGGAACATTTGTGCAGGTTTATATGTATTTTTCCTTTGTGGAGATGGACACTGTATCAGATTCGAAAAGGAAAGAGTTGTCCCTTAACATAATAATATGGAGGAATAGTGTAAAATCACATTGAATTTAGCATCTTTATTCCTGTGGTGTGTGTCTATTGATCTTAATTAGGTGATTTCTGTTCAGAAGGCAGATGTAGTGATTCATTTGTACACCTTTCATATACCTCCTGAAGTCACTGATCAAGATGAAATCTCAATAAAGCTGCATGTGACAGATGTGGATTTCCTTGGTCTGCTTTAATGGAAGCATTCTTTAGTACTGTCAGGTTGAATTGTTATTTTAATTGTGTCTCATCAAGTATCTTCTTTTTAATATCTTTTTAAAGGCTATTTTTTTTTTGTTAAGTGCTTTAAACCTCATTTTATAATCTTCCTTTGGATTACTTTTTTTTCTTTTATGTCTTAATTGAAGTGATTTGAAATTAAGTAAATAAGAGAAATGTATTTCTCTTTAGTAAGAGTCTTGAAATAAAATGGTCTTTTATTTTTAAATATTATTGAGTATTCATGAATAAAAAGACTAGGATTTGAGGAATAAGTTACCAGTTGCTTTGTAAGTGTTAAGAAAAATCTGTGTTCCATAGAAAAATGATATTTCAAGCCCCTAAGTGGTAAGCTTTCAGAGTGGGAGAGAAGTAATCACAGAATTATGGTGTTACAAAAATGCCTTCTTTCTGTGCTATCATTCTGTGATGTGTTTCATATAATTTCCAGCTAATTGCTCCAATCCTGAGGCCTACTCTTTAAGCCTCCCAAACAGCTTTTTAACAGTTTAAAAACATGTATTTACATTTTATGATTACATTTTAACAGTTTAAAAATGTATTACACAATTCCTTTTTGAAACAAAGTATGATAAACCTAATTGATGTTTTCTTGATATTTCAGTGTCATAATTTTTGTATGATTACTATTATATAGCGATACCTTCAAGGTCATTTGGAGAATGTTAGTATATATATTTTAAAAAGTTTAGAGAAAATGCATTTGAATAGTAGTATGTTTTTAAAAATAACATTATTTTTAGAGCTGTTTTAAATTCACAGCAAAATTAGTCAGAAGGTACAGAGGTTTCTCTTTTACCCCTGTCCCCACCCGTGCTCACTATCATACTATCACGCCAGAGTGGTACATTTGTTATAATTGATGAACCTACACTGACACATCATTATTGCCTAGAGTCCATAGTTTACTTTAACGTTCACTCTTGGTGTTGTATATTATCTGGGTTTGGACAAATTTATAATGACATGTATTTACCATTATAGTGTCCTACAGAGTAGTTTCACTTTCTAAGCGTCCTCTATGCTTCACCTAATCCCTCCCTCTCTCCAGCCCCGGACAACCACTAGTCTTTTTCCTGTCTCCATAGTTCTGCCTTTTCCAGATGCCATATAGTTGGAATCATACAGTATGTAGCCTTTTCAGATTGGCTTCTTTCACTTAGTAATATGCAGTTAAGTTTCCTCCATGTTTTTTAATTGCTTGATAGCTCATTTCTTTTAGTGCTGCGTAATATTCCATTGTCTGGAGATAACACAGATTATTTATCCATTCACCTACTGAAGGACCTCTTCATTGCTTCCAAGTTTTGGCAATTATGACTAAAGCTGCTATAAACAACCTTGTGTAGTTTTTGTATAAACATAAGTTTTCAACTCCTTTGTGTAAATACCAAGGAGCTCTGTTGCTGGATCATGTGGTATGAGTGTGTTTAGTTTTGTAAGAAGCCCCCAAATTGTCTTCCAAAACGCTATACCATTTTGCATTCCCACTACCAATGAATGAGAATTCTTGTTGCTCAACATTCTCACCAACATTTGGTATTATTAGTGTTCTGGATTTATACCATTCTAATAGGTGTGTAGTGTTACCTCGTTTTAATTTGAATTTCCTGATGACCTATGATATGGAGCATCTTTTCATATGCTTATTTGTCATCTGCATATCTTCTTTGGTGAGGTGTCTGTTAAGGTCTTTGGCCCATTTTAATCAATTTGTTTGTTTTCTTATTGTTGAATTTTAAGAGTTCTTTGTCTATTTTGGATAACAGTTTTTTATGAGATGTGTCTTTTGCAAATATATTCTCCCAGCCTGTGGCTTATCTTTTTATTCTCTCGATGGTGTCTTTTGCAGAGTGGAAGTTTTAATGAAGTCCAACTCATCGATTATTTCTTTCATGTATTGTGCTTATGGTATTATATCTAAAAAATCATTGCCAAACCCAGGGTCATCTAGATTTTCTCCTATGTTATCTTCTAGGAACTTTGTAATTTTGTGTTTTACGTTCAGGTGTCTTATCCATTTTGGTTAATTTTTGAATGGTGAATGGTGTAAGTTCTGTGTCTAGATTCATTTTTTTACATGTGGATGCTTAGTTGTTTTAGCACCATTTGTTAAAAAGACTTATCTTTGCTCCCTTGTATTGCCTTTGCTTCTTTGTCAGAGATCAGCTGACTATATTTATGTGGGTCTATTTCTGGGCTCTCTATTCTGTTCATTGATCTATTTGTCTGTTCCTTAGCCAACACCATACTATCTTGAGTGCTGTAGCTTTACAGTAAGTCTTGAAGTAGTGTATTTTTTAACAGATTTTTTTCCATTCAACTGTATTTTTGCTTACTTTTTGTTATTACTGCTGGCAGCACTTTCTCATCTTTTGATTTGCTTCTTCTGACCTGATAGCCAAACTTACCAGAATTATATCTAAACTAAGAGAACTAGATTTCAAGAGGACTTCTTGAGGAATCAGATGAATGCATGTTCTGAGTTCCATTGCTCAGAAATGTATTTTTTCTTTCTGAGTTCTTGATATTGCTAGATTAGGTATCTAGATTATTGGGTTATTGCTGCAAATTGTCTTGCATGATAGTGCTTTTTTCTTTTGGGTTTGTGTTCTCACTTCTAAAAAACTCAAATTATGTCATTTTGAAAAATGTAAATGAGCTCAGTGAATCTTGTGGAAAAGTTGATTTTTTTTTCTTTTGTGAGGTGCCAAGGAGATGTACCTTTTAACATTTTAGAAGGAAATACAAAGTGAAAGTTCTATTTGCTTATAGTAATTTTTGTTTTTATTGTTTTGGTTACATATAAATAATGATTTAAACCTTCTTCAGTGAGAATTTTTGTTCAACTCTCTTGTCATGCCTGTTTTTATTTAGTTAACTGACATGTCTTTTGTTCTCATTTTTTTTTTTTTGCAGGGAAATGCAGTAGTAAATTTATTTTTGCTAGTATACACATGTATATTAGAAAGTTTCCTACTTTTAAGTGAGGCTTTTGATTTTTGGGGGGGCGGAGAGGTAAATTTCAGCTCATTTAAAACAGAATATTTTTCTGTTGTTGAAAATTGATTAGAAATTCAGTTGAAACGGGAACAGTGCTAGGTAGATGAGGAATAAAATCAGTTTTAAAAAGAGAAAAATAATGTTGAGATGCAAGAGTAGAAGTTTTAAATAGAAAAGGATTGCAGAGGTTTGTAATAAACATTTGATTAATTGATTGGTTCTACCTTGTTTTCTGAAATGAAAAGAAGTCCAGATATGTGGTCTGAAATCCTGCATAGTTTTGAGCTAGTCATAACCATTCTGAGCCTTAGTTTCTTTATTGGGTTATTACTGACACTTTGAGTATAGCTACAGTGGTGTTTTTTTTTTTTTTTAATCCTCAGCCCCAGTCAAGCCTTCAGATGACTGGAGCTCCATCTTTTTTTTTTTTTTTTTTGCGGTACGCGGGCCTCTCACTGTTGTGGCCTCTCCCATTGCGGAGCACAGGCTCCGAATGCGCAGGCTCAGTGGCCATGGCTCACGGGCGCAGCCGCTCCACGGCATGTGGGATCTTCCCGGACCGGGTCACGAACCTGTGTCCCGTGCATTGGCAGGCGGACTCTCAACCAGTGCACCACCAGGGAAGCCCAGGAGTTCCATCTTTTTAAAAAAAAATTTTTTTATTATTTTTTTTACAATGGTGTGTAAGTTTCTGCTTTATAACAAAATGAATCAGCTATACATGTACATATATCCTCATATGCCCTCCCTCTTGCATCTCACTCCCACCGTCCCTATCCCACTACTCTAAGTGGTCACAAAGCACCGAGCTGATCTCCCTGTGCTATGTGGCTATTTCACACTAGCTATCAGTTCTACATTTGATAGTGTACACATGTCCATGCCACTCTCTCACTTCGTCCCAGCTTTCCCTTCCCCCTCTCCGTGTCCTCAAGTCCATTCTCTAGTAGGTTTGTGTGTCTTTATTCCTGTCCTGACCCTGGGTTCTTCATGACCATTTTTTTTCTTTTTTTTTTCAGATTCCATATATATGTGTAAGCATATGGAATTTGTTTTTCTCTTTCGACTTACTTCACTCTGTATGACAGAGTCTAGGTCTGTCTAGGTCCATCCACCTCACTACAAATAACTCAATTTCGTTTCTTTTTATGGCTGAGTAATATTCCATTGTATATATGTGCCATATCTTCTTTATCCATTCATCTGTTGATGGACACTTAGGTTGCTTCCATGTCCTGGCTATTGTAAATAGAGCTGCAGTGAATATTTTGACATGACTCTTTTTGAATTATGGTTTTCTCAGGGTATATGTCCAGTAGTGGGATTGCTGGGTCATATGGTAGTTCTATTTTTAGTTTTTTAAGGAACCTCCATACTGTTCTCTGTAGTGGCTGTATCAATTTACATTCCCACCAACAGTGCAAGAGTGTTCCCTTTTCTCCACACCCTCTCCAGCATTGATTGTAGATTTTTTGATGATGGCCATTCTGACTGGTGTGATGTGATATCTCATTGTAGTTTTGATTTGCATTTCTGTAATGATTAATGATGTTGAGCATCGTTTCATGTGTTTGCTGGCAATCTGCATATCTTCTTTGGAGAAATGTCTGTTTAGGTCTTCTACCCATTTTTGGATTGGGTTGTTTGTTTTTTTAATATTGAGCTGCATGAGCTGCTTGTAAATTTTGGAGATTAATCCTTTGTCAGTTGCTTCATTTGCAAATATTTTCTCCCATTCTGTGGGTTGTCTTTTCATCTTGTTTATGGTTTCCTTTGCTGTGAAAAGCTTTGAAGTTTCATTAGGTCCCATTTGTTTATTTTTGTTTTTATTTCCATTTCTCTAGGAGGTGGGTCAAAAAGGATCTTGCTGTGATTTATGTTATAGAGTGTTCTGCCTATATTCTCCTCTAAGAGTTTGATAGTTTCTGGCCTTACATTTAGGTCTTTAATCCACTTTGAGTTTATTTTTGTGTATGTTGTTAGGGAGTGTTCTAATTTCATTCTTTTACATGTAGCTGTCCAGTTTTCCCAGTACCACTTATTGAAGAGGCTATGTTTTCTCCATTGTATATTCTTGCCTCCTTTATCAAAAATAAGGTGACCATATGTGCGTGGGTTTATCTCTGGGCTTTCTATCCTGTTCCATTGATCTATATTTCTGTTTTTGTGCCAGTACCATACTGTCTTGATTACTGTAGCTTTGTAATATAGTCTGAAGTCAGGGAATAGCTACAGTTTTAAAAGATCATTTGTATGAAGCACTGGCACATACTAGGATATTAACATGTGTTGGTTGTATATTTTATGTGATACATATATTCCTGAGGAGCAAAATTTTAATTGACTCTTTACATAACTTTAAAATTTATTGGCGAACCTATTTAAAATAATCTTTAATGGTACCTGCTGTAAAGAAACTTGTCACTTTTCAATGTTTTAGTTGCTTAAAGCAAGGGTTCCTATAATAAGGATTTTTTCCCTTTTAGAAATACATCAATTTTCAAACAGGCCTTTGTAGTTGAGTGCTTTAAAAATGTGAACAGCATTTAATAAGGGCCATATTACCTTTGGGAGAATGTTTTTCATCTAACACAACTGTTAAAAACCAGAAGGATGTATTCTTTTTTTTTTTTTTTTTTTTCGGTATGCGGGCCTCTCACAGTTGCGGCCTCTCCCGTTGCGGAGCACAGGCTCCGGATGCACAGGCCCAGCGGCCATGGCTCACGGGCCCATCCACTCCGCGACATGTGGGATCTTCCCGGACCGGGGCATGGACCCGTGTCCCCTGCATCAGCAGGCGGACTCTCAACCACTGCACCACCAGGGAAGCCCAGAAGCATGTATTCTTTAGTTACTGTGTTTCAAAGAGAAAGCCTTCCTCATGACTTCTATTTCTTGGCAAAATTTACTTCCAAATTTGTCAGTTGATGATAGAACACAAAGAAAGGAATTATGAGGGTAAGGAGCATTAGCAGACTTAGTTTCAGTAGTACATTTATTTTACTAGCTCATAGTTGTGGCTTGAATTTTTACATACTGTGTAGGTTATGAGACTAATACTGTTCTCTGAGACAAGCATGTAGGCAAGATCACCTTATGATCATGGCTTATTGTCACTGTGGTAACTAAAGCCCCCCCTTGGATTGAATTCAAAGAATTGCCTTTATGGTGAATTCTTTTCCTTAACAAAGAATCCTACTGTAGGGCTCAGTACACTTGTCCCTTGGTATCCACGAATTGGTTCCAGGACCCCCTGAGGATACCAAAATCCGGGGGTGCTCGAGCCCTTAATATAAAATCGCATATTATTTGCATGTAACCTACACACATTCTCCCATATACTTTAAATCATCTCTCGATTATTTATAATAACTAATACAATGTAAATGCTTTGTAAATAGCTGCCAGCCCATGGCAAGTTCAAGTTTTGCTGTTTGGAACTTTCTGGAATTATTTTTTCATGGATATTTTCAGTCTGTGGTTGGTTGAATCCACAGATGCAGAACCCATAGATATGGTGGGCTCAATATATTTATATGTCACTTAGCATTTAGCTGTAAAACCATATGCTGTAATATACAGGTCTTGCTTGTGTATTGATTAATCTGTCCCCACATGTTTCATGTTTTTTGATGCTGTTGTAAATTTTATTGCTGTTCAGATTCATTTTCCAATTGTTCATTGCTAGTATAGAAATACAATTAATTTTTATATGTTGACCTTGTATCCTGTATCCTTGGTAAAACTCATTTTCTAGTTCTAATAGATTTTTTTTTATTTAGGATTTTTTTACATAAAAAATCATGTTCTCTGCAAAGAAGGATAGGTTCATTTCTTCATTTACAATCTGAATTTCTTTTTTTTTTTTTTTTTTTTTTTTTTTTGCGGTACGCGGGCCTCTCACTGTTGTGGCCTCTCCCATTGTGGAGCACAGGCTCCGGATGTGCAGGCTCAGTGGCCATGGCTCACGGGCCCAGCCGCTCCGCGGCATGTGGGATCCTCCCGGACCGGGGCACGAACCCGCGTCCCCTGCATCGGCAGGTGGACTCTCAACCACTGCGCCACCAGGGAAGCCCTACAATCTGAATTTCTTTTAATTTTTTTCTTGCTTTTTTTGTACTGACAAGAACTTCCAGTACAACATTGAATAGAAAATGTGAGAGTGAACACCCTTGCTTTGTTCCTGATCTTAAGGGTGCCTTTCCTCATGTAAGAATTATATCAGTTGTAGGTTTTTCATAGAAGGCCTTTGTCAGAATGAAGAAGTTTCCTTCTTTTCCTCATTTGATGAGAGTTTTTATCACAAATGCAAGTTAGATTTTCTCAAGTACTTTTTCTATATTTGAGATGATCTTATGATTTATATCTTTTCTTCTTTAATTATGGAGAATTACATCAATTGCTTTTTGAAAGTTAAACCAACCTTAAAGTCATAGGGTGAACCCCACTTAGTCATGGTGTACTGTCTTTTTAAGAATTTTGCATCTGTGTTGACGAGAGATATTTCCTGTAGTTTTCTTTGCTTATAATGCCTTTGTCTGGCTTTGGTAACGGTGTAATGAATTAACTTGGGAAGGGTTTCCTTCTCTTCTATTTCCTGAAAGAGTTCGTGTAGAAATAGTATTGTTCCTTAAATGTTTAATAGAACTCACCAGTGATGGGGCATCTGGGCTTAGAGTTATATTTTGGGAAGATCAGAAATTAGAAATTAAATTTTGTTTAATTGGTATAGAGCTATTCACATTTTCTTCTTGAGGCAGTTTTGGTAATTTGTAGCTTTCAAGGTATTTGTCCGTTTCATCTAAGTTGTTGAATGTATTGGCATAATGTTAGTTTGTAATATTCCTTTATCATCCTTTTAATGTCTGTAGGCTCTGTCCTGATGTCCCCTTGTTGCCCCTGATATTAGTAATTTGTGTTTTCTCTCCTGTATCCTAATGAGAGGATTAATTTTATTGAACTTTTCAAATAACCAGCATTTGATTTCAAAATTTTTTCTACTGGTTGTCCATTTTCTCATTATTGGTTTTCTGATTTGTCATTATTTTCTCCTTCTACTTATTTTGGATGGTCTTAGCATCAACATAGATAAGTGAATCATAATACAGTCTTGAAATAGACCCATACATAGATGCTCAGTTGATTTTTGAGGATGGTGCAGAAGTTATTCAAGGGGAAAAGATAGCCTTGTCAAGAAACTGTGTGAGAAAACTAGGCATCAATATGGAAAAAAAGGAATCTAAACCCTTACCCAACCCCACAACAAAAGCAAACAAACAAAAAATACTTCAAATGATTCATAGATTTAAATGTTAGAACCAAAACTATAGGATTTCTTGAAGGAAAAATAGGAGAAAATATTTGTGACCTTAGGGTAGTCAAAGATTTTCTAGTTAACACATAAAAAAGCATAAACAATAAAACAACAACAGAAAAAACCAATAAATTGGGTTTCATCTAAGTGTAAACTTCTGTTCTTTGAAAGATACTGTTAAGAAAATGAAAAAAGCAAGCTACAGTGTGAGAGAAAGTATTTGCAAAACTTATTCCTGAAAATGACTTATATCCAAAATATACAAACAGCTCTTACAGATTTATTATAAGACAAATAGTACAATTTTTTAAAAATGGGTAAAATGTTTGGAAATGTGACAAAAAGATATATGAATGACCAGTAACACACATGAAACAACATTCAAAAAAGGTCACCAGTGAAATTCAAATTAAATGACAGTGAGCCAACACTTCATGGCCATTAGCATGGCTAAATTTGAAAGAGTGACCATACTAAATGTTTGACAGGCTCTGGAGCAGCTGGAAGTCTCATGTATTGCTGGTGGAAATATAAAATGACACAATCCCTTTGGAAAACAGTATAGAAGTTTATTTTCTTTCTTTTTTTAAAAAAATAAATTTATTTATTTATTTTTGGCTGCATTGGGTCTTTGTTGCTGTGCATGGGTTTTCTCTAGTTGTGGTGAGCGGGGGCTACTCTTCATTGTGGTGCATGGGCTTCTTATTGCTTGGTTTCTCTTGTTGCAGAGCCCGGGCTCTAGGTGCATGGGCTTCAGTAGTTGTGGCATGTGGGCTCAGTAGTTGTGGCTCGCGGGCTCTAGAGTGCAGGCTCAGTAGTTGTGGTGCAGGGGCTTAGCTGCTGCTCTGCAGCATGTGGGATCTTACTGGACCAGGGCTCAAACCCGTGCCCCCTGCATTGACAGGCAGATTCCTAACCACTGTGCCACCAGGGAAGTCCCTAGAAGTTTCTTATAAAGTTAAACCTACACTTTCCATATGACGCAGTAATCCCACTCCTGGATATTTACCCAGAGAAATGAAAACATATGTCCACACAAAGACTTGTACAAGAACGTTCCTAACAACCTTATTCACATTAACTCAAAACTGGAAGTTACTCAAAGGTCCATCAATAAGCAAACGGATAAATAATTGTGGCAGTTAAAAGTAATGAGGTACTAATGCATACAACAACAGGAATGAAGCAAAAGAATCCAGACACTAGGGTCCATACTGTATGATCCTATTCATGTGAAACTCTGTAAAATATCAAATTTACTATAGAGTGACAGAAAACAGGTGAGTGGTTGAGACCAGGGGAGGGGGAGAATAACTGGCAAGGGGTAAAAGGGAATCTTTTGGAGTGTTGGAAATAATTCTTGATTGTGTCAGTACTTAGTTCTGTGTATTGTCAAAATTTATCAAACTGTACCCTTTAATAAGTGTATTTTATTGTATGTAAAATTATACTAAAGTAAAAGAAGTTTCTTGTTTAGTGATTATCAAATCTGGCTGTACATCAGAATCACCTGCTAAGCTTTTTAAAGTGTACATTCTTCTACCCTATGTCATACCCAAAGAATCAATGTTTAGCATTAGGCCTGCTCATTTGAGGTTCTTAAGAGTTTCAGAGGTGATTCTGATTCTCAGAGGGACTTCAAAAATAATTTTTTTTCTTTCCATGACTTTTCATTCTTAAGATTCCTAGGACCTAATAAAGTGAAATTTTAGTTATAAAAGGCATTACTGATTTTTTTCATGAATTCACATCCTGCTTTCATTAATGGCTTTTAGAAGAACTTTATATTACTTATTTTGAAAGTTTGCTATTTTTAATAGCATATGCTTACATTGTTAAAATATGAAATATAAGAAAAATTCCCATTATATCACATTTTTGCGTATTTGAAATGAGCTATTGAAATGTCCTGTCTAGTCCTCCAGTCTCATACCCCTAATTACTAATGATTTGATGCATATTTTTCTAGATATTTCCCTATGCTTATAGAAAAGAGATATATTCTAATCTAATTTTATATGTTTTAAAATAGTCATTTATATATTTAAGTAGTATGCGTTGAGTGCCTGCTCTGTGGCAGCCATTACACTAGGCCCTGAGGCTATTGAGCCAAAGAGATATCTGCTCTCCTATGATGTTGTCAGATGGGAGGATAGATGTTGATTAAATAAAAACACAAACATATATATTAAAACTGTAGCAAGTGTTACAGAAGACAATTATAGAATGTTGTAAGATTACATAGTAAAAATTAAAACCTTTTTTGACCCTTTTACTCTAGTTCGGTTCCATCCTTTGAAAAGTGTGCTTTTTCTAAAGTATTTAGTACTGCTTGGGTAGTATGAGTATTCATTTGGATGAAACAACTTGCACATGAACATCCCCATATTAAAGTATTATTTTCTCCTCTTATTGTTAGTCAGCATTTTTGTATTATTTTAAAATACTAAGAAAACTTAAATATTTAACTTAAGTGACAAAAAATTGAAAAAAGATTCACTCAGCAAATATTTATAAGTACCTCCCTGAGTCTTGGTCTGTGATTATCATTCAGTTATATGCTATACAACATTTTGTTACTAGAACAACAATAGCAACTTGAAAATGGCAATTTGTTCTGGCAGCATATTTTTGGTGCTGTCAGAGGAGTTATTACTGTTGGAGTGTGTCAAACACAGTGCTTTTAAAAGTACGTTACACAATATACTAATTGTATTTGATATAAATAGAGAGTATGTGGGGTGGAATTTTTGTGCTCATATAAGTTTAGGAAATGGAGACCTAAAGTTAAACATTTTTAGCTCTAGGTATTTTCAAAACGTTTAATATGGGGCTTCCCTGGTGGCGCAGTGGTTGAGAGTCCGCCTGCCGATGCAGGGGACACGGGTTCGTGCCCCGGTCTGGGAGGATCCCACATGCCGCGGAGCGGCTTGGCCCATGAGCCATGGCCATTGAGCCTGCGTGTCCGGAGCCTGTGCTCCGCAACGGGAGAGGCCACAACAGTGAGAGGCCCACATACCGCAAAAAAAAAAAAAAAAAAAAAAAAAACGTTTAATATGTTACATTCTGAATCTTTTAAGATGGAGCTGTAGTACACGGTGATTCTCTTTTTGATCATGGAACCCTTTCCTCCTTGCCTTATAGTTCTATGAATAGATATTTAAGGAAAGAAATAAATCTCCAGTAGTATCTAAAAAAATCATAGTGACATGTTTTAAAGATGCATGATAATTTTAATGTAAAACATTATTGTTTAAACATGATTTTTCTCTCTCGTAAGTACCAGATTGGTATTTTATATTTATACGCTGAGCTTTGGGGAATTAATTTACATAAAAGGAAAGAATCATTTCTCCATTCTTGCATCCTAAACTGGGAAAGGAAAATGAAATTTATGTTTCTCTTATATTCCAGAACAAAGTAGAAGAGATGACTTAGAAGCTTTAGGTCATATGTTCATGTATTTTCTGAGAGGCAGTCTTCCTTGGCAAGGTTTAAAGGTAATTGTATTTGTGTTTCCTTATTGAATTTCATAAATTGTTAATATATTAAGATACTCTCTTCCACGTATTTAATTTTAAAATTACGTCTCAAGATTCTTTTTCTTTCTGTTTTAGGCTGACACATTAAAAGAGAGGTATCAGAAAATTGGAGATACAAAACGAGCCACACCAATAGAAGTGTTATGTGAAAATTTTCCAGGTAATGAATAATGCTGCTTGATACATGTGCTTATTATACACAGAAAACTAGAACTGTTCATTTTCATTGCTTAAGTTGATAAGTACTTTTTTCATGCTTAAAAAATATGATTCAAAAGATGTCAGCAGGACTTCCCTGGTGGCACAGTGGTTGGGAGTCCACCTGCCAATGCAGGGGGCATGGGTTTGATCCCTGGTCTGGGAAGATCTCACATGCTGTGGAGCAGCTAGGCCCATGCACCACAACTACTGAGCCTGAGCTCTGGAGCCTGCGAGCCACAACTGCTGAAGCCCGTGCACCTAGAGCCCATCCTCCACAGCGAGAGAGGCCGCTGCAATGAGAAGCCCGTGCACCACAACGAGTGGCCCCTGCTCACCACAGCTAGAGAGGGCCTGCATGAAGCAACGAAGACCCAACGCAGCCAAAAATAAATAAATAAATAAATAAATTTTAAAAAGGAAAAAAAAGATGTCAGCATTTGATACACAGACCACAGGGCAATGTGTATACGCACTTTTGTAAAATGGTATTAATGGAAGAAAATTCATCTTTTAATAGTGTTGACCAGTACCAGCTAAAGTAATATTTTCTTCAATAGCATACTTTTAATAAGTTGAAATATTTGCTTAGAAATACTAACTAAAGTTTTGGTATCCAATATTAGTCATTTGAGTCTCAATGTCAAGCTCAAAGGAGGTATGTGATGTATGATTTAGTCTGGTTTTCCAAGTACAGTAAAATCTTACTAACCTTACTACTTTTAGGCTAATTTTGTATTGGGGAGCTTTATGAAGATAGATTTGCTCTCATGTAGATTTTTGGCAACTCACGTGAAATCAACAAAAATTTACTTAAGATTCCTAAATCAATTAAGGGATAAGAATAATGTGTCCCTAATGTGTTAAAATACCTGTTTTGATTTATGCAATAACGTTAAATGAGAACTAAACTTGAAGATAGAAGATGGAGCTTATATCTCACTTCAGTATTTACAGGTTCTCCTGTACAGTGCTGGCATTATTATTGTAATAGTATCAGCAGCATAATCTCAGGTAGCCCTTTTTCAAGTTTGCTTTTATTATTCATTGACAGTAAACTTTAATTATGTATTTTGCTTTCTTGCTATAACATATAGAACTGGAAGATTAAAAGAAAAAATCGGTTGATAGTACTAACAGTTTAGGTGTAGGCAGATTGGCTATACCTTATTAAGAAGCTTATACAAATTTCTGCAGGAAAAATGGGGGTGCCAAAGTAATTAGCCAGGTGATTAGCTAGAAAGTGGAATAGTGGGAGAGTCACCATGTGACTGGGTCACTGGATGCTACTTTCATGCCTGTTAGGCTATGGGTGATCCTTTTCTTATTAGCTTCCATGAACCAATTGGATCAAAAAAGCAGTTAGGTGTAACCTACCATCTCTTATGATAGTGCTTTTATGTGCTCTGATGGTTAAACACTGTTTTACTAATTGCTGACCATTTTGCATATTGATTTTTATGGCTTTTTCTTTCTTTTACTTCTGGAAAATATGACCTTTAAAAAAATACATCTCTAATATATTTGGGAATTATAATAGCATGCAAAGGTTTATGTATTACAAAATAATTGTTACATTTATGACCAGAAATTAAGAGAAGAATTAAACTGTCTTCCTGAATCTGTTTTAGCTTTATGTTGCTAGGCCAGTTGATTAGAATACCATTTAGCCAAGGTTAAGAATTTGAATCTTCTATTGGTCATTTAGTGTCACTGATTCTAAAGGAAATCCAGCAAGGTAGTGCAAATGCTTTCATGTATAAATCAATTCCTATCAGTATTTAAAATAATTTTTAAAAATTTGAGCTTAGTATTGTGTTTTGTGATTAAATAAATATGCATTATTAAGTTTCTATTTCAACCTTGAATACTGTCCAAGGTTTCTATTAAAAATAATGTAAAATAAAAATTTTAGCCTTTCCTAATGAATTGAAACAAAAATAATGTTTGTTAAATCTCTGATTTATCTTTTGTCCCTATTTCCTTTCTTCCCTT
The DNA here is from genome assembly GCF_949752795.1 of Hyperoodon ampullatus. NCBI lineage: Eukaryota > Metazoa > Chordata > Mammalia > Artiodactyla > Ziphiidae > Hyperoodon > Hyperoodon ampullatus. The sequence goes on along the minus strand of NC_136917.1, from coordinate 73,326,842 downwards.
CTTTCCCCCTTTTAATTTCATTGTTATTAAGTTCGTAATATTTTAAATTTTAGTAGAATTTTGTTACTTTTTATGTTTTTATAATACCCTGTGCTTTTAGATATTTATAATTTTATTATTAATGAGTATTAGAAAAGTTTAATGAGAAAATTTTTATTTCCGTTCCAGAAGAAATGGCAACATATCTTCGTTATGTAAGAAGGCTAGATTTTTTTGAAAAACCAGACTATGACTACCTAAGAAAACTTTTTACTGACTTGTTTGATCGAAAAGGGTATATGTTTGATTATGAATATGACTGGATTGGTAAGCAGTTGGTGAGTACTCTAGGCTATATAATAAAAATAAAAGATTATTTGTAGTATTTAACCTTCTTTTTCATAGTACAGATCCTTTATTTAAAAAGAGTTGAGAACAAATAATTTTTTATTTTGAAGTACAGTTGATTTACAATATTATATTAGTTTTAGGTGTACAACATAGTGATTCAATATTTTTATAGATTATACTCCATTTAAAGTTATTACAAAATAATAGCTATATTTTTCTGCACTGTACAGTATATCCTTATTGTTGATTTATTTCATACATAGTAGTTTGTCTCTTAATCCCATACTCCTGTCTTGCCCCTCCCCTCTTCTTTCTCCTCACTGGTAACCACTAGTTTGTTCTCTATATGTGTAAGTCTGTTCCTATTTTGTTATATACATTTGGTTGTTTTAGTTTTTAGATTCTACATATCAGTGATAACAGAGTATTTGTCTTTCTCTGTCTGGCTTATTTCACTAAGCATAGTACTCTAGGTCCATCCACATTGTTGCAGATAGCAGAATTTCATTCTTTTTTTTATGGCTGAGTAATATTCATATATGTGTGTGTGTGTGTGTGTATATCCATATCTATATCTGTATCATCTCTGTATCTTCTTTATCCATTCATCTGTTGGGCACTTAGTTTGCTTCCATATCTTCAATATTTTGGCTATTGTGAATAATGCTGTTATGAACATTGGAGTGCATTAGTGTTTTCATTTTCTTGGATATATACCCAGCAGTGGAATTGCTGGATCATATGGTAGTTCTGCTTTTAGTTTTTTGAGGAATCTCCATACTGTTTACCATAGTGGCTGCACCAATTTGAATTCCCACCAATAATGCACAAGGGTTCCATTTTTTCCATATCCTCACCAACCCTTGTTATGTCTTGTCTTTTTTATAATGGCCATTCTGACAAATGTGAGGTGATATCTCATTATGGTTTTGATTTGCATTTCTCCGATGACTCGCAGTGTTGAGCATTTTTTAATGTAACTGTTAGCCATCTGTATGTTTTCTTTGGAAAAATAGTTATCCAGGTTGTCTGCCCATTTTTTAATTGGGTCCTTTGTTTTTTTGGGTATTGTATGAGCTGTTTATAAATTTTGGATATTAACCTCTTGTAGGTTATATCATTTGCAAATATTTTTTCCCATTCAGTAGGTTGTCTTTTCATTTTGTTGATGGTTTTCTTTGCTGTGCAAAAGCTTTTAAGTTTAATTAGGTCCCATTTGTTTATTTTTGCTTTTGTTTCTCTGCCTTAAGAGACAGATCTAAAAAATATTGCTGCAGTTTATGTCAAAGAGTGTTCTGCTTATGTTCTCTTCTAGGAATTTTATGGTTTCATAGATAAAGGTCTTTAATCCATTTTGAGTTTATTTTTGTATATGGTGTTAGGAAATGTTCTAATCTCATTCATTTACATGTAGCTGTCCAGTTTTCCCATCACCACTTATTGAAGAGACTGTCTTTTCTTCACTGTATATTCTTGCCTCCTCTTTCATAGATTAATTGACCACAAGTGTGTGGGTTTATTTCTGGGCTGTCTATTCTACTCCATTGACGTATGTGTCTGTTGTTGTGCCAGTACCATGCTGATTTGATTACTGTAGCTTTGTAGTATAGTCTGAAATCAGGGAGTGTGATACCTCCAGCTTTGTTCTTTTTTTCTCAAGATTGTCTTGGCATTTCAGGGTCTTTTGTGGTTCCATATACATTTTAAGATTGAGAATAAATAATGTTTAACGGGTTCATTTTATTTCTTTTTTATGGACGTTTCAGGTAGCATAATATAAAAATTATTCTTTGAATTTTGTAAAAACCTTACATTCGGAGTCTACTTTTTAGAGTAATGAGTTATTTTGAACGTTTTACTTCTGATTTAGTTCTTAATGTCAAATATACTTTTTAAAAATATAATATTCTAGTGATAACTTTTAAAAGATCAGCTAGTTTTTTTCAGCGAGTTTTTTTCCTTTAGTCATCTTTCAAAACATTTGTAATTTTAAAATATGTATTAATTATTCTAGCAGTTTTAGGTTATCTTGGAATAGACTGATACATATTGGAGCATGTTTAGGTTTTTAAAACTGTACCAAGTTTTCATAGTTTAAAAAAAATTGTCTTGATCATAACTGTGGGATGGGTGTCATTACTTAAATGAAGTTATCATTAAATTCTTTCTTTGAAGTGGTGACTTCCAGAAAATCAAATATGTATTCTCACTAGTCTTTTTTTTTTAAATAAGTAAGAATGCCTTACAAAATTTTCTATAATTATGGCTCACTGTTAGCAAATTGTTTTCCAAATTTGGAACTGCTGAACTCTCAGATTCAAGTATTTTTGAACAACTGACTTACTTAAGCATTTAATCTGTATTTTTCTTAACTCCAAAGTGATTTGAATGTATATGGTATCTAAAATGCAAATCTGAATATACTTTGATTAAAGTATTTATATGAAGTTTTGAATTATATTTGAAAATTTTAATTTTATATAAGCCTCTTCTGAGCTAAAATATTGACAGTAAGCAATTTTATTAGCTTACTTAAAAAATTATTCCCTTAATTTTCTAAAAATAATTTTTTCTGTTTATATATTGGCTTTGGAAATGAGAAACATAAACAAATACACTTTCATTTTTTGCTATGAAAAAGTAACCTAAAAGTAATGACAGTATTAGAAGGTCTTTTGTTGATATAAAACTAAATACTTGATAAAGTATTTAAATATTTTGAAAATACTTTAAAAAGTAGCTATGATCTCTTTGTTGTATTTAACAACATATTTTAGGAAAAGTATCTTTTCTTAAGGCCTTACTTTATTTAACAGTGTGTTTTATTTTTTTTCCTTGAATATGTTAAGTAGCTAAATAATTTTAAATAAGAGTTCTGAAATAGAATGCATTGATTCTAATTGTTATTGTATTGTAGCCTACTCCAGTGGGTGCAGTTCAGCAAGATCCTGCTCTGTCATCAAACAGAGAAGCACATCAACACAGAGATAAGATACAACAATCCAAAAATCAGGTTTGCTGCCCTTTTAGATATGAAATGTCTTAATTTGCTTCTGTATTACCTTCTCACAGTTTATAAATATATTTGGTGTTTTATCATGCGCAGATGACAGCTTTATATGTGTATGCATTTGCGTGTGCATGTGTGTGTATACATACTTGTATATACGTATTGAAGGGTTGAAATGCATATTTTTTTCTTTTATAAAGCAGACTGTATACACACATATTAAGGATAGAAAATGCATATATTTTCAATAGCTAGATTCTTTCCCCTAATGTTCACATTAAAAATGTTTAATCATAAATCCTAATTAGTAGTATAAGTTAGTATAATAAACTTTGAGCAATGTTTGATATTCTGTTAGAATGGAAGTATCTGGATACCCTGTTGGAATGAATTGTAATAGCAGTTGGTCTTTCTAACTATAGTCTAGTTTAGTGTACTAAATTATTTACTGAGTTCCTGTTATTTGAAAGCTACTATTCTCCACATTGTAGAAATTCCGAAGTAAGGAAAACATATAACCTGTAAGAAATGATTTTGTAATCAGTGGCTAAGACCTCTCTCAGCCTCTGGAATCAGTCGTACCTGGATATGGCTTGACCCTGGGCAGATTACTCATTCACTCAAAGCCTCAGTTCTCATCTATAAAATAAAAATAGTGCATTTAATTCCTAGCATATGGTAAGCTTTCATTAAGTCTCAACTCTTGTGGCTGGTATTACTGTTATCATTATTACAATAAATTCACAAATAACTACATTACAATGCAGAATAAACTCTACCATAGGAAATACATTAATAAAGTGCCAAGGAGGATCATTGGAATATGTAGGATCTATAAAGATTTGATGGCGAAGGTGGCTTTTGAGATGAGCCTGAAGAATGAATGGAATTTTTAAAGGCAGGTGAAGGGATAAGAGCATTTTGGGGAGAGTGAACAGTAAAAAATATAAAGCAGAAGTTTAAAAATGTAGAATATGTTTGAGGAGAAATAAGCAGTTGGCTTGGAGCAGAGAGTAGGTTCAAGACAAGGCATAGAAGATTCATTGAAGAGTTTGTATTTCCTGGATAAGGTATATTGGAAGCTGTTGAAATTTTTGAGCAACGTTTTCACTCTTCTCATTTTTGTATAAGGAAGCTTTATTGAATCCTTTGGACGTAAAAATTTTTGCTGTCACCCTGAGTTAAACAGGGCCTTTAGAATTTTGGGTTATAACCCTTTTTGGAGAAGGATAGTGTGTTATCCTTTTTGTATCCCATCAGGGTTCAGGTGAGGGTTAAATAAGAAATGAAATCAAAGAAAAAACACAACTTATTAAAAATAATAGCCAAATAAAATGCTGCATTTAAGAAATATTTAACAACATTATGCTTTAAAGTATAGAGAATTTAAAAAGATTAGTTTTATAATTTCACCTTAGAAAAATTGGGACAGTAAAGGGTCTTATATATAAATTACTTCCAATATAAATTACAACTTGTTGATAGCTTGAGTACTCTGATAAGATGCTGTATATAGAAAGAAATGGGAGAAATCAAAACTTGGAGTTTGTGTTTTATAAATCAGTTAATTTCTCAAATGTACGTGGAAGAAGATCAGTAATTCATGTTCTGTGAAGATCTCCACTTGAGCTGTTAGGTATTGTAATAAGTGAAACTCTTCTTTTATTGTTGAATTAAATTTTTGTTGAAATAAATTTAAATGTTTTAAAGTTTAACTTTCTACATGTTTCAGATATATCTTGCTAGCTCGATTGCCAGCTCACTGAGGGTGGGAACCATATTTTGTTGATGTAGTACTTATTGCACTAAACGTAAGGAGTCCGTTTTCTTCTCAGGAAATCCTTTAGGATAGCTTATATATTGAATTTGAAACCAGGACATGCAGATTCTTACCATGATAGAAACATTGTATATCTAGAAAAAATTTCTTAACTATCTGTGATGCAGTAAACAGCTTAAGTTGTGTGATAAACCCATAGTTCACAATCCCAAAAGAAGAAAGGTTAATTCTTTAAATGTCTGAAACCTTTGTAATGTCCCCAGATAAACAATTGTAACTTAGAGTCAATGGTTGAAGTTCAGGGAATCTGGAAATTTTACAGAAAATGTTGGGTGCATGCAAATGTTTATCCTGAGGCGAGGTTGCATAGCTCTTACTGTCTTCTTAAAAGGTCCATGGTTCCCAAATGTTGCCTGCTGTCCTAGGCAACCTTTAGATCTTTGTCTCTCTTTTAGTATGATTTTCATTCTTTCATCTTGTTAAGATTTGGTCTTGTCTAATTTATTTCACTTTAACCCTACAAATCTGCCAAATTCTGGTGATAAATTTGGAGGATTTAATGAAAAGATATTATAGAACTGTCATAATTGTTTTGATGACATATTTCATGCCACAGAATGTAGTTTTTCATTGTACAGTTTAATTTAGGAAGTTTAGTGCCAGAACATTTATTCTTTGTGTCCACTTGATTTCAACATCTCTTCCCCTAAAGGGTTACTCTGGCTCCTGATATGCTTAGGCTCCGTATAGCCCAGTGTACTTGGCACTTCGTGGCAAGATTTTCCTTACTTTGGTTGAAAAAGAAAGAAAAGAGCCCTGAAGTCTTTAGAACATAATGTAATTGTGATAAGGAGCTAGGTAGTAATATTGGAAGAGCAGTAGCCTCTCAGTTTGAATCCTTTGTGTGCTCTGTGCTACCTCTATGACCTTAGAGAAGTATTTAATGTTTCAATGTCTTCATCAGTAAAATGAGGGTGATACTATCTATCTCAAAAATGAGATAACACATATAAAGCAGCTAATGCAGAACCAAACATGTAATAGAAACTTAAATATTGTAAAGCTTCCCCCTCTTCTTATTAGTGCTGTCCACATTTTCCTGAAACATAGAAATTGACCCCTATTAAGCAGTTACTCCTAATTCTGTTACTAGATTATTATTAGTTTGTGGTTATTGCCATACAAGTTTGCCAAGTCATCTAAAAGCTTCAAGAATTATCAGCCTATTTCATGGAAATGGGTTTCTTAATTTGAACCAGATAAAAAGATCAAGGAGGCAAAGAGATTCATATATGTAAGACTGTCACTTAAAAAAATTGTTTACCATATCCTCTTGGTATTCTATATAGCACTTCTCGCTTTTCGAAGAATTTTTCTGTTTTCTTGTATTATCCTCACAATCAGAAACAGGGTACTAAGGAAGAAGAGAAAAGTTTTCTGGGACCTTAAGTATGGCTATTTGAGTACTATCTTTTTATTCACCTTGCTAGAAGTAGTTCCTCATTAGAAAACTAATGGGGACCTCTACTGTAAGAAAATATAGTGGATGCCTTTTTAAAACATTTCATGGTTTATTTGGAGTACTTTCTTGACCACGTCATTTTTACCTCTCTAATTTTTGTTAACTTTATAAAGTTAGCGAGTGGAGTCTGTGATATCTAAAGTCCTTTCACTTCTAAAATTCTGTGATTCTATTTTATTTTTGTGGTTAATCATTACATTATTGTAGCATTTTAACTGAAATCTCTCCATGTTCAATATGCAAAGATAACTGCATTTGTGACTCAGAATAGTAAGGGTATTTTAAATTTCCTTTTATACGTTTGTTTTCTATATTATAAGGATGAGATGTTTAACATTTTGGGTTTCTCTTCTTCCATGCATGCCACATGCATTAAATAAATGGCAGTCGGCAGACCACAGGGCAGCTTGGGACTCCCAGCAGGCAAATCCCCATCATTTGAGAGCTCACCTTGCAGCAGACAGACATGGTGGCTCGGTACAGGTATTTTCTGATTTTTGCATGAGTGATTATTTCCCAAATTTATACAACTAACCCTTTTTGGAACTCATGGCATGACTTCATATCCTAATGAAAAACTTGTTGCTGAACCTCCATAATTCTATTCCTTTGTATTTAACCAAAAAGCAGAATTAACATGGTCTAGCAAGACCACCAGGGATACTAAGATTTTGCCTTTGTTCATTTTTGCAAGCATATGCCACAGTATTTAAGTAAGTTGTACTCACAATAGGTTAGAAAAACAAAATGTATTACTTGAAATATGTGTTAAACTTGATTTTCCAATAATAAGCTCAGTCTTTTTTCATGCTTTAAGTAAGAGAACATTTTTTATATCTTTTTCCTTTCATTGATTTTGCCTCCTTCAAACTAGTTAAGTAGATATCTAACTTTTTCATCCTCAGTCCTTAGAATGTACTTTCTGATTAATTGGTCAAATAAACATGACCCTAATTTTATCATGATATATTTTGTTTGTACTTGGAGAAAATAGCACATGGAGAAAATAATTTCAAGGACAAGTATTTATTAAATATTTCCCTCAATTTTCTGGATATTTACAAAAATTTAAAGCTGTCCCTTATTCTTTTTGACGTGTTCCTTTTTTCCCCCTTTTCAGTATATTTAGAGATAGCTACTATATTCTGCCCTCACATGCCCCCCTAAATTTTAACCTTTTGTATGTATTATAAAATTAGAAAAAGATTACTGAGTCTCTTAGTTCTTTTAAAAATGTCAGTTTAAGGTAATCTGAATGCTGGTTTAAAGTAATTGAGATGATAAATGTTATCTCAATCCATTTCAATCTAGAACCTAGATTTGATTTTTTTTCTTCCACATATTTCCACTTGAACAATTTTCTATTATGTTTTTACCAAATCTGCATTTTTCTTAGTATGTATATATACATATACATGCATACACACACACACACATATGTAATCTGAATCTGTGCTTGGGTTTTATTCTTTATTGATTTGAATTCTAAAAGATCAGTTCTTACTAGTTATCATGTTTTTCCCATCTTTAACTTTTAGAGGTAGTTTAAATTGTGAAACCACATTTTTTTAAAGAACTTCGTAGTCTATGGAACTTTGTCATGTGTGTACCAGAAGTATTTGAATAGCGCTGTCAGAGTCTAGAGTGAGGGATTCAGAGGCAAGGGTGCCTGAATTGTAAAATTTTTTGTGACCCAAATTCATATCACTGGAAATTTAATTGAGAAAATTATGTTTAATTCCCATAAACACAAACTGGATTGTGTATGTATCTGTATACGTTTACGTGTTTCTAAGTGTTGTATGTTTTTATAGCAGGTGTCTTGCTCAGTGTTCAGGGAAATCTGTAATAATTAAGACACTATTAGAAAGCTCTCCTACCACTTCTGTACCATTACCACAAATTTGTCTTTAGTTTTTTCTTACTTTGTGGAATTCCCAAAGATGGCTCATGGGATCTCTTTGGACTATCAAAGGGTGAATGAGTTTGATTATTGGCTCATCACTCAAAAACTTTGTTCTATTTTTTCACATGTTCACAAAGATATATTTCAACTCTGCTCATCTCTCATCATCTCTTTAAAACTTTTCTGCCTTGTAGAGATTACATCTGGCTTCATTCTAATATTCTGTAAGTGATCAGTTTACTTACTAGAATTCTGGTAATACATAAGTAAGACAAAAAATTTTATATTATTTTTCATTTACTTCCTGAATTAACTAACTTGATGTGATGAACATTAAGGTAGTTTTACTGTCATGTAGAATTTGCTAGCAGCCTAAGTAAGATCATGCCTGAATCTTGCCCCACTCCAAAATGTTGAATTTATTTATAATTTTTATCCTACCCACTTTCAAAATTTGAAAAGTTATAATATGACACTGGTATAATTGGACTAATGAAATTGTAATTTAAAAATTAATAATAGTGGAAATAAAAGTGCCTTAAATCTGAGCTAATATGATTATTACGATAATTGAATACTATATTTGACTTTGAATGAAGGAAGAAAGGAAAACAATGTGTTCTTTCATTCTCATTATCTGATAAAGAGAAAAATCTTTTTACTAATACAAAAGTATGAGTAAAATTTGCCTTGAGGTTCTTTGTTCTATGGTTCTTAAACCACCTGTTGAACAATGTTTCAAGTATTAGCTTTGCAAGAAATATAAAGACTTTAAATGGCAATTGATAAAATTATCCTCAACAAATACTAAGGACATACCATCAAATGGTTTCTCAGGAAAGACATTTCCAAAATAAGTAGGTTGGTATCTGTTAATAAAATGTATGCCAGCTGACTGGACCTACAGAAAAATCCTCAGATACTCATTATTTCACATGTTCTTTTAATAGGAACTGCACGTTGGAGTCTACATTTAAACTCCTTATCTTTTCACAATTATTATGTATATTATTACAGATCAGACATATAGGTTACCAAGTTGATTTAATTGTGGTGAGCAGCATAAGCATAAGTTCAAATTCTGTACCTTAGATTATTCATCAGTGACATGGAGATAATAATAGCTCTACCTCATGGTTTTGTTGTGAGAATTTTAAAAAAAAGTATTTAGCATAGAGGCTGGGGCTTAGGAAGTACTAAATAGTAGAATAATCTATTACTTTTGCAAATTAAGAAACTTGACTAGTATTTTTATCCATCTCTGAGAAGTGAAGTATAGAGATACAGCCAAACGAATGCATTGTGAAATGGGATTTATCTAATTTTATTCTGTATCTTTAGTGAAATCATGTTAATTTACTAACCAGAAGGATAATGCTATACATTTGATACATTTTTCCCACTTAAGAGGCTAAGAATAATACTCACATGCCTTAAAGAGTTTATTTTGAATCTGTTCTTGGCTTTTATGTGTTTTGGAAAAGCTCTTAGGGGAACAAGTATGCCCCCTCCTGCTCCCCTTAGAATCACTGGTAATAAATATGGCTGAGAAGCTTAAACCTAGCACTTTCAGTTTCTTGGCTATTCATTATTCAGCAAATATATATAAATGTCTACTGGGTGCTCGGCACTGTGCTAGGTTCTTTGAATAAAAGGGAGAATAATAAATATGGTGCCTGTCCCCGTGGAGCTTTCAGTTAATGGGAAAGGCTAATAAACAGGCAGTGTGATAAGTGGAGAAAGTACAAGGTGCTATGAGAACATATAGTAGAAGCACCTAACTTGGGTTTAGCGGGTTAAGTTTTCCTGGAAAAAATGGTATTATTTATATTCTATTTTTTCACACATTTTCAGTGAATAATCAGTAGGGCTTAGCAGTCGAAGAAGGTAGAAGGGGTTAAGAAAGGAGTGTACCAGGCAGAGAAAACAACATACCTAAGACTGTGGAGGAGAGACTGACAGATTGAGGAATTAAATGCAATTTGGTCAAGCTGGTACGTATTGAGAAATGAGACTGACAGGTAGGCAGGAGGCAAATCGTGAAGGACCTAAAAGGTCTTGTTATTAAATTTGGACTTTGGTCTGAGGGTATTGGGTAGCCATAAAGAGAATTAGATAGAGAACTAACTTGATTAGGTTAGTATTTACAAAGCTTACTTTTGCTGGAGACTAGATTGAAGGGAGACAAGTCTAAGGCAAGGACACAACTCTCAAAAGTCCACAGCTGAGGAGAGATGATGGGTAGTGGAGATGAAGAGAAATAAAAGGACTTGAAAGATAATTAGAAGATAGAATTTAGTTGGGTATGGGGGTTGAGGGAAAGGGATGGGTCAGTTATCCCTTTCTGATATTTTCTACCTGGCAAATCAGGATTTCCAAAATTAGGTTTTAAAATGTACCGCTGGCAGCAGATAGTACTAGTCTCTAATTCCACTGTGTTGAGCCTTTCACTGTAACACAGTCCATGGAGCTCGATGCTAACTAAAAATCTGATCCAAAAAAAGCTGAGAGGGCATGGCAAGCAGAGGGAAGAAGACAGCTGTTAAGGGCACTACTATTTTACATGGTATGGGATACCTTCTGATTGTTTGGAAAGCTCCTCTGCTTTGCATTTAAGGAACAATGTGACACTGGGGAAAAAGGACAGAATCACAAGTGGTGCAGATGTGTTATGCAGCCAGAATAACATTACGAAATGTGAGAATAACATTAATTGTTGTAATAAGCAGTCTGATATTTTAGTCAGTGTCACTTCAGAAATACAGATACAGGTGACGATAACAGAAAAAGAATTAGACAAATGTATCCTGAAACGTTAAGAAAACATATGTGATTAAAAGTCAGAGGAGTAATAGATGTCATATCTGAGTCAGTTCTCCATCATGCTAATTGTTAATGCAGACCTTTCTAAAATGTTTCAGATAACCAGTTTCAGTTTTCTTTATCAAGTCTTTGAGAATACTGAGGTACTAACAAGGAAAAGAATTGAGTGACTAGAACAGTCATATCTTTCTATTCATTGTTTCCTGGGGTACTGAAGTCTGAATAAGAGAGGGAGGTTGTGGAAGGAGAGTAGTTGCTGCCTTTATTACATAAATAATTTCCAGTTCATCTTTTTTATTTAGTTTAGGGAATTCCTTGTTTAGTTATAATTGGGGTAGATCAGCATTACGCATTTGTTTTGATATTCTTTTTTTTTTTTCTGGCAGTAAAGAAAGATTTTAATAACTACTATAGTAGGGAAGAGAATATAGTGTAAACTGAGCTCGCTTTTCCCAAAACAAAAGGCAGGAGACTTTTTAAATGCTGTGGTTTTGTCGACTAAAAATACATATTCACAACCTAAAAGTTTAGAGTTATGTTTAATTCGGCAGGAAGTTTTAGGATGTCAAGCCCAGAAAGCAGCATGTCAAGTAACCCTTAGAGAACTGCTCCAAGGAGGTGATGGGGGGAGCTAGGATAAATAGGAGTTTTGCAACGAAGGGCAGGTAGTGTGAACATCAAAAGATGATTGTTAATTAAAGAAAACCAGGTATCTCAAGTTAAGGAATTTAGCACTTTGCCAGTAACATTTACAGTAACATCTCGAAAGACTGAAACACTCAAAGAATAGAGTGCTCTGCTTAATACTTCTGTAAGTGAACTTTAGATTGAGAATCCGTTTTGGTTTCTCTTTGTTGAAAGTCAGTGAGAATGTCACTGGGCCTTTGGATTATCAGTTGGAATATCAAGAATATTAATTGTAACTCTATAGCTTTTAGAATATGTTAGAAAGTTGGTTTCATACAGTTATGTGAACCCTAGCACAGGTCCAATAAACTCTTTGGAAGTTGCTCTTTTAACTATATCTTATTTACTAGTGTGCTTTCTTATAGATGACTTTTAGAAAAAGCTGAGTGGGTAAGTAAAATAGATTATATTTTAATATTTCTAATATATTTATTGGATAGATGAAGATCTGGTTAATTAATATATTGTGCCTCTACCGAGCGCTTGGTACCATTCTTCAAGACTCCAAATTAGGAAGATAGTAGTGTAACTAATTCGAATTAATTATATTTGGAAACCGTATTAATTGGCCTTTTGACATGGTTGATCACAAATATACCATGTGTTATCTTTGTACTCAAGTCCATGAGAATGACTTCTTTTGGAATTAGATTGGGCAGGCAGTCATTAAATGGACCATTGTTTTTCTCCCACGCTTAGCTGCACACTGTTTCCCCACCACCTCCCCTTCAACTCTGATACAGTGACAGTAAAACTTGGCCTAGTTGCCTTTTTTATAAACCTCTTAAAACAAGAATTGCACTAAGTTTCTTATCAAGTGGGAATAACAGAAATTTTCTTTAAGAACAAGAACAGCAGCAACAAAAGCCCTGAATTTTCTTTTGAAATGTCAAACCTCAAGGCATCTGTGATTTTTAGATATACTTTCGTTAAGGAGCCTGATAAACACTAATATTTCAGATACTCTTATGTTCTAGTGTGAGTTATAATTCTAGAAATGTCACCTAAATGGAATCATTCTTCAAAAATTGGCTTACAAAAATAAGCCAATACTGACACATTATTTATAATATTATGTCTTTGTTTCTTCCTCTAAAATCTGTTTGCAAAAAGACCACTAGTTTTCTTAAGTGGAAACAATTTTAATGCTGTGATACATTCTCACATCACTACTTTTAAGTGGGTCAGCTTCACAGAACTCTTGTCGCCACATTCTGACCCTGGGATATTGGCCTTTACTCAGAGGGTTAGGGAATCTGGGAAGCCCAGGGAAAATTACATTAAAAAAATTCATAAAGTCAGATGTTACTTCCTTTTAATCTGGTTCTGATCAGCCAGGAAGAATGAAACTTGAAACATTTCACTAAAATAAAGACTGTTAAAGTCACTTATGACTGTCTGTGAAGTGACGTAAATCAGATTTTGTAATTATAATGCATATATAGTTACTGTTGCTGGAAATTTAGAGTACTTGAGTTTCAAATTTTCATTTGTGCTGCTTAAGTAGGGGAAGACACTTTTGGGGAGCTACCTATAAGTTGAGGGGCCTCCCTCCACCTATTTAGGGCTATTGAACAAAAGTGGGAAAAGAAACCCATTGAATAATTATTGTTAAGGAAAGAACAATGGAAATTGTTCAGTGAACTGTTTCGATTATCCACACTACATGCAAGACACTCTGCTAGTTAAAGGTGGTGGAGAATACAAGAGTATAGGATAAGAATTCTGCTTTCTAATTCCTTTCCAGTTCATTGCAGAGGCTCTGACATTTAAAAAATTAAGAATAAAGAACCCAATTATATTCAGTAATTACAACAAATAAGTATGTTTTAATGTGTTCAGAAAGAGGGAGAATTTTAAGAGAAAAAATTGACGCAGAGCCACAGAGATCAATAGAATGACAGAAAGGAGGAAGCAGGTGCCACAGAAGCAGAGAGGGCGACTTAGACATAGGAGTATTCCTCCCATTGGATTGCCTCTAAAGATGATGAAGGCAGTTTTATATTTTCAGCTGTAGGCACAAATGCATTTCTAAGTACTTGTTCCATATAGGATATATATAAATCATGACCTAATCTAGATACATTGATTGATTTCTGTTTATTCTTCTTGAGTTGGTGGAGAGAGAGCATATTTCTCCAAACTAGACTGTTAAGTCCACAAGGGCAGGGATGTTCATCTCTCTTGTTTACTATGGTATTCCAAGTTCCTAGAGCAGTGCCTGACGTGTTGTAGCCTCTTAGAACTTAAGTTTTAGAAATATGGGCTTCCGTAAATGGAAGTCTTAAGTCTAGTAGTCACCTGTCAACTCTGATGCTTAGGCCCTTGTTACATTATAAAGAGATCAGATAGAGAAAGCATTAAAAATGATTCTTAGATTTTTGAGCCTGGAGGTCTGGGAAGAGGCTAGGGCTTTAATAGAAATAGGAACTATAGGGAAAGTAACAGATTTAAAAGGGAGTATGATAAATTTGGTTTTAGAAATACTGAGTGAGGTGCCAAACTTGGTCTAGCTAACTGGCCATGTGGGTGAGTGGTTAGGCTCAGGGAATCCTTTACATAGAGATGACAGTTGAAGCCACACTTTAGGTCAGACTGACAGTAATAATGATGGCCACCATTTGTTGAACTCTTACTATATGCCAGTCACTGCGCTTTATATATTAATTTCATTTCATCCTGATATCAACCTTATTAAATGGATACTTATGTTTCCAATTTCATAGTTGAGAACACTGAGGTTTAGCCAGGTAAGATGTCTTTCCAGGGTCACATAGCTGGTAAGTGGTAGAACTAGGTTTTGAATCTAGATTCGTCTTACTCCAAAGTTATTAGCTGGTGCCAAGTCATAGGGAGATGTACAGGCAAATGAAGACTGAACAAAGACTATTAACATATTTTCTAGGAATCATTGGCAACCTTCAAATAAACTCTTATTTGAGTTCTGATGTAGGGACAGAGTGTAGATTGGGAGGAGTTAAGGAATAAATGGAGAATTTTATAGAAATAGAAATGGGAAATTAAGACAATAGTTTTCAAGAAGTTTGGAGGAAAACAAGAGATAAGACAGTAAGGTCACTTTGTAAGACCAAGAGAATTTGGGAGTTTTGTTATGGTTTTTATCTTGCTTTAAGATTTCATACATGCATGCATGTATTCATTTATTTCAACAAGTATTTATTGAGTGCCTATTCTGTGCCAGATAGAGTGGGGAAATCTCTTGGGGAACAACACAAGGCTCTTGCTGTTATGGAGCTTAATTTTAATGGAGATGGGGGTGGGTATCAAGAAACACATCAATCAGTCAATCAGAAAAGCATCAACATGGATAAATGCTATACAAAGAATTAAAAGTGAAGTATAACATGTAAGAGTGTGTCTTCATGGAAGTTCTAGCTTGTATGTTGGAAAAGTCCTGTTTTAGAGATGTTCTCTGAGAATCTGAAAGGTAAGAAGACAGACAATAAGCAAGAAGAGAATTCCAGGGAGTGAGAGTAGATAGTGCCAAGGCCTTAAGGTGGAAATAACCTTGACATTGGTTGGAGGCTAGTGAGCAAAGGGAAAGTGCTATGAGATCAGAGAGGTAGGCAGGATTCAGATCTTGTGGGGCTTAGTAAATTGGAGTAAAGAGTATGGATGTTTATTTTAAATGAAACCAGGAAGTTGACATTAGAAGAGCTTTAAGCAGAGAATTATGTGTTATCTAATTTACATCTTAAAAGGAGCACCTTGGTTGTTGTGTAGACAATCCATTAATGGGAGGTGGACACGGGTAAAAGCAGACCAATAATAGGTTTTTGCTCTTCTTCACTCAAGAGATAATGTGGTCTGGACTGCAGATCTGGTAGTCATGGAGTGGGGAGGACCGATTAGGTTTGGGGTGTGTGTCAGGGGAGGATTTAAGCGGATCCGCTGATGGTTTAAATCAAAGAGTGGAATCACAGTAACTTCTGGATTTGGAGCTTGAACAACTGGGTGAATGAATGGGCAACATGAGAGTGAGACCTGAGCATGATTACTGATTGAAATGAAGGATCCATTGGAAGGAACAATATTGAAGTTTCCAAAGGAAGTAATTCATGATGTAGCAAGGTACCAAAAGATATTGGCACACAAGAGGGAACTGATTGCGTTAGCCTTAAAAACCAGAGGACAGATTTCAAGATGAAAAGGAAGTAAGTTGCAAAGCAAATAATGAGTGACCTTATCTTTAATAAAATGTAGACCTATTAGTATATTCAGTTATGAACAACTGCATACTAATTGTTTTGTGTTCCTCATATTAACTTTCTAATTTAAATACTTTATGTTTATCATTGTATAACCTATTACTTTGTGTGTGTGTGTGTGTGTGTGTGTGTGTTTGTGTGTATGTGTATTTTTTCTTTTTTGCAGGTTGTAAGTTCTACAAATGGAGAATTAAACACAGATGACCCTACTGCAGGACGTTCAAATGCACCTATCACAGCCCCTACGGAAGTAGAAGTGATGGATGAAACCAAGTATGTATTGGTTTTGCCTGATTTAGTAACTTTTTTTTCTTAAACTGTGCATGTCTGAGATTTTTAGTCATTACAGTTATTTAAGGAAAATTTTTTCAAGGAATAGATGCATGCAAAACAAGTGGTATGTTTAATTATTTTAATCACTAAGTTTAAAATAGAGCTATTTCAGTAGATGTTTTAATAATACAAAAATAGTTATTTAAGAACTATGCTCAAATTCTTATTTAGAGTTAACAGCATTTTTTTATTTTTAGGAATGTAGATGCATGAAAGTTATTGCTATACTATAGATGCTCATTTTTTCTGTAAACATATGAATAAATAATTTTGTATGCTGCATGTATTAATATTAGTTTTAAGTTACTTTTTTTGTTAAAGTAAATTATAATAGTTCTGCTTGGAAAAAAATTAAGCTTGAAAAACAATGTGATAATTTCAATGTGGGCAGTTTCTGATGATCTCTCTTTCTCTCTCTCTCTTTTTCCTTGTATTTTTTTTGTGTTTAGCTGCCAGAAAGTGTTGAACATGTGGTGAGTTCTCAAGTGTAGGCAGGCAGAAATAGCTCCGTTGACTGTAATTTGAAAGATTTAGCACCATTTTGTGTTTTTTAAAAACAAACTTTTCAACATAGAAATTATAATTGGTAAAAGTTGTCCAAAAGTATTTGATGTCATTTACATTAGCTCTGAAAAGCAAGAAATAATTGAGGAGCTCTTTTGCCTGCTGCAACTTTTTTGCTTCAAGTGACATAGATTTGGGGGCACTTTTTTATTGAGTAGATGATACACCAACCTTGCTTGCGCTTATGTATTTGTTTTGTAACACAAGGCTTTATTTGCTATTTTAAATAGAAAGGCAAGTTTTTGAGTTAAGCTTTCTTTTTTTCCTGTTTGTAATTGTTAAATACCCATAGCAATAGTATCACTAAACCAGTATTTCACTTACTAATTATATTGCCATTGAATACACATGGTATACATTGATAAATTTCATGATAAACTATAGTGAGAGAGTGTTATGAAAAATCCTCATCTAAATAGTTCCTGCTAATTACAGATATTATGAAAAATAATATTCTTATCTGTTGCAATAATGTTGAATTTAAACTATTTTCTTGCCCTTGCCTTTAGTTATAATGCTGTGTTTAAAATGCTTCGCTCAATTTCAGGACAAATTTTGAGTCAGCCTTGGAGTGAATAAAGACAGTTGTTTAAATTAGTAAATTTTGGAACATTTACTCATCTACTCATATCCAAAGGGAACCTTACATAAGTGCTCATTTGCTGGCTGCAAGATGAGGAAACGTTTGTGGATATTTCTTTTTAAAGAGTAATGATCAAATGTCCATTTTAACCAGTTTGACTGTGGAATTTATTCATGGTCAGTATGACTTAGTTTGGTGGATTTCAGGATATAATTAGTCAGCTACGTACTTTTGTATTTTTACGTCAGAAATAAAAGCAACAGTATATATGTGCTGGTGCAATCTTAAGCAGAGTTATAAAGGTGGGTGGCATGTGGCAGATAAGAATGCACATAGCCTTTGCAATTAAACGTAGGTTGTAGAATCCTCCTTCTGCCACTGTTTGTTTCCTTCTTCAAGCTTGTTTCTTTTCCTGTAAAATGAGGCTAATAATAGCTGCCTCATAGGTTGTTGAGAAAATTAAATGTGATAAAGCACAGGTATTTTGTCTGGCACATGGCAGGTGCTCAGTTGCCATTATCACCCCTATCTGTTTCTCTGCTTCCGGCTGCCAGTGACCTCTCATCTGTGCTCTTCCCAGGCTTGTGCCTCTTCCGTCAGTGTTCTGTATTTTTACCTTCACACCACTCTTCACTGAAACTGGCTCTTCTGTGTTCGCATCCTCCGAGAGACCTGCTTTCCACCAAATCTATTACATTTTTCCATGTATTCATTCAACAGTTACACTGCTTGGATTTCAGAAATATCTGATACTATCCTTGCCCTTAAGTAGATCATACTCCAGTGGGGGTAATTGCAGTTGTTTTAGCATTTATCAATGTATGATAAATACTATGAAAAAGATATGAAAAATCCGTTAGAGCTTGTAAAGAAAATGAGTGTTTACTGACAGGATGATCAGAGAATGCTTTTTTGGAGGGGGCTTTGAAGAATGAGTAATAATTTATTTAGCTGAGATGGGCATGTGTGTATTTATGGTTTGGGTTTTTATCTGTAGGTGTTGGAAGATGAGAAAAAGGAAAATGGTGGGAAGGCTCTTCCTGAAGTGAGGTTCTCTTTTGCATAGAGTGTCAAGTCTAGATCACTTGGCAAGGCACCAGGCCCTTCATGCCTTTCATGGTCTGGCTCCTGCCTGTCTTTCCCAGCCTCATTTTCCATTCTGAAGTCTATGTTCCGTTAGTTCCTTAAGTCGGCCATTGATATGTTATTCTCTTTATCTATCTCTCACTTCTTGAAACTTTTTGGATTTCTTAAAAACAAGGTCTTTTTTATCTTAAGATCCCCAAGACCTCAACAAATTATTACTAAATAATTGACTACATAATGTAGTGTATCCATACAATGGACTATCAGTTAACAATATAAAAAATGAAATTGAAAACATGATGCTAAGTGACACAAGCCAGACATAAAAGGCCACGTATTATATGATCCACTTACATGAAATATCCAGAATAAGCAAATATATAGAGACAGAAAATAGACAGTGATTGCCTCCGGCAGCTTTGAGGAAGATGGGAGTGACTGCTGATAGGTTATATGGTTTCTTTATGGAGTGAAGAAAATGTTTTGAAGTTAAGTAGCGGTGAGGGCTGCAAAACTCTTTGAATATATTAAAAACCACTGAATTGTACACTTTAAAAAGGTGAATTTAATGATGTGTGAATTATATCTGAATAAAGCAGTTATTTAGAAAAATGGATAGCAATCCATGATTTCAGTGAAGCTTTATTCCAGATGGGTTACAGAAATCCTCAGAACTTCCCTAACTCTCCACTAGTTAAAAACTCTTTTAAAACACACATTTTGTCTTGTCTTTAATCAGGGTTATTCTGACATTCCTACAGGCTTATTATTGCATTCCTTATATCCTCTTAGTCTGTGATTAAGAAATGTGAGCATGATTTCTTTTTCTGAATTGCATCTAATGTTTCTCTTCTCTCTTCCACCATTTTATGGGTAGCTAGAGACCTCCTTAGAATTCTTTTTCAGAATTTGTTTCCTACTTCCTTCTTTTCTTCTTACCTCTGATTGGCAGAGATCCCTCTCACCCCATCTCATTACTAGAATGTATTCTACAACAGATATTTTAGAGTCTCATGTTTCCTAGAATAGTACCTCATGGGGTAAATGTATGATTTCCAAGTGATGGAAAATAGTCTCTTCCCCCAAGATAAAGTGGCTCCTTAATTAGTAATGAGATTTTGCCTTACCGTTTTTTACTGTAGTGGAGAATTTTTTTTTTAAGGCAGGTGATACAAATGATAGCACCCTCATCATTTCTTCCAGGAATTTAGGAGAACAAGGCTTCCTTTAAGTTCAGTTATTGAGTTTTTAAGTATTGTGAAGTCATCTTTTTTCCTTTGTTTCTCTGTTTCTCTTTTTTCCCCCTTTCCATCATTTACTGAACAGTATTGTGTGTTTGGTAATATGATGATTATAAAGATAAGTCAAAGCCCTTTTGTTCCATTAGAGAAGATAGTAAGTACACCAGTGACTTTTACATAGTGGTTCTCACCCTGGCTTCATATCACAATCATCTGGGGAGTTTTAACAATATGCCAATACTTAAGCTGTACTTCCTGAGTGGTAGGGTCTGGTTACCAGTATTTTTAAAATGCCTTGAAGCCGATTCTAAGGAGCAACCAGGATTGAGAATCGCTGGTCTAAAGCAAGATATTATAGGATTAGCAGTGTGGAGTTCAGAGACTGGAGTATGCACTTCTGGCTGAAGATCAGGAAGTCTTCGTGGGTAAGGCTACATTTGCAGTAGTTTTCAAAGATGAGTATGATTTGGCAAGGTAATGGGGGTCAGAGAGAAGAAGAGGTTGAGCAACACTGTGGAGCAAGGAAAGAATGGGTTAGTTTGAGTAGTAACCCGTGCACATAGAGAGTGTGAATATATTAATGGGAACTGAGATAGGCTAAGTGCCCAATCTCCAAGGGCCTTTAGTAGCAAGGTAAAATATAAATAAATTGGACATGATCTTTCTTAGCACAAGAAAGCATGCTGTGGGTTTTAAGCCAAGAAATGGTATAATCAGATTGAATCTTAAGAAAATTAATTCAGCAGTTTGAGACTTACGTTGCTTCCTGGGGTTCCTCAGATTGCAGAAAATCTCCATTCCCTCCTTCCCTCCCTCCCTTCCTCCCTCCCTTCCTCCCTCCTTTCCTTCCTTCCTCCTAAAGTACAGGCTGCCTGGTAAGGAAAGCTGATGGAGGATGAGACTGAGAGGAGAGTAAAAATAGGTTGGAACCAAATTTTAAAAGCTGTGTGGACTTAATGCCTCAGACAGTGGAGAACCATTGCTGAGATTTAAGAGGAAAAGGGCATGGCCATATTATGATGGGGGAAGTTTGGATGGCAGATTGGAGAGAGGAAGGTCTTACGCTAGAAGTCAGTTAAAAGGCTCTTGGCTGTGGTGGAGGCAAGAAGTTATAAACTAAGCCAGCATGAGAGGGTGGGGAGATTTTAAAAGTCATTTCAGACTTGAAGAACTAATTGCACATGGATGGAGAGGAAGAAATTGAAGGTGAGGATGGGTCTGCAAGTTCTTAGTTAGAGTAGTTACATGGTCTTGCTCTCTGATCTAAACTTACTAGCCTAACCAAACAGTTTCTCATTTTTATAATCGAGAGACCTAGAGAAATGAAATTACACTTCAAGTTTTAAGGGGAAAAATCCTTTGTCAGTGCACTAAAGTTCAGATGTCATGAAGGATATTTTCTGTATACTCATCAACCAGACAAGGAGAGGCTAGGTTCTGGAGTCCTAAGTGGGTGGGGTCTGGCAGGTACCAACAGTCCCTCAACCGGAGGATGAGCCAGTGAGTCATTGTAGGGACAGCTAAGAACTTCAGATCCAATAAACCCACACACATATGGTCACCTTATTTTTGATAAAGGAGGCAAGGATGTACAATGGAGAAAAGACAGCCTCTTCAATAAGTGGTGCTGGGAAAACTGGACAGCTACATGTAAAAGAATGAAATTAGAACACTCCCTAACACCATACACAAAAATAAACTCAAAATGGATTAAAGACCTAAATATAAGGCCAGACACTATCAAACTCTTAGAGGAAAACATAGGCAGAACACCCTATGACATAAATCACAGCAAGATCCTTTTTGACCCACCTCCTAGAGAAATGGAAATAAAAACAAAAATTTAAAAATGCGATCTAATGAAACTTAAAAACTTTTGCACAGCAAAGGAAACCATAAACAAGACGAAAAGACAACCCTCAGAATGGGAGAAAATATTTGCAAATGAAGCAACTGACAAAGGATTAATCTCCAAAATTTACAAGCAGCTCATGCGGCTCAACATCAAAAAAACAAACAACCCAATCCAAAAATGGGCAGAAAATCTAAATAGACATTTCTCCAAAGAAGATATACCAATTGCCAACAAGCACATGAAACGATGCTCAACATCACTAATCATTAGAGAAATGCAAATCAAAACTACAATGAGGTATCACCTTACAACAGTCAGAATGGCCATCATCAAAAAATCTACAAGCAATAAATGCTGGAGAGGGTGTGGAGAAAAGGGAGCCCTCTTGCACTGTTGGTGGGAATGTAAATTGATACAGCCACTATGGAGAACAGCATGGAGGTTCCTTAAAAAACTAAAAATAGAACTACCATACAACCCAGCAATACCACTACTGGGCATATACCCTGAGAAAATCATAATTCAAAAAAAGTCATGTACCACAGTGTTCATTGCAGCTCTATTTACAATAACCAGGACATGGAAGCAACCTAAGTGTCCATCGACAGATGAATGGATAAAGAAGATGTGGCACATATATACAATGGACTATTACTCAGCCATAAAAAATACCGAAATTGAGTTATTTGTAGTGAGGTGGATAGACCTAGAGACTGTCATACAGAGTGAAGTAAGTCAGAAAGAGAAAAACAAATACTGTATGCTAACACATATATGTGGAATCGTAAAGAAAATGGTTCTGAAGAACTTAGGGGTAGGGCAGGAATAAAGACGCAGACGTAGAGAATGGGAGAATGAACTTGAGGACACGGGGAGGGGGAAGGGTAAGCTGGGACAAAGTGAGAGACTGGCATGGACTTATATATACTACCAAATGTAAAATAGATAGCTAGTGAGAAGCAGGGAGATCAGCTCGGTGCTTTGTGACCACCTAGTGGGGTGGGATAGGGAGGGTGGGAGGGAGACGCAAGAGGGAGGAGATATGGGGATATATGTATATGTATAGTTGATTCACTTTGTTATAAAGCAGAAACTAACACACCATTGGAAAGCAATTATACTGCAGTAAAAATGTTAAAAAAAAAGAATGTAAAATCAAGAAGAAACTTTATTTTAAATGAAAAAAAAACCCAAAAACTTCAGATCCAGACAGAGGAACATGCTTCAGTTTCTGTGTAGACTTTTGAGAAGAAAGTATATGACATAAATCCAGGAAGACAAGCCATATTCTCCAAGAAGAAAAGGGCAATCAATAATGGGAAATGGTGGTGTGATGTCAATAGGAAAACCTTGGCTATTATCATCTATGTTTTCTACAGAGTTTAGGACATTGACCCATCATGATTTCTTGTTTCCTACCTAAACAGTATTTCAAGTAACAGCCTTAATGTTCATCAGAAGCAGAACTTAACATTTATTCCCAAATGATTTAAGACTAGAGATGTGGCTTCAAAGCTTCTAGGCTAGCCACCAAATGATCAGGTCAGAAGCATGAACCTGACTTGTGAGGGCGTATTGGCTCACTGGAACCACACAAGGAATAATCAAGAAAGAGCCAAGAAAAAGAGAATCATTGACAAGAACATGATTTAGATGTCTGGTCAGCTTATTCTTTCCCCAAGGTAGTTGTCAGTAGCCTAGATCTGAGGAGACCCCACATGAGGTATGAAATAGTGGATAAGAAAATGTAGCCACTGAGCAGCAAGGAGAGAAAATATCCTTGAAAATTGTAAAGGTGTGAGTTATTTTCTAAGACCAGATAATTTAATTTATTGATAAAATAACTTGCTCACGTCATCTGTGAAAACTTCTCTATGTGCTGATTCCTAGAATCTGTGCTGTTACTTGCAGTTGTTGTTTCCGATACCACCTGCCCCCCAACTGTACCAAGTTAAAATTACATGGTTTCTTTTTACGCATTTGCCTGCTGTCGTGTGAACTGATGACATGGTGTCCACTCAGTATCTCCAGTGGTCAGCTTATTGCATCCAGGACGAGGCCTCATATTTGAAATGGAGACGCAGGAGGGTGACCTGGCAGTTGGATCTAGAAAGCAGTGCTTCTTGTGATTCAGAGTCCTTTAAGAATTTGGTGCAAATCATCTCTCTCCAGAAAAGCTTCCACGGGCACTAAAATCTGTATTTTGTAAGGTTTCACTAGGATCTGTGGCCCAAGGGTAAGAACTTTAGCTTTAGAACATGCTTTAGAATTTTGACCAGGTTCTTACTCTAGAAGTTAGTTGCATTTATGAGGCAAATCATTCATTAATTCAATAGGTATTAAATGAGTACCAATTTTGTGCCCATTTGTGGGATGTATCTGTGAGCAAGACCTTAGGAAACTTACATTCTATGTGGAGGTAGATAATAAGTAAATAAATAAAATAAATTCAGATTAGTACTATGTACTGAGAGGAAAATAACATGGTCATGTGTCAGAGTGGCCATATGCGAGAAACTGTTTTAGACTGAGTGCCCAGGGCAATTGAGATGAGACCTAATTCATTAATCACTAAGACTATAAATCAGCTATTTTGATAATGACTTTTAAGAAGTCAGCCACACGGTTAATATCAATTTCCTTCTTAACTGCTGTAAGTATATCATATTTTGAGAGCATCTCTGTTCTCTGTACTTGGATGCATTCATATTGCATAAAGTAATGCTGTCCTCTGGTGGTAGTCAGTTTAATAGCATGCCAGCTCTACTTGGGCAAATGGCAAATCTATTTCAAGGGTGTACTCTATTCAGTGGGATTTATTTCTAAAAAATAGATGTCTTTTTTAGATTGCTTTTGATTTTAAAAGTTCTCTACAATTATAATGCATTTGAAGATCTTATTTAATCTTAAATAAATGCTTGGAGTAGTTTTCTGTATTCAACAATACTTACACAATGGAAGGAAAGATTACCTAGGAAATAGGAAGCACTCAACTCTCAGAACTGAAAGCAGATTAATGGTAAAAAATAAATCAGACAAAGTGAAGTGCTAATTCAAGTGTGGTAAAGCTGAGACTTGAACTTGTTCATCAAAACATCTATGATATTCAATTCCCCATTCCAAAAGGCTTATATATACCTTACAACACTTTATTAAGTAGAAAACTTTTTAAAAGAATATACTTTGGAATTTGAAAAGACAAATGACATTATTTAGGAACAGTGAACATTGTTAATACAACTTTATATTAAACAATAAAATTCCATTGATATATGACCATATTCTTAAATTTAATCTTCTAATTATTTGGTCTTTCTTTTAAATACCAATTTTTTAATATTTTGTTTTTTACAATATGGACATTTTCTAACTCTTTTCTAAGTTTTTAATTGAAAGGTTCCTTTTAGAATAATGATTTTATCTCCTAGTAGTTTTTTTTTGTTGTTTTTTTTTTTGTTTTTTTTTTTTGCTGTACGTGGGCCTCTCACTGTTGCGGCCTCTCCCATTGCGGAGCACAGGCTCCGGACGCGCAGGCTCAACGGCCATGGCCCACGGGCCCAACCGCTCCGCGGCACGTGGGATCCTCCCAGACCGGGGCACGAACCCGTGTCCCCTGCATCGGCAGGCGGACTCCCAACCACTGCGCCACCAGGGAAGCCCCCTCCTAGTAGTTTTTTGTTTTGCTTTTTTATTTTAGAAAATATACATAACAGATTTGAGGAAGTATTAGGTACCTAACAGAAAAATTTGACTTACTTCTCTAAGTCTAGGAAAAATATATTGTGCCTAGAGTCTTCTGTTACAGTGGTGTCTCTTTTTAAGGCCCTTGATTGAGTAATTTATTTCCATTCTTTCTGGTAGTTACCTCAATAAGAGTAAAACCCGTCAAGATTGATAACGGCACATATTTCTAGTTGAATCTTTATCAGCTGATATATACAGTTTTGAATTATTCACATTCCATGGTCTAGTCATTATGTACTACTTGAATGCAATTTAAAAATGCAGTTGTGTAATTTGGTTTTGAATGCCCCATAGTGATTTCATAATTATGGCATAAATCCCAAAAAATGGTCTGAAATTATTTTTGACTAAAGATAATGTGAGTGGAGAGAGTATGTAATTTAACTAGACAGTGTGGATTTTTGTTTACATTTATTTCACAGAAATAATGATATCTAGCCTTTATTTCATCTTCCATGATCTTTTGCTGGATAGGACACCTGAAGCTCCTTGGTCTCTTTTATTTTATGCTTAGCTTGAAAATGTTGAGTTAATATTGTTTTTGAAGGTGGGCTGGTAAGAATTAAAGGAACATCTTTGTAAGGACTTCAGTGGGGAAAAAAAAAAAGGAGCCTCTCTATATGTGATACTTTGATATTCTGATAGATTGACTTTCTTTTAGGTATGGAAGGGGGAAATGGCCAGAACTTTATTTGAAGGAACGCTAGACTTTTAGAATATATATACATGTGTGTGTATTTGTTTTGTTAGTTGCTGATCAGTGATTTTCATTTAACTTTCAGTTCATACCAACCTCAGCATTGCTCTACATGTGTTGCATCTTCTCATGACTAGGAGAATTTACTGTGAGAAAAACTAGTTCTCTCAGGGATCATGTCTACGTTTTTTCCACCTAGGAGTAAAAACCAGATATTTCTTAAATAGACTACAAAAACTGAATCAGTTTTCAATTGCAAAACTGAATCACCTTGATTATGCTATTTTAAATATTAAGCATATTTTTACCTTAATTAAAATAACTTATGATAAGCTTGACCTTCTTTAACCTCTAAAGAATTAAAAGTGCCAATCTTAGCATTCTTATTCTGTTTAATGTATTTTCTCTCTTCGACTTCGTAAATATGATGGAAAATGTTTGTTGAAGAGTGTTTTGGGGATTTATCTTTTTAGTTTTGGAATCTAAGCTAATTCTTAGTGAAAATAAAATCCCCAAATTAGGCTCATTATTGCTTTTCTAACAATGGCTTCAACAATCATATATGAATACCAGGAAAAAAGGGAAAGAATACATAAGATGAACTTTATATAACAGCATGCCATTGCCAGAAATTAGTATCTAAAATAGAATGTGATGGATCAGTTGGGGTTCAGAACTTTATGGCTTTTTAGTTAGTCTTCGTGCAGAGCCTTTTCAGTTTAGTGGCTCCTTTTAATGTTGCATAGAATGTCTTGCTATTCTAAAAAGGCACACTGATGAAATGATAGTAACAACTCTGCCATCGTTTCACTAATATATATGCTTCATTGGTATGTTCACTGTTTATGTTGCACTAGCCCGTGGCTTTCTATGACATTTAAGTTAATATGATAGATGCAGCCTTACTTTGCAACATTTTAGTATTTTTATAATAAAAGGAGTATTTCCCTCCATCTGCAGGTGCTGCTGTTTTTTCAAACGAAGGAAAAGGAAAACCATACAGCGCCACAAATGACTCTGGACACAGACAGATCATGGGGAGTTACTTACATGTTCATCTGCTGTCTTGTGATTAAAATCATCTCTGTAGTGACCACATATATTTTCAAGGACTCACTGTTAGAAACAAAAATGTCATACTTTCATACTTCATTTTGTGGTTGTCTTACATTCGTATTTTTTTCTAATTTAACTTTTATGGAAGCTTTAAAGTTTTGTCAAAACATGAGTGCTTTGCCCATCATTGAATGGAATGGACCAATGAGGTGGTATTGATGAATTACAGTTCTGTAGAACATTTTTCAGAAGCTCTCCTCCTGTTGTAGAAAGCAGTACAGTATCTTAAATGTCAACCAGTTATATACCTAATCTGATTTTTATAACTTCTGTAAGAGAATAATCAAAGAGGAATTTTCTCCCCAGTGGATAATGCAACAGAGAAAACAGAGTTGCCCAAATATTTAAAAGAAGTTATCCCTTGAGAAGATCATTATCTGTGTGACATCTGCATTGATTTCACTGCTACTGTCGGTACTGCTATTCATGAGTCATACTAACATTCTCTCTGTGAAATCATGGTACAGTTACTGCCCAGAGGTACTGAGGAAAAAGCTCTATGGGTTTGGCAGATGGTAGTGGTAAAATGAATCACAAGTAGTGTGGTAAATATGAGCTCTGCTTTTGTTGCACCACTATGTGAAGTACAGTGTTGTCGAAGTGGCAAAAGCGCTTATTTTTTAAAAATGCAAAATATTTGTATAATGTAACTTTATGCTTCCAGATAATAATGTATGTTAGACAGCAAGAAATGAATACTTTGAGAAATGATATATGTTGGAGTTTTTTGAAAAATACACTAAGGAGAAGGAATAAATGTGAATCTCACCACATCATATGAGGCTGAAGTCTAAGGAGATCCCACTGAAACCTGCTGCTGAACGATTACATTCTCCTTAAGCAGAAAACTTTGGATGTGCCACACAATGGTGTCTGTTTATTAATTATTTGCCCTTTGATTTAAAAAAAAGACCCTCAGCAATAAAAACGGGGTCACTCTATTGCCCTCTGCGCACATTAGTCTCTTGTATTCAACTTTGCTGGTTCTCTGGAATTTTCCTACTTTTTAGCATAATTTTGATGATTGAAAACTATTTTGGAGAGGATGGGTCAGGTGCTTTGTCCCCATAGTCTTTTGAAGTGCCTGCATATGAACAAAGTAATGGTTCTGTAAAAAAAGGAAACCCATTCCACTTTTCAAGTATGCTTTGTTTTAAGCCATGAATACACAGGTATACTTTTGTCACATTCTACTAGCCAGAATTTGCAAGGAGAGTTAAGACAAAAAGACTGGCTAGAAAGATAATTATGTTGTTCAAATCTCACATTCACCTTTCATTTATGAACTTGTTGCTTACTCCTTCCACTCAGCCCCTTCTTGTTGTCTTTAAGTGTGTGCCTCCGGGCATGCTTATTTATTTTTATTGTCTCAAGGTAACATTTAAAATATGTAATTAAAGTAAATAAATCTACATTTTTGACATTATTGCATTTACAGGAATTTAACTGTACTTTGTAATTTATTTTTCTTATTAGCCAAAAGTTCAGTGCATCGTTTTTGACGAATTAGGCACCCATATGAATACCGCAAATCAGGACATTATCATTGTTGCTCTGAATCTATAAATGATCTTTATAAGTTCTTGATTTTAAAGACCTACACTCAGCCTAGAAAACACTTGTTGTATAATTTGGTCAACAGTTTCCATTTTATCTATTTGTATACTGTCATGATGTCTTAAACTACAGGAGTTACATACTGAGTTTTTATTTTTGTTTGCTTTGAGCAAGGTAGATGGATGTTTTGGCCATTATAATGTGAAACCACTTCTTTCTTTACAGTATTTGACCAAATTTGTGTGTCTATGATATTTGTAAATACATGCGATATCTGTATTTCTTATCATAAGCCTGTTTAGTTTTATTCTCAGTAGGGTTTTTGGACTGTACAGTGTTTATATGATCTGAACTCCTTATACATAAGAAGGTGTGTATATTAATCCAATTATGGACTTAAAATATTTTAAAACTATAAATACCCTTATTTGCTGCAAAGACCAGTGTGTAGACATTTGCTTTTTAGCAATATTTTTAAGTGCTCCATTTTAATGCCAAGGAATAAGTCTTTTGGCAACACAAACTGGTCAATAATAGGTAATGCAGGTATGTTCAGGTTAAGCCAACAATGTTTTGCATTTTTATGCTTCTTTTCTGTCAACACTAATGAAGTCAACATTGCCTGAATGTCTGAATAATGAAACACATCCCTGTTTAAAAGTATGTAACTGAAAAAGAAATAAAAAATAAAGGTAGTTTTTTTAAACTTGCTCTTTCCCCTTTCCTCTAATATGGGTAAAATAATGCCACTTACTGAAGACAGGAATTTTAAAAATTCAGTTTATTTAATTTACTAAATGTGAAAAGCAGAGCTAAAGGAATATTCGTTTGTGTTTTTTGATTTTGTTTTGCTTTGTTGGAACCCTATTGTAAAGAGTGCATATCTGGAAGTATCTAAGCTTTCTTTAATGAAAGTTAAAAAAGATTTTTTTATACTTCTCTGAACTCCTTAATAGAGCAATTAATTAGAACTAATGCCACTAATAAACCGAGGGAAACAAGCTGAATCATTTCATTCCTTTTCAAAAATGAAGTCATATTATGATCACAGAAATGAAATATTATTAACTCCAGTTTTAAGTGAATGACTTTAATATCATTCCAGATGAAGAGCATGTATCTGTGACAGTATCTCACAGTTCATCATTGTGCTAGGTGCTTTAAGGGGTTTTACAAAATGGTGCTCTGCTTACTGAAAGATGCCAAAGGTAAGATAAGTCAAAGCAGCACACACTAAGCCCATGTGTGTCCATTAAGCACCACCATTCAGAAAGAATAAGATATGGAGATGAAACATACCAAGTTAAGCATGGGTTAAAAGGCCCTATCTAGAAATATCTGACCTGAGATTAGGGTTCAATCTGAATGACTGTATAGTTGCATTAGCCCCCTTTGCTTTTGCAAGTGACAGAAGCTTAACATGGCTTCAGCAATAGGCATGCACATTATTACATTTAACTGGAAAGTCCAGTGATAGGAGTAGCTTCAGGCATGCTTGATCCTGGTGCAAAGTTCACGAGTCTGTTTTTCTCTGTATCTCTCAGTTTTGCTTCCTACCCTGCTGTTTTCATTGTCAGGGAGATTCTTCATGTGTGATGGTAAAGTGACCACCCAGCAGCTTCAGACTTCTGCCATAATCTCGGCCAAAACAAAAAACAGTTTCTCTCAACAGTTCCAGCAAAATCCCAAGACTGACATTTATTCCTTCATTGGTTCACATGCCCACCCTCGAGCCAACTACTGTGACCCAGGGAATGTTGTTCTCCCATCTTCAGAGGACACACTGAACTGAGAAATAAGGTAGAAGGGGATGTTCCCCAAAAGAAAATGAGGATATTGTTACCAGAAGGAGAGTGAATGGATACTGCGCAGGCAATCTAGATATCTGCAGTCATGGTGAGAAAAACAAAATAGAGTATAAAGGCAAACTTAATTGTTTTAAATTAGAAAACATTGTTATTACTGAGACTTATTAATGTGAATATATTATTGGAAATCACTAATATAGTGAATGAATACATTTGAAAAATGTTTTGGACTCAGGTAAAAACAGAGGTCATAAGTACCCTATTTGATGTGCTTTTGTTTAGTTTTAAAGGTTTTTGTGATAGAATTGGATTAGTAGAGTTAAAAGCTAACCTTTCTTCTAGAAGAGAAATAAATTGAATTATAAAGCTTTGCTGATGTTTGGGATAACTAGTTTCTTCTCTGACCATCTCTAATACAGACCCACATATTATTTTCTTAGGAAATTTACTTCATAAGAATACATGGATCGTAACCAAAGAAAGAACTACATATAGAAGTATTATCAGGTAATACTGCTGGGATATGAAAATGGTTTTAGAAAGAACAGTTGTTCACAGAAATGTTTACCACACTGTGATTTTACTCAAATTGAAGAACACTCATGCACTGCTCTAGATGAGGGGTTGGCAAACTTTTTTGTAAAGTTTAGGATTTATGGGCCAAAAGGCAAAATTGAGGCTTTTATGTACTTCTGTAATGAGAAAGAAAACAAATTTCCACTACTTTTTTTTTTTTTTTTTTTTTTTTTTTTTTTTGCGGTACGCAGGCCTCTCACTGTTGTGGCCTCTCCCGTTGCGGAGCACAGGCTCTGGATGCGCAGGCTCAGCGGCCATGGCTCACGGGCCCAGCCGCTCCGCGGCATATGGGATCCTCCCAGACCGGGGCACGAACCCGTATCCCCTGCATCAGCAGGCGGACTCTCAACCACTGCGCCACCAGGGAGGCCCTCCACTACTTTTTTATTGATGAAATTAAAAATATATATGAACACTTGAGTACAAAATTTTTGTAATACAGGTTTAATGGTAAAAATTAAGTTATTTTGAGAGGATAATATTTTACTTAATTGGGGTTTGAAATCGATTGCAAATGTTCATCTGTTATGCTGATTTGTAATGAGATTTTACGTATTTCATCTCTGAAAATGTCTTCATACAGATAGATACTACCAAATACTGTTATCAGTCCACAAGTGTGTGGATGTTAATTGAGCATATTCACCATTTGGAAGGTGTTTATAGAATTCCATTAGATTCTGCTCTTGATATTTGCCTTTGACCTATCATTACACTGCAAATTAATTACTTCCTTTTAAAGTTTAGATGGATGCTCCTTATTTATACAGTTAAGTGGATTTTGTAATATGGAAATTTCCTGTGCACTTGGATTGAGATCCAAAAATGTAGCTGGAACTGCAGTTGAGTTTGGAAAACACATCCACTGCAAATTTGTGTGGGAATGGATATCTTGCTGCTTGTGTTAACTAGACAGCATGGGAAGTGTATAAAGCAGCTTGACATAACTTGTGATTTAAACAGCATTAGTTGTCATCAAAATGACTTTGTTGCAGTATAAATTTCACATATAAGTGATGTTTTGCCTTGTAATTTTTTTTTTTTTTTTTTTTTTTTTTTTTTTTTTGCTGTACGTGGGCCTCTCACTGTTGTGGCCTCTCCCCATTGCGGAGCACAGGCTCCGGACGCGCAGGCCCAACGGCCATGGCTCACGGGCCCAACCGCTCCGCGGCATGCGGGATCTTCCCAGACCGGGGCACGAACCCGCGTCCCCTGCATCGGCAGGCGGACTCCCAACCACCGCGCCACCAGGGAAGCCCTGCCTTGTAATTTTTAAGTTGAAGTTATTAAGAAACATTATGAAATCTGCAGCAAAGGCTAATTTTCAAATCCATTCAGTGTTCGTTAATAATAGGTGAGGGTGATACTCATTCAGAAAAAAATTCACTTTTGGTCCTGAGCTCAAAAAATTTCAATAAAACTTTATTACTTCTATCAAACTGCTGTTTAGTTGGGCAAGTCAGGATATTCAGTTTCTGTTTCTAAAAAAAATGGAAGTAATGATAGTTAAGACTGCAAGAGTGAATGAAATTCACCATTGACTTTACTAGTTCATTAACATGATATTCAAATAGTTCCCACAAAATACCTGCTGATGAATAATATAAAGCATAAACATTGACTTTAAACATTTTACATTTTCACAAGCTTTGTAAATTTGCCCAGTAAACCTTTTTCTGCTCCACATGTGTTTACCACCATTAAGTTACTTCACATCTTAGCAGATTCTACTTTAATTAGCACGGATGTTTTCTCAAGTTCTTTAAAAATATTCTTTCTTATAGTTGTTCCATGGAGACTATTCACAGAGGGTACTTCTTGAGGCACTTCAAACTCAGTATTGACTTCCCTAGTAATCAATAGCTGGCAGTATTGGTAACATCTGTTGACTCATCAAAAGCCAAATCATTTTGCCTTGTCTTTTAGTTGGCAATTGATGTCTTCAAGCAACTGTCCTTGCTAAAAAGCTAGTGGCCTACAACATGTTTTTCTCCTCTGGACACACATTTTAGCTGCTGCAGTCAAACACAATTAACTTTAACTCACCATCAATACAGAGCATTCTTTGCTCGGCTAACAAATGAGCCACTTGGAAAGTAAGTGGCTTGCACCCTCATTCTCATTTTTTTGTGTGTTTGAATAAATTCTATTGTGATGAGATATTCTGTTTTAAAGTTTTCTAGTTGTTCTTACTGTTGCTTTTCTGTGAGTTGGGGATATTGTGATGAGTGCTTAGTCTGGTAATGTGAAAATAAATTGTATTCTTTTAACACAGCTGAAGTGTCATTGCATAATAAACATGATGCTTTGCCATATAACTGTATAACAAAATAATCCACGTTCAACTGTGCCTTAGAAGCACAACACTCAAAGTTCACTTTACTTTTTTTTTACATGATTAATATTCATTAGTAATAAAAAATAATAAAATGTATGACAGTATGTGTGGCACTTGAAATGCTGTCAAATTATAACTGCATCACTGAGATTTGTAGTGTGTTGAACAGTGTAAAGCAGTGAGAGCACCACATATGGTCTCTGTCACAACTGTTCAACTCTGCCTTTGTAGCATGAAAGCAGCCATAGACAATATGTAAATGAATGAGTATGGCTGTGTTCCAATAAAATTTTATTTATGGACACTGAAATTTGAATTTCATATAGTTTTTATGTGTCATGAAGTATTCTTTTGATTTTTTTAACCCATTTAAAAATATAAGTACCATTCTTAGCTCGTGGGCCAAATAATAACAGGAGGCGGGCTGGATTTGGCTTATAGACTGTAGTTTGCCAACCTCTGTTCTAGACCACATTGGAAAGATTTGGATGTTGGAGGTTAATTTTTTTTAACCTAATTGAGTGACACACTTATCAAAAGATAACTTTTCTTCACTTTATAAAAGGAAGGGTCATTTTGAAGTAACACCAAGAATTATGATAATGTTAAAGAAAATGCATCATAGCACATATGGGAGTTAGAAATAAATGAGATAATTCCAGCTCCCATATGAACTTAGATGTTGAATCAGTGCATGGTCTTGGAAAGAGCATGAATTTGGGGACCAAACAAATATAATTTGATTCTCAGCTTCTTCACTTTCCTTGTGAGAACTGTGACAAGTTATTTGACTTCTTAGCATCAGTTTCCTCACCTCAGATTGGAGTAATGCCTTCTTTGCAGCATGTCTCTGAAGTTTAGCAATGATATTTATAATAGCTCTCTGTGCAAGCTGCCATTTACCATTTCTTTCATGATAAACTATAATTGAAAACTGAGCAGCACCTTTATTTCTCACACAGAGTGTATGCTTCTGCTCCTTGAGACAGGAATAAGGTCTGGTATTTATTAAACTGTGCCTTAGATCGAAGCTGTCATTCCTATCTGTTTAAAAATATTTGCACTCTAATTCTATCGCATTGCACAATTGACTGTTTTGACTCAATTAATGGCATTGATAAATTCAAAATCATTCTATACCTTTTTTGATAAAAATAACAAACAGCAGAGGGCAAGGGCAAAACCCTATATCAAGTGACTCTAATCCTGCCTTAAGGTGAGTATCAGTCCACTGAACGCATAACACAATACCTAAGTGGTCTCTCTAATCCTTCTCCACTGCTTGACTACCATTAGCTATTTATGTTTTTCTGAAATCTAGGTGAACCAATCAGTCCATTTCTTTGCCCTCCCATTCTCATTATCCCATCTGAAAAAGGAACTGGATTTAGTTTGCAATGTCTTTCCTAGTGAATCCATGTTTACTTATAAAGATCACCATTTCTAATATTACAAATTGCCTTTTAACTAATTCAGTCTAATCTTACTTGGAATCAACATTATTTATCAACCTGTAGCTGTCTAATCTACCCTTTTCTTTTTTTAAAATAGGAATTTCATTTCCAGTCTAGTCTTTTTGCCTTGCTCCATTTACCACCTGCCAAGTCTCTCAGGATGGCTTTTGTCCAGGTCTGGAGACTTAGTTGTTCTTTGAAAATATTTGTACCTGTGATGGGCTTCATTTCCTTCTTGCTTTTCCCCCTCATCCCCCACTTAACTTTCTAGACTGAAGATTATTCTTGATTAAAAAAAAGATGGTAAAAGAAAATTTTTAAAGAAGCTAAGTCTTACATTCTTTTTGTCATTCTTCAACCCTTTCCTTACATTTGGCTCTACACGTAGTTTATAAAACCCTTTTTTATTGACTTTAGCTTTTTTTTTTTCCTTTTAAGAAATCATCAGCTAATTGGGGGGGTGTTAAAGATTTTACCATTTCTTATATTCATTTGCTATGCACACTCTATTTATTTCCAGTCTTTTAAGAGTCAAACTTGTCAGAAGAGACATTTTTTGCAGGCTTGCTCCTTTTTTTCCCCCCTTATCAGAGCCATTTTTAATTGCAGAACTGGAATCACAGTCTTGAGTTCCCTTCACTAGGTATCACCAATCTTAAGATGAGATGATCACATTCTCTCAAGATTCCTGACCCTACCACTCTATCAATCAATTCCTTCTTGCTGGTCATTTTGGTGGTCCAGAGTAGTAACTTCAATTTTTGCTATCTCTATTTTCTGGAAGATTAGTTTTTTTGGCATATAAAGAATTATCAGATGCTCTGGATATGTTAAAATAAGAGAGATGTGGTTTGGACAATCAGAGCTCTCTATCATGACTAAACTTTGTTTCCCAATTCTGGGCTTTTTAAATTAAGGTTTATGTATTCAACTACTTTTTTTTTTTTTTTTTTTAACACCTTGTTACAGGCAATGGGCTGTGTGCTTAAATCTGATTTTCTTTTTCTGGCCTGGCATTCTGTAATGTATTTTCATAGTTGTATCCTGATGTTTTCCTCTCTTCTTTTCCCGCATATTTTCCACAGTGCATTTTACCTTGGGTGTCCAAGTTTCAGTGTTATAAGTCCAGGATACTTCCCTATACCTCTCCTCATTTGTGTGTATTCCAATCAGGAATCTCGCCATACCCAGTATTAGTAACTCCTGTGTCATATCTACCACACCCTTATCTAAATCTTGTTGTTTATAGCTCTTGTCTGTACATTAGTGTGAAGACTGCTGGGTGTTGTTTTCAAACTTCCTGCTTAAGTTCTCTTCTTGAGTGAATCACTTGGCCATCTCTAACCTGATGATGTATATAACAGCCGCTTTCTTGTTTTTTATCTGATCTTTTCACCCGCATCCTCATTCAGTTAAAAAAATCTCTTTAACAAGTCAAATATACTCATACCAATATCTCATGAGATGACATTCTACCCATTTTAAATTGTGCCTTGGAAATTAAAATCTCATTTAAAAATACCATATGGGCAAGAAAATCACTTACTTCCTTCTTGTACTTTGTATTTTGTCCTGAATCCCATACTGACTTTGTCAGGATGCCCTAAATATTCTATAATCAGCTTTTTTTGGAATTTAATATTATAAATTGTGTATAAATATGTAAATATATAAAATGAATTATAAAAATTTGGCAATTAGAGCTATTTTTCCTCCACAGTAATTGGTGCTTAAGTTACTTAAATGGCAACAACAGCTGAAAATAGTACCTTGACAAATTAACATCCGGACAAACCTGTATGGTCTCTTCTACAGGTTTGGCTGGTAGAAGACCGAAAGAGAGGACTAAGAATTGAAAGTACTTATTTTTCATATTCAAGAAAGGTTTAAGGCTATTCTTTAGTCAAAGTCCTAAGTTGCGAACAAGCAACCACTGTTAATCAAGATAACTTCCAATCAGTTCACAAGCGCTGACAGTGAATCAGTGACAATATCACTGCAGTGGCCTTGCTTCTGAAAATGAGCAAGTCGACAGCAACCTGACTCCAGCCTTCTGAAGCGGAGCAAATCAGTGACAGCCCCACGTTTGCGGACAACAGCTGAGAAGAAGTGCCTCACTCCAGGGGCCACACTCCTGAAAGGCAGCTGGCCAGCAGCAGCCTTCCTCCCGTGACACACCCCAGGGGTTTTAGCAGCCTTTTTGGTTTTCCTAAACCCTGCTGCACCATTGTAAATAGTTCATTTTTTACATTTTTCTCTATTACTCTGTGTCCTCTCTCTCCTGTGAAGCTGACTGATACATTGAGGTATAGGAAAAAAAAATTTTTTGAGTAATGGATTTTAATGTAAAAAAATGTTTGGAAAGTACTGCCCTAAATCATCAGGGAATATTATATTCATTCCTTATGTGGTACTTAAGAAAACAGAAAGCTATATATTCTATATATTAATAATATATAGAAAGATTTCTACCCTAATGTGTTAAACAAGATCTGACACCAGGATCAACAAAGCTTTCATGGTCAAGACTATCTACTTGTGCCGACTCATTTCTCAAGAAGGCCTGCTTGGCAAAGTAGATTAAGCCTCCTTTGTGCATGTCTTAAGAGAAACAGCTCTGAGTTTTAGGTCTCTCACAGAAGGATCAACTATTATCAGTAGTGTTGGGCAGCTAGAGTCTCAGCTCTGGGGGGATATGGGACCCTGAAGGAAAGGTAGCGAGAAACTGGGCACCGTTAGGGCATAGGGGGCTGTGGTTGAAGGTTTGGACTTTGTAGTTGGATAAACCTGTGTTTAAGTCATGGTTCTGACACTTGATGGCTCTATGACCTTGGGTAAACTGCTTAACCTCTCTAAGCCTCAGTTGCCTCATTTCAAGAAGGAAATTAATACCACTGATTTTACTAAGTTTTGGTGAGGAAGATGTGATATGTTAATTGTAGCCAAGTTTGGCTCATAGTAGGTGCTCAATGAATAGTAGCTGTTATTGGCTATTATTTAAGCAGTACAGGGCAGAAAATTACCAAGGAAAAGGTGATGTGATGGAAACCTCGATTGTACACTTAGCATGAAACTGAGGCATATGTTTGTAGTAATTCAAATATCTGTGAATGATGCGTTTGTGGCAAGGAACAAATCAATGGAGAAATTAAATTTATTTTGGAGATAACAGAAAAAAAGACTACTGAGAGAGATGGTAGTGATTCTAGTGACTAAGTGTCATATATTCCCTCTCTCTCTTCCACCTCAGCAGGGACACATTGGCTTCAGAGAAAGAGGACTGGAATAGGAAATTAGAAATGTGTTCTGTTCAGGAATTAACCGCCAACTAGATTTGTCAATCTTTCTGTGTATCCATTTCATCTCTAAGGGAACTGTTAGGGACTGAAAGTTTGTATACCCTCAAAATTCATATGTTGAAACCGTAACACCCAGTGTGATGGTTTTAGGAGGTGAGGGCTTTGAGAGGTAATTAGATGAAGTCATGAGGGTAGGGCCCCCACTATGGGGTTAGTGTCCTTATAAGAAGAGGGAGAGAGACCTGAGTTCTCTTTTTCTCTCTCTCTGCCACGTGAGGGCACAGCGAGAAGGTAGCCCTCTGCAAGCAAGGAAGAGGACTCTCACCAGGTACCAAATCTGCCATTCCACCACCTTGATCCTGGACTTCCCAGCCTCCAGAACTGTTGTTTAAGAAACCCAGTTTATGGTATTTTGTTTTGCCAGCTTAAGCTGACTAACACAGATTTTGATACCAAAAAATGGAATGCTCTTGTAACAAATACCTAAAACTGTAAAAGTGGCTTTGGAATTGGGCAAGGGGTAGAAGTTGGAAAAATGTTGAGGTACATGCTAGATAAAACTGAGATTGCCATGATGGGACTATTAAAGGTGATTCTAGTGAGGACTCAGAAAGAAAAGAGGAGAGCCGTAGAGAAAGCCTCCATCTCCTTAGAGAGTAAGAACACAAATTATGCCAGCAAAAAATGTTGGTAAAAAGTTGATAGTAAAGGCTGTTCTAGTGAGGTCTCAGACCAATATGAGGAAAGGCTATTGGACAATGGAAAATAGGTGATTCGTGTTACAAAGTGGCAGTGAACTTGGCTGAACTGTCATAGTGTTTTGTGGAAGGTAGGACTTGTAAGTGATTAAATTGGATATTTAGTTGAGCAGATTTCTAAGCAAAGTGTTGAAGGAGGAGCTTGGTTCCTCCTGACTGCTTAGAGTAAAATGTGAGAGGACAGAGATGAATTGAAGAAGAAATTGCTAAGCAAAATGGAACCAGAACTTAAAGATTTGGAAAATTCGCAGCCTATCCATATTGCAAAAAAATGGAACAGCTTGTTCTGAGGAGAACATTAAGAGTGTGGCTGAACAACCATTTGATAAGGAGATTAATATGGGTGTGAACCACAGACTAAATCAAGTACCCCAGGAGAAACACTGCCACTTTGAACTGAAGGGAACAGAGTTGGGATGAAGTGAAAGAAGGCTGTCAGATTTCTTAGATCCTACAGGACTGGATCATACAGCTATCCAGCTGTGAACATGTGCTATTCTTTTTTTTCTTTTTTTTAATTTATTTTATAGAAGTATAGTTGATTTACAATGTGTTAATTTCTACTGTACAGCAAAGTGACTCAGTTATACAGATATATACATTCTTTTTCATATTCTTTTCCATTATGGTTTATCACAGGATACTGAATATAGTGCCCTGTGCTATACAGTAGGGCCTTTTGTTTATCCACTCTATATATAATTGTTTGCATCTGCTAATCCCAAACTCCCTATCCATCACTCCTTCACCCCCCAACACCTTTGGCAATCACAAGTCTGTTCTCTGTGAGTGTTTCGTGGATAAGTTCTTTTGTATCATATTTTAGACTCCACATATAAGTGATAATCATATGGTATTTGTCTCTCTCTTTCTGACTTTCTTCACTTAGTATGATAATCTCTAGGTCCATTCATGTTGCTGCAAATGGAATTATTTCATTCTTTTTTAGAACATATGCTATTCTTCAAGACAAGGAAAGAATGATCCAGAAGGCAATTCAGAGATCATAAGAGCTGCCTGCATATTTTCTAAGGTTGGGGCCATCACCTCGGTTTCAACAGGTCAGACAGTGGCTGCCTGGAGCCTTGCGGGTGGGGCTGCCCAGAGCCTAAGGACTGCGACCCATCAGGCAGAGCTACAGGTGAGATTGCTCTCCCAGTGGCCTTAAGGCAGAGCATTGAACCAAAGGGGATTATTCCTCAGCTTTAAGATCTAATCGTATTTGCCCTGCTAGGTTTTGGACTTGCTTGGGACCCATCACCCCTTTTTTCCTTCCAGTTTGCCTTTTGTAATGGGCATGTCTACCCTATGCCTAGCCCACCATTGTGTTTTGAAAGCACATAACTTATCTGGTTTCACAGGTTCATAGCTGGAGAGGAATTTTGCCTCAGGATGAATCATACCTCAAGTCTCTTATCTGATTTAGATGATATTTTGATGAGACTCTAGATTTTGGACTTTAGAATTGATGCTGGAACGAGTTAAGACTTGTGGGGTTGTTAAGATGGAATGAATATATTTTGCCTATAAGAGTGACATGAGTTCTGGGGATGAAATGTTATGGACCGAATGTTTGTGTCCCCCTAGAATTCGTATGTCGAAGCCTCTAACCCCAATGTGATGGTATTTGGAAGTGGGGCCTTTGGGAGGTATTTAGATTTAGATGAAGTCATGGCTGGGGAAGGGGGGGTGCTATGATGAGATTAGTGTCCTTATAAGAAGAGGAAGAGAAACTGGAGCTCTCTCTCTCCCCGCCACCACTGAGGACACAGTGAGAAGGCAGCTATTTGCAAGCCAGAAGGAGAGCTCTCACCAGGAACTGAATTTGCTGGTACCTTGATCTTGAACTTCCCAGCTACTAAAACTGTGAGAAATAAATGTCTATTGTTTAAGCCACCTAATCCACAGCATTTTGTTATAGCAGCCTGAGCTGACTAATACAGAAACTGGTTGCGGAAACTAACTTAAAGTTTCCATGAGATGATTCTGTTAGCCTTTGACATCTTCACAAGAATGTGATAATCAAATGAAATAATGCATTTGGAAGACATTGTGATCTCTAAAGTGGGGATTTCCACACCTAGCTGGAAGTCAGAGTCACGTATAGATAGTACTTTTTTCTTGTTTTTTTTTTTTTTTCAAAGAAAATTCTTGAGCCCTACTCCTAGGCATTCTGATGGAGGAAAAAAACTATTCTTAAAGAACTCCTCTAATAATTCTCATGTATCACCAGGTTTGGGATGCATTACTCTGAAACAACCTTCCTAAATTGTCCTTGAAGGTGGTGACTTAAATAAGGTAAACTTCTGAGAGTTGGCTACTGAGATGTCTATTTAAAATACCCTCTTCCCTGGTATGGTACTCTTAGTGCTGTCCGGCAAGTATTTCTGGTTCTCCCCTTGTCCAATCACATGATAGTGCTATACCTCCTGCTCACTTGTGGTTGGGTAAGGCCATGTGATTCACAGCCTAGACCATTGTTTCCTGACTCCACTCAGCTCCTGGCTGGCCTCCCTCCACAGACCTGGGCCAACACTTGCCCAGTCTCCTGTTAGATTCTTCCCTCAGTAAACACAGTCAAGCCCCTCCAACCCCAAAGACACAAACAAAACACTCTCCATTGTTCATGCTCCCCCATCCAGTTATTCTTCTATTTTTCTCCTTTCCACTCAGCCAAGTGTCTTGAAAGAAGGGTTACAATATTGTCCTATAATATTCCAGTGCCTGAATCAATGTGTAACATTACCACTGTGTGACCCTCCCAGGCCCAGCCTCTATGTGGTCTGCTTTGAGGTCCAGGACTGTAACGGTAAAAGCTATAGTATTTACTTCATTTGAAATACATTTTTTTGTTTGTTTGTTTTGTGAACATCCATGGCTAAGTATGTACAGATGTAAGGAAAAATTTTAAAAACTGTTAGAAGTCAGGTGGTGTGACATTTAGGGGGATTTTTGGCTAAAACCCTTCTCCTGACCAGGTCCCAGGTTAATTAATAGGTTCTTTTCGTAAGACAGTGAGTGAAGGGTCCAGAACACCAAGGGACAGATTCAGTCTCTTCAGCAAAGACCCTTTTATTTTCCACTTAATATAAAGTGGTTATTAGATATTGTCCTCACCAGTTTCTCAGTTCTCTCCTGATGTAGCTTCTTTCCTTGAATTATTCAAAAAGCCTAAAGAGTGAAAACAGCCAAATGAGAGGTGTGTCTGTGGTTAAGCTCCATGATGTAATCTGGTCATTGCTCCCTTTTTAATACACCAAAGAACATCAACAATAATGGTAATCAAGCCCAATTTAACCTTTCACAGGACAATGAGAAGTAGATTTCCTCTCTTCTCAAATAGAAATATTCAAAGATGAAAATATTCAAAAGTTCTCATGCCACAGAGAAAGATAAAATGATTAAAAATGATTGCTTGGGGTTGTTTCCTCCCCTGGTTAAAAGCTATATAAATTACTCCTGGGGAACAAAAGAGCATGTTTTGTGTTACACTGATATCCAGGAGATGGCTCATTTTTATCCTAGAGGAAGGAAGAGTGGCCATTTGGCCAGAGGCCAAGAAACCTTGGCCAAGTTTTCTAGAAGCCCTCTGACAAAGATGGGCCTAGATGAAGAGGGGAAACTCTCATTTATTAACTTAAATAATTTTTCTTTAAAAGTGGTGAGATTGTGAGTGAATTTAATGTTTTAGATTTTTTTCCAGTGTTTTGCAAATGAAAATTTAGAACCAATGAAATGAGTGGAAAGATGAGGAAACAGAAACTTTGGATACAGGCTCTTCTTTCAGGAAGCTTGGCTGAGAGAAAAGGAGAAAGAGGAATAACTGGATGTTTTGCTTGTGTTTTTATGATTGGAGCAGCTTGAATGTGTTTGTTTACTGGGGGAAGAATCTTATCCGTGAAGATGAGGTAAAAGCTGCTGGAGAGAATGATGTGGAGGAAAGGAAATCCCTGGGGGAATGAGCTAGGATTCCAAAGAAAGGAGAAAGTGGGAAAGAGAAAGGGCTAGTTGGGCTTTGTAGAGATGATATGTGTGAGGGAAGTGAGAAAGTCATTCAAGTGATTGGCTATAGCGTCTTTGTTGACTTGAGATATACGTGAGCCTGAGAGGAGGCTGCCCGTGGGTTGCTGTTTATCTGGAAGAAAATGGAACCATTAAGAGACTAGGGGTGGTTCTGGAAAAAGTCAGAGAGCAAGCACAATTATTTCAAACTTAATTTTGTTATAATATTTGCTACCCATGACCTTCAGTTTTTCTTTAGGCAATGTATAGTTAATGACATAAAAATTATTGAATCATAATATAGTAGTTAAAAATGAAAGAAAGCTTTCATCTGCTGCTATGACAATAATCCACTTTTAAAAAGACCTTTTCATATAAGAAGTGTTTCATAAGCAAGTTGCTCTTTTAAGGAGTCCTTGGTAATATCAGTAGTATTATGCATTTAGTTGACATTTTATGAATGTTTCATATTAATCAGACTACATTGTTCTTGGTATAGATATAGAAATCTAGTTAGCTCAAGATCTAAAAATTCAGTATTAATGCAACTCAACATTTTACTTTCAGATACGTATAGACCATAAATTATAATCTTTATATATTTACATGGGGTATTATATACAAAGGATAAAGTTTTCCCAAGTCAGATTGGTTAAAAATATAAATTTAAATTCTATTTCAAACAAAATAAAGTTTTAACCAGCTAAGGTCTGAGTTTTTATGATGATTTAGACACAAATATGTAAGTTCTATTTGCACTTATGTCTATATATCAGTTCACCTAGGAAATTTCTTCCTCTAGCGGGAAAAATTAGATTTTACTTATCTCTTTCCATCCTTTGTGCTTTCACAATATAGGTACATGAATAAATTGTGTGTGTTGCTAAATAAAGATTAGGGGCCAAAAAGAATATGAATGCAGATCAGCAACATTCTCAACTGCTAATCCAAAAGTGTTCCTTCCTAGTAGGCATTTAATCATTGAAAAGTTATTACTCTCTAATTTAAAAAAAACAAAAACCCTCAAAATATGCAAACTCTTTTGGGTTTTCACTACGTGTAAGCACAGATGGAGAATTCTTTCTGTCTAACTTCTATCTAACATTGAGATCAAATTCCCATAAAAATTCACTATTTTAACTATGTACAATTCAGTGGCATTAAGTACATCATGCAACCAATACCACTATCTAATTCTAGAACATTTTCATCACTTGCAAAAGAAACCCTGTACCCATTAAGCAGGCACTTCCCATTCCCCCTCAACACCCCAGCCTCTGGCAACCTCTAATCTACTTTCAGTCTCTATTGATTTGCCTATACTGAGCATTTCATCTAAATGCAATTACACAGTATATGGCCTTTTGAAACTGGCTTCTCTCATTTAGCCTAAGGTTTTCAAGGTTTATCCAAGCTGTATCCAAGCTGTATTATCCAAGCTGTATCCAAGCTGTATC
Organism: Hyperoodon ampullatus; assembly: GCF_949752795.1. Lineage (NCBI taxonomy): Eukaryota > Metazoa > Chordata > Mammalia > Artiodactyla > Ziphiidae > Hyperoodon > Hyperoodon ampullatus. The sequence continues at coordinate 73,282,087 of NC_136917.1, read as the reverse complement.
ATGATACAGCTTGGATAACTTCCTTCCCTTTTTTGGCTGAATAATATTTGAAAAAAGAAAGGAAGGATACTTCCTTCCTTTTTTTGGCTGAATAATATTCTGTTGTATGTATGTACCATTTTTGTTTATCCATGTATGTACCATTTTTGTTTATCCATTCATCAATTAAGGGACATTTGGATTGTTTCTGCCTTTTGTCTGTTATGAATAGTGATGCTATTAACATTGGTGTACAAGTTTTTGTGTAGACTTAGGCTCCCAAATTTCTAATATAGAATTTTGGGGCCACATGGTAACTCTATGTTTAACATTTTGTGGAACTGTCAAACTTTTCTACAGATCGTACTTTTCTCATTCCCACCAGCAGCAACGTATGAAGATTCCAGTTTCTCCACATCCTTGTCAACACTTGTTACTTTTCATTTTTCAGAATAATTTTTTAAAGTATAGCCATCCTAGTGGGTATGAAGTGGTATCTCATTGTGGTTTGGGTTTGAATTTCTCTAATGACTAATGGTGTTGAGCATCTTTTCATGTGTTTGTCGACCATTTGTATGTATATTGGATAAATCTATGCTTGAGTCCTTTGCTCATTTTTTATTGAGTCATTTCTCTCTTTATTGTTGAGTTGTGAGAGTTTTTTATATATCCTGGATACTAGACCCTTATCAGTTACATATTTTTGAATATTTTCTCTCATTCTGGGTTGTATTTTATTTTATTTATAATGTTCTTCGATGCACAAAAGTTTTAAATTTTGATGTTCAATTTATCTATTTTTTCTTTTGTTCCTTGTGCTTTTGCTAAACCATTGTCTTAACTCAAGGTGAAGAAGATTTTCACCTGTGTATCTTTCTGAAAGTTTTACAGTAGTACCTCTTACATTTAGGTCTTTAATCCATTTTGATTTAATTTTTGTATGTGGTGTGAGGGTCCAAATTAATTTTACATGTGGACCTCTAATTGTCAAAACCTGTTTGTGTCTTGTGGCTGCCTAGCCTTCTTTTTAGGGTGGCCAGTCAGGAGGCCATTTTTTCTCTAGGCGTTGACCTAGAACAAATAGACTACCAGTTATTTCTCCAGCAAAAATGGATTTATTTAGGATCAGCAGAGAATTGCAGTTCTGGGTCTGCTGTCATGGTGAACCACATGGAAATTCCCAGTCAGCAAGGGAAAGAGAGCACTTTTATAGAGGGGAGAAGGAAGTTGTGTGGCTATAATAAACAAAGAGTCCGTGGCTTTTCATTGGCTGAGTTCTTGCCAGGAAAGAAGAGGAGTCTTTCTTCTTCCTGTTGGGCTCTGCTATTGTTGTAGGGCATGAGAGCTTCCCCTGCTGGTCTCCTAACTCTATTGGAATTAGGTTTCTGTTTATTAATTCCTTTACATTTCCCCCTTTTGATCAAGATCTTTCCCTAAAAGCATCATGAGTAAGAGTCAGGTTTTCCAGTGTTAGAGGCTTTTTGTCCCTCAATACCAGGAAGGACCTTTCCTGGGTATAGTGTCTCATATGGATGGGTAGGTGGTCAGATTGGAAAACTAATGAGGTCACATTCAAGTAACAAGGAGGGTTAAGAGGGAAAACTCTCAGATACTTTTATCTAAAGTCCACATGTTGTCAAGATTATAGACATTGGAGATCATCTGAAGTGTTATGTCATCATCAGAGTTTTGGCAGTAACCTTCCAGCGGCCCTGGTCTGGATATTTTGAGAAAGCCATGTCATCAATTATTGTCTGCTTTGATTCCAGGAAATCTTTATTTTCAGGTCACCAGATGATGTGCAGTTCCAGTCTAGTTTGGTGCTTACTTTAGGTGTGTTACAAGAATCCAAGAGTCTGTTCCCTGGAGTTGGGTAGTACCAGGGTTGGTTAGCAATACCTGATAAGGGCCGTTCCAATAAGGTTGAAGGGAGTCTCTCTGGAGGTGTCTTTTCCAATAAAGGAAGTCTCCAGGTTGCAAGGTGTGATGCTTAAGTCTCCCAAGAGTGCACTGTGAAAAGATTGCTCTACCAAAACTTGGTGTTTTGGTTTTTTTTTTTGGCCACACTACACACCATACAGGATTTTAGTTCCCTAACCAGGGATCAAATCTCTAACCCCTGCAGTGGAAGCACAGAGTCTTAACCACTGTACTGCCAGGGAAGTCCCAAAACATGGTTATTTTTAATAGAAGCAGTTAGGCCTTTGCTATATTGGATTATCTCTTCTTTTGTCAATTGTGGGTCAAAAGAGGCAAGAGTCAAGTGCATTGGGGACCCTGCGACTGTTACAAAGGGTTGAGAGTTTATAGTTCCAAAAGGAGTGGATCTAAGATTTAGAAGCAATGCTTTTGGTCAAAGTATTTAGAGGGCCTCTACAAATTTTACCAAATGAGTCTTAATAATGCCATTAGTGTGTTCTACTAAACCAGAAGATTGAGGGTGGTAAATGAAGTGAAAATGTTGTAAAACCAGCCAAACAGCACAGACTTGTACCTAGCCAGTAAAATGGGTTCCTCAATCACTAGGAAGTTCAAGAGGAGTTACCCAGGTAGTGATAATATTTTTTCAAAAGGACTTTAGCCACAGAAGAGGCAGTAACCTGTCTGTAAGGGAAGGCTTCAGTCCAATGTGGAAATATACAGACCATGACTAAAATATATTTATATCCATTAGGGGAGGAATTTGTATGACATCTATGTGCCAGGCCCTAAATTGTCCATTAGGCAGTTTAAAATGTCCAGGAACTGTACGAACAGGCTTCCCTGGGTTGTAATTCAAACAAGTGGGACAAGTGAGGTAGGGACTTTTGGTTAATGTTTTCCCAACCAATATTGATTCATTACTGCAATCATTTTTTCAGTAGACCAGTGGTTTAATGCATGTACAGTGGTGAGGAGTGGTAAGAGTCTCTGGTAGGACTGAGTTGTTGTTTGGCCTAAACCAGAGCTTTTTCTTTTTAATCAAACCAGCAATTGATGAATTTTCAGTCTTGTTTTTCCTTTTTTAAGGCCAATTATTGAGTTCTGTAACCAGTTTTTCTAAGTTATCATTTGGGGAAATATCCCTTTGGACCATAGCAGAGACATGGTGCCTGTTGGTTCCTTTAAAGGCATCATTCCTTGCAGAAATAGTAGCAAGGTGAATTCCTGTAACTTCCAGAGAGTCAAATTTAGAATGCCCCAGAATCTTAGCAATAGCTAAAGTTGAAGGTAAACATATTGTATCCAGTAATTCCTGAACATAAGGGCCATTTAAAATTTTATTTCTGCTGGAAATAAGAAAGCCACATTGCTTCCGCAACATTCCAAAATCATGAGCTACTCCAAAAGCATATATATTTTCAGTATAAATATTGGCAGTTTTGCCCTTGGCTGAAGTGCAAGCCCAAGTAAGAGCATATATTTCAGCCTGTTGGACCAAAGTAATCATAGGTCCTCAACAACATCAAAAGGAGTTACAGTAGCATACTTAGCACGGTATTTGCCATTGTCACCTTTTAAATAAGAACCATCAGTGAACCATGAGAAGTCAGTTACTTAAAGGAATTTCCTGCAGATCATCCGGAGGAGTCAGAAGGTGATCCATCAGTGTTAAGCAGTCGTGAGGGACTTTGTTAATGACGGGGGGGCGGGGAGAAGAATAGCAGGGTTAAGGTTATTACACTGTCAAAGAGTTATGTGAGGAGCATTTAACAGAAGGACTTCATAGGAGGTGAGGTGGCTGACTGAGAAATGTTGAGTATGATGAGAGTTCTAGAGGGCTTCTACTCGCATGAGGTACAAAAATGGTTAAAGGGGATCCCACAGTGATTTTCCTGATGGCCTTAACCAAAAGGGCAGTGTCAGTAATGACTCTAATGCAAGGGGAATATCCCCATGCCACGGGGTCCAGTTGCTGGCTATACTACCCTATGGATTGATGGTGATCCCCCTGTGTTTCAGTGAGCACAACAGGAGCATTCCTTTCCTTTTCATAAACAAAAAGGTAAAAGGGAGTCTGATAATTGGGATGTCCAAGGGAAGTTGGATACATCAAACTCTCCTTCAAGGCCTGAAAGTCTATGTCATCCAGTTCGTCCCATAAGATTGAGTTGAGAGGGCTTCCCTGGTGGCGCAGTGGTTGAGAGTCCGCCTGCTGATGCAGGAGACACGGGTTCGTGCCCCGGTCTGGGAAGATCCCACATGCCGCGGAGCGGCTGGGCCCGTGAGCCATGGCCGCTGAGCCTGCACGTCTGGAGCCTGTGCTCCTCAACGGGAGAGGCCACAACAGTGAGAGGCCCGCGTACCGCAAAAAAAAAAAAAAAAAAAAAAGATTGAGTTGAGGTTGTTTTTCTTTAGTAAAACATACAGAGCTTTGGCCATAAGAGAGAAATTTGGAATCCATTTTTCAATATTAACCAGCTAGCTCAAGAAAACCTTGCAGTTGGCGCTTAGTTTTGGATTTGGGAAAACCTAGGGCACCTGAAGCCTATCTGGATCTAGGTGTTGTCCTTGTTCTGATATCAGAGGCCATAAATATCAAACCTGAGTTTGGTCAAACTGCAATTTTTCTTTGGTGACCTTATGTCCCTTTAAGGCTAAAAGTTACAGCAAGTGGATACTGTCTTCCTATGAAGAAGTTTGAAATGGAGAGCAAAGAAGCAAATCATCCACATCCTGCAACAAAGTAGAACCCCTAGGGGATTTTATATCACCCATATCAGCCTTCAGGATTTGTGAGAAAATCGAAGGACTCTCAGTAAAACCCTGAGGCATTACTGTGGAGGTGAATTGTTTTTCTTCCCAAGTGAAAGCAAAAGGGTGTTTGCTAGATTCATCAACTGGAACACTAAAAAATGCATGTAATAAACCAATTACAATAGAATTTGCTTCTGGGTGAATGGATGTTAGTAAAGTATGAGGGTTAGAAATGATAGGGTGTTGAAGGATAACAATGTTGTTTATTGCTTGGAAGTCCTGGACCAACCTCCAGCCTTGGCTCTTAGGTTTTCTCACTAGTAAAATAGGATTATTACAGGGACTAGTACAAGGGATAATAAGGCCTTGAGCCTTGTAATATACTTTGAGCTTTATGTCTTGAAGGGCTTCTTTACTTATAGAATATTGGTTAATTCTGGGAAGAGGTTTTAAAGGATCTGTTTGAATCTTGATCTGAAAAATCTTTTTTTGAGTTTTGCCAAAAATAGTTGGAGATTTTGCCCATAAGGAGGATGGTGGCTGATGCAATAGGGACAAATGACCAGTGTTTCCAGCTTCAGCTCTAGTACCATCAGAGATGCAACAAATTAAAGGTGTTAAATTGTCACGTAATTCACCTGGTTGGTTACTTGATGACTACTGTAAAATTCTAGAGTTATTTCCCCCTTTTGGGCGAAAGAAATTTTGACATGTTACTTTTAACAAGTCTCAGCCTAATAAATGGATGGGGTGGAGGAACAAAGGAGGAAAGGGTGGGTATCTACAAAGGACCTAAACAAAAGGGAATAGGTTCAGAGACAGGAACCTCGAGGCTCATCAGAGATCTCCACTGTTTGAAATGTTTTAGCATTCTGAGGCAGGGGCTGTTTTATAGTAGTGGGGCTGAGTACCAAGACTGTGGCTCTGGTGTCAGGACTGGAAGATATTCGTCCCCAGTTTGCAGAAATACTTCTTCAAGCTGACTAAGAGGGAGGATCGGGAAAAGCCCCTGTTGTTCCTTGGAGACCTGTCATTAAGAATTGGGAGGACGTTGGAAAGGCTGGTTAGAGGGGTGAAGGCACCTGAAGTGCTTGAATTTGTAACACTCTCTTTTCCAGTGTCCTGGCTCTTTGTAATAGTAGCAGAAACTAGGAGGTTTTGGTTTTGGTTTAGGAGCCTTCATTTGCTGGAGTTAAAGATTAAGAATTTTCATGGCCTTCCTTGGAGGTGGCTCATCTAGAGTATGAGAGAGCTGGTTTGCCAGATGAACTAAATCTGGAGTGGACATAGTTTCCCATTCCATCCTGGTCCTTTTTTTTTTTTTTTTTTTTTTTGCAGTACACGGGCCTCTCACTGTTGTGGCCTCTCCCGTTGCGGAGCACAGGCTCCGGACGCGCAGACTCAGCGGCCATGGCTCACGGACCCAGCCGCTCCGTGGCATGTGGGATCTTCCCGGACCAGGGCACGAACCCGTGTCCCCTGCATCGGCAGGCAGACTCTCAACCACTGCGCCACCAGGGAAACCCCATCCTGGTCCTTTTTTACTAGAAGAGAAAGGTTTCATTCAGCCCAGTGATAAACAGAGTTAAAAGCCACCCAGGTGGAATCAACATCTGAAGGGAGACCAGACTTTCTTTTTTTTTAATGAATTTATTTATTTATTTATTTATGGCTGTGTTGGGTCTTCGTTGCTGTGCATGGGCTTTTCTCTAGTTGTGGCGAGCGGGGGCTACTCTTCACTGTAGTGTGTGGGCTTCTCATTGTGGTGGCTTCTCTTGTTGTGGAGCATGGGCTCTAGGCACACGGACGTCAGTAGTTGTGGCCCAGCGGGCTCTAGAGCTCAGGCTCAGTAGTTGTGGCTCGTGGGCTTTGTTGCTCCACAGCATGTGGGATCTTCCCAGATCAGGGCTCAAACCCGTGTCCCCTGCTTTGACAAGCAGATTCTTAACCATTGTGCCGCCAGGGAAGTGCCCAGAATTTTCTTTAAAAGCAATCTGAAGTCAATTGTGATAGTAGTCATGAACAAGCTCATCAGATTTTTGTGTGCAAGCCTGATTTTGGTTCCAATCAACAGGCTTTGGAAAAGCCATAGGGATTGCCCTGTGAAGTGGCCTAGTGATTGCCCAAGCCTGATCATGTAATAAGTTAGCAGGCTGTTCTCCCTGTTGTAATTCTAGAGACCTTTCCCAGTTAGTGGTTTTCACCCAATTCTGGACCAGGCCTTCACCAACAAGCATATGAACTAGTTGATGTAAGACAGAGAAACCACGTTGATACATTTGAATGGCTGGATTAAATTCCTCAGCACACCTGTGAGGGTCTCCCGTTACTTTGGGAAAATCTTTGACTATGGCTGGCAGTTCATCTCTAGTCCAGAGAATATTAGAATTTAATAAGAGTTTAGCCTCTGGATCCTCAGAAGGCTTAATTTTGAAGGGACACTTCTGCTAAGTTCAGAGGAAAAGGGAGTGGGAGAGTTTCACAGAGAAGGGGAGGCTGGGTGGGAGAATTAGTATGGGGCCACTGAGGGCACAGAGGAGGTGCAGTTGGCATAGAAGGGAAGCAGGAAGATGGTGCCAGAAGTTGACGGAGCCTGAGCCTGAGAAGCTGAGGGAGGCAGACAAGAAGGTGCTGGAAGCAGAGCCTGAGACAGAGGCCAGGGAAGAAGAGCCTGAGGCTTTGGGAGCCATTTTATCTTTCTTTATTTGCCTCAGTTAATCTTAAAATCTTATTTTGCAGAGAGGCAATTTTAGGCTCCTGATAACATGTGGAAGTCTCAAAATACCAGTCAAGATAAGCATTCCATTCCGATTTAGAAAGTTTGGAGCTATCATAGTTCAATTTGATTTTCAGAAAATTGTTTGGGGATTTCAAAAGTTCCCCGTAATAGCCACTGATATTCTAAATTGCCTTTGGTCAGGCCAATCCATTTGGTTAGACATGCGCATGAGGAAGGACCACAGTTTTTAAATATGACATCAGCTGCAGTCCCTGTAGGGCAGGCAGGGCACCCTCAAAATATTTAGATAACTGGGATCTCCTTTCTCAGAGATTTTTCTCTAGAGTAAAAGAATACTTTTTAAATAGCTCAAACAGCTTGAAATTCAAACAGCTTAAACAGCTCAAACAGCTCAACTTGCAGGCTTTTCTAAGGAAGCAGCTTGGTCCCGGAGGAGCCAGGCTGAAGGCTTCTCTTTCAGTTCCCACAAAACAACCCCTATTTCAAAGGAATGGGCTGAAGGGTGAAAACCAGCGCAGTTTTATCAAAACACCCCCTGTTCCTGAAGGAATGGGCTGAAGGTTTCTTGGCCAGTTTCAGCTGAAACAGTCTGATCCCAAATCAGACTGAAGTGCTCAGTGAATACTTGTATACAGAACAAGACCTTAACAAGAAAGGACAAAACCTTAAAATAGATCCTGAATATAGCCTGGAGAGCTTCAAATCCAAAGAGGGCAGAAGCTTGGATCCCAGAGAAAGATGTACCTTCAAACTCCAGGGTTGGCAAGAAGAGCCTTTTAAGTGAGTGAGAAGTGGGCTCAATTTTGGACATCTCACCTGTTTGCTCATTAGCCCCGGAGCCATCAGGAGTCTTCCCTGGTGCCCCCTAAAGGCCACCAAAATATTGACCTAAAACAAATAGACTGCCAGTTCTTTGAGATTAGCAGAGAATTGCAAGTTGGGGTTGGTTACCATAGTGAGCCACCTGCAAGTCCAAACAGGGCAAAGGGAAGGAGAGTGCTCTTATTGAGAGGAAAAGGAAGTTGGGAGGACTAGAGTAAACAAAGAGTCCATAGCTTTTCATTGACTGAGCTCTTGCTAGGAAAGAAGAGGAATCTTTCTTCCTTTCGGGCTCTGCTATTGTTGCAGGGCATGAGAGCTCCCTCTTCTGGTCTCCTGACTCTATTTAATAGAGGTTTCTGTTTATTAGTTTTTTGTTTGTTTTTACATAGGGAATTCTTTCTTATTGGCATGTGAATGTCTTCTATCTGAGATTGTTTAATATCTATGGAGAAGATTTCATCTCTCCCACTGAAGTGTACTTGCCTAGCTCCTAGTGTTGTATGTTTGGTGTTGAGAGAGGTGACATCTCTTCCTCACATTAACTTATAAACCATTTCCCTGTTTTTAATTCATGTTGCACCCATGAGTCTCCTTTTCCTGGTGTCTCCAAGACACCAGCCTCTTAAGGGTTTTGCAGGATAAAACGGTTCTCATATTGTCTTTATCTCTTTATTTGGTTACTTGAGGCTAAGGACCACTCTGATAAATTTAATTCATTGTTTTTCACTGTTCTACCAGTCCATGTGTGTGTTTTAATTCCAGTTCTACCATGTGAGTGGATCTTCTAGGTGTCTAAGTGCTCAGATGACAAGAACTCTCTGAAGAGGACTGACATGGATTTTTCCTTAGTATCCTTCCATCAGAGGCCTTGAGGCTATTCAAAAAGATGTTGGTGTCTTACAGAGCCTAGTATAGGGTTTTACAAATAAATGGTACTCAATAATTAATTGTTTATTTGGTTTTATTGTTGAAGCCTAATGAAAAAGAAGTGTTCTAATCTATGTAGGGAGGAGATAAAATGGGATTTTGTCAGGGAAAGAGAGAAAGAAAAGTACCGCAGAAGTCTGTTAAACAGGAAATATATTTTTTTGCATCAATTATAAGGTTGAGATGAATTAATAAAAAATCAGATGGTTATTAGACTCTAATATATTACATTAATCTGTTCCTCTTACAATTATAATGTACTTGTATTCTCTATTGTATAACTAAAAATACAATAAACATATTTTAAGTAACATTATATAGTAGACCTAGTACTATTTAGTGAAATGCTTTTTAATTTCTGTTAATTTTATAGCATCTAACCCCTAGAATCTCTATACTAAATGCATTTCTGAAGCTATTGACTTCTCCCTACATTTTGTAAGGATAGTAAATGAAACCTGTAGTTCAGTTAGGAAATGACAGGTTGTTAACTTGTGACAGGTTTTCAGGAGCCTTCTTGATGGATTAACTACATCTAAATTGCAATGATACCCTGAAGTCCTCTTTACTTACCTTTCACAGAGTTGAATGTACCATCATCACATGCCTTAAAAACGTACTCTTCAACTGTAAAATGTTTTCAGAACAAAATGGCATGAGTAAATGAGTATGTCATTCTCATGTGAGCTACTCTGTGGGCCTTTCTTTCTGGCTCAAATAAATTTCATGTGAAATTATGGACATAAGTCCACTTTTGGAATGCTGAAACTGAAAGAGTTATTACCAAGAATATGACAAAGCTCTGCCTTTTAACTTAGATCTTTTTCCATGCAACATCTGTAAACTGATTAGAAAAATATAGATAAGATTTCCATATTAAACTGGCTCACAAAAGAATTATTTTGACTGTGACCCTCAGATTTGTGGTCCTCAAACATCACCAGATATTTTTTATAGTTTTTTCTAGTGATGCCTTGAAATCAAAATATCTGCCCTCAAGGAGACCAGATTTGATATTAATTTCCATAATTTCTTAAACCATATTTAGTTTTTCTAGAATATGTGTAATGAATATAACTTTTCTATCGTCACAACTGAGTATTAAGATATTAGGCCAGTGATTCTAGAATTAACTCTTTGAATAAATGATATACTACAGCTGTATAATATTGATTCTGACTCCATTCATCTTTTATGATTAATCAAGTATTTTATAACTTGCAGCAATATTGCCTGTCACTTGTGCAGTAAGTCCATTGTTACTGGGATACCTGGGTCCTGGGAAGTACAGTTCCATGCAGAGCTTCTCTGGCTACTTCTGCTACCTGGAGCTTTAAAATATCTTTTTATTCATCCAAAGAGCAATATATGCCAATGATAGAAATCCAAATGATACAGATGGTTATACAAGGAAAGGAAAGTCTCCTTCTGGTGCCAGATATGCAATTCACCAATCCCTTCTCCCCAAAGGCAACTGTTAAGTTTCTTGAATATATTGTCTAGAAATGTTCTGTGCATGTGTAAACTTCATATATATAAAATATGTATATTTATATATAAATGTTAAATTTTTAAATATACACGTATACACATGTACACAATGTTAAATGTTAAATATACACATATATATATACATCATACAGTATAATGCTGTGTAAGTACAAACATACTGGACATGCTGTTTTGTAACTTGCTTCTTTGTTTAAAAATAGATCTTAGAAATTATTCCATATTAACACTAGTATTACTTATTAGCAAATATAAAAATTGGACATATCCCTAGAATTGGAATTGCTTGATCAAAGAACATGTGTATTTACAACTTTTAAAAACTTTTGGTCTGCTTGGAATTTATTTTGATAGGAGTAAGGTAGGGATCTAGCTTGATCCATTTCCAGATGGCTGCTAGTTTTCCCCAGCATTCTTTGCTGATCAATAAATCTCTCTCTACTACTCCAACATATATAGTTTTTACCATATACTAAATTATATATATATGGAATTCCATATATATATATATTCCATATGTATATATATATTTAGACTTTATTCTCTATTCTGTCAGTCAACTAATCTACTCATCTTTTTAATTACCATAGCTTTTATATTAATATCAGAATAGGCTGGTCACCTACATTTGTATGTTTGCTTTTTGATCTAATCCTTAAAATTAATTTTTTTTAAGTTTAAAAAGAAATCCTCAAACAGTTTGGATTGATTTATGGAGATTTAAAATCATTAAGTGTCTCCTTATGTAATAAAAGGGCATGCATATTATTTTAGTTTACATGGTTATACTATTATTTGTATATCTTTAAGTGTTTCCATTTATATTCTAAAATAAGATTATCTCCATTGCTTTATTATCAGCTCTAAACAATATCTAATGATAATCTGCCTTGCAAAATTAGAAAAATCAGTGTGCTTATATTCTTTATACCATATTCTTTCCTTTGTTCTTCCTCTCAATATTTATTAATTAGATTGTTTTTCAACATATTTATTATTTACAGCATTTTATATTCTATTCTTTCACCAAATTCCACTCTTAAATAATTTCAATGGCTTTTTTATTCAAGTAGAATCAATTTACTCCATTAATCCTTTATTATTTTTGCAATTATTCTTGAGTTCCCTCATGTTTGAGATGTTATTTTCCTTTATTTGTGAAGAATATCTGGCTGGGAATGAAAGTTCTATATCACCTTTTTACCGCCTGGATCCTCTAGACCCGCTTTACTGTTACCTGGCAATGAAGGTTCTCATGGAAAGTGAACTCAGGTTCTTATGCACCGCACACCAATAGGTGACTTGATTGATTTTTTGGCTTGGGTGCTCATAATATCTTTTAAGTCCATCTTTGATATTTTGGGGTTGATTGTTTTATATCAGTTTTGGAGGGGAAAATTTACCTTTCAATCTTTTATTTCAGGAAAGTTTTCTTCTATTATATCTTTTAGCAAACTTCTGTCTCATTTGTTTTGTTTCTTTTTTCAGCAATGTCAGTTATGTCTATTTTGGAACTCTTTTGTCTGTCATATTCTTTCATTTTCTGTCTACTATTTGTGAAGTATTTTCTTTTTCATTTTATTTTGCTCAGTTTTATCAATATTGTTCTCCATATTCATGGCCTTGCTTTCAGTAGTATCAGTGCCCCTTTTTTGATGCTTCTAATGTTTCATTCATTTAAATCATGATTTTATTTTTCTGTTTATTTTATTTCATTAGTTTATGTAAAAGTTCCTTATGACCTTCATCTGCTTTCTTTATATGTTTTGTGGTATAGTTTTCTTGGGGTAATTTTTGGCTGTCTTAATTTAAGTATTTCTTTATATATTTTGGTGGGTTTTTTCCTTTGGTGTATCTTTTTACATATTTCATGATGGTTCATTTATAGTTATTACTCATCTTAGAATTAAGGCTTTTAAAAAAGGGGGAGGAGGCTTCCCTGGTGGTGCAGTGGTTGAGAGTTCGCCTGCCGGTGCAGGGTACACGGGTTCGTGCCCCGGTCCAGGAAGATCCCACATGCCACAGAACGGCTGGGCCCGTGAGCCATGGCCGCTGAGCCTGCACGTCCGCAGCCTGTGCTCTGCAACGGGAGAGGCCACAACAGTGAGAGGCCTGCGTACCACACAAAAAGGGGGAGGGAAAGCTGAGTCATTTGTCGAAATAATAGAAGATATGATCCTTTGAAATAAGAGCACTGAGAAGAGATGAAAAAGCACAAAGGACAAAGGATGAGACAGCAGAAAAAAATGAATAGTGAACTGTAGAGCTCAAAAAGTAATGGGAGAGAAAAACAAAATCGTAACAGAAATGAAGACAACATTAGATTCTGCAAAGGATAAAAGAGACAGCATGAAAACATAGTCAATGATGAGTAGAATAGGCTTGGAAAGCCATTTTTTAGTGGACCAGCTTTTTTTTTTTTTTTTGAAGATGAAGTATAGCAGAAGAACTTCAAGAGTGAACTGGATTAATTAATTGTCTTTGTAGGCTTTATAAATTAAGGGAAAACCTCATCTGTGGGGTGGATTCTGCTGTTATCTAATAGAAGTTCTTATTAGGTCATGTTGAAAATTCCTGTGTTTCAGGATTTCTTGTGTACTGATTTAGTGTTTAGCTCTTACTTTGCCAGGAACTGGTTACTGTCCTCCATCTCTCTTCTCACCTCTCACCCAACAGGTGAATTTTTCTTTCAGTATGTCAGCTTTCCCTTTCTTGGCTTCATTACCACAGTTGGTTGTCAGATAGCTAAAGGGACTCTCAAGTGCTCTGCCATGCACCCAGATCTTACCTTTGCAAGTAAGGAGTTGTTGATTTCACTCCTTATCTGGTGCCCTCTAGTAATCTGGAGATATGCATAAATCCACTCTCAGCTTTCTTTCTTAATGAGGTCTAATACTCACCATGCTTGGCAAACTTCTTTTTTTTAAATACATATTTTTTAATTGAAGTAGAGTTGATTTACAGTGCTGTGCCAATCTCTGCTGTACAGCAAAGTGACTCAGTTATACACATGCAGACATTCTTTGACAAACTTCTTAAAGTATGGTTCCTCATTGTGGCTGCATACACATACACATTTATATTTCATATTTCTATTTCTATGTCATATTTCCCATTTTTCTTCATATTGTAATTTTGTCTGTTTCAAAGAAGAGAGCCTAGGCTTTGCCATATTAACTAGACATCTTGAAATGGTCATATGAGAAAGCCATTCCTCTGGACTAAGCATTGCTCTCTCACTGTCAATCACCTTCTAGAATGAAGACACTGAGTTAATGACATGGTGACACTTTAAGTCAGAAACACTGGAGTCTAAATTTATTTTTATCATGTTTTGAAGGGCATGGGAAAGTGCTGGAGAAGCATGAGTGGCAGCTGCCTGAAGGGTGAAGAAATTGACAAGGGAAGAAGTGTTGCCTTGTCGCTCCAGGCACTGACTTTCACAGTGACAGCCACTGGCATTCTCCTAATGACTCTGTACTTCCTTGGTTCCTGAGACAGTTCTGAACAAGGTAAGATGTTAACAGTCCCAGATTCATTGGTTGGTAAGACCTGGAATTAGCAGTGCTGTCCACAGATCAAGGGTAAGCCCAAGGTGTTCAGGTGGCTGACAAATTGCAGAAATACCTTCCTACTACCCAGCTTATATTTTATGATTGGACTATACCCATCAAATTCTGGCCCTCCACAAAATAACTGCTGAATGAATGAATGCTTTGATTCCCTTCTAGGACTGGAGTCAGGCTTCAAATCTGGCTACTCATCTGGGGCCCTGTTGCTGTTCTCTGTATTCACATGGCCTTCTACTCTATGCCTTTGTCTTCTCCTTTTCTGTCTGAAACAAAGACTCTGTCATTGGATTTAGAGCCCATCTGGTTATTCAGGATGATCTCATCTTGAGATCCTTAATTACATCTGCAAAGACCCCCACCCCTTTTTTTTTCTATAAAGTCATATTCACAGGTTCTGGGTGGATATATATTTTGGAAGCGGTCATTCAACCCACTACACTTACAAAACACGTATTGGAGAACATTCTCATGTATGACAGACATAGTCCATCAGTAATGAATTGATATATAGGAAAATTGTAAGCTGTGATTTATGTGAGATTCTCAAGGAGGTAGCTACAACCCCACCTCCTTCCTGCCTGCTCACCTCTAACATAACAGTGAACTGTTGCAGTGGTAGTTGAAAATCAGTAGATGATTATAAGGCCACTTAAATGCCTGTCTTTGTGTATAGCCAGGATTTTACTTTTTGCTGTGCCTCACCCACAAGGTTGAACTCCCCTGACATTGACACGTGTCCCAACCTCATCTACACTTGCTTTATTCTTTTTGCATTTTACTTTGCTGACCCTATGTGGGCCCACACTTTGACACACTGCCTGGTTCTGTAGAACTTCCCCTCCCACTCTCAGCCATATTGTGAGGGTCCTGGCATGATTTCAGTGCATACTGCATTTTCAATGAAGAAAATGCTTGCAAATTCTGTCATTGTACTTAAGCTCATTTTGCTGTAGTTCTGTAAGCAAAGAGTAGTAATAATAGAACAGTGGGCATCCAATTTGTTGAATGCAAAACAAAGGAAGTTAGGCAACCTACCTAGGTTCACACAGCAGGTTACTGGTAGAACTAAGTTTCATATCCAGGTCTTTCTAACTCCAGAGTCCAAGCGTGTAGCCACTATGCTGTAAGGCTCCATTGGAAAGCAGCCACTTGAACCAGGGATGGGCTTATGTCACCACTGTGGGCAAGTTTAATAGAACCCCACAACAGGCAATCTCTATGAGGTCATCTGACTCCTCAAAATACTGTAGAGAATGAAATACATTACTTTATCCAGAGGATTAATTACTTGATTAAAGAATATAATATAAGCATATGTAAGAATATAATATAAGCAAGAATATAATTCTTCTTGCATTTTGGTAACAAAGGCTGCTTTTAAGTTAAATTTTCAATGCTGTGCATGATACACAATTCCTATAGGTGGTAGAATGTTAGAAATAACCTTGCTCATTTAAAAAGGCATGAGAGAGAGGGCAGGGGATAACAATGGTGATCACAGTAAAATGAGGAACAGTCGAAGGCGCTACCATAAAGAGCAAGAAAAGCATTGAAATTATACTACACAGCCTAAAGACACAAAACATTTCATTTCCCTTTGCATGAAACTGGTCTGACCTTCACCATCCTGAAATAACAGGAAATATTATTTCCTGGTAACTGTACTGCATTTTAGGTGAGTAGTTAAGCAGAATGCTCAGCATGAATAAATACAGTTAGAAATTGTTAGGGCAGATCTCTATGAAGAGTGCATGTTAAGCAGTAATAGAAACGTTAGAGCTTACAACAAAATGAAATTCGTATTGTAAAGGTCAAACTTGCCTAAGAGAGACTTTTTAGGTAAACTATTGGGTTGAAAACCCGATTCCTATTTTGTTTTAATAGTTAGTAACATATGGTGGCTGAGGTGATGTGTTTCAGTTGAGTGAATCTTGTAGCTTTATCCTGTGCTTGATTCAGCAGAGCTGTGGATGATTTTTGCAGGACTATGAAAAATGGCTGAATTCTCTCTTCCTCCAATCTGAAATTAATGACTAGAAACATTACCAACACGGTAGGTTTTCAAAAAAATAGTGTACATACTTTGTCTAGAAATGGTGTGTTTTCCCTTAGATAAACATGCAAGATTTTATGGGATAAATTTGTCTTTAGGAAGACAAATTTATGTAATTTTGCACTCAGCAACATTAGCTAAAAACAACTAATTTAACAATATTAGCTAAAAACTACTGGAGGTAAGAATCAGAGATATATATATCTATATTAATCTTTGCCTGATTCCTGGATTTGAGGTATACTGCCTAGGATCATTCCCTAGTGAGAAGACTGGCAGGGCCGTAAGAACTTGTAGGAGGGCCAGAAGATCCCTAATATCACACCTGAACTGATGGATGAGCCATCAAAGTCGCCTCAGCCCTTAGGGAATTTCATACTTATTTACATAATCTTTAAATTTATCAGACATTAATTGAACCCCAACTGTATACCAGCTGCTCTTCTAGAGATGTCAGTGAAGCATAGTTACTGCCTTCAACATTGTTTCGAGAGGGTGGGCATGGTGATCAAGCATGTATGCTAGCTACGGTTCAGAGTGCTAAGGAAATGCTGAAGTTGAGAGAGAGCCCAGCTGATACCACTCCATCTGACTACAGGACGGGCAGGAATTCAGGAAAAACTTCTTGAAAGAGGTGTGGTTTGATGGGAGTGCAGAAGTTATTTCATCTCTGGGCCTGTTTCTTCTTCTGTAAAATATTGAGAAATGGTAGGACCACCTATCTTTCTGGATTGTCATGAGGATTACATGAGAGAGTGTGTGAGAAGCCCGGCACTTGTAGGTACTGTAAGTAAGTATTCATTATGATCACTTTGGGCCACTTTCCTTAGGATTTAAAAACAAAAGCTTCTTAACTCTTTCCTGAGGTCAGGGAAGTCCTGAAACCTATGAACGTGAAATCCAGCTAGCCTTCTCATTTTTGTGTGATGAGCTGCATGAAATTAAGATATAGGTAATTTCTCAAACAGGTGATTCTGCTAAGAGAGTTAATGGCTTAAGAGTGAATGGTTGGTGGGACCTCCCTGGTCATCCAGTGGTAAAGAATCTGCCTTGCATTGCAGGGGATGAGGGTTCGATCCCTGGTCAGGGAACTAAGATCCCACATGCCGTGGGGCAACTAAGTCTGCATGCCACAACTACTGAGCTCGCACGCCTCAACTAGAGAGCCTGCATGCTGCAAACTACAGAGCCCAAATGCTCTGGAACCCACGCGCCACAACTACAGAGCCCACGTGCCCTGGAGCCTGTGTGCCACAACTAGAGAAGAGAAAACCCCCACGCCACAACTAGAGAAAAACCCGCGCACCACCACAAAGAGCCTGCATGCTGCAATGAAAGATCCCGCATGCCTCAATAAAGATCCTGCATACCGCAACTAAGACCCGCCACAGCTGAAAAAAAAAAAAGTGAATTGTTGGCCCCATGCACATCTAGACTATAAGGAAAAGTAAAGTGTTAATCCAGTGTTGAGCTTTTTGTTCTTTCCTGACTCTGCCTTACTCTCTCTGCAGCCACCTTCCTCCTTAAGCACACTGCTTATGTCAGTTGTTCCAGAGACAAGGACCACCATGTTTCCAGCTAATCTCATACATGATAACACCCAAGATGTGCATTTTAAAAGTTTGTTTAGATATGATTGATCACCTCAGGAAAGTCGTGTGATTACTAGGTAATAATCTTACTAGAAGAACCTAAGAAAGCAGCTTTCTTGGTGATTTACCCTTGTTTCACTGGCTCAAGCACTGATCTCAAACCTGGTTGATCCATTTTAGTGAAAAGGTTAATGTGAATCCACTTTCAAATGTTATAGCTTAACTAGAAATAATTTTAAGAGCTCACAATCAGGTATCTGTAAACTTCAATATTTATTTACTTATTGATTTAAATCAACTGAGATTATGTACTCCTCTCTTTGGGCACGTATGGTGCATATTGGTATTTGGTATTCTCTGCCAAGGATTCCTTTCTTCACTAGTATGTCCAGCCCTGTGATAGTCACGGTGTCTTTTAAACTTGCCATCTCCCTGTGAAAATTTCCTTGCTCATATCTTAGTGGCTTCCTGTTTTGGCTCTAAGTTATGACCTAGATTGTCATCTCTATTTCTCACCTCCTCTGTTGGTGGAGAATGAGATCGCTGTCTCTGATTGTCCTGTGATTCTCTTAGTGTCAGGAACAGCTAATAGTTTCCATGAGTGTTACAGTTCTTCTAAGCTGCTTGGAATAAAATGGGGTATCATTTCCTAGAGGACGATGACACAGCTTTCTGGGGCTGTCAAACTACTTTAATTCATTGAGAAGAAGCATTTGACGCATATTGTGAGAGTTATGCATACATGAAGAGAAGACTATCGAACTCAGTGGGTTAACATCATCTTTCAGATAAACTTCATTTTTCTCTCCTCTCTTTTGGCCCTTGTGCCAGTGAAACGAAAGATATTTTTTAAAAAACCATGACATGAAAAGAGGGAAGTATTGTTTTTGTAAAAGCAACCCTAAAACACAGCTATTGAAAGAAGCAATGTTTTAAAAATTTAGAATACACCCATCTAAATTCTCAGTTTAAAATGACTTACTAATACAAATACCTAAAAGGCTTTAAAAAATTGTTAATGCTGTTGAATAAATGTTGAATGAGAGAAATGAGGTGTCTTGAAATGGGGCTATGATTTATTATAATTATTTGTGGAATTTTGGTTTCCCATTTTAAATGGTATACCTCCTGCAGGCAGGAATGGGCTTCATTGTCCTCGTCATGGATAAGGGAAGAGTAAAATCCCCTGTCTTTACAAGGAAACTTGTTGGATTTCTGGCTCCTCCTTGACCAGCAGTTTCAGGTCTGTTTGTTTTTTGGTTTATCTTTGCCTTTTCTTTTTCTTCAGGCCTTTTGGAATCACTCTTTTATATAGCAGATGTTTTTTTTCTTTTTAATATAATCTGAAGGTTTTAGATATAGAACTATAGGGGATTTTTTTGCTCATTTGTATTTAGTTTTTTGACAACCGTTTTTATTTTAAACCTGTCACTCTTTATGATATACTTTTAGTTTTTTTTTTTTTTTGCGGTACACGGGCCTCTCACTGTTGTGGCCTCTTCCGTTGCGGAGCACAGGTTCCGGACGCGCAGGCTGAGTGGCCATGGCTCACGGGCCCAGCCGCTCCGCGGCATGTGGGATCTTCCCGGACCGGGGCACGAGCCCGTGTCCCCTGCATCGGCAGGCGGAATCTCAACCACTGCGCCACCAGGGAAGCCCACTTTTAGTTTTTAATCATTTTATTTACTATATGATCTAAGATATTCATATTTTTCCAAGTGTTTATACAATTAAGTCATGATTTAATGAGTTATCCCTTTAAGATTCAATATCTATTTGACTCCTCTTCTAGGAGATACAGATATGAGTATGCTTTCTCTTTAACCTACTTCCCCTTCTCTTCTCTTATATCACCAGAGACAGATTATATTATTATTTCTAAATTACTATGGTCTATAACATTTACATTCTGTTCTACTTATAACTCTCACAGTTGAGTAGTGTCTTTACAATGATTTCTCCACTTACCTCTAAGTTTATAGGTTATCATACTATAATAGTTGTTTTAAAGAAGAGCTCAAAGGAGGTGGTGTTCCTGATTTCTTGCATGTTTTGTATGATCTGTCAATTACTTTTATACTTGAAATGATAACTGGTTTAGATTTAACATTCTTGGTTTATATTTCCCTTTCCCAAAGATGCGGTAGATATTGCTCTGTTGCCTTCTGCAGTAATTTTTAAGTCTGAGGTCAGCCAGATTTTTTTCTTTCTTATAGGAGAATAGATTCTTTCTTGCCCCCCACAGAATGCTCTATCATTAAACTCCAGAAAGTTTCTCAGGTTATGTGCTGATCATTCTATAGCAACTTTTCCTAGTATACAATGTACTCATTTTACCTATATGCTTGATTGTTCCCTTATTTCAAAGAAATGTTCTTTTATTATATCTTTGGATATTTGTTATATTTCTTCTTTAGAAATGTCAACTATACACACATTGGATCTCCTTTGGCTCTATAACAGTAATGTTCTTTCAAATACTTAAGTCTTTGTTCTTCTATATTTTTGTGTTTTTAGAAATGGCTTGTTTTTTTCCTTCTGATACCTTTAATGTGACCTTCAATAATGTAATAGTTTCATTTTCTCTTCTATTTTTTGACTCTGGCACAGCATTTTTCATTACATTTGTTTTCTGATCTTTTTCCTTGAGTCCTACTATGTCTTATCTGGATTCTTGTTTCAGAGGGGTTGTGATTTTTAAAATAATTTTTAATTTAAGGAATACTATATTTTTCATAATTTTTGGCCTGATTTGTGTTATAGTCTTATGAATTTTTTATCTGCCTTCTGCTTGCTATATTCTTTTCCTTAGACTTTTAGTACTATTTTTACATATGTCCCAGCTGATTTTTTTCTATTTTCATCTATAATACACACCTGAATCAGCTATTCAATGATGGATAATATAGAGGAGAGTTAGGTAGAATGCAGCAGAAAGTTTGAATTTTAGACCATGGCTTTTGAACACATTCCTATGAATATTCTACCCAATGTATATAGTAAACCAATTCTGTGTTACCTAGAAGTCTTTCTGGCACCTAGTGAAGCCACAGGTTCTTTTTCTTTCTTTCTTTCTTTCTTTTTCTTTCTTTCTTTCTTCCTTCCTTCCTTCCTTTCGTCCTTCCTTTCTTTTTCTTTCTTTCTTTCTCCCTTTCTTCCTTCGTTTCTCTTCCTTCCTTCCTTCCTTTCTTCCTTCCTTTCTTTCTTTCTTTCTTTTTCTCTTTCTTTCCCTCTCCTCTCCCTTCCCCTCCCCTCCTCTCCCCTTTCCTTTCTCTCTCCCTCTCTCTCTCCCCCCTCCCTCCCTTTTTCCCTCCTCCCCACTTCCTTTCTTCCTTTTATTCCTGCTTGTCTGCAGGGTTATTTCCACTGATAATTTTTCTACCACCATGTTTCACCCACAGCAACTCTTTTGGGAAGATGACATGTCTGTATGCTTTCATATTCAGCTTGGCAATATCTGCCACTCTGTGGTACAAAGTAAGATTTACTGAGGTTTCCACAGCTCCTGCATGAAACCCAGTTGGCCATTCAAATGAAGAGAGATTCTTTTTTGTCTTGGTGTATCCCACCTACTGTGGTGAATGCCTCACTGTGCTCAGGGCCTGTAGTGGCTTCTGTCTCTTGTGGAGCCCACCTCTGTCTTTGTATTATTTTCACTGTACCTGGCAGCCATTGTGCTTTAGTGGTTTTTTCTTCATATGTTATGGTTTGTGGTTATGGTTGTTTCTTAGTGTATTAGTTATCTATTATTATGTAACAAAGCACCTCAAAACTTAGTGACTTCAGTCAGCTGCAATGTATTACTTCTCCCGATTCTGTTGGTGACTGGGCAGTTCTGCCAATCTTATCTGGGTTCATTTACCTGACTTCAGTCAGCTGGTGGCTCATCTGCAATGGCTGAGACAGCTGGGATGTCTGGGCCTCTCTCTCCACATGTTTTCATTCTGGCTACCTTCATGGCATGGTGATTTCAGGGTTCCAAGAGGGTAGGAAGCTTCAAAACCTCTCATGGCAGAGACTAGAAAGTCTCAAAGCAACACTTCTGCTGCATTCCATTAATCGAGGCGAGTCAGAAGACCAATCCAGTTTCAAGAGGTGGCAAAGTCACATTGTAATTGTCATCCAGTTATAGAAGGAATTTAGCTCTTTGAGCAAACAATCTAAAACGTTGTGGTTCATTTTTTGATTTATGTTTCTTGACCATGTTTTCATTTGGTTTAATGGTAAAGGAAGGAACAGAGACAGTTTTACACTCTTGCCTTTATAGGAAGTCAGCTATTATTAGTTTTAATGGTAATTAATAATAATATACCTTCTTTATAATAATACAGCACCTTTTATCTTTTACTTATTAAAGACCATAGGCTGTAACTTAAGAAATGACTCTCCTGTATGTAGTTAATAGCTCCCAATCATAGTGAAAGGATTTTGAGACCTGAAATGAGAAAGCTTTTTCCAGTTTATATAGTAAAGGATAATGAATTTTAGACTGGAGGGCAGGAAGACAGTCTTCTATTTCTGATTTTAATCCTAGTTTTGTGATCTTAAGGAGATGAGTTTACTTTTGTCTCTCATTTACTAAAATGAAGAGGTTCTTAAACTTTAAGTTCATAGAAGTTACCTATGAGATGTTAAACATTCAAATCCTGTCTCTTTCTCCCTTGAAATTCTGACTCAATAGGTCCAAGATCTAAGAATCTGATTTTTTAATAAGTATTTTATATGATTCTGTTGAGGGTAGTCTCTTGACCACGCTTTGAGAAATACTTAACACCATAGGTTTTGTATTAGAACTTTGAAAACCTCAGAACCAGCTCCCATTTGCAAAATTCTATTAATTATGAAATGTATATTTAAAATGTGTTCTTGTTATTTAAGCAATGATAAACTATTTAATTATCTGAATCACTTAGAATGTCTTTGAGAATAAACATCCTAACTTGGGCTCAGTGCTTTCACATCTGCCATTATGGAGATGAAAGAAAAAATCAGTTTTTCATGTGCATCGTTAAAATCTGTTGATTAAAAAAATTGTATGTTTAAAAAGTTCTCATCTTTGTATCATACTTTTCTTCCCTGCCATGCAAAATGGAAATAAGTTAACACTGTAATTATTCATACAGATATGGGAGCCAATCTTTGATAGGTTAAAAACCTGTACCTCCCACTGCCCAATATGTGAAAGTATCATGCTGTGTTCTAGGGAAGCCATTTCTCATCTCTCAGACGTACCCTATCTACTTCAAAGTTAATTCTAAGCAATGAACAGTGGAAATTATTAAAATAAAGTTTGCATGTATTAAGGTCCTAAGATTATTCGATAAAATTTTTTTTAATGTGAGAAAAGAGAGTTCAATGACTTTTAACATTAAATAGTTCAAGTTCAGTGTCACTAACATATAAATCATCATAGATAGGCTTTGGGGTAAGGATATATGAGTTAGTAACAAGCTACCCAGAACTAAAGAATATTCACTTGCAGAGCATTGTAATTTTTTTTCAGACTTTGTGGGCCACAGTTTTATCTTGAGGGCCGTACAGAAATATACCATGGGCACATCTGGCCCACGGTAGTAGTTTTAAAACCCCTCTTTATGATAAAAATGCTCGTCAAACTCTAAGTAAGATTGATTCCAGGTTTTAAACCTTGTGTTAGTAATTTAGTTGACAGCTTTATTTTTTGTTAGAGCAACTCTCTATTGAACCACTTGATGGCAGCATTTACTATGTGTTAACATTGAACTTTTTTTTTTCTCTCTAGGTTGTTCAGCCTCGTTTAACATTGGTAATGGAAAAGATTGATAACAATGCAAATGTATTTATAACCAAGAGAGATAGTCACCTTCCACCCCAATTAGCCTTTGCATTGATTTACTGAGGAAAAACATCTATTACTGAAAAAAGTCTTACAGATTAGTGTTGCATTATTTTGTTACAGTTGAAATACGTAGGGAAAGTGATCTCAGAGAAGATGCACTTTAATCTAACCAAAAATATACTTTCCCAATAATTTTTTTTAAAAAAGATACATCATTGAGAATGTAGCTCTGGTTCAGAATACTGTACCACAATTTTTCCCCCTTATATCTATATAGTTAGTTATTTGGATATTTTCTAATAATGAGCTGGTGTCACATCTTAGATCTTTAAAAAGAGATTTATTCATGAGCTGTTGCTTAGATAAAGCCATTGATCTACCAAAAAAGAAAATCCCGTTTCTCAATTTCTTTGTGAGAATATAATTATGGTTGGAACTAAAGTCTTTTTTTTTTTTTTTTTAATGAAAAGGCTTACTGCCTCCTGAAATATGTTTTTGTACCCCCTAAAGATTGGAACTACAGCCGTGACTTTTTTCCTGCAGAGAAAAACCTACCAGTAATGATTGTATAAACATCCCGGCAGGTACTTTCTAAGGGAGGGTTCACTAAGAGAACTCCCGTTTGAGATTTACATGGAACACAAATTGGTAGAGATTTACAAGGCAGTTACGATTTAGTGCTTTTGGCTTGAAAGAAAGTAATAGTATTTTTGTTTTTTGTTTTTGTGTCTTTTAACCATCCCCTGTTTTCCCCTGGTCCCTTATTTCTCTTAAAAAAATCATGGTATGTGGAAAAGTTTGGTGGGCTTTTGTTTTTTGAGCTTTTACCAGAGAAGATTCCCCATATTATAATTCCCTGCCATTTGAACTTATATGTCAGAGTAAGGTTAAGGTACTCAATACAGGGTTGTAAAGAGGCTCTGCTGGACCATCAGGGCTGCCTAAATGGCAAGAAAGTAACATGGGAAATCTTGGACTGATGGCAAGTTTATATAAATATCTTTGTGGGTGTATATAAATATTCTGGGGAGGTGATTCCAGCTTTGCTATTTTCACAAGCTCAACTCTATTTTCCTGAGCTCTATGTATGTTTACTTACATACAATTGTACATTTCCTTCTGTTTATATATGCTTAGGTATTCTGAGTCTATAAAAGGAGACTCATGTACCTTATACATTCTTCTTGTAACTAATCTTATGCTAGTTTAAATTTAAAAAAAGATTCTATAATAAAAGTAATGCAAGATTACTGTAGAAAGCTTATAAAATATAGGTATGTGAAAAGTAAATAAAAACATATAATATCTTACCATGCCATTATTTGAGTGTTATAGTCATATATATATGTATATATGTATATATATATTGCAAATAAATACAAAAATATTATAGGAATTAGGTCACACATTAGTCTCGTACAGGTTTTCACAACCGAGCCAGACACAATTTCCATTGCTACACAATTCACTTATATTCCTTTTTCTTTTTAACATAAGCACATAATCCTCATTTTTATATTTATCATTATGAGACATGCTACCTGGTTTGGACCCCTGGAAAAAGAACATATAAGTGATACCACTCTAGTCAGACCCACCAGGTCTGATTGCATACATATGGAAATTCATAAAGAAGACCCAACTCCAGATGGCCTGATGTCAACAGGGACACTTTCAAAATTGTATAGGAAGTTACGGTCTAGATCTGACAGGCATAATTGCTGTGATATTCAGTCTCAGATGAAATCAATGCAGAAAATAAAAAGAAAATAATAACCCTGACAGCTTTCCCACTCTGCAGCCTTTGCTGTATGTAAAGTGCTGTTCAGTTCTAGCCAGCGGTTTAGAAAGGAAGGAAGCGCTTAAGTGGCTGCACTAGAAAGGGGCTGGTTGTCTTTCAGGAGAGCCTTGTTTTCACTTTTCCAGTGCCCTGAACTGCTGAGTGCCCCAGCACAGTGCTGTCTCCCTCATTGGTGATGGAAGGTGCTATGAACTGCCTGCCCAGAAATACCAACTGGGAGTCAGAACAATCTCAACTGCAGCCCTCTCACCAATTACGTGTTGTGTGTGTGTGTGTGTGTGTGTGTGTGTACTTGCATGAATGTGTGTTCAAACTTGCATGCTGAGTTTTCTAGTTAGCATAGTTCAGTCAAAGCCTGGCCATAGGAACCTGGGTCAGTGTTTGAGGGGTAACCCATCTCAAACAGTGTGAGGTCTCTGAATACAGGTACCCAGCTTGACTACAGTGAGGGCGGCTTCATTATGCTCAGCTGTGTCTCAGTTAAAGCAGAACAAAAGTGTTTCAGAAAAGAGAAGGAAGCACACTGTGCTGGTTTAGTCGGAGGGTAAGAGTGGAGAAATGGCTGAAGTGATTGAGGGGCTCCTACCTGCCATAACCTTGTAGGAATCTCCCTGAACTATGAAGCAAACTTAGATCTTGCAAGTTTGCTTAAAGGGCTTGGTAAGCCCTGTAGCCAAATACCATTTCTGGGTTTAGAACAATTGAGTTCTGTGTCAAATTTGTTTTTTATTTGTTGTCTTGCTGTTTGCAAATGTTTGGCCCCTGTGAAATTTTTGTATGTTCAGTAAAAAATTACCCAGAGAGTTGAAATTGGCATTGATTTTTAATTTATACAGAAGTTATTACAAATATATATATATATATATTTTTTTTTTTTTTTTTTTTTTTTTTGCGGTACGCGGGCCTCTCACTGCCGTGGTCTCTCCCGCTGCGGAGCACAGGCTCCGGACGCGCAGGCCCAGCGGCCATGGCCCACGGGCCCAGCCGCTCCGCGGCATATGGGATCCTCCCAGACCGGGGCACGAACCCGTATCCCCTGCATCGGCAGGCGGACTCCCAACCACTGCGCCACCAGGGAGGCCCTACAAATATATTTGTATTACAAATATATTTGTCAGTGTCAAAACAGTTTCATTGCTTACAACATATAGGAAATCAAATTTCATAATTGCATTTACCATGTGGGCAGTAACACCGGTTTCAGAGTTTAAAGGTCATTGATAACTAGGCTCTGAGTTTAAATTAAACTGCAATATTTGTTTTCCTCTTCCTCCTAGATTGCAAATGTGACAGGAAATACTGGCACAGCTTAACATTTTCTACTAAAAGAAACACTGATGTCCGCTTTCTGTTTGCCTTCTTTCTTGTGCCCCATCCTTCATAACTGCAAAGATAACTTACAGGTAAATATTCAGTCATTGTTTGAACAGTGAGCACACTAAAACCAATTTGAGTAACAAAACACAAATGGGACCTTTGGCTTTGATTTACAGAAGTGACATGAATAAAAAAGTCAATTCTCATTTATTAGCAAATGGTAACTTAATTAGTGTTCTCAAGTTCATCGGTCCTTATTAAAGTTGCTTTGTAGGACTCTTCCCTAAGTTCTGTTTCCCCTCTTGCACTTCCCATTCTCCATCCTCCCTTTATCATGATCAAGTTTGTAGTTCCTGGGAATTTCGCTCCTTTTCTAGCATATTGCAGTAAGGGAAAAAAATTCATTTACTTATCAGGTTGTAGTCATTGATCTGACAGAGTTCTGGATTTCACATGTCATCTAGTATATGTCAATTCTCCAGGCCAAGACTTCTTCACCTGCAAAATGAGGATGATAAATGGTTTGACTTCTATGGTCACGTTTAATTTTAAAATCCTGTGGTTCTTAGTTTCAGTTCCCCTATGGAAAAATTCAGATAGAGTTCACTTTGCTTTCTACCTTTTTAAAAAAAGTAATTGCAGGGCCTTCTCCCACAGCATGCATTTTTATCAATGTAAGTGGAGATGACTTTTTTGTTTTCTTAGGAAGCAGGATTTATATTATGGAAGATGCAATTTGTCATGATGTGGTAACTGCTGGAGTAAAGCTGTTGCCTGAGCAGCTCAGGTGCTTTGAGTGTTCTAGTGGTTTGTTCATCATGACAATGGGTGATACGGATGATAAGATTCAGGTGATAAGTGCAAGAGGGCTAGACAAGTGAAAATACTGGTCCTAATTAATAGGAAAAAAACATTGATTTTGAGCAGTATCTAGGTGTAAATAAATTCTTGATTTGCTTTATGATACTTTGAATTTATAGCTGTAGAAAACATCTTTATAGCCAAAATGCCTGGAAGACATTAATTTTATTATTTTGTGTCTAAAGTTCTTCAGTACAGAACAAAATCAGAGCTGGTTTGAAAGCGTTATGACAGACAAACCTCTACCAAGACTGATCTAGACTAGACAAGAAGAGAGAAGACAAAAATACAGAAAAAACTTCCTATCATTACTGGTAGCAAAGAATTTAAAATAATAAAAATATTATGAAGCAGTATATGCATACAGTTGAAAGCATAGATGAAATGGGTGAATTCTGAAAATGCCAAAATTCATATGAGGAAAAGGGAGAACATGAGTGGACCAATAATCACTAAAAAAAACCCCAGCAATGGCAATCAAAGACCTCTTGCCAGTAAAGTCTCAGACCCAGAATATTTTATAGGAGAATTTTACCAAAAATTTGAGTAATAGAATCTTTCTATATTATACAGATTGTTCTAGAAATTAGAAAAATATTAAAGCCACCCAACTCATTTAGAAGCTGCTATAACCTTGGTTACAAAGCCAAATAAAAAGTGTAGGAGGGCTTCCCTGGTGGCGCAGTGGTTGAGAGTCCGCCTGCCGATGCAGGGGACATGGGTTCGTGCCCCGGTCTGGGAAGATCCCACATGCCGCAGAGTGGCTGGGCCCGTGAGCCATGGCCGCTGAGCCCGTGCGTCTGGAGCCTGTGCTCCACAACTGGAGAGGCCACAACAGTGAGAGGCCCGCATACCGCAAAAAAAAAAGAAAAAAGTGTAAGAAATAAAATTATAAACCCATTTCACATATAAGCCTAGATGATAAATTCTAAGTAAAATATTAATGAAAATAATTTAACTGACATTATGTCTGTCTAAATAGAATTAAAACCTTCATACTACAAAATATCCTGAAATGTTGGAAAAAATATAACGAATCACCTTAAATGTATAACTGAACTCTAAGAAAGTAAAGGAAATCAGTAGTGATCCAAAATGGGAGGGTGGGGTAGGAATGTTGAACACCAAAGAAATAAAGATGAGTTGATATTGTGGTTGTCTTAGAGATTGGTTACTAGTTTCACTAACCAAGGGACTTGGTCTTGGTGGTCAAACAAAACAGGCTATTAAGAGGTAGGAAATTTGAACTCAGAGATGCTGAAATTAAACCCTCAAAGAACTATACACTGTGTGCAAAATCGACCAGAAGAATCTGGCATTTTCCCAGTCTTTTAATCTTATCAGCATAGAAGGAAAAAAATTCTTTTTTCATAGTATAAAAAATTCTTCTCAAATAACTTTCAATTGTGGGTATGCCCTAATGCATCTATGTATTTTTAGTTGACATAAAAATCAGTCCTAAGATAATACTATCCCTTGAGTGCTTGAGAAGAAAATGTAGAATCACACAAACAGCATAAACCAGGTTATGTTGAGTTCCTGCTAATAATGTGTCACTAAAGAGATCATAACCTCCAAAATATAAAACACACATGGAAATAATCAACCATGTGTAAGAATCAGTGGCCAGTAAAATTTGACCCTCAAGAAGTTCAGATATAATTCATGTGAAATTTATACTATAAAAGTAGCATATTTTAGATTCTTAAGGGCTTAAATGTCAAGAAAATGAGAAAAAGAATGAGATTAAACAAATATAACATGAGAATACCTAATAACTAAGTTCAACAATGTTGCAGGATACAAGATAAACATATAAAAATCAATTGTATGTACATATACTAGTAATGAACACATGGACACTGAAATTAAAATATCATTTACAATTGCTCAAAAAATGAAATACTTAAGTGTAGATCTAGCAAAACTTGCACAGGACTTGTATGCTGAAAAGTATACAATACTGATGAAAGAAATTAAATATCTATGTAAATAGAAAATATCTGATTATATATTGGAAGACTCAACATGTCAATTCTCCCAAATTGATGAACAGGCTTAATACATATCCAAGCAATATTTTTTATGGATACAGACAAGATTATTCCAAAATTTACATGGAAAGAAAAAGGAACTAGAGTAGCTAGAACTATTTTGGAAAAGATGAATAAAGTGGGAGGGAATCCATCTTTCCAACTTCAAGAGTTATTATAGCTAAAATAATCATAACTATGTGGTAATGGTGGTGGGATAGACATATAGACATTGGAACAGAATAGAGAACCCAGAAATACACACAAACATGCCTGATTTTTGACAGATGTGAAAAAGCAATTGAATAGAGTTAAGATACAATTTTAAACAAATGGTGCTGGAACAATTGGACATCCATATGTTAAAAAAATATACCTTAAACCTAAGCCTCACACTTTATACAAAAGTTAAAACGAATCACAGGCTTAAATGTAAAACATAAGACTATAAACTTTTAGAAGAAAACAGAAGAGAAAAATGTCAGGATCTAGGACTTGGCAAATGTTCCTAGATTTGACACCAAAGAACAACATACAAAAGGAAAAATTGCTAAATTGGACTTTATTAAAATTTTAAAAATTGCTCTGTGAAAGATCCTGTTAAGGTAAAAAGACAAGCTCCAGAATGGGAAGAAACACATGTTTCTGACAAAGGAGTAGCAAGCCACACATTAAACAAAAGACTAGTATCTAGGATATATAAAGAACTCTGAAAATTCAACAGTAAAAAGCGGACAATCCAATTAGCACATGGGCAAAAGGCATAGACATTTCACTGAAGATATACAGATGGCAAATTAAACACTTGAAAATATGTTCAACATCAGTAGACAACAGGGGGATTCAAACTAACACCACCATGATAATATCACTATCCACCTATCAGAATGGATAAAATAAAAAATAGTGACAACACCAAATCCTGGAGAGAATACAGAGAAACTGGATCAATCATACATTGCTGACCGGAATGAAAGATGGTACAGCCAGTCTGGAAAATAGTTTGGCAGTTTCTTTAAAAAACTAAACATGCAACTACCATATGACATAACAGTTACACTCCTGGAGACTTAAACCACATAAATGAAGACTAATGTTCACATAAAAACCTGTACACAAATGTTTATAGTAGTTTTATTCATAATAGCCCCAAACTAGAAATAATAGGTGAATGGCTAAACAAACTGTGGAATATCAATACCAAGGAATACTACTCTACAGTAAAAAGGAAAAACTACTAATACACTACAACCTGGATGCATCTCCAGAGAATTATGCCGAGCTGAAAAAGCCAATCCCAATAGGTTACATACTGTATGATTCCACTTATATAACATTCTTAAAATGAAAAAATTATGAAAATGAAGAACAGATGAGTGGTTGCCAGGCATTGGGACAGGAGGGAAGTAGATAGGTTTATAAAAGTCAGCATAAGGGATCCTTGTGATGGAAATGTTCTGTACCTTGACTGTATCAATGTCAATATCCTGGCTGCGATATTGCTATAGTTTTACAAAGTGTTACCAGTGGGGGAAACTGGGTAAAGAGTACCTGGGATATTGCTGTATTATTTCTTACAGTTGCATGTTAATCCAAAATTACATCAAAACAAAAAGCTTAATTAAAAAACATAAACAACAAAACACAGAGTGGGTCAAATAAAAAGAAAAATGTGGTTACCCTGGGTTGGATTGTAGATATGGGTGCCCAGTGGATAAGAGTCAGTAATGGCAGGGATACCTTTTAGTATGTGCTTTTTTCTTGACATAGGAAAATTCACAAATCATAAATTTATATCTTGATGACTTATCACAAAATGTACCCACCCACATAACTACCACTCAGATTAAGAACTAGGGTATGACCTGACCCCAGAAACTCCCTTTGTGCCCCTTCCTTTCACTACTCCCTGTCACTCTTCCAAAGATAACCATTGAGTTTAAGTACCATAGATTAGTTTTGCCTGTTTTCAAATTTTATAAAAATGGAATCATACAGAAATCATTCTTTTGTGTCTGGCTATTGTAAATCAACATTACATTAATGAGGTTCATCCATGATGGTGCATGTAGCAATAATTTGTTCAGTTTTGTTGCTGTGTAATATCCTATCACATAAACTGTAATTTATCCATTCTATTCTTTATGGACATTTGATTTTTTCCCCCAAATTTTATGAATAATGTTGCCATGAAAATTCTTTTTTTCCTGTGTGATTTTTTTTTTTTGGTGCATGTAGGTACAAATTTTCCTTGGATGACTAAATGAAAATGAAATTGCATTTCTTGTAAGGCAAGTCTGGTGATGATGAATTCTCTCAGCTTTGTTTCTCCTCCATTTTTGAAGCACAGTTTTGCTGGATGTAATATTCTTGGTTGACAGTTTTCTTTCAGCACTCAGTCAGAATTTTGGACACATGTTCCACTCCTCTCCTTCCCCTGAGGGAGAGGTGTGGAGCTATATCAGCCTCCCTCTGTATGCTGTTCTGCAGGCCCTCTGGGGCAGCAGCGAGCTGCCAAGCTCTTTTCTGTTGTTCAGCAACCCCCGGGCATCTAGAGTATATCACATCCCATCAGTGCTCTGAGACAGAAGACAGATACCCGTCCTCAGGCAGCCCACAGAAAAGACAGAATGCTGGATATATGTTCCAACTCTTTTCCTCCCCAGGGAGAAGTAGAGAATTGGGGGTTTTCTCCTACTTGATCCACTGAGCTGGGGAAGGGTCTATGGCGAGTGAGTGCTCCAAAATGTTGCCTTTGTTCTCAGTGGCTTCCAATCTGGTGCTCTTTCTTGTCAGTGCTTAGATTAAGGCAAGACAGAGACCAGTCCTTCAGGCAGCCACCCCTTCCCCCCTGCCACCCAAAGTCTAAATGTTAGACATATGTTTCAATCTTCTCTTTCTCTCACTAGGGAGAAGCTAAGATCTGGGAATTTTCTCCTGATGGTGCCACGTTGAGTAGGGGGAGGAATTATGGTGAGTGCTGTGAGTTTTCCTACCTACTTTGATATGGCTGATTTTGTGCTCATCTGGGGTACAGGAGTCTCTTAATTGGTTTCTAAGTTTCTCGCAAAGGGAATTGGTTCCTGTATTGTTGTGTCAGTATGTCATGGGGGGAAGGAGGGTATGGGGCTTCCTGTTCTGCCACTTT
This sequence comes from Hyperoodon ampullatus, assembly GCF_949752795.1. NCBI lineage: Eukaryota > Metazoa > Chordata > Mammalia > Artiodactyla > Ziphiidae > Hyperoodon > Hyperoodon ampullatus. The sequence goes on along the minus strand of NC_136917.1, from coordinate 73,249,238 downwards.
GCTCTCTATTCTCTATTGTTATCTTGGCTTTGTCTGTTTTTGTACCAATGCATCACTGTCTTAATTAAAGTAGCTTTATATCCAGTAGTGGAAGTTTTCCAATTTGTTTTTTTTCAAGAGGTCAGAGCTATTGACCTTTTAAATTTCCATATAGCTTTTAAGTTAACCAGTTTTCATGCATACACACACACACACACACACACACACACACACACACACACACACACACACACACAACCCTGCTGGAATTTTGTTTGGAATTTCATTGGATCTATAAGATGAACCATGAAAACTAACATCTTTACAATTTTAACTCACAATATGTGAACATACTACATCTCACTGTTTATTTAGTTCTTATTTAATTTCTCTTAGTAATATTTATAGAGTTTTTACATAGTTTTCATTAGATTTATTCTAAGCTATTAGGTGTTTTTAAAATCTTATTATAAATGTTCTTTAAATTTAAATTTTTAAAATTTAAATTCTATCTGCTAGTTACTAGACATAAAATAGATTTTAAATATTGTGATTTTTTTTGAATTCATGTATTAATTCTAATAGTTAATCTGTAGAATTTTTGGATTTTTAAAATACTTATTATACTATCTGGAAAAATGACAGTTTTGTTTTTTCCTTCCAATCTTTTTCTTATGTTTTTCTTGCCTTGCCTTATTGCAATAGCTAGGATAATGGTAATTAGAATTGGTAACAGCAGACATTCATATCTTGTCCTTATTCTTGGAGTTAAAGCTTTCATTATTCTACCATTCAGTATGATTTTTTCAGTAGGATTCACAGATACCTTTTTCTGCAATAAGTTGGTCCCATGTATTTCTACTATAGTAGCAATTTTTATCATGAATAGGTGCTTAATTTAATAAAAGCATTTTCCTGCATCTACTGAGATGATCATATGATTTTTCTAATTTAATCTTTTTTTTTTTTTTTGCGGTACATGGGCCTCTCACTGTTGTGGCCTCTCCCATTGCGGAGCACAGGCTCCGGATGCGCAGGCCCAGCGGCCATGGCTCACGGGCCCAGCCGCTCCGCGGCATGTGGGATCTTCCCGGACTGGGGCATGAACCCATATCCCCTGCATTGGCAGGTGGACTCTCAACCACTGCGCCACCAGGGAAGCCCCTCTAATTTAATCTTTTGATGTAGTGAATTACATTGATTTTCAGATCTTAAACCAGCCTTGTATTACTAGAATAAACCAAATTTGATCTTGATATATTGTCCTTTTCAAGTATCTTTGTACTTTGCTAATATTTTATATAGTATTTTTATATCTTGAGTCCTTATCTTATGGTTTGCTTCTGGGAAAACCTAGTATCAGACAGAAACTATATAATGCAGGATAAATATAGCATCAAGACACAAAAAATCTTGGCCATGCTTAAACAAATAGCGATTTACTTTTCTCATGCAACAAAGATGATAGTGCTTAAATTTGATAGAATTAATTCACTTGCTTAGTGATGCCAGCAGGAACCTAGCTTTTTTCTAACTTCTCTTCCATCTTTAGTATTGCCTTTTTATCTTCATGGTTGTTACCTCATGCTATAACTTAGAGCCTCACAATCTCAAGATCTGCAAGGAAAGGAAGAGGATTGGGCAAGGCTTTCCCTAAGTGAGGCTATTTATATATGGGGAGCTCCCAAGCATGTGTCCTATGCTGTTTCTTTGGCCAGAAGTGTGTCACAGATACAGAGAGAAATCACTGGTAGAGGAGAGCGAAATTCCTATGTCTGGATTAAATCAATCATGATTCATCTTCTAGGTCAGAAAGAGACCTATTTTTCCTTGAAATCAAAGGTCTATGTGTGCTACAGTTCCTATGTCCTTTTAGCCAGGAAAAAAATAGGGGAATCATACCTGCTACAAATAGTTCAAGAAAGAATAATTTTATGTGACTCTTAGAATTATAGATACCAAAATTCTTACCCAAATGTAAGTTGAATCCAGCAAGCAAAAAAAAGTCATGAAGTAATTATTTCAGAAAAATGTAAGTAAATCCTGAAACAGAAGACTACTACAAAGCCATAGAAATGAGACAATATGGTGCAGAAACATAAATAGATCAATGGAACAGAATCAAGTTCTCAAAAACAAGTTCATGTTTACATGGGAACCTGATATATGTACAAATGGACCTAGTAGAAAAAGATGGTTTCTTCATTAGATGACAGTGGAAAAACAAGCTGCTGTATAGGGAAAAATAAAGTTAGTTCTCAAAAACACAATTTAGATTAATCACAGGCTTAAGAATGAAAGATAAAACTACAAAGTGAATAAAAATACATCAGAAAAATATCTCTGTGTTTCTGAGTTGCAGAAAAATTATTAAACAAGACCCCAAAAGTACTAGGCATAAGATAAAAAATGATGAATTTGACTACATAAAAAATTATGAATTTCTATTCAATGAAGGGAACCATCAGTAAAGTCAATTGACAGGGAATAGGCTGAGAGAAGTTATCTGAGAACTCAAAAACTGACAAGGGATAATATCTAGAATATTTAAGAAACCCTTATTTAAAAAAAGAGGAAACTAACAGATCAATGGGTAAAGCAGAATCTATAGACTCCAACAGCTAATCTGGAAAACAGTCTGGAGATACTTAGTTTAATTTCATATGCATAGGTCCCAGGACCCATCCAGTCCACTCCAGGGGAACTTGTGGTTTCTAAGAAGGCATGTGTAAGAATACTTGATTACACATCATTTGTAGAGCAGGACATTGTAGACAACATAGGTATCTATCTCTAGGGGAGCAGATGGGTGAAATGTTGTGGATATTCACAGAGGTAACAAATTAAAGATAGAGTTATGTGGAGAAGTCTTTCAAACATAGTGTTGAAAGAAAAAAGTAAGATAACAAGAGATCTGTAACATGATTTACCTGGCAAATTTAAAACATAAACATACAACAAAACAGTACCTCTTTTCAAATATACCCGCATGTTCAGGAAAGATGCTAAACATATTAGAGTAATTTCCTACAGGTGGAGGAATGGATTGAGAGTGGAGATTGAGGATAAGAAGAAAAATAAAGCAATAAAGTCTTGCATGGACAGTCGATGACTGTGTTATGAACTTGGAGTACAATCAACTCAGTTCTCTGCTTTCTAGATTACATGTTTACTTTCTAAGTCCTATGAAGATTCTAGCTTGCATGCTAGCTCCTAGTTAAGCATACCCACTATTTTAAATATTGGTTGTTAAGAAATAAATTTTACATAGAGACTTTCCAGTAATTATTTAATTTGTAGAAGCCACTGTATACCAATATAAGTCCTCACTGTAAACAAATGATTACCTTCTTCCAAAATCACACTTTTAAATTATTGATGGGGATATGTTATCTTTTTCATTTTGTCTCAAAGGCTTTAGTTCCTAAAAAACCACAGACAACTTCATCTGTAATTTTACTCAATTTAAGTTCCATTTTGCTCTCTACTTTCTTACTCCTTTTTTATTTTTATTTATTTATTTATTTACTTGCGGTACGCAGGCCTCTCACTGTTGTGGCCTCTTCTGTTGCAGAGCACAGGGTCCGGACGCGCAGGCTCAGCGGCCTTGGCTCATGGGCCTAGCCGCTCTGCTGCATGTGGGATCTTCCCAGACTGGGGCATGAACCCGTGTCCCCTGCATCAGCAGGCGGACTCTCAACCACTGCACCACCAGGGAAGCCTCTTACTCCTTTTTTAAATCAACAACATTGTTAAAATTTTAAAACTCCTCTGTAATAGTGATCAGGTTTCCACTATTTTTCCATTTCTCATGAGAATGAAGTTCATGAAGAAATTTGGAAAAATTATACCTTGATCTGAAGACATTTTATAACTGAAGATTTGGCTGGTGAATTTAAGCCATGGTTCAAAGCTGACCACACTATATTCACTTGGTAGAAAGTTCTGAAATTCATTCTGAGATATGGGAATGAGAAGATTTTTCATGTAACTCCTTTCTTTAATTACTAGGTAAATTACCTAAAATTTACTAGGTAAATTTTCTTTCTGATGAAATTATGATTTGATTTTTTAAAATTGATTGCTTATTGTGTGCCAAGACATATATGTTATTTTATTAACCATGGATAAGTTTGCCTGACCCATGAAGTTCACTGAGATTCTAATGATGGTAAGACCAATTAGTTGATGCTGATTAGGAACCTGCTATTCAAAATGTGGTCTAAGCCAACAGAATTACCTGGGAGATTTTCAGACATGTGGAAACTCAGGCTCAATCACATACCTAGTGAATCAAAACTTGTATTATAACAAGATCCCCAGGTGATTCTTAAGTTCTTAAAGTTTGAGACATACTGGGAATCATCCCTTGGCATCTAGGCAATGACGTCAGGTTGAAGAATAGCTGTTTTAAAATTTAACCTATTTTTACATAGTTATCCTTGCTTTTCTGATTATTTCTATCATTCATTCATTCAATAAGCATTTAGTGAGTACATTACTGTATTTCAGGCTCTATATTGGGAGTATACAAAAGCAAAGAAGACATGCTAAGGAATTCCTGTGGGTTTTTTTGAATGCAGAAATAAATGTAGGGACTTCCCTGGTGGCACAGTGGTTAAGAATCCACCTGCCAATGTGGGGGACACGGGTTTGAGCCCTGGTCTGGGAAGATCCCACATGCCGCGGAGCAACTAAGCCCATGCACCACAACTACTGAGCCTGTGCTCTAGAGCCTGCGAACTACAACTACTGAGCCCACGTGCCACAAATACGCATGCGCCTAGACCCCCTGCTCCACAGCAAGAGAAGCCACCACAATGTGAAGCCAGCGCATGGTCATCACAACTAGAGAGAGAAAGCCCATGCGCAGCAACAAAGACCCAACGCAACCAAAAATAAACAAAATAAATACATTTTAAAAGAAGAAGAAGAAGGAGAAAGAAATGTAGAAGAAGCTGGAGTGAAATCTGCTTTTGGCTTTCTGGGAAAAAGTTCCCAGCTACACAATGGCTTCACAAGTTATGGAGACAACCATCCACAATTTGTTCGGTGGTACTGTCTGTGCCCTGGAAACTCTCAGCAAAGCAATCAGCCTGAAATTAGGCACTGCTTGGCTGGGGGAACCTTGGTTTCTGGGCTCCCAGTTGAGCCTGGGCCAACTCTAGCTCTCCAACTCACAGCTGATGGCTGGCACCCAGACCTGCCTCCTCAGCTTCAGGGATGGCTTGTTGGTCAAAGAGCCAGAGAATGAAATTTCCATGACAGGGTGGGGCAGGGTTTGTCCAGCATAGGGTATCTTCTATAATCCTGTGTGGTCTGATTCAGGTGCTATGAGCAAAAGTTTTTCAGAACTGTGAAAGAGTAGAAATGATGGAGTGTATTCTAATGGAGAACATTGAAAATCAATGAATCTAGGCCTAGTCCCAAGAGATGGCAGGAAAATGAAGTTCTTTTATATTAAGTTTTATGGCACACCAAAATCACATTGCATTAGAATTTTTAAAGTAATGTGTATATTGATTTCATAATTCTTGCTTCAGAACTAAGAGTTGAAGAATCTTCAACTGATATCTGATAGCCACTCCTTTTTATGTGAATTAGGCACATAGTGAATTAGTCTGGGAAGGAGACATGAGAAATGTCTCATGTATAGAAACTACCACCTAGTCCAGGTTCGCACACAGATTTTTTCTTTTTCTTCCTTCCTTTTTTTTTTCCTATTCAGTGTCTCTTGCCACAAAGTTGGAAATTTTGTTAAGAAGAAGCCAAGGAAAGCAAACTCTAGTTATGGGAAGAAAATCTCAGCTTTGGTGAGATGAATTTTCTTCTTTCCTTCCCACCCATAGTGCAAAGAGCAACCCTTAGTATCTCTCTATGTGGTATCTGACTGCCAAATGGGTGAGGAAGGAAGAAAACACTTGAAGTAACTGATTATTCATTGGTGATAATTTGTGAAATGCTACTTGGCTCTAGATATGACTTTGTCATATTTGTGAGATTCAGTTGCCTTACCTGTAAAATGAAGATAATTAGACTATACCAAGATTAAATGAAATAATGTTTATTTTGCTTAATTAGGGCAGGTTTTTTAAAATTGAGATACAGTTGATTTGCAATGTTGTGTTAATTCCTGCTGTACAGCAAAGTGATTCAGTTATACATATATATAATTCATTTTTTAATATTATCATAGGATATTGAATATGTTCTCTGTGCTATATGGTAGGACCTTGTTGTTTATCCATTCTATACATAAAAGCTTACATTTGCTAAACCCATCCTCCCACTCCATCCTTCCCCCAACCGCATCACCCTTGGCAACCACCAGTCTGTTCTCTATGTCTGTAATTCTGTTTCTCTTTTATAGGTAGTTTCATTTGTGTCATATTTTAGATTCCACATATAAGTGATATCATATGATATTTGTCTTTCTCTTTCTGACTTACTTCACTTTGTATGATAATCTCTAGTTGTATGCATGTTGCTGCAAATGGCATTATTTCATTCTTTTTATGGCTGAGTAGTATTCCATTGTATATATGTATATTTTCTTTATCCATTCATCTGTTGATGGACATTTAGGTTGTTTCCATGTCTTGGCTATTGTGAATAACACTGCTATGAACATTGGGGTACATGTATCTTTTTTTAATTATAGTGTTGTTAATTAGGGCAGTTTTGGGTACATGGCAAGCATTCAATAAATTCTAGCTATTACAGTAGGGTCAAAATTTACACCTAGGTACTAAAGTGAGATAATAGCATGGGAAAACCCTGAACTCACCTCTTCCCATAAACGTAACAGATATACAGCTACATATGAAACAGTTCCCTCTGAAAGGAACCTGAATACTAGCTGAATACCTGCTCTACAATAAAAGATAAAAGGGTCACATTGAAATGGAGAGAAGGGGCAGGGACAGGCTATTACCAGGAAAAACCTCACCCCCAGCATGGTGACTGACAATTGGTATGGATCTCAGAATAATAATAATAGTAATAATAATAAAAAGACCTTCTCCCTGAGGAACAAGGGGTTTGCACTCCAGTTTGTGTCTAGTTACCAGGTCACAATACAAAGTTAATACAATATTGTTATATACAGCTCTTCTCTGTCAGGGAAGAGTCAACCAGGTTCTTTTGGGCTATTCACATATGAATAAACCACCTTGTTTTCTAGCATTTAAGAAAAGCATCTTTTTTCCCCTGAAAGCTTGATCTTGTAATGCATTTACCCCACAGCATAGACTGTCTTTGAGGAGGAAAGACCTTATTTGGTTCGCTGAATGAAGTGGCTTGGCTGCTCTTTGCATCTTGGTGTGCAGAGGCAAATATTCTAGTATTGAATTATCCAACCTCCTGAAATGCAGCCATTGTGCTTTCTTAGACCTATTTGATCCCGCTCATGTCTGTTCCCATATGATTTTCTTACATTTAGTGTATTCATCACTGCAATGTGGGAAGAGGAGCTGGGTAATGGTGCTGTTCAGTGAAAGAAGAACCAAAGACTATGCAGAAAAGAGTTGCAAGTACATTTGTTCTAAAAAAATGTGGGAACACCTTTTTAGAAATACAATACATGTTTTTCAATGGGCAGCTCTTCCATCCTATGGTTGAGGCCCCCTCTCTATGTAAATGGATACCCTTCAGAGTCTGCTTTCCTACAACAAAGAGGTGCTTTATCTACTCCAGAAGTTAGGGCTCCAAAATTGATAAATACAAGACTTTTTTTTTTTAGAAACATAATACAATACTAAAGAGATGAAAATAACAAAATACATTTGTCAAACTTCAGATTTATCAGACCTAAGAGATTGCACAACTTAATGACATAGATGAGGCCTGATGCTTTCTTGCCTGTTACAGGATTTAGCAATCTGGTTCTATCTTCTTGATTTGTCATGTGGGTCATTTTGATGTGTGGAAATCACCTAGAGAAAAAAGTTCTACCATATAGAGGGGATTCTCTGGTTTAATTCCTTACTAATTCACGTCCTAGAAATCCTGGGAATGGATAACAAGGGTGTTTTGGTTTTGTTTCGTTTTGTTTGCTCCGTTTTGCTTGTTACTTGTGATGCTGCTTTTCTGATGCTTGAATTTCATGTTAGGTCTCTTTACTGTGTTTGACATCAATACCATGCAATCTGAGGCCAAATCTGGCAAAGTAAAAACAAGTGAAGAATTAGAGTTATGATCTTTTGCTTTAACCTTTGAAAGTAAAGACTCAGTTTCAAGGATACCTGATTATTTCTGGCTAGTTGTATGCATTGCTTTTTGTCCCTTTTGCTTAAATCTCCATTTTAAGGTTGACCTGCACTCATCCTGGCTTTCTGGCATCGTACTCCTGTCTGAGGAACTCTTAATGGAATAAAATTCCAAGGTATAGAGTGAAATGAGAGACTGGGTTAGACTAGCAGACTAAGTAATATGTAATCAGAATTTAGAGTATCTATTAACCTCCAAATCAAAACAGATTTGTTTAGCATACAATGAAATTTAGTTTTCAGTACCTTAATGGACTTAATGTCATCTGGACAAAACATTTCTGCTTGGAGCCTTGGTTTTTCTACTCAAATACTGATATACTCTGGGCTGTTACACAAATATTTGAGGATTAGTCCTTAAGTGATATTTTACCTACCCAGCACTCATGTATTGGCATTACACCTGAAAGCTAGATATAAACCAAGTGTTTGATAAATAACCAAATTAAGTAATAACACCTTGCACTTTTTCCTTTATTATATATAGGTGTACAAAGTAGTGATTCACAATTCTTTCTTTTTTTTAACATCTTTATTGGAGTATAATTGTATTAAAATGGTGTGTTAGTTTCTGCTTTATAACAAAATGAATCAGCTATACATATATCCCCATATCTCCTCCTTCTTGCATCTCCCTCCCACCCTCCCTATCCCACCCCTCTAGGTGGTCACAAAGCACCGAGCCGATCTCCCTGTGCTATGGGGCTGCTTCCCACTAGCTATCTGTTTTACATTTGGTAGTGTATATATGTCCATGCCACTCTCTCACTTCGTCCCAGCTTACCCTTACCCTCCCCATGTCCTCAAGTCCATTCTCTATGTCTCCATCTTTGCTCCTGTCCTGCCCCTAGGTTCTTCGGAACCTTTTTTTTTTTTTTTGATTCCATATATATGTGTTAGCATACGGTATTTCTTTTTTCTTTTTCTGACTTACTTCACTCTGTATGACAGACCCTAGGTCCATCCACCTCACTACAAATAGCTCAATTTCATTAATTTTTATGGCTGAGTAATATTCCATTTTATATATGTGCCACATCTGCTTTATCCATTCATCTGTCAATGGACACTAAGGTCGCTTCCATTTCCTGGCTATTGTAAATAGAGCTGCAGTGAACATTGTGGTACATGATTCTTTCTGAATTATGGTTTTTACAGGGTATACGCTCAGTAGTGGGATTGCTTGGTCGTATGGTAGTCCTATTTTTAGTTTTTAAAGGAACCTCCATACTGTTCTCCATAGTGGCTGTATCAATTTACATTCCCACCAACAGTGCAAGAGGGTTCCCTTTTCTCCACACCCTCTCCAGCATTTATTGTTTCTAGATTTTTTGATGATGGCCATTCTGACTGGTGTGATGTGATACCTCATTGTAGTTTTGATTTGCATTTCTGTAATGATTAGTGATGTTGAGGATTCTTTCATGTGTGTGTTGGCAATCTGTATATCATCTTCGGAGAAATGTCTATTTATGTCTTCTGCCCATTTTTGGATTGGGTTTTTGTTTTTTTGATATTGAGCTGCATGAGTTGCTTGTATTTTTTGGAGATTAATCCTTTGTCACTTGCTTCATTTGCATATATTTTATCCCATTCTGAGGGTTGTCTTTTGGTCTTGTTTATGGTTTCCTTTGCTGTGCAAAAGCGTTTAAATTTCATTAGATCCCATTTGTTTATTTTTGTTTTTATTTCCATTTCTCTAGGAGGTGGGTCAAAAAGGATCTTGCTGTGATTTATGTCATAGAGTGTTCTGCCTATGTCTTCCTCTAAGAGTTTGATAGTGTCTTGCCTTACATTTAGGTCTTTAATCCATTTTTAGTTTATTTTTGTGTATGGTGTTAGGGAGTGCTCTAATTTCATTCTTTTACATGTAGCTGTCCAGCTTTCCCAGCACCACTTATTGAAGAGGCTGTCTTTTTTCCATTGAATATTCTTGCCTCTTTTATCAAAGATAAGGTGACCATACGTGCTTAGGTTTATCTCTGGGCTTTCTCTCCTGTTCCATCTATATTTCTGTTTTTGTGCCAGTACCATATCGTCTTGATTATTGTAGGTTTGTAGTATAGTCTGAAGTCCAGGAGCCTGATTCCTCCAGCTCTGTTTTTTTTCTCAAGCTTGCTTTGGCTATTTGGGGTCTTTTGTGTTTCCATACAAATTGTGAAATTTTATGTTCTATTTCTGTGAAAAATGCCATTGGTAGTTTGATAGGGATTGCACTGAATCTGTAGATTGCTTTGGATAATATAGTCATTTTCACAATGTTGATTCTTTCAATCCAAGAACATGGTATATCTCTCCATCTGCTTATATCATCTTTAATATCTTTCATCAGTGTCTTATACTTTTCTGCATACAGGACTTTTGTCTCCTTAGATAGGTTTATTCCTAGGTTTTTTATTCTTTTCGTTGCAGTGGTAAATGGGAGTGTTGCCTTACTTTCTCTTTCAGATTTTTCGTCGTTAGTGTATAGGAATGCAAGAGATTTCTGTCTATTAATTTTGTATCCTGCTACTTTACCAAATTCATTGATTAGCTCTAATAGTTTTCTGGTAGCATCTTTAGGATTCTCTATGTATACTCTCATGTCACCTGCAAGCAGTGACAGCGTTACTTCTTCTTTTCCTATTTGGATTCCTTTTATTTCTTTTTCTTCTCTGATTGCTGTGGCTAAAACTTTCAGATCTACGTGGAATAATAGTAGTAAGAGTGGGCAACCTTTTCTTGTTCCTGATCTTAGTGGAAATGGTTTCAGTTTTTCACCTTTGACAATGATGCTGGCTGTGGGTTTGTCATACATGGCCTTTATTATGTTGAGGTAAGTTCCCTCTATGCCTACTTTCTGAAGAGTTTTTATCATAAATGGGTGTTGAATTTTGTCAAAAGCTTTTTCTGCATCTATTGAGATGATCATATGGTTTTTTTCCTTCAATTTGTTAGTATGGTTCATCATATTGATTGATTTGTGTATATTGAAGAATCCTTGCATTCCTGGGATAAACTCCACTTGATCATGATGTATGATCCTTTTAATATGCTGTTGGATTCTGTTTCCTAGTATTTTGTTGAGGATTGTTGCATCTATATTCATCAGTGATATTGGCCTGTAGTTTTCTTTTTTTGTGACCTCTTTGTCTGGTTTTGGTATCAGGGTGATGGTGGACTTGTAGAATGAGTTTGGGAGTGCTCCTCCCTCTGCTATGTTTTGGAAGTGTTTAAGAAGGATAGGTGTTAACTGTTCTCTAAATGTTTGATAGAATTCACCTGGGAAGCCATCTGGTCCTGGGCTTTTGTTTGTTGGAAGATTTTAAATCACTGTCTCAATTTCAGTGCTTCTGATTGGTCTGTTTATATTTTCTATTTCTTCCTGGTTCAGTCTGGAAGGTTGTGCTTTTCTAAGAATTTGTCCATTTCTGCCATGTTGTCCATTTTATTGGCATATAGTTGCTTGTAGTAATCTCTCATGATCCTTTGTATTTCTACAGTGTCAGCTGTTACTTCTCCTTTTTCATTTCTAATTCTATTGATTTGAGTCTTCTTCCTTTTTTCCTTGATCGGTCTGGCTAATGGTTTATCAAATTTGTTTATCTTCTCAAAGAACAAGCTTTTAGTTTTATTGATCTTTGCTATTGTTTCCTTCATTTCTTTTTCATTTATTTCTGATCTGATCTTTGTGATTTCTTTCCTTCTGCTAACTTAGCGGTTTTTTTGTTCTTCCTTCTCTAATTGTTCTAGTTTTAAGTTTAGGTTGTTTATTTGAGATGTTTCTTGTTCTTTGAAGTAGGATTGTATTGCTATAAACTTCCCTCTTAGAACTTCTTTTGCTGCATCCCATAGGTTTTGGGTCGTCGTATTTTCATTGTCATTTGTTTCTAGGTATTTTTTGATTTCCTCTTTGATTTCTTCATTGATCTCTGGGTTATTTAGTAGCATATTGTTGAGCCTCCATGTGTTTGTATTTTTTACAGTTTTTTCCCTATAATTGCTATCTAGTCTTATAGCGTTGTGGTTGGAAAAGATACTTGATACGATTTCAATTTTCTTAAATTTACCAAGACTTGATTTGTAACGCAAGATGTGATCTATTCCTGAGAATGTTCCTTGAGCACTTGAGAAGAAAGTGTATTCTGTTGTTTTTGGAAAGGAATGTCCTATAAATATCAATTAAGTCCATCCTGTTTAATGTGTCATTTAAAGCTTGTGTTTCCTTATTTATTTTCATTTTGGATGATCTGTCCATTGGTGAAAGTGGGGTGTTAACGTCCCCTACTATTATTGTGTTACTGTCAATTTCCCCTTTATGGCTGTTAGCATTTGCCTTATGTATTGAGGTGCTCCTATGTTGGGTGCATAAATATTTATAATTGTTATATCTTCTTCTTAGATTGATCTCTTGATCGTTACATAGTGTCCTTCTTTGTCTCTTGCAATAGTCTTTAGTCTGTTTCGTCTGATATGAGAATTGCTACTCCGCTTTCTTTTGATTTCCATTTGCATTGGATATCTTTTTCCATACACTCACTTTCATTCTGTATGTGTCGGTAGGTCTGAAGTAGGTCTCTTGTAGACAGCCTATATACGGGTCTTGTTTTTCTATCCATTCAGCCAGTCTGTGTCTTTTAATTGGTATATTTAATCCATTTACATTTAAGGTACTTATGGATATGTATGTTCCTATTACCATTTTCTTAATTGTTTTGGGTTTGTTTTTGTAGGTCTTTTCCTCTTGTGTTTCCTGCCTAGAGAAGTTCCTTTAACATTTCTTATAAAGTTGGTTTGGTGGTGCTGAATTCTTAACTTTTGCTTGTCTGTAAAGGTTTTAATTTCTCCATCGAATCTGAATGATATCCTTGCTGGGTAGAGTAATCTTGGTTGTAGTTTTTTCCTTTCATAACTTTAAATATGTCCTGCCGCTCCATTCTGGCTTGCAGAGTTTCTGCTGAAAGATCAGCTGTTAACCTTATGGGGATTCCCTTGAATGTTATTTGTTGATTTTCCGTTGCTGCTTTTAATATTTTTTCTTTGAATTTAATTTTTGAAAGTTTTATTAATATGTATCTTGGTGTGTTTCTCCTTTGATTTATCCTGTATGGGACTCTCTGTGCTTCCTGGACTTGATTGACTATTTCCTTCCCCATATTAGGGAAGTTTTCAACTATAATCTCTTCAAATATTTTCTAAGTCCCTTTCTTTTTCTCTTCTTCTTCTGGGACCCCTATAATGCAAATGTTGGTACATTTAATGTTGTCCCAGAGGTCTCTGAGACTGTCCTCAATTCTTTTCATCTTCTTTCTTTATTCTGCTCTGTGGTAGTTATTTTCAGTATTTTATCTTCCAGGTCACTTATCCGTTCTTCTGCCTCAATTTTTCTGCTATTGATTCCTTCTAGAGAATTTTTAATTTCATATTGCATTTTTCATCATTGTATGTTTGCTCTTTAGTTCTTCTAGGTCCTTGTTAAACGTTTCTTGTATTTTCTCCATTCTATTTCCAGGATTTTGGATCATCTTTACTATCATTACTCTGAATTCTTTTTCAGGTAGACTGCCTATTTCCTCTTCATTTGTTTGCTCTGGTGGGTTTTTACCTTGCTCCTTCACCTGCTGTGTGTTTTTCTGTCTTCTCATTTTGCTTAACTTACTGTGTTTGGGATCTCCTTTTCGCAGGCTGCAGGTTCGTATTTCCCCTTGTTTTTGGTGTCTGCCCCCAGTGGCTAAGGTTTATTCTGTGGGTTGTGTAGGCTTCCTGGTGGAGGGGACTAGTGCCTGTGTTCTGGTGGATGAGGCTGCATCTTGTCTTTCTGGTGGGCAGAACCGCTTCCAGCGGTGTGATTTGGGGTGTCTGTGACCTTATTATGATTTTAGGCAGCCTCTCTGCTATGGGTGTGGTTGTTTTCCTGTCTTGCTAGTTGTTTGGCATAGGGTATCCAGCACTGTAGTTTGCTGATCTTTGAGTGGAGCTGGGTCTTAGTGTTGAGATGGAGATCTCTGGGAGAGCTTTCACCGTTTGATATTACATGGAGCCAGGAAGTCTCTGGTGGACCAGTGTCTTGAACTTGGCTCTCCCACCTCAGAGGCACAGGCCTGACACCCGGCTGGAGCACAAATAAATACTCTGTCATCCACATGGCCAGGTATGTGTGGAGGTTCTTGCCTTTTGAGAAGTCTGAGGTCTTCTGCCAGCGTTCAGTAGGTGTTCTGTAGGAGTTGTTCCACATGTAGATGTATTTCTGATGTATTTGTGGGGAGGAAGGTGATCTCCATGTCTTACTCCTCCACCATCTTGAAGGTCTCTCCCACATTTCTTAAAGGTTATACTTCATCTACACTTATTATAGAATATTGGCTGTATTCCCTGTGTCATATAATACATCCTAGTAACTTATTTTATACCCCGTAATTTATAGGTCTTAATCCCCTACCTGTATATTGTTCTTCCCCCTTCCCTCTAGCCACTGGTAACCACTAGTTCGTTCTCTACATCTGTGAGTCTGCTTCTTTTTTGTTATATTCACTAAATTCTTGTATTTTTTAGTGTCCACATATAAGTGATATCATGCGGTATTTGTCTTTCTCTGTCTAACTTATTTCACTTAGCATAATGCCCTCCACTTCCATCCCTTTTCCTGCAAATGGCAAAATTTCTTTCCTTTTTTATGGCTGAGTAGTATTCCATTGTACCTTGAACTTTTCCTATGAACATCTTTCAGCTTCTCCTGTGAGACCTCTACATTACCTCTTAGAATAAGATGGCTTCTGTTTTCTAAGCTCTGGTCAATTAGGAAGGTGCAGACTTCTGGTTGATAGAAGACCTCCTTCAATCAGATACATTGGCTGCAGGGAGTTTCATAACAAGAGAAGCCTTCAGTGTGAGAGCTGTAGGGGAGGAAAGGGACAAGAACAAGATAGAAAGTAAATATGAACTCAAAAAGAATATGTGTCTGGGGTGAGTACGTAAATTGACATTCATCATGATTGTCCTGAATTTACCAAGAAGATGTCCAATTTTGATTGCTATCTTTTAGTTAAGAACATGAAATCCATTTTGGAAAGTTTGTCAACCAAATAAGTAAATAAAATTTAAAACCTTTTGATGTACAAAGCTTTATATTCTCCTTTATCTGCAAAACTTAGCTTCCTGAGCAGCTTTTTCTTCTTAAGGAGGAGATTGGAAACTGTAACTCATGGGCCGTATTTGATCTACAGATGTGTGGATTCATTGGAATGGAAGCTTTGAGTTTGTCACTCTCTCCAACTCTAGCCCAGACCTGTGCCAGTTGGGCAAGAAGACAGCTTTAGGATCACACATGAAAAGAGGAATGGAAGTTTTCTATATATTCACAAACAAATAACTAGATAAAAACCCAAACCACCCCAATTTCTTTCCTCATTCAGTTAGCTAGAATTTCATTTTCTGTAAAAGCTAAGAAAAATTATTGGGTTTTACTTTCAGTTTTATTTAAGACATTTACTCAACACTAAAGTAGCTATACCTTCAAGAGAAAATGGGTGGAAAATAACTAAAACAGTTGCAAGAGTATAGATTTGAAATGATCCAGATTTTTTTTTTAAAAAAAGATTGCTTCTAATAATTAGGATTAGAAGCATGGAAAATTCCAGAATCAAAAAAATTCCAGGTCTTCAATTCAACTAGAATGAAAGAAGCATAATACTCAGAAGTTTTTTACCAAAGGACTCTTCCTTCATCTGGGGCCTGCTCTCTTTGACCAGGGGTGCAGTGTGAGGAGAATGTGAGTGGTGAAGGTGGGAGATGGCTGGTCACGCCAGCCAGCTGCACAGACCCTGCCATGCAGATTGATGGGATGGAAGACAGTGTGGCTTGTTGCTTATCTGTCTGGAATAAGAAAGTGGGCTGTTTGTTAAACATTTCATTTAAATACAAAATTTGTAAGAACTGAAGAATATTCCAGTTTTATTAAGTATGTGCAGTGAATTCTTTCTGAGTAAATGGCTTCATGTCACTCAGATGTTTGCTATCTGAGCCTCTGTGACTTCTGGCCCTCCCCTCTGCCTTCCATATTGATCTGTTTCCCCCTGAGTTAGCTGCTGCCTTTATGCTCTCTCCACTTTCTGTAATTAAATGTGTTCTCAGGAAGGAACCTGGAAGCTATTTACGCTAAAGGCTAAAACTAAAGAAATGAGTAAACATTCAGTCATCAGCCAGGAGGTAGAGGAAGGATGTGGGACTTTCTAACTACCTCGTCCTCACTTTATATGATGTAGACTCATATAGACAATTTGTTTCCAAAGTGAGGGAGGTGGGTGAGCATTCCAGGAGGTACTCAAGATAATCCATATTAGAACATACATACACATGTGCACACGCACACTCAAACTCATATTTTAAATTCACATTTCTGTGTATGGTTTTATAATACACATAATATGCTAGCACTTATTACATGTATATAATATACAAATATACATATAGGGATTTTTGATGGATGTATGTGTCAACTAGACTGGGCTAAGGGATGCTCAGATAACTGGCAAAATATTATTTTGGGGTGTGTCTGTGAGGATGTTTCCAGAAGAGGTTAACATTTGTGTTGTTAGATTGAGTAAAGAAGATGCTGTCACCAGTGTGGGTGGGCATCTTCAAGCCTCTGAGGGCCTGAATAGAATACAGAGGCAGAAAAAGGATCAATTTGCTCTCTGCTGGAGCTGGAGCATCCATGCTATCCTGCCATTGGACATTGGTGCTCCTCATTCTTGGGACTTCAGACTTGAACCAGGACTGGGAGACCATTGGCCCCCCAGTTCTCAGGCCTTAGGGTTTGGGCTGGAGTTACACTCCTGGCTTTCCTGGGCCTCCAGCTTGTAGATGGCAGGTTGAATCATTTCTCAGCCTCCATAGTTGCATAAGCCAATCCCTCATAATAAATCTCTTTCTATATATTTGTATATATCCAATTTGTTCTTTTTCCTTGGAGAACCCTGACAAATACAGATGTCATGATCAACAGTTGTTTTTTTCCTGATCAAACTATAATGTCAAATATTTTGGAGATTACTTATTTAGATGATCATCTGTACACTTGCCCATAAAGCTGTCCTTGTTTTTCAAATGTTTGGTATAGTACTTACATAATGAAATTATTTGTCTATATAAGTCCTCTTTTTGCTGTCTCTTTTCTCACACTTTATCGTAGTCAAATGTGTTCTGCTATGTCAGACGTGGGGTAGTTGGCAAATGATTCTTAGTTCATGTCTGGGGTTTTGACCTCTGGAGACTTCCCTTACTTTTTTCACATCTCAACTATCCCTGCAAAAGAATGTTAGTTATATTTAATCCAGTATTTCCAGGAGGTTTTTAAAAAATGTGTCATATATACTATAATTCCAGAAATGGAGTTATTACATTTCAATCAGGGAAAATGCTTTCTTATTACCCTCCTATTTTGTTTTACTATGCAGCTGAATAAGTTCTTCCTTATTACTCATTTTTTCTTAATTCTTAACTGCTACTGTCTGTTCATTCTTTCAAGGAAATTTACTATTAATTTTGTCAAGTTCAAAATGAAGTGCCACTGAGAATTTCATTATGTGTGGATTAGTACTATGATTGCTACACACTTTAAGGAGATGTCTTCTAGCCATTTCCCCTACAGAGCTACTCTTTCTAACAAATAAAAATTTCAAAGCCATCATTTCCTCCAGGTCTGGCGTATATATTGATAAGATGGGACTACTATAAACATTTTCTATTTTACAGAAAAGTTGAAAAATATTTGAGGATGACTGCCATGTGTCACCTGTCCACCTCAAACATTCTATTATACTTGCTTTTTCATGTATCTATCAATCCTTCTGCAATCCATATCTTATATTTTGCATTTCAAAGTAAATTTCAGATATCAGCATTCTTCCTTAAGAAAACTTAAGCATGCATATCAATCATTAACTAGAGTTCAATATTTGTTCTTTTAGTTAAAATTTAGATATAATTAAATGCACAAACAAATGTATACATTTACTGAGCTTTGAAGAATGCTTGCTTGAACCTCTACCAAGATATTAAACATTACCACTCCTATCAAGATATTAAATATTACCACCACCCTATAAATTTTTCCCATATGAGAGTGGACTCTTTTTGTGTGTCTGATTTACAAAGTCATAGTGCACAAAGCAACTCTATAGGTAAGTAATGCTTTTGGCTGCAAATAACAGAAAACCTGACACACAGTAAATATCAAGTAGAGTTGAATTTTCTCACATAATGAGTCTGGAAGGAGGAAGCTGTTGGTATTAATTCAGTGACACAGTGATATCAAGGATGATGTCTCTGGAATTCTCCTGATTTTACCTTTAAGTTTCAAGTGGCTGTTGTAACTCCTGGCATCATCCAACAATATTTATTTATTCAATAAATATCTATGTATATTGCAGGTACTGTCCATTTTTGGGTTTTTATTATTTATTTATTTATTTTCACTTTATTTTTTATTGAAATATAGTTGATTTACAATGTCATGTTAATTTTTGCTCTACAGCAGAGTGACTCAGTTATACATACATGTATATATACACGTACATATATATATATTCTTTTTATATTCTTTTCCATTATGGTTTATCCCAGGACATTGAATATAGCTCGCTGTGCTATAGAGTAGGACCTTGTTGTCCATCCATTCTATGTGTAATAGTTTGCATCTACTAACCCCAAACTCAACAGTCCGTTCCTCATCAGCCCCCCACCCCCACCCTCTGGCAACCACCAGTTTTCTATGTCTGTGAGTCTGTTTCTGTTTTGTAGATAGGTTCATTTGTGTCATATTTTATTTTTATTTATTTATTTATTTATTTTGCGGTATGTGGGCCTCTCATTGTTGTGGCCTCTCCCATTGCGAAGCACAGGCTCCGGACGCGCAGGCTCAGCGGCCATAGCTCACGGGCCCAGCCGCTCCGCGGCATGTGGGATCCTCCCAGACCGGGGCACGAACCCGTGTCCCCTGCATCGGCAGGCGGACTCTCAACCACTGCGCCACCAGGGAAGCCCTGTGTCATATTTTAGATTCCACATATAGGTGATATCATATGGTATTTGTCTGTGTCTGACTTACTTCACTCAGTATGACAATCTCCAAGTCCATCCACGTTGCTGCACATGGCATTATTTCATTCTTTTGTATGGCTGAGTAATATTCCATTATATATAGGTACCACATCTTCTTTTTCCATTCATCTGTTGATGGACATTTAGGTTGTTTCCATGTCTTGGCTATTGTGAATAGTGCTGCTATGAACATAGGAGTGCATGTATCTTTTTGAATTATAATTTTGTCCAGATATATGCCCAGGAGTGGGATTGCTGGATCTTATGGTAACTCTATTTTTAGTTTTCTGAGGAAACTCCATACTCTTTTCCATAGTGCCTGAACCAACTTACATTCCCACCAACAGTATAGGAGGGTTCCCTTTTCTCCACACTCCCTCCAGCATTTGTTATTTGTAGACTTTTTAATTATAGCCATTCTGACCAGTGTGAGGTGGTAACTCACGGTAGTTTTGATTTGCATTTCTCTAATAATTAGCGATTTTGAGCATCTTTTCATGTGCCTACTGGCCATCTGTACATCTTCTTTGAAAAAATGTCTATTTAGGTATTCTGCCCATTTTTCTATTGGGTTGTTTGTTTTTTTGTTGTTATGTTGTATGAGCTGTTTGTATATTTTGGAAATTAAGCCCTTGTCAGTCGCATCATTTGCAAATATATTTTCCCTTCTGTAAGTTGTCTTTTCATTTTGTTTAAGGTTTCCTTTGCTGTGCAAAAGCTTGTAAGTTTGATGTCCCATTTGTTTATTTTTGTTTTTATTTCTATTGCCTTGGGAGACTGACCGAAGAAGACATTGGTATGACTTATGTCAGAGAATGTTTGGCCTCTGCTCTCTTCTAGGAGTTTTATGGTGTTTTGTCTTATATTTAAGTCTTTAAGCCATTTTGAGTTTATTTTTGTATATGGTGTGAGGGAGTGTTCTAACTTCATTGATTTACATGTGGCTGTCCACCTTTCCCAGCACCACTTGCTGAAGAGACTGTCTTTTTCCCATATTATATTCTTGCCTCCTTTGCTGAAGATTAATTGACCGTAGGTGTATGGGTTTGTTTCTGGGCTTTCTATTCTGTTCCATTGATTTATATGTCTGTTTTTATGCCAATACCATGCTGTTTTGATTACTGTAGCTTTGTAATATAGTCTGAAGTCAGGGAGGGTTCTGCCTCCTGCTTTGTTCTTTTTCCTCAGGATTGCATTGGCACTTCTGGGTCTTTTATGGTCCCATATAAATTTTAGATTATTTGTTCTAGTTCTGTGAAAACAGGCACTGTTCTTATTGAGATAGAGCAGCAAACAAAAAATTCTTGTTCCCCAGGTAGGAATAAAAAGGAAGATACAACCTAGGTCTTACTGTCCACTTATCATGAAGGCAAAATCTTTCTCAGAAAACCTTTTGTGTCTTTAGCAGAGTTCTTGTTTCTCATTGGATGCTAGGGGAAAAAATGAGTATTTATATGTTTTAATCTCCCTCTTGTGAGAAGATTTGAAATAACTGTGGAGTCAGCCAATCACCATTGTCTGCCAGAGGAACATTGGGAGCTAAGTTATGGTCCATTTGGTCTCCTTGCAGCAATAAATTGTATCCATACTTACACTAGCATTCAGATGGTAATATGATGGGTTTTCATCACCAGAGAGATTGGGTTCATCTTCATTTCCTAGAGTGATGAGTTCTACAATTAACTTCTCCCTAATGCTGACAATAAGAAAGTTATCAAGGACCTTCAGTCACTGGCATGTAGCCTTGTGTAGGAAGAGTCGTGAATTGGGAGTCAAGTGACCTGGTTTCTAAGTCTGTCTTTGGTTTGCCTACTGTGAAAATGTAGGTGATTATATCACCTCTTTGGGCCTCAGTTTTTAAACTGTGAAATGAGTGGCTTTCATGCTTCAACTTTGGGCTTCAACCACACATACACAGGATAGAGGGATTGATCATTATAAATTATGTATTTTAGTTTTAGAATGTGCCAGTGCTTTTTTTGAGAACAAGTGGACTTGTAAAAATGTTATGAATTCTCTTTCACCTTTCTCTGTTACTCCCTTCTCTTCTGCAGTAGACACAATAATGGCCCTCCCAAAATGGGCATGTCTTAATCCCTGATATTTGGGAATATGTTATGTCACATAGCAAGGGGGGATTAAGGTGCAGATAGAATTAAGGCTGCTGACCAAATGACTCTGCGATGGGGAGATTATCTTGGTTTATCCTGATGGGGCCCGTGTAATCACAGGGGTCCTTATATGTGAGAGAGGGAGCCAAGGGAATCATTGTTAGAGAGATATGAGGTGAGAAAGACTTGACTGGTCTTTGATGGCTTTGAAGATGGAGGATCCAAATAATGCAGACACCCTCTAGAAGCTGGAAAAATAAGGAACAATTCTCCCTTAGAGCATCCAGAAAGAATTCAGCTATGCTGACACCTCAGTCTTAGCCCAGTGAGACCAATTCAGACTTCTGATGTCCAGAACTGTAAGATAATGAACTTGTATTGTTTAAGTCACTAAATTTATGGTAATTTGTTACAGCAACAGTAGGAAACTAATATACCTTCCCACATTACTAGGTCAGATAAACTAAGCTTAACAAAGCTAAGCAGAAGGGGGCACAAGTGGGATCAAATAAGCCAAGGCAAGCATAATACTGCATTTCAGCAGGATAGATAATGCAATATTAGAATGTATGTTTTTATATATCAAGATGCAAAGGAAAGTCAAACCATCACCTCTAGAGAATCAAATATGTTTTTTCCTCCTCAAAGAGATACTATGTTGTGGAGTAAATTCATTAACAGACCAGGGTTTTAGGAAGAAAAAGGATGCTTTTCCTAAGTACTAGAAAACAGGTGATTTAGACATATGTGAACAGCCCAAAAGAACTTGGCTGACTCTTGATAGAGGAGAGCCACAAAAAAGGTGATAAGATCCCAAATTTATGGAGTCAGAATGGAAATTTGTGCCTTTCCGTCATGAGTTATTGTGGGGATGACTTCAAACTGAGTTCCCACACCACTAAAAGGACACGTAATGGAGACTTGGAATCATAGTATTTTCATTTTCTAATCTTTCAATCTCATCATGTGTGCTGTTATATTCCTGATCTTTGCTTTGGGTATTTCCCTCCCCACACCACTTCAATCTTGAGAAATACTCCCTTACAATAAGTTTTCTTTTAGGCTGTTGAATATTTGTTTTGATAAGAATAATTGAAGGCAGGAGAAACCCTTCATTACATTGCAGAGTGCCTTAAATAGAGTACACACTCCATAAATATTTGTTGAACAATGTTTAATCAACATCTGTTTAAGGCATATCAATGGGAAAATTATTCATTGGTGTCCAAGCCACTTCTTTTGTTTGTCTTTGAATGAGAGAGACTCATGCTGTAGCCCAAAAGAGAAATTACATTCAGGAATAATATCATCTTATAAGTCTTACCTTAATAGAAAAGAAAATCTCTAAAAACAGGTAATTATTCAAATAAATTCAACATTTTCAAATACTAAAACAAATGCTAAATTATGACATGTATTGGAGTTTTTAAAGTCATTCTTTCCTTTCTGTTGAGTTTGAAGGTGTAAAAGGTAGGGTTTGGGCTGCATGATTTCTGGAGTGTGCTGGGGCTGGCTTACACCAGCTGGTGAGAGTCAATCGAGCACAACTCTTTACGGATCTGTGTTCATTGATATCACACTGGTAGCTTGAAATTGGCCATGGTGGGAGTAAGTTCACAATGTAAACAAGCAAATGCTATAAATCAGGACTTGGAGAGCCAGCTGTGAAACATTTACCTGCACACAACTGTTAATAGACCATGGGCTAAAAAATGGACCAAAGATGGTTAATATTCTTGGCAGAGAGATGAGTATAGCAGACCATTTTGATCTTAGAAATGGCTGTTTGTTAGGGCTCAAGTTGTTTTCCTTAATCCTAAGGTTAGTCCTTAGACCTTGAGTGCAGGTCTCCAAATATGCAGAAATTCCAGCCCTTCTCACTTGGCTAGGACCTTGAACGCCAACCCCTGTCTCCCTAGCACCAGGAGGCTGCTCACTTCTATGCTTAGCTTTCTAGCCTCCTAGCTGCTGTCTTTGTTTGTGGGTTTGTTTCTGTGTGTGTACTACAATCCTGTGCACATGGAGCCTTACTGTCAGCTGACTACCAAAAAGGAGTTTGTTGGAAAATCTTTAGAAGAACTGTGGTTCCTTGCTCTCTGTGACTTTTCCCCTTACATTTTAGCCTCTTTGGCTGCCCAGACTTGGACCTCTGCCTTGCCAGCCCAGCAGGACCACTGTTTTTGTTTGGGTTTGCTTCATTCCTGAGCTCTGTAAATTGGGAAATATTCTTAGGGAAAAAAAGCCAAGGTGATTGTAAAGTTCATTTCCTCTGTTTCCCTTTTCTGAAGAAACACAAAGCCTCTTATATACTGCTTGCATTGGCTTCTCTATATGCCTTCAACCATTTGTAAAGTATGTTGTCCAGCTTTCATAACAATGTTAAGCAGGAGGTTTAGTCCAGTACCATCTACATTGTCACTGCCAGAGCTAGAAATCTGAAGGGAAGCTTTTAAGTCTAGAAACATTATTGAGTCTTCAGCAAAACTAATTTCAAAAGCCATTCAGTATTGGATAATCATAGTTGAAGGCAATTCTTCTCATTCAGAAAAATTTCAATCTTGGCCTTGAGCTCAAAAAACAGCAATGAAACTTTATCTTGCTAAGCCATGGAACTGCTCTATGGTATGACAAGTGAGTGTATTCAGCTTCTATTCTGAAAAAATGCAAAGAACTGAAAATAGTTTCATATAGTTTTCATGTGTTATGAAATATTCTTCTTCAAATTTTTATAACATTTAAAAATTGAAGAGTCACTCTCAACTCATAGGTCATACAAAAACAGGCCATGGGCTGATATTTCCCAAGTCCTGGTATATACCATGAAGTTTAAATATTCATTTTGAAACTCAGTAGCCAAGAATTGAGTCCTTTCTCTGACTTCAGCCTATCTCTGGGTGCCAGACTTTGAAGTTTCATTCCCCATCTCTCAGTTATAAGTTCTGCGACCTTGGGCAAATTACCTAACTTCCCTGTGATTTAGTTCCATAACTCATTAATTGGAACTAATAATAGTACTTATAGCTTAGGGTTGTTGTGATAATGAAATGATTTCATAAGGATAAGGTGATGAATTCAGAATGGCCTGGTTACCTTGAGGAATGGGTGGTGGGAAACCCAAGGAGAAAGTAAAAACTAAGAGCAACCCAAGGATTAATATTTCATAAATATTAATGTAGTTATTTTTCTTCAATATAGGAATTTACAGTTATAAATTTACCTCTAAAAACTGTTTTGCCTATATCCTGTAAGTTTTTGTACATTATAGTTTTGTTTTAACTCATCTCAAAACATTTTCTAATTTCTATTGTGATTTCTTCTTTAATACATTGGTTATTTAGGAGTATGTTGTTTCAATATATTTGTGAATTCTCCCAATTTTCTTCTGCTGTTGATTTATATTTAATTCCATTTTGATCAGGGAATCTACTTTGTATAATTTCAATCCTTTTAAATTTATTTAAACTTGTTTTATGACCTAGCGCATGATCTGTCTTAGAGAATGTTCCACAGGTACTTGAGAAGAATGCGTATTCTGCTGTTGTTGGGTGAAGTGGTCTAGAGATGTCTGTTAGGTCTAATTGGCTTATAGTGTTTTTCAACTATTTAATAGCCTTGTTGATATTCTGATCAGTTGTTCTATCTATTATTGAAAGTGGGGTATGAAGTCTTCAACTATTATTCCTGAACTCTCTGTTTGTCCTTTCAATTCTGTCAGTTTTGCTTCATATAGTTTGAGTTTCTTTTATAAGGTGCATGTGTATTTATTATTGTTACATTTTACTGATGGATTGACCATTTTATCATTATAAATGTTGTTCTTTGTTAACAATTTTTGTCTTAAAGTATGTTTTGTCTGATATTAGTATAGCCACTCTAGTTCTCTTTTGGTTTCTGTTTGCATGGTATTACCACTTTCAACTTTTTGTGTCTTTAAGTCTAAAGTGTGTTGCATATAGAGACTATTTTTTAAATCCCTTCTAGAATTTCTGACTTTGTTATTTCTTTTAATATATTTTTTGCATTTTTAAGTGGTTGTCCTAGGATTAAAATTAATATCCTAACTGAAAACAATCTAGTTTACCTTAGTACCAACTTAATTTTAGTAGAACACAAAACTTTGCTGTAGCATAATTTCATTCTCTCCCCACTCCTTTGTGTGATTACTGGTAAACAAATTACATTTTCAGCATATTGTAAGTGCTTCAACATGATTTCATAATTATTACTTTATGAGGTTTTCTTATAAATCAGATAGGCAAAGTGTTACAAAAAATACAGTTGTACTTCTTGTATTTATCTATATAATTACCTTTATCAGTGTTTTTTTATTTCTTCATATGGAATCAAGTACTCTCCTGTGTTTTTTTATTTAACTTGAATGAATCCCTTTACTATTTCTTATAGGGCAGGTCTGTTAGTGATGAATTCTTTCAGTTTTTGTTTATTTGGGAATGTCTTATTTCTCCTTCATTTTTGAAGGATAGTTTTTCGGGATATAGAATTCTTGGTTAAAATCTTTTTATTAGCATGTTATTTATGTCAACCCACTGTCTTGAGGTCTCCCTGATTTCTGGTTGAAATCAGCTGTTGATCGCAATTGGAATGTTCATTTTCTCTTTGTTGAGTTTTAAATGTTCTTTGTATATTTTGGATATATTCCTTTATCAGATATATATTTCCTTTATCAGATATATCTTTTGTAAATATTTTCTCCTAGTCTTTGGTTTGTATTCTTATTTTCTTGATCATTCTTTATACAGGGATTAAATTTTTTTGAACTACTTATAATAATTAATACTAGTAATAATAAAAGGTTTCATAAAATAAATCCAACATTTGGTGCCCTTCAGATAAATTTCTGATGACTACTATTTTTCTTGTGTACAAGCCATACTTTTCTGCTTCTCTGCAAGGCTTACTATTTTTCTTGTTGTCCTTGTTGTTAAAAACTGGATATTTTAGATAATATAATGTGGTAATTCTGGAAATCAGATCCCCATTCCCACCCACTGCCACCCCAAGGGTTTTTCTTGCTGTTTGTTGGGGTTTTTTTGAATTTTATTTAATTTATTTTTTTATACAACAGGTTCTCAATAGTTATCCATTTTATATGTATTACTGTATATATGTCAATCCCAATCTCCCAATTCATCACAGCACCACCATCACCCTGTGCCGGTTTCCCAACTTGGTGTCCATACGTTTGTCCTCTACATCTGTGTCTCAATTTCTGCCCTGCAAACTGGTTCATTTGTACCATTTTTCTAGGTTCCACATATATGCGTTAATGTACGATACTTGTTTTTCTCTTTCTGACTTACTTCACTCTGTATGACAGTCTCTAGATTCATCCACATCTCTACAAATGACCCAATTTCCATTGTATATATATACCACATCTTCTTTATCCATTCATCTGTTGATGGCAATTTAGGTTGCTTCCATGACCTGGCACTAAATAGTGCTGCAATGAACATTGGGGTGCATGTGTCTTTTTGAATTATGGTTTTCTCTGGGTATATGTCCAGTAGTGGGATTGCTGGATCATATGGTAACTCTATTTTTAGTTTTTTAAGTAACCTCCATACTGTTCTCCATAGTGACTATATCAATTTACATTCCCACCAATAGTGCAAGAGGGTTCCTTTTCTCCACACCCTCTCTAGTATTTGTTGTTTGTAGATTTTCTGATGATGCACATTCTAACTGGTGTGAGGTGATACCTCATTGTAGTATTGATTTGCATTTCTCTAATAATTAGTGATGCTGAGCAGCTTTTCATATGCTTCTTGGCCATCTGTATGTCTTCTCTGGAGAAAAGTCTATTTAGGTCTTCTGCCCATTTTTGGATTGGGTTGTTTGTTTTTTTAATATTGAGCTGCATGAGCTGTTTATATATTTTGGAGATTAATCCTTTCTCCGTTGATTTGTTTGTAAATATTTTCTCCCATTCTGAGGGTTGTCTTTTCTTCTTGTTTGTAGTTTCCTTTGCTTTTCAAAAGCTTTTAAGTTTCAGAAGGTCCCATTTGTTTATTTTTGTTTTTATTTCCATTACTCTAGGAGGTGGATCAAAAAAGATCTTGCTGTGATTTATGTTAAAGAGTATTCTTCCTAAGTTTTCCTCTAAGAGTTTTATAGTGTCTGGTCTTACATTTAGGTCTCTAATCCATTTTGAGTTTATTTTTGTGTATGGTGTTAGGAAGTGTTCTAATTTCATTCTTTTACATATAGTTGTCCAGCTTTCCCAGCACCACTTATTGAAGAGACTGCCTTTTATCCACTGTATATCCTTGCTTCCTTTGTCATAGATTAGTTGACCATAAGTGCCTGGGTTTATCTCTGGGATTTCTATCCTGTTCCGTTAATCTATGTCTCTGTTTTTGTGCCAGTACCATATTGTCTTGATTACTGTAGCTTTGTAGTATAGTCTGAAGTCAGGGAGTCTGATTCCTCCAGCTCTGTTTTTTTCCTTAAGACTACCTTGGCTATTCAGGGTCTTTTGTGTCTCCATACAAATTTTAAGATTTTTGGGCTTCCCTGGTGATGCAGTGGTTGAGCGTCCGCCCGCCAATGCAGGGGACACGGGTTCATGCCCCGGTCCAGAAAGATCCCACATGCTGCGGAGCGGCTGGGCCCGTGAGCCATGGCCGCTGAGCCTGCGCGTCCGGAGCCTGTGCTCCGCAGCGGGAGAGGCCACAGCGGTGAGAGGCCCGCGTACCGCAAAAAAAAAAAAAAAAAAAAAAAAAATTTTAAGATTTTTTTTTGTTCTAGTTCTGTAAAAAATGCCATTGGTAATTTGATAGGGGTTGCATTGAATCTGTAGATTGCTTTGGGTAGTATAGTCATTTTCACAGTATTGATTCTTCCAATCCAAGAACACAGTATATCTTTCCATCTGTTTGTATCATCTTTAGTTTCTTTCATCAGTGTCTTATAGTTTTCTGCATACAGGTCTTTTGTCTCCCTAAGTAGGTTTATTCCTAGGTATTTTATTCTTTTTGTTGCAATGGTAAATGGGAGTGTTGCCTTACTTTCTCTTTCAGATTTTTCATCATTAGTGTATAGGAATGCAAGAGATTTCTGTGCATTAATTTTGTATCCTGCAACTTTACCAAATTCATTGATTAGCTCTAGTAGTTTTCTGGTGGCATCTTTAGGATTCTCTATGTATAGTATCATGTCATCTGCAAACAGTGACAGTTTTACTTCTTCTTTTCTGACTTGGATTCCTTTTATTTCTTTTTCTTCTCTGATTAACATGGCTAGGACTTCCAAAACTATGTTGAATAATAGTGGTGAGAGTGGACATCCTTGTCTTGTTCCTGATCTTAGAGGAAATGCTTTCTGTTTTTCACCATTGAGAATGATGTTTGCTGTGAGTTTGTTATATATGGCCTTTATTATGTTGAGGAAGGTTCCCTCTATGCCCACTATCTGGAGAATTTTTTATCATAAATGGGTGTTGAATTTTGCCAAAAGCTTTTTCTGCATCTATTGAGATGATCATATGATTTTTATTCTTCAGTTTGTTAATATGGTGTATCACATTGATTGACTTGCGTATATTGAAGAATCCTTGCATCCCTGGGATAAATCTCACTTGATCATGGTGTAGGATCCTTTTAATGTGTTGTGGATTCTGTTTGCTAGTATTTTGTTGAAGATTTTTGCATCTATATTCATCAGTGATATTGGTCTGTAATTTTCTTTTTTTGTAGTATCTTTGTCTGGTTTTGGTATCAGTTTGATGGTGGCCCCATAGAATGAGTTTGGGAATGTTCCTTCCTCTGCAATTTTTTGGAAGAGTTTGAGAAGATGGGTGTTAGCCCTTCTCTAAATGTTTGATAGAATTCACCTGTGAAGCCATCTGGTCCTGGACTTCTGTTTGTTGGAAGACTTTTAATCACAGTTTCAATTTCATTACTGATTGGTCTGTTCATATTTTCTATTTCTTCCTGGTTCAGTCTTGGAAGGCTATACCTTTCTAGGAATTTGTCCATTTCTTCCATGTTGTCCATTTTATTGGCATAGAGTTGCTTGTAGTAGTCTCTTAGGATGCTTTGTATTTCTGCAGTGTCTGTTGTAACTTTTCCTTTTTCATTTCTAATTTTATTGATTTGAGTCTTCTCCCTCTTTTTCTTGATGAGTCTGGTTAAGGTTTATAAAGTTTGTTTATCTTCTCAAGGAACCAGCCTTTAGTTTTATTGATCTTTGCTATTGTTTTCTTTGTTTCTATTTCATTTATTTCCGCTCTGATCTTTATGATTTTTTTCCTTCTACTAACTCTGGGTTTTGTTTGCTCTTCTTTCTCTAGTTCCTTTAGGTTTGAGGTTAGATTGTTTATTTGAGATTTTTCTTGTTTCTTGAGGTAGGCTTGTATTGCTGTAAATTTCCCTCTTAGAACTGCTTTTACTGCATCCCATTGGTATTGGATTGTCGTGTTTTCCTTGTAATTTGTCTCTAGGTATTTTTTGATTTCCTTTTTGATTTTTTCAGTGAACTCTGGTTATTTAGTAACATATTGTTTAGCCTCCATGTGTATGTGTTTTTTACGTTTTTTCCCTGTAATTGATTTCTAATCTCATAGTGTTGTGGTCAGAAAAGATGCTTGATACGATTTCAATTTTCTTAAATTTACTGAGGCTTGATTTGTGACCCAAGATGTGATCTGTCCTGGAGAATGTTCCATGTGCACTTGAGAAGAAAGTGTAATCTGCTGTTTTTGGATGGAATGTCCTATATATATCAATTAAATCTGTCTGGTCTATTGTGTCATTTAAAGCTTGTGTTTCCTTAGTAATTTTCTGTTTGGATGATCTGTCCATTGGTGTAAGTGAGGTGTTAAAGTCCCCCACTATTATGGTGTTACTGTCGATTTCCTCTTTTACAGCTCTTAATGGTTGCCTTATGTATTGAGGTGCTCATATGTTGGGAGCATATATATTTATAATTGTTATATCTTCTTCTTAGATTGATCTGATCATTATGTAGTGTCCTTCTTTGTCTCTTGAAACATTCTTTATTTAAAGTCTATTTTATCTGATATGAGTATTGATATCCACTTGCTATCCATTTGCATGGAATATCTTTTTCCATTCCCTCACTTTCAGTCTGTATGTGTCCCTAGGTCTGAAGTGGGTCTCTTGTAGACAGCATATATATGGATCTTGTTTTTGTATCCATTCATCAAACCTGTGTCTTTTGGTTGGAGCATTTAATCCATCACGTTTAGGGTAATTATCGCTATGTATGTTCCTATTACCATTTTCTTATTTGTTTTGGGTTTGTTTTTGTAGGCCCTTTTCTTCTCTTGTGTTTCCCACTTAGAGAAGTTCCTTTAACATCTGTTGTAAAGGTGGTTTGGTTGTGCTGAATTCTCTTAGCTTTTGCTTGTCTGTAAAGCTTTTGATTTCTCCATCGAATCTGAATGAGATCCTTGCCAGGTAGAGTAATCTAGGTTGTAGGTTCTTCTCTTTCATCTCCTTAAATATGTCATGCCACTCCCTTCTGGCTTGTACAGTTTCTGCTGAGAAATCAGCTGTTATCCTTACGGATAAGGATATCCCTTGATACATCCCGTGTATGTTATTTGTTGTTTTTCCCTTGCTGCTTTCAATAATTTGTCTTTAATTTTTGCCAGTTTGATTACTATGTGTCTCAGCATGTTTCTCCTTGGGTTTATCCTGTATGGGACTCTGCACTTCCTGCACTTGGGTGGCCCTTTCCCTTCCCATGTTAGGGAAGTTTTCAACTATAATCTCTTCAAATATTTTCTCGGGTCCTTTCTCTCTCTCTTCTCCTTCTGGGACCCCTATAATGTGAATGTTGTTATGTTTAATGTTGTCTCAGAGGTCTCTTAGGCTGTCTTCATTTCTTTTCATTCTTTTTTCTTTATTCTGTTCCTCAGCAGTGAATTCCACCATTCTGTCTTCCAGGTCACTTATCTGTTCTTCTGCCTCAGTTATTCTGCTATTGATTCCTTCTAGTGTAGTTTTCACTTCAGTTATTGTATTGTTCATCTCTGTTTGTTTGTTCTTTGATTCTTCTAGGTCTTTGTTAAACATTTCTTGCATCTTCTCGATCTTTGCCTCCATTTTTTTTCCGAGGTCCTGAATCATGTTCAGTATCATTATTCTGAATTCTTTTTCTGGAACATTGCCTATCTCCACTTCATTTAGTTGTTTTTCTGGGGTTTTATCTTGTTCCTTCATCTGGTACATAGCCCTCTGCCTTTTCATGTTGTCTATCTTTCTGTGAATTTGCTTTTTGTTCCACAGGCTGCAGGATTGTTGTTCTTCTTGCTTCTGCTGTCTGCCCTCTGGTCCTTGCTGTTTGTATTTTTTTGTTGTTGTTGTTTATATGTTCAGTGACTTTCTTAGATTAATTCTGTAAAGTATGTACTCCCTGTTTTATGCAAGTGCTGAAGTCTTTGCTTGGTTAACTTAGTAATCAGGAAATGATTGGTTAGAGATTTCCTTAAATGGCTTAGAGCAATAAGTCTTCCACCCTTTGCTGAGGTGTTTTATGTGTGTTGGACCACACCATCAGCCTTATTCAACTTACAACTCTCACCCTAGCCTTCATTTTCTGCTTACAGAGGCCTCAAGGTCAGCCAGAGGCAAGAGATAGGTACATGAACAGGTCTTTCCTGGATTTGTGCATAGTCCTGCACATGACTTGGTTCTTCTAAATCTTCAGAAATATATCAGAGCTTTTTTGTGCCTCCCCTCTGGACATCTTATTCCCAAGATCTTTTTAAAATTTTGGCCAGGCTCTTGGTTGCCCAAAGTGGTATCAGAGCCTCAGGAAGCTGTGATGGTAAACAGTTGTCACTGATTGTTTTTGACAGACACTATCAGGATAGACCTTTTTCTTTGGAATGAACTCCTAATTAGGTCAACTAATAAAAAAATACTGCAACTTGGCACTTTTTCAACTTGCTGTGCAATAGGTCAAATAGTGTCAATGCTCTGGGGCTGTAGCTTTTGGAGGCTCTTCAAACCTAGTGTTCCTTCTCTTGTTTTTGTAAGGCTATTGTTGGCTCTTGGTGGTTGAAAGACTGCTGGTCTTCAAGGCTCCCATGGAGCTGGGGAAGGGGGTTGGGAGTAGGTCAAGTCAAAATGCCAAAAGTTCTTACTGAGGTTCTGCCTTATTTCTTTAATGAAAATTCCCAAGATTGTTGAAAACCTTTGGTTAAATTTTAGAATACTGAATTTATTATTATTTTTTAATTCTTGAATTAATTCAAATAAATTTTGCTAGGTTTTTACTGCATTTATGTAGGAGCAGATTTATAGAGGTCCTCACTCCATCATTCCCTCCACCTGTTTCTGAGTCTCAGTAGGAGCTGGTTCTGTGATTGGAATTTTAAATATTTGATTACAATTATGATAATAATGAAATAAAAACAATAGATCTATTATCTATTTTAAGAAGTAGAACATTCAAGAACTTTAAATGTATGTGTATTCATTTCCCCAAGAAGTAGAAGTAAACTGAATTTTGTTGTATTCCTCTTTTGTTTGTTTCTCATGAGCTATCTATATCTATCTATCTATCTATATATAGATATATATATAGATATATGTATATATATACACATATCCCTCAAACAACATATTATTTACTTTTACTTGTTTTTATAGAAATAGTATTATAGTGAATGTAGTATTTTATAAAATGCCTTCCTCTCCCTCAACCTTGTTTCTAAGATTCATTGATACGGACAAGTTTAGCCATAGTTCTTTCATTTTCATTGTTGTAAAGTATTCCATTGTATAAATGTCAGTTACATCAAGTTGGTTGATAGTGTTCAAGTCATTGTATCCTTACTATTTTTCTATCTAGTTCTACCCGTTATTGAAAGTGGGGTATTAAAATCTCCAACTATAACTGATGGAATAAATAGGTATTGAGAATAAAGGAGATGATCCAATCTAAGGAAAATAAAAATTCTTGATAAATAAATATAAGAATATAGGGCAAATGTCATAATCAGGGATGAAGAAAAATTTTTTTCATAAGCTTGGAAAACTGCTTAATTTCCAATTATTTTTAACCAAATTAAATATAAATACAAATACATCTAGATTTTTTCTTGACAAAAGCTTGAACTTATGTGATATTGAAAATCTCTTGCAAGCTTCCTGGCATGAAAAAAATTGTTGCTGTATTTCAAGGGGCTCAAATAAGGTGAACCTCAATATTCCCTGAAATGCGAAGTGCTGGAAGATAGTAGAGCATCTAACAAAGATATTTGTGAGAAATGTCTGTGTTTCAAGTATTCTCTTCCTAGTGAAGATGTTATTCACATGTATAGACAATAGAAAAACATTCTCAAATATGCTAAGACACAGAAAATGTACTACTCATACAACATTGAAAAATTTTCTTGGGCTCTTTGCTAATCAAAGATAGTGCATCATCATCACCTGGGAGCTTGTTAGTAATGCAGAGTCTCAAGCCCCTCCCCAGACCTACAGAAGTTAGAACCTGCATTTTAACAAGATCCCTAGGTGATTGATATGATATGCACATTAAAGTTTGGAAAACACAGCTCCTACTGATCAAAATTCAAAAATAAGAAGTAAAAAAATGTGGAAGTCTGACTATAAAAAGACTATATTATCCATTAATACAATTTAAACATATAGAGCTGTCTAGATAATCCTTAAGCATTAAAAATCATCTTTGAAATATATGATCTATAATGTAAAAGTGTAATAAAACAATTTATGTTTAAACCCTTAGGTTATATTGGCTAAGATCAGTATAATGTGGGAAATAAGATTGTGCTAAATTCTTTGCCTCTGTGAGGATGGGGTCATTTCACAAAGGAAGCAATGTGAAGTGCCTAAAACAAGATGACAGATGAATTTATTAGCTATGGAAATTATAAGTGAATAAATTAAACCATTGTTTTAAAAAAACCTTTAAGATAGGGTTTAAAAACATCCCTGAGAGGAAGAAGTTGGGGGAATAATAATTTAATATTATTACTTTGTGTTTCTATTCTATGACCTGCCAAAATTAGTGATGTCTATGCTCTCTGGACAAAATCACACTTTGATTCTTTTTTTTTTAATTACAAAAAGGTGGGGATTAAAAAGGATACCAAAAGGTGGAAATTGATCAATGAATTTTGTCAGTTTATTCCCTATTGATTGCAAGACTGAGTATTTCCTGTCCTGCTTCCAGACTCTTCCTGAAGGTGGGCTTCTCCACAGCTTCAAACAATCCTAGGATGTGACTTATGGGGGCAATGGCAAAGGGATTTTGCATACAATTGGCAGCCAGCAGCCAACCACTGCAGGGACAGCCAGGTGAATATATCGCTTTGGAGGGGGGGAAGGGGGAAGCAGAAAATGACAAGAGCGTGGCCCCATTCTTTAAATTTTTTTTTTCAGAGAAGATAATGTGAGCCCATGGTCTCAAATCCTTTTTGCCTTAATTAGGTACAAAGGAACAAATTTCATCTAATTTTATTTTATTTTTTTCTCTTATTTAAAAATCAACAGTTATTATGAAATATTTTACATTTGTAGATAATTGTAGAGGTTAATGTTGTGAATACTTACATGTCTATCAATCACATTAAATCATAAGATTTTTGCCATCTTCACTGGAGATATTAAAAAAAGTTAGTTAGAGTTGAGGGTACAGTATCCACCTCCCTAACTCTATTCCCCTGCACCTGCTCCAGAAATAACTACCATCATGAATTTAATGTCTTTCATGTTGATGGTTTTTAAAATACTTTCTGTACAAATCTAAACCTCCATAAACGTTTAACAAATACTTGTGGATTTTGAAACTATGTATTATTATACTGTGTGTTTCCTTCTGCAACTCATTTTTTTCTTTCAATGTTCTTTCTGAAGACTCTCTATGTTAGTTATATGTGACCCCAGTGCATTCATTTTAATAGCTGCAGTTTTCCATTGTTGAATATGCTGCAATCTATCTAGTCGCCTGTAATGGGCCATTGAATTTGTTTCTGAACTTTTGCTCTTGCACATAGTATTATGAGGAACATTCTCATGCAGGTCTCCTTGTGCAAGCATGCAAGCTAAGTTTCCTAGGTATTACCAAGTTGCTCTATAATGCAAGAGTACCAAACTCCTCTCTCCTCAGCAGTGAATGAGAAGTCCTAGTGCTACACTACTTCATCAACACCTGGTATTTTTTGACTTTAAAATATTTGCTACTTTAATGGGCATAAAATTGTATCTCATTGATATTTTAATTTTCATTTTCCTTGTATCTTTAGGGGTTGAACACCTTTCATTAGTTTATTGGCTATCCAGATTTTCCCTTCTGTGAATTGCTGCTCATATTCTTCACCCATTTTTAAAACTAGGCTTTCAGTCTTTGTTTCCCATCAATTTGTTGGATGCTCTGTGAATCCTGGGTACAAATTCTTTCCTGGTTGTGTGCCTTCTCCCAAACTGTGGCTTCATTTTTGTTGTTTCCAGAAGCTTTTACTTATTATATAACCAAATATAACAAAATGGATTTTACTTTGTGTGCTGTTTATGAAATTCTTCTCTGCTTTAAGCTCCTACCAATGTTTTTTTGTATTTTATTCTAAAAATTTCTACCTATTATTGATTTTCATGTCCAGTGTGAGCTAGAGATCTAATTTTATTTTATTCCAAATGGATGCACAGTGATCTCAACACTACTGACAGGTTTATCCATTCTTCTCTTTGTAATGCCACTTTTATCCTAAACCCAGTGTCACTCTGCTAGAATGTAAGATCTATGATGGCAGAGATCTTGGTCATTTTTGTTCACTGATGTATCCTAAACATCTAGGACAGTGCCTGGCACATAGTAGCTATTTAAATTTATTGGTAAATGAATGAATATTCAAATGGAATTTCTGGTGTAGAACATAAGCAAGCATGATTTTTCAACAAAGGGACTTTAATTGGGGATTTAAGGGTGTTTTAGTGTTTTCCTCTCTTCTTTCTGAGAGGCAGCCCAGCCCATGTCTCTGAAGGGTCTCAGATACTTTATAATACCTCATTTGAAAACAATAACCTCATGAATCTTTTCTAGTCAAAAGAAAAAATTGTTCCACTTCAGTAATAGATACCAGAGGAACTATTACATACACCCTTAAATATAGATATTATGTGATAACATTCAAGTGTGAATGGGAGAGGAGAAAGAAAGGATGAAATTTGATTGGTTGAGTATGTCATGTGACTTTTACTCCCACCTCCTGTTTCATTTTTTAAGGAATGTAATTGATCATAATACTACAGGGGTTGTCTTGGAAGGGAGTGATTGGCAGGTGGGGAGGGAAGTGTAGGGTGATGAGTGTGCTCCATGGAAGCAGTCACAATCCTATAGGTCACAGACATTACCCTTTGGGATTTCATTCAGGTCTAGAACTGAAGGTTTTTTTGAGTTACACTCTACTGCTCATGATTTGATAAGGGCTTCTTTGACTGTTGTAAAATCTTAGGGAGGAACAGAAAGCAATGATGGGTTCACATAATGCCATTCATCAAGGAGAGTCAAAAAGAAAGTTTTGGCATAAATAACTTAAACAATAACTTCAGTTGGAAGGAGTTGCTCTCATTGAACATCTCTACCCTGTGAGATTACTGCTCTGATGTCTGAGAAATCAGCATCTCATGAGGAATCTAATGCCTGCAGCATCATAGTCTCAGTGGCATTTTGGGTTGGCCAATAGAACCCTCCATTTCCCCAAGTTCACATAGACGTACATCCTCCATGTACACTGTGGCATAAAAGGAGGCACCTTATTACAAGGTGACCACACATGGTGATGCACCTGTTTGAGGGGCCACCTAGTAGGAAGAGGACAGATTGGGATGGATTATCCTGTTCCCAGGCAATCTTATCATGTTATAGTGTTAAAGTGTTCACAAGTTTTAAGTCAACAATGAGCGATTTATCTATCTGTTGTAACAAATGACATCATTTGATCCCCTTATCAATTTTCTGAGGCTAGAACCTTCACTTATCACATGACATGAGAAGTGCAAGTTCCTCTGTGCTTGAGACTTCTTTAAATCTTCATACCATTCCAGGGTCATCTGGAGGAAGAGTCAGGTTTCTTGCCTCTCTCCATCCCTATCTACTCAGATGCTTCTTTCTTATGTAAAGGTTTGTGTTTTATCTCCTCTGTTAGTAAATGGAGAGGTCTTTGAGAATAAGGAGTTTGTGTTATTCACTCTTGTAGCTGTGGGCCTAGGACAATGTCTGGAGCTTCAAGGGAGCAGAGTGTGCGGGGTGAAATGAAATAGAATAGAAGCTTGCCTCGGTCTACTGAATCAGCTGGGCTACACCAACTTTCTCATGATCCAGACTAGTGTTCTATGATTCATCAACTTCCTTTCACTTCAATTTGTATGTGTAGGGGGTTTTTTTTGTTTTTTAAAAATTGGGATATAGTTGATTTACAATGCTATTTTAGTTTCAGGTATACAGCAAAGTGATTCAGATATATATATATATATATATATATATATATATAGATAGATATAGATATAGATATATATAGATATATATATATATATACATATATAATGTATATTCTTTTCAGATTCTTTTCCATTATAGGTTATTACAAGAAAATGAAGCTAGTTCCCTGTGCTATACAGTAAATCCTTGTTCTTTATCTATTTTATATGTAGTAGTGTGTTTCTGTTAATCCCAAATTCCTAATTTATCACTCCCCTTGCCACCTTTTCCCCTTTGGTAACCATAAGTTTGTTTTCTATATCTGTGGGTTTATTTCTGTTTCATAAATAATTTCATTTGTATCCTTTTTTAAGATTCCACATATAAGTGATATCATATGATATTTGTCTTTGTCTGGTTTACCTCACTTTGTGTGTGTAATTTTTCATTTTTGTTTATCTGCTTCAGAATTCTGAATTTTTATAGAAATTGGTAGATTTAGGTATATATGTCAGTTTTAAAGAGTGACAATTTATTTAAGGCTCTTTCTAGCTCTGGCCTAGTCTGAGTCATTGGCTAAGAGTAACAGGACAATTTATGACATTAAAACAAGTGTTAAATTACTAGTGATAATATCAAATGACATGGTGAAAACTGTAAATTTACCAATATATCAGAACTTGTGACCAGAGATAAAACCCACCTTAACAACTTGAATTTTTATGTCCATCTCTCTTAGTGCATTTTTCTTTGATCAGTTTTCTAAAAGTAAAATGTCCAGGGATGAACTCTGTTGTGAAGCTGGTCATCAGAATTGGTAGAATTTGAGACCCTGACTCAGCAACATTTTACTGAGTCATTCACTGGGATCAGCACGAATAGTTTGGCTGAGTAATAATTTTTCTGACAGGCTGCTGGATATTAGACATATATTTGTGTATAGGATGCTGTAAAGGAAACAGTAAATAAGAAGACATCTAATTCTTTTTTTTTTCCTTATGTCATATTTTTGTTGATGGATAATATTTCTGGGAGAAAGGAGGTTTCTAGATAAGTAGTACCATTCTTTCAAACTGAAAAATATGAAATGTGTTAAGAGTTCCTAGGGACTTAACTGAATAATCAGTTCTAGGAGCTTTGTCTGTCTCTAAGATCCAAATTTGCTTCCTTGCAAGAGTGTATTAGTCCTTGGGGCCTACGGGAAGCACATGTTGACAGCAGCTCTTAAATCAGTGTGCTGTTCTTTACTGCAGGCATTTTCACCTTGTAGAGACATCATAGTCATGCTGTTGTGTACTTTTTCCCCTCATTGTAGATTACCTTTTCCAGGTGAATACAACTTGAAGCCCTCAGATGATATAGCATCCCTGTGAGAAATTATGTAGCTAGTATAGAGACCTATTCCCAAACAATTACCAAATAAAGCAGCCTTCAGAGGCTGCCATTATACTACTGTTACACTCAGTCAGGTACTGCCATCCATATCATTTCCTAGGCAGGAAGCACATCATTTTAAGTGGCATACTGTCACCCCTCATGTCAGATAGACTTTGGGTGTTGAGCCGAAAAGGTCTTACTTGCTATTTTAGCAGCAACTCATCTTTTCTAGGCCAAACTGCTTTTAATGAGGGGACTGTGGTTATTATGCTCTTTCCCTCCTTTCTTTAGTATTTATAAAGCCAAGAACCCTGTAAAAAGTTTGCTTTTGTGAGCACACATTGGGATACATATTTTGGTAAGCGCTGACACCTTTTTTTCTTCCAGAGGAATCAGCTGTCTCTTTTTTGCTTACCGTGCTACACTTTCATTTTTACTACTCTGGTCCCTCTTTCAGATGCTTCAGGGAAGTAAGTTGATGGTTTGGTGTGAATGGGAAGAGGGAGAAATATACAGAAATGTTTTCTGGGTTGTATTATTTATACATTTGTTGGTGGTATTTATTATCTTCCTAATACATGAAGAGTTTCAATATTTGAACTGTCATTCTGATATTTCATTCTAAGCACCAAGCTTAAATCAGAGTTTTGTGAAGAAGGAACACTTGAAAAAAACTCTCCAAAATAGAATGTTAAGGAGCCTAGCACTAATTCACTGACGTGTATATTTCTGTATAAATCATAAAGTAAAAATCATAAAACCTTAGCTCATTTCATCAAAATTATATTTAATAGCAATTTCTTTTCTTTCAACATTCCCAGACAATTTACCCAATTAGTTACTTAAAGACATAAATATTAATTTGGTCTCAAAGACTTGAGTCCTCACTAAGTGAATGATTTTGTTCATCTCTTTGGTAATTCAGAGTTATAATTCATTAATGTAGTAATCTGAGACGCTGCTTAGTACTTGTGAAACTTTCCCAGTATGGCAGACACTGCTGGTGCCCTCGTTTTGAAGAAAGTATGTACATTGTGGAAAGACACAATCATACAAAAGGAAAACAATAGGAAGAAGTAGTCCTTCTGAGCAACCTCATGTACAGGGTCAATGTGTTATGTGCTTTACTGTGTAGACACCTCATTTGATCCTCAAATGTCCTAAGCAAAGTGTTATTGTCCCCATTTTACAGATGAGGAAATTGAGGCTCAACAAAGGTAAATCATTGGCTGAAGAATAGGAAGATGAAAAGAAAAGAATTATGTTTTTCTGGTGCCATCATGCTTCCAGAACAAATCCCGTAAGTGGAGGGGGAGAACTGCTGTTCAAGAAACACACTGTTTTGCATTTAGAATTCATTTCTGGTGATGTGATGGATGTCGCTCCTTACTGCTCTGGATTTAAGTTGAGGGTTCCGTAGGCAAGGAGGGAGGAAGAAGTTTTCACAAATATTTTCTAGGCTGTATTATTTATA
The DNA here is from genome assembly GCF_949752795.1 of Hyperoodon ampullatus. Taxonomy (NCBI): domain Eukaryota; kingdom Metazoa; phylum Chordata; class Mammalia; order Artiodactyla; family Ziphiidae; genus Hyperoodon; species Hyperoodon ampullatus. The sequence goes on along the minus strand of NC_136917.1, from coordinate 73,208,511 downwards.
AATCTGTTTATTGGCTTCATTATCTTCCCCATGTGTGGAGAGCTTCAATATCTCAGTTGTTAGTTTAAATTTTCTAGGGAAAAAGACACTTGAAATGATCCTCAATCTTAAACTAGGACTCTAGCCTTAATTAAATAATTTAATATTCTCCTATAAAACAGAATTCATCCAAAACATGTCCTTTCAGCCTTTGTGTTTGATGATATGAGTTTCTTCAGTTTGTTAATTAATATGGCACTCATTTTTGGTATGATTCCTCTGTCTTTCTAGCCTGATTATGCACTGAATCTTATTAAAATGAATCAGCATTTCTCTGAGCTGACATTAGGTCTGAAGGGTCCCAAGTAGAATTGGGCCTGGGTGATTAAATAGTATGTTAGATGCTATCTGGTCTCTTTATGCTTTTAATGCGTGTATTGACTGATCATCTGTACTGTCAATGACCTTCAGGAAAAGAATGTAAAATGCACCAAGAAATTATGGTTATTTGAGAAATAGTAAGTGAAGTAGTGACAGATGGATAATGAATAAATGGTAAGTGCCAAGGGATCACTTTTCTTTTTAAAAGAAGACTTTGAAGCATCCTTATTTTGTTGTAAACCAGAAAACTGTGACTGTGTCTTTTGTCTCCTAGGTATCTGTTAATCTTAACATGTTTGCAGTTATATCACATTTATTTTTAATAGGAACACTAAATAAAGATGATTAGTTTTAGCTGGAAGTTGAGACGAGCTTTTAAAATTTATAACTTTCAGATGTCAGATTCCCAAACCTCCTTCACATCCATTTACTTTTTCTAAATATGCTCATCCTCCTCCTCCTCCTCCAATCCAAATTTTAGAATCCAAATAGTTTTGAAATCTGTAGATAAGTAAACTAGGCTCTAAATCTGAATGCAAGCATGAGAACAGTGAAATTTTAAACGCAACTGATCTCTAAATTCAGTGCAGTGTCAGTAGGTAATATTATAGTAAGACTCTGACATACTGACTCTCTCTGCATTCAGAGATTTAAACTCATGTCAGGACCTACTCTATTCATTTCAGGCTGTACACAAACTTAAGTCAACTTTGAATATGTTGTAATGTAATCCAATATAGGTAGAAGCTGCAGGAAATTTACAAAGAGAAAGGTAATGGTAAACCTCCATGGACTTGGTTCTTTGCAGGTCATTTGGTAATTTTGTCTTCTCCAAATCTTCAGTCATGCCTATTGGCGTCAACTTATCCACTCCCCGTGGGAATTCCAGGATCCCCAGGAACATGTCAAATGATCTCCAGAGTCAGGAATTAGAAGAAGAAATATTAAATCTTTGTATAAGACATCTCACTAAAAATCTGTCATTGGTTATTCTTGTCTCTTTAATCTGACTCAGTACTTTTCGGAACATTTTATAAGTAATAGAGATTGTTTGACAACCTATTTGATTGAATGTTGTGTCAGAGGCATTTCTCTTAAAGCTTGACATTAAGTTGGTATCCTATGATAGTGTATTAGTTTTAGCATAAGTATAATAATATTTGTGCAGGTTTCACTTTCTCAGAGACTGTCTTCTTGGTTACTCAGGCAGTAGCACTGCCCTTCTTCCTCACTCTCATCCTGTTCATCTCTTACACTCCATTCTACTTCCTTCCGGGTGCTATCACTTAGCATGATTATTCTGTATTCCATATTTCATTCATGCGATTATTGGGAGATTACTTAGAATTTTCTATATAGATAACATGTTATTTGCAAAGAAAGATCATTTTACTTGTTTCCTTCCCTATCCATGCATATTATTTCTTTTTTCTGGCCTTATTATCTTGTTGAGACTTCTAATAAAATATAGACACCTTTCTTTTTAGGAGCAAATAGTTCAATGTTTCACCATTATGTATGATGTTCACTGTAGATTTTCAGTAGATACTCTTTATCAGGTTGAAAAAGTTCCCATCTATTCCTAATTTTTGGAGGGTTTTTATTCTGAATGAATTTTGAATTTTGTCAAATGCTTTTCATGCATTTAGATTATCACATAATTTTTGTTTTGATTTGTTAATATGGTGAGCCACATTGATTAATTTTATTTAGTTAAACCAACTCTACATTCCCATGATAAATCTCATTTGGTTATGATTTCTTATTATTTTTATATACTGTTGAATTCAACTTACGAAGTTTTTGTTAAGAATAATTGTTTCTATGTTCATGAGGGTTATTACTCAGTAACTGTCTTTTAATATTGTTGTCTGGTTTTAGTAATAAAGTATTGCTGGACTCACACAATGAGTTGGGAAGTGTTACCTCCTCTTATTTTTCAAAGAGTTTGCAAAAAATTGATATTATTTCTTCATTAAAAGTTTGGTAGACTGCATTAGTGAAGCCACCTAAGCCTGGGATTTTCTTTGTAAGACGTTCTTAACTACAAATTGATTTAAAAAAATACATATAGGACTATTTGACTTATCTATTCTTTCTTAAGTGAGCTTTCATAGTTTTTGTTTTCAATGAATTTGTACATTTTATGTAGATTGTCAAATTTAGTGACATAAAGTTCTTTATAATATTCCTTTATTACCTTATTTATTTATTTATTTATTTATTATTTTTTGGGGGGTACGCGGGCCTCTCACTGTTGCGGCCTCTCCCGTTGCGGAGCACAGGCTCTGGACAGGCTCAGAGGCCATGGCTTACAGGCCCAGCCGCTCCGTGGCATGTGGGATCTTCCTGGACCGGGGCACCAACCCATGTCCCCTGCATCGGCAGGCAGACTCTCAACCACTGCGCCACCACGGAAGCCCCTTTATTACCTTTTTAATGTCGGTACGTATGTCCCCTCTCTCTTCCTGCTATAGATAGTTCTTGCTGTCTCTCTTTTTTTTTTCCTGATCAGACTGGCTAAAGGTTTATTAATTCTATTGATTTTCTCAAAGAAACAGCTCTTTGTTTCAATCATTTTTCTCTATTATGTTTTTCTGTTTTCTAATTCATTGATTTTTGCTTTTATCTTTGTAATTTCCATTTTCCTGCTTACATTGTGTTGGATTTATTCTTCTTTATTTTCTTAAAGTAGTTTACTTTATTTCTGATAAAAGCATTTATGTCTATAAATTACTTTTTTTTTTTTTTTGCGGTATGCGGGCCTCTCACTGCTGTGGTCTCTCCCGCTGCAGAGCACAGGCTCCAGATACGCAGGCTCAGCGGCCATGGCTCATGGGCCCAGCTGCTCTGTGGCATGCGGGATCCTCCTGGACTGGGGCACGAACCCATGTCCCCTGCATCGGCAGGCGGACTCTCAACCACTGCGCCACCAGGGAAGCCCCTATAAGTTACTTTTTAAAAATATATTTTATTTATTTATTTGGTTGTGCTGGGTCTTAGTTGCAGCAGGAGGGCTCCTTAGTTGTGGCTCACAGTCTCCTTAGTTGCGGCTCACCTGCTCCTTAATTGTGGCACATGTGCTCCTTAGTTGCTACTGGCAGGCTCCTTAGTTGTGGCTCATGGGCTCCTTAGTTGCAGCTCACTGGCTACTTAGTTGCAGCAGGAGGGTCCTTAGTTGTGGCTCACAGGCTCCTTAGTTGAAGCTCACCAGCTCCTTAGCTGTGGCATGCAAACTCTTAGTTGCAGCATGCATATGGGATCTAGTTTCCTGGCCAGGGGTTGAACCTGGGCCCCCTGCATTGGGAGCGTGGAGTCTGTGCCACCAGATAAGTCCCTATAAACTACTTTTTAAGCACTGTTGTAGTTGCAGTATACAAATTTTGATATGTTGTGTTTTCATTTTCATTCAGTTAAAGATACTCTTCAATTTCCCTTGTGATTTCTTTTTTGACACATGGATTATTTAGCAATGTGTCATTACATTTCCAAATATTTTGGAATTTCTTCTTATCAATTTCTAATATAATTCCATGTTGCCAGAAAACATACTTTGTATGACTTGAATCCTTTTAAATTTTTGAGACTCATTTTGTGGTCTAGAATATGGTCTATGTTAATAAATATTCTGTGTGCAATTGGTTACTATGTATATTCTGCTGCTATTAGGTGAAAGTTTCCTTAAATATCAGTTAGTTTGAGTTTATTGATAGTCGCATTCAGGTCTCCTATATACTTACTGATTTTCTGTTTACTTATTCTAGCAGTCATTGAGAAAAAGCTGTTGCGATCTCTGTCTATAGTTTTTAATTTTTCTATTTCTCCTTTCATTTCTATGTATGTTTGCTTCATATATTTTGAATCTCTGTTATCAGGGACATGAAAATTTAGGATTGTTATTCCTCTTGATTTTTGTCTACTTTATCTTTTTTTTTTTTTTTTTTTGCGGTACGTGGGCCTCTCACTGCTGTGGCCTCTCCCGTTGCGGAGCATAGGCTCCGGACGCACAGGCTCAGCAGCCATGGCTCACGGGCCCAGCCGCTCCGCGGCATGTGGGATCTTCCCAGACCGAAGCACGAACCCGCATCCCCTGCATCAGCAGGCGGACTCTCAACCATTGCGCCACCAGGGAAGCCCTACTTTATCTTTTGAAATGATGTTTTTTATCCCTGGTAATACCCTTTGCTCTGAAATTTATTTTGTCTAATATTACTACTCTAGCTTTGTTTTTTAGTAAAGTTTGATGTATTTATTTCCATTGTTTCATTTTTAATCATTCTATAACTTTCTTTAATGTCATTTTTTAAAATAGACTGTATATAATTGACTATGATTTTCATCTGTGCTTCAGTTTGGAAAATTAGCAATGCCATGTTTTCAAGTTTCCTGATCTTTTCTTTTGTAGTGTCTAAATTGCTGCTAATTTTATCTGCTAAAATTTTTATTTCAGGTATCATCTTTTTACTTGTACTAGCTTCATTTAGTCATTTTATTTTATAGTTTCTATTTTCTCTTCATATATTCTTATATTCCTTTAAATCCTTGAACATATTTATTCTACCTGTTTTAAAGTCCTTGTCTGATAATTCTGTAATGTCTGCCACTTCGGTCCTATTTTTATTGAACATCTTTTCCCCTGGTTACTTGTCACATATTTCTTCTTCATATGTACAGTAATTTTTTTATTGGATATTAGACATTTTGTTGAGGTTGTTGGTTTTCTTGTTTTCCTTTAAAAAGTATGGAATTTTGTTTTCATCCTGATCTTTTCCAGGCTTATTTTATGCTTTGTTATTATGGGCCTGCAGTAGTCTTTATTTAGCTGATTTGGCTCTGCTATTCAAGCACAACTTTTCTGAGATCTTTCTTCAATATCCTGGGCTCTCAATGAGGTCTCTTTACTATGACTTTTCAGAACATGTATATCTCTCAGCTCTCTGTGAACTTGGGGACTGTTTAGATTAGAATTCACCTACAGTACTTTGCTGCCTGGCTTTGTAGAGGTTCCAATTACTCATTAAGTGTGATTTGCTTGGATTCCCACTCTCTGAACTATGATTCAAAAAAAATGCCTTCAGGCAGAAAGACAGTATGACCATAGGGCTTGCTTCAGTTGTTTCCCTCTCTTCAGGGATCACATGCTGCCTGGTACCCAATGTCTGAAAACAGTTGCTTCTTGTAATATACCCAGTTTTCTATTTATTTATGGTGGTGAGAACAGGTCTGGTACCATTTATTCCTTCATTGCAGAAGTGGAAATTCTCTTTGTAGTTTTTAATTCTGTTGAAGTATTGAATTTCATTACTCATAGTTACATTGATATTATTTTTTTGAATTTTATTTTATTTTTTTTATACAGCAGGTTCTTATTAGTTATTCATTTTATACATATTAGTGTATATACGTCAGTCCCAATCTCCCATTTCATCATACATTGATATTTAAAATCTTATTTTATATTACTCATTTAATACATTTTTGGATAATTTTTACTAATATTTTAATTAGGAATTTTGTATTTGTACTCAAGTGAGGTTGGCTTATAATGTTTTAATCCTTTTTTTTTACCTTTATCAACATCTTGTCTTTTTTTTTAATAGATCTTTATTGGAGTATAATTGCTTCATAATACCATGTTAGTTTCAGTTGCACAACAAAGTGAATCAGCCATATGCACACATATGTCCCCTATCCATTCTCTCTTGAGCCTCCCTCCCATCCTCCTTATCCCACCCCTCTAGGTCATCGCAAAGCACCGAGCCGATCTCCCTGTGCTATGCTGCTGCTTCCCACCAGCCAACTATTTTAAATTTGGTAGTGTATATATGTCGATGCTACTCTCACTTTGCCCGAGCTTCACTGTCCCACCCCATGTCATCAAGTCCATTCTCTATGTCTACCTCTTTATTCCTGCCCTGCAACTACATTCATCAGTACCTTTTTTTTTTTTTTAGATTCTATATATATGCGTTAGCATACGGTATTTGTTTTTCTGACTTACTTCACTCGTGTATGACAGACTCTAGGTCCATCACCTCATGAAATAACTCAATTTCACTTCTTTTTATGGCTGAGTAATATTCCATTGTATATATGTGCCACATCTTCTTTATCTGTTCATCTGTCAGTGGACATTTAGGTTGGTTCCATGTCCTGACTATTCTAAATAGTGCTGCAATGAACATTGTGGTGCATGTCTCTTTTTGAATTATGGTTTTCTCCGGGTATATGCCCAGTAGTGGGATTGCTGGGTCATATGGTAATTCTATTTTTAGTTTTTTAAGGAACCTCCATACTGTTTTCCATAGTGGTTGTATCAATTTACATTCCCACCAACAGTGCAGGAGGGTTCCCTTTGCACCACAGCCTTTCCAGCATTTATTGTTTCTAGCTTTTTTGATAATGGCCATTCTGACCAGCATGAGGTGATACCTCATTGTAGTTTTGATTTGCATTTCTCTAATAATTAGTGATGTTGAGCATGTTTGCATGTGCCTCTTGGCCATCTGTATGTCTTCTTTGGAGAAATGTCTATTTAGGTCTTCCGCCCATTTTTAGCAGGATTGTCTGTTTGATATTGAGCTCCATGAGCTGTTTGTATATTTTGGAGATTAATCCTTTGTCAGTTGCTTTGTTTGCAAATATTTTCTCCCATTCTGAGGGTTGTCTTTTTATGTTGTTTATAGTTTCCTTTGCTGTGTAAAAGCTTTTAAGTTTAATTAAGTCCATTTGTTTAGTTTTGCTTTTATTTCTGTTACTCTAGGAGGTGGGTCAAAAAAGATCTTGCTGTGGTTTATGTCAAAGAGTGTTTTTCCTATGTTTTTCTCTAAGAGTTTTATAGTGTCTGGTCTTACATTTAACTCTTTAATCCATTTTGACTTTATTTTTGTGTATAGTATTAGGTAGTGTTCTAATTTCATTTTTTTTACATGTAGCTGTCCATTTTCCCAGCACCACTTATTGAAGAGGCTGTCTTTTCTCCATTTTATGTTCTTTCCTCCTTCATCATAAATTAGGTGTCCGTATGTGCGTGGGTTTATCTCTGGGCATTCTGTCCTGTACCATTGATCTATATTTCTGTTTTTGTGCCAGTACCATACTATCTTGATTACCGTAGCTTTGTAGTATATTTTGAAGTCAGGGAACCTGACTCCTCCAACTTCGTTTTTCTTTCTCAAGATTGCTTTGGCTATTTGTGGCCTTTTGTGTTTCCATACAAATTGAAAGATTTTTTGTTCTAATTCTGTAAAGAATGCCATTGGGCCATTGGTAGTTTGATAGGCATTGCATGGAATCTGTAGATTGCTTTGGGTAATATAGTCATTTTCACAGTATTGACTCTTCCAGTCCAAGAACATGGTATATTTCTCCATCTGTTTATGTCATCTTTGATTTCTTTCTTCAGTGTTTTATAGTTTTCTGAGTACAAGTTTTTCTCCTCCTTAGGCAGGTTTATTCCTAGGTATTTTATTCTTCTTTTTTTGCATGGTAAATGGAAGTGTTTCCTTAATTTCTCTTTCTGATTTTTTGTTGTTGGTGTATAGAAATGCCAGATATTTCTGTGCATTAATTTGTATCCTGCAACCTTACCAAATTCATTGATTAGTTCTAGTAGTTTTCTGGTGACATCTTTAGGATTTTCTATGTATAGTATCATGTCATCGGCAAATAGTGACAGCTTTACTTCTTCCTTTTCAATTCGTATTCCTTTTCTTTCTTTTGCTTCTCTGATTGCTGTGGCTAGGACTTCCAAAACTATGTTGAATAAGAGTGGCAAGAGTGGACATCCTTGTCTTGTTCCTGATCCTGGTGGAAATGCTTTCAGTCTTTCACCATTGAGTATGATGTTTGCTCTGGATTTGTCATATATGGCCTTTATTATGTTGAGGTAGGTTCCCTCTATGCCCAATTTCTGGAGAGTTTTTATCATAAATGTGTGTTGAGTTTTCTCAAAGGCTTTTTCTGCATCTATTGAGATGATCATATGGTTTTTATCTTCAGTTTGTTAATATGGTGTATCACATTGATTGATTTGCATATATTAAAGAGTCCTTGCATCGCTGGGATAAATCCCACTTAATCATGGTGTATGATCCTTTTAATGTGCTGTTGGATTCTGTTTGCTAGTATTTTGTTGAGGATTTTTGCATCTATGTTCATCGGTGATATTGGTCTCTAATTTTCTTTTTTTGTTATATCTTTTTCTGGTTTTGGTGTCAGGGTGATGGTGGCTTTGTAGAATGAATTTGGGAATGTTTCTCCCTCTGCAATTTTTTAGAAGAGTTTGAGAAGGATTGGTGTTAGCTCTTCTCTAAATGTTTGATAGAATTCACCTGTGAAGCCATCTGGTCCTGGACTTTTGTTTTTTGGAAGATTTTTAATAATGGTTTCAATTTCATTTCTTGTGATAGGTCTGTTTATATTTTCTAATTCTTCCTGGTTCAGTCTTGGAAAATTTTACCTTTCCAAGAATTTGTCCATTTCTTCGTGGTTGTCCATTTTATTGGCATATAGTTGTTTGTAGTAGTCTCTTATAATCCTTTGTATTTCTGCAGTATCAGTTGTGATTTCTCCTTTTTCATTTCTAATTTTATTGATTTGCATCCTCTCCCTCTTTCTAATCTTTTGGGACCCCTATAGTTTGAATGTTGGTACGTTTAGTGTTGTCCCAGAGGTCTCTGAGATTGTCTTCAATTCTTTTCATTCTTTTTTCTTTATTCTGCTCCTTGACAGTTATTTCCACCATTTTGTCTTCCTGCTTATTTATTCATTCTTCTGCCTCAGTTATTCTGTTATTGATTCCTTCTATTTTTCATTTCAGTTATTGTGTTGTTCATCTCTGTTTGTTTGTTCTTTATTTCTTCTAGATCTTTGTTAAACATTTCTTGTATTTTCTCAATCTGTGCTTCCATTCTATTTCTGAGATTCTGGATCATCTTTACTATCATTTCTCTGAATTCTTTTTCAGGAAGATTGCCTATTTCCTCTTCATTTATTTGGTTTTGTAGGTTTTTACCTTGTTCCTTCATCTGTGACATATTTTTTTGACGTCTCATTTCTTTTGTTGTTATGAGTGGGATTGTGTTCCTGTTTTACTGGTTGTTTGTCCTGAGGCTTCCAACATTGGAGTTTGTAGGCTATTGTGTAGAGCTGAGTCTTGGTGCTGAGATGAGAAACTCTGTGAGTCCTCACTCCGATGAATATTCCTGGAGGTCTGAGGTTCTTTGTTAGTCCAGTTGTTCAGACTTGGAGCTCCCACTGCAGGAGCTTCCATCCAACCCTGGGCTTGCGAATCAAGATCCTGCAAGTGGTTCACTCTGGGGTTCCTCCTGTCTCCTTGGGGGTCAGAGTGCCCCAGCAGTGGCCAGGAGGCGCCCTATTTGTGGGGAGATGCTAACTCCGCATCTTCCCACACCACCATCTTGAATCCTCCTTTAATCCTTTTTTACTTTGACTTAGTATCAGTTCTGGTAATTTGCAAATGTATTTAGGACGTATAATTTTTTTTTCCATGCTGTTGAATAGTTTTAAAAACATTGAATTTATAATTGTATTTTACGTTCCCAAGAAAATATCTGTACCAGATGCTTTGTTTAGGAGGTAGAGAGAGGGGGTTTGATATTTTGGATTGCCTTAAAAAATTTTATTTTAATTTGAAGTGTAGTTAATTTACAATGTTTTGTTAGTTTCTGGTATACAGCAAAGTGATTCTGTTATATATATATATTCTTTTTCATATTGAACTACTTTTTAAATATATTATTTTATTATGATGATATTTGGATTTTCTAGCTTCTTTTTAAATTTTATTTTGCTAAATATTTTCCATTTCATCTATATTTTAAAGCATACTCATTACTTATTTATATCTATAATTCCCTCTCATTTGGAAAATTTCCCCACTTCTCATTTATGATCCTTTCTCATTTCTAATGTTTTAAAATCTAACCTTTTTTGTTACATTTGCCGAATTTTTGCCTATTTTGTCTTTATATAATACATTTTGATATTTTCAAAGTAGTTGAGTATTTTTAGTGAAAGGAAAATGAGAGGGCTGAGGGGAGAAGATGGCATTATATGCAGAGAGGGACAACACATGCAAAAACATGCTGGCAAGAATAGGAAGTTGTGTGGGATAATGAGATAGAAAGGGGTGAGGTGAAGAATTTTGAGAAACATCCTAAAGATTAGGCAAGAAACTTCTGAGTTGAAACAGTATATGATGAGAAACAATGCAATGTTTGTAAGCTTCAGAGAGTATAGAATAACTAGACTTGGAAGAAAATTTTTTTTATCAGCTTTGTGTATATTGACATGTGCAGATATTGAAGACAGAGATGTCTTCTTGGAGTGTTGCTGCAGACCGTCCAGTGAGACATTGTCTGCTGTGTTGTTTTGAAAATGGAATAACAAACCCAAAATAATTATTGAGGAGCATATGGTGCATATATGTGTGAATATATGTGTGTGGTTTTAGTGGTGGGGAAGAGAAATTTTAAAGAGAGAATACTACAAAATGGTAAGACTTTGAGAACTGGAAAGTGGTATAATTAATAGTGATAATGAAATTGGGTAGAGGTGCCTAATGGATGTTGTGAGGGGCTGGATAGAACAAGCTCCCAATGCATAGTCAGTGACATATTTAAGTGTAGAAGTTCTACAGATGTTTTAGAGACATGGATAAAATATTGGACCATGGTCAGGGTCACCAATGACCTCAGGAGTCTGGCTACCCTAGGCTTCAGAAAGAACATTTAGGTGATAGCTTTCTTGGCTTCTTTCAACCCTGAAATTAGAGTGAGTCCTGTTGTTTACAGGAGATTCTTACCATGTGAGTGGGAGAAAGGTCAGGTAAATAAAAATTTTTTAATATGCTGGGAGATTAATATGCTTTACTTAGGGGTATCTGAGAATAAAGGACATCTTTATGAGGGAAAACTCTGGGACAAGAGAATAATGATATAGCTCTTGAATTCCTTTTGTTTTTTGATAATCAACAGTAACATTCAATTTTGAAGGGAGGGCACCATGCTATGATGGTCCTTTCTTGTATTCCCTGCCCTTGCTCTAGGAAGGCCAGAGACTATCACTGTGTAACAGCTGTAAATGTAAACATTAAGGTCCAGTCCCAGGCTGTGCCATTATAACACTCTGACCTCCCTGTTTTAAGCCTAGTAATAGCTGTTGTTTTAAAACACAGCATTTAACAGCAGTTGTTTTCCAAATAATGTAACATGTTTTCCGCTACTCTAATAGCTTATTTAAAGAGCTATTTCCCCAAGTTACCCAGGGATGTTGGAAATAATTTCTGCATTTCCCCTGGCTTATATTCTAGTTGTCAAAAAGTCAAAACACAAACACTAACTGAACATACTCAGTTACATCTCAACATGGTAATTGTTAAATCACTCAGTAGGAGGAAAACCAAAAAAAAAAAAAAAGTCACACAAGGAGTTATTGTTATGCATATGCATTTTTAATGTCTGATTCTCTGTATAACCTTAAATTACAATGCAGGTTAAATTTCCCTGGCTGATTTATAAGCATAATGTAAACTCTAGACACAGTTAATGATATTGCCATGTAAAACTGTTCTGTTGCAAACTAAAGACCTTGCTTAGCACTGCAAAGCTCTGGGCTCATTTCAATGTGATCATTGAGGCACTATGCAGAGATTATGCATTTATTGTATTTTTTTCATGAATACATGAATGAATAATAAGTTCAACAAACAAGAGTTTCCTACTGGGAATGTCAAACAAATCATTCTGCAAAGTGCTCTGAATTTCAATCAATCACACTCCATAACACTTGTCCCGCTGAGGTCTTCAGTTTCAGCAGAGTCAGCACTTGGAAACACTACAAACAGTCATGGTAGGAGACACAGGGTCCAAGAGTGCAGAAGACAGCACACCATCAGGCTGTCCTGTTGTTTTTACCCCGGCTGGGCCTCCTTGCTGAGGTCCCTACTGGTTACCTCTGTATTGGTAGAGACCTAGAGCACTGGTGAATCATATTCCTATAATCTTGCTTCCACCATACCCCTGCTGTTACCCAGAAGCTGGAATCTAGAAGCTTTAATGGATAGCTTAGTGGAGGGGAAGTGTCCACTTGAGGTGAATGGACAAGACAGAGCAACATTACTTACATGTGGAATGTAAAATATGATACAAATTAACTTATTTACAAAACATAAACATACTTACAGGCATAGAAAACAAACTTATGATTACCAAAGGGGAAAGGGGAGGGGCAGGGATAAATTAGCATTTTGGGATTAACAGGCACAAACTGCTATACATAAAATAGATAAACAACAAGGACCTATAGCACAGGGAACTATATTCAATATTTTATAATGGAAAAGAATCTGAAAAATTATATATATATATATATATATATATATATATATATATGAATCACTTTGCTATACACCAGAAACTAATGCAACATTGTAAATCAAGTATACTTCATTTTTTTTTTAAGTGAAAAAAAGAAAGAGAAATGGTATTGTAACATTGTGACACTTTTAAGACCCAGATGAAGATGAATGGTGAGATTGGGTTATTGAGTGTGAAGACACCACAAAAGATTTTTTCAGAGAGCATGGAGTCTTTATTTTAGGATGTCATCACTTGAAGTTCTGAAGTTGGATTTTGGTGCCTCTGTCTTGTGGAATCCTTATTTTCATTTTAAAGCATTCACCACTACTCTTCTGGGGTCTTGATTTATATTGACGTGGGAGAAGGAGAGGCTTAAAGAAGAGGACAATCCTTTATTTGGAATTGTTTGTCCAAGGGCAGTTTTAGGACAGATAACTCTTTATATGGAGCTGTGTGCTCTTTCTGTCCTTTTGCCTACATTGTGACCTGAGGCAAATTCTCCTGCTGAAGTTGAGAACCTCCTGGATGAGGCATGCCAGTCTGAGGTAGGGTTCCTATAGCTTGAGGTAGGATGCTCAGTCTGAAGAAACTTGCCATGTACCAAAGAAGCTTGCTCTTCATCACTACCAGATCAATTAATACCAACAAATTCTGAGTGAATTCCAAAGGCTGTGGTAGTCAGAGTTCTACTTCAACATCAAGGTTCATCTTAGCTCCCTCTTGCCAATTGAATGTTGCTAAACAGTACAGTTGCTTATGTTTTATTTATAGCTTCTAAAATAAGAATCTTATTATTACTAACAATTATTATTCTGGCCATAGGGCCCATCCTGTACCTGTGTGGATCAGATGTTACCTGTCAATTTTCATAGTGTGTGGAGTGCCAAGCATAGTGATTACTTAATAAGAGTTGGTTCTGTTCTTCTCTTCCCTATTCTTTTACATTCCTCATACAAACAAATACCACCAGTTGCAAATTTATCAAGTTTTGTTACAAAGACGCCTTCCCCACCAAGAATCTGATATGAATAAATAACATGATTCATTGCATTTTCTGTAGAGAAAAGTGACTGGATGAAATATGATAAGCATTTCAACCTTCAGGGAAGGCTCTGGATTATTCATTTGGGGTTGGAGAGTGTTGCCCATTGAAACGGGCTCTCAGATTCCTATAATGGGCTGATGGCCTGACTGGCTGTATAGTATAAAATAGGTGACATCACCTTTGTAAGCCTCAGTTTTCTCATCTGTAAAATGCAAAAGTTGAGCAGATTTGTTCCAAGGACACTGATAATATAGCATAGTTTTTAGAGGAAAGATTATGCTTGATGTTCAAATTCTTGGAACTGTTACTTACCCACTCTGTGCCTCAAAGTTCTCACCTGTGATAAGGTCATTCTAAGGATCAAACGCGTTGGTCTGTACAGTATAGAGTACTCTGCCAGGATGAATTCTGTAAATGTAAACTATTATTATTCTGATTCTGCCTTCTGTGGCTTTAATAATATTTAACAATATTTAACAATAATATCTATTGGTGTTTGAGTAGTTAAAATGGGCTGAATATTATTTACATTATCTTGTGAAAATATCACAATAAATCTACAACGAATGTACCATAATCATGTCCATTTTACAAGTGAGGAAGTGAGGCTGAGGGCTGAGCTAGTTCCCTATGGTCTGGCAGTTAGTTAGGAGCTGGACAGGACCCCAGGCCAGCTCTGCATGCCCGCCATCCTTCCACTGTTGATTCTCACCCCACCCTTTCTTTCAGGGCTCTGCTGGAAGCAGACCAGCCTGCAAGGTTTGCTGGAGGACAAAGGCAGACGGAGTGAGGAGGGAGGCTCCTTTGCTTAGCTTGATGTCAGACTCTGAAAAATACTCTGTTGAATTGATTTCCACCAGTTTCATTGCTGACTTTGGCATTTGTTTCACATTTAGTCAGTGTTTATCTAAACGGGTTCCAGTTCCTTTCTTCTTCTACATTAATCCATGTTGACCTTGCTTCTGAATTAATTACAGTTCAGGTTGCCAGTATTGCTGCATTCCTCCTTTTCTCACACACTTTCACGGCATCGTTTGTTACCTTTTCAACCTGCTTTTCTTCTCTTATCTCTCCTCACTGTCTCTGCTCCTTCTCAGGAAGAAAAGGTGAAAGCAGCTAATTCTGCCTTACATTGTACCCTCAGAATTTCCAGTTGTACCCTCAGAATTTCACGTGGTTCCCCTCTTTATTGTGTGTGTGTGTGTGTGTGTGTGTGTGTGTGTGTGTAAGAGAGAGAGAGACTGGGGGGAGGGGGAGAGATAGAGAGAGAGGCACTGTACTGTCCTTTCTTTTGATTACCCACCAGAAATATACTCAGTGCTTCTGTGGTGAGTGACAACATATCCATTTCTTACTTGGGAATCCAAGCAGGCCCTGAATGATGGTAAGCAAGAGATAAAATCATGGCATAGTTCTCAAAGTCCACTTAAACCATTTATTTCTAACAAGTCTTTGAAGTCAGTATTTGATGTCTAAGGAGAGTGCATTACACTCTCTGAGGAGCGGGGAGTCCAGTGCTGCTTCAACCAGAGGCAAGCATATTTAGATACTTGATTTATAAAGGCAAACACACTCTTGATTACTGATTATAGTGCTAGTTTTAAATAAAAATGTACATTTAATGCTTTATCAGCTCTAGTCCTCTACCATACTTTTAATTATTCACCATAAGATTGTGACTAAGAGGCAGTTAGCAGCTAGAAAGAACATCAGGTTTATCTAAAGTGGGTTTACCTTTGAATCTCCAAATCCAATAGGTTAATGATTCTAATATTCTGCTCTCCTATCATAGCTACACAGTGAGGGAGAAGTTCATGTCTGGACCAGAGATGGAAGGGATTCCTATCTCACTTCACTTTGCAGTTCTCTCCCATTTCTCCTTCAGTAACTGAAATGCACTGAGGTCCATGTGTGTTTAATGTTCATAGGGACATATGTCCATCAATATAGTGAGAGCTAACAAACAGGGCACTTTATTGGGGAATAAGAGTTTGAGGTATTCTGAACATGTTTTATCACTTATAAAAACATGTAAGGGTGAGACACATTGTAATTATTACCACTTAAGTCTAGAAATTACAAAAACACAGATCTCTATCAAACTGATTATAGATATATGAAAACCTCTCTATAAACCCCTCTTTATATCCATGAAACATTTTTTTCTTCTATTACCGTTTGTTGAGTAGTTACTTGCTGCCGCTGCAATTGTCCCTATACTTCCGATTTTGTCTCCTTTGTCTCCCCTGTTTTAGTGATCCATAGTTTTGTTTTGTTTTTGTTTTGTGTTATGCGGGCCTCTCACTGTTGTGGCCTCTCCCGTTGCGGAGCACAGGCTCCGGACGCGCAGGCTCAGCGGCCATGGTTCACGGGCCCAGCCACTCCGCGGCATGTGGGATCTTCCCGGACCAGGGCACGAACCTGTGTCCCCTGCATCGGCAGGCGGACTCTCAACCACTGCACCACCAGGGAAGCCCCACAGTTTTTTTTTTAGAATTAAAATAGTCCATGCTGATTGCACCTCTAAATATTCTTCCTGAAGTGTCTGCGCACATACGCTATCATCAGAAGTCTCTCCTTGGATGTCTATGTCCTTCAAAATGTCAGCACATTCCATTTTGATACTAGGGGTTTACTAATTTGCCCTTAATCTGTCATCTTGTCCAAAGAACAGATTCTTATTCCTTCCTGTCAGTTGGTTTCACCACTTAGATATCCTCAGACCTCTCAAGCCCAACAAACTCAAAGTAAAACTCCTGATCTCTTTCCTTTCCTTGTTCCAAACTCACTCCTCCCACTATGTTGTCTCTCTCAGTTAACAGCCTCATCACTTTTTACAACTGTCCTACTAGACATTTTGGAGGTGGTCACAGTTCTGTCTATTTCTCCCCCCACCCCACCCCCAGGCACACTCACGCTTCCCTTAGTTTTGAAGTCATACCAGTTCTGTCTGTGCTCTCTTCTACCATTTCAGGTTCTTATCATCTCTTCACTGGATGACCTCAGTATTCTAACAGGAGCCCCTGTGTTCAGCCCCTTCTCTCTTAAATCCATCCTTCCAACAGATGGCAGGGAAGTAGTTCTGAAATTCATTGCTCATGTCATTCCCATTCCCAACCCTTGTGATGGCTCCCCTTTGCTTCAGTCCAAACTCTAAAACAAAGCATATAGCTCTTCTCATGTCATGTTCTATTCCCAGCATATCCACGTGTCCGGCCCTACACTGAACAAACTGCTCACTCTCACTGTTCTTTAAAATTAGCTTGAAATTTTATATGTCTGTGTTACTTTTTGACTAAAATGCTCTTCCACTTATCCATAGGAAACTGAAGTAAAGAGACCGTGTCTGTTTTGTCCAGTGTTGACTCCCAAGAACCCACCACAGTGTTGAGCATAGAATGAATACAGAGATGTAAACTCATTTACCCAAGGACACACAAACAGAGGCAAGAAAGACCTAGTGTTTGGATCTGTTGACTCCCATCCTTCTATTTTTTTTGCTCCAAAATATTTGATGATTGAAAGATTTGAGAAATCATGTTTCCCAAGTGGGGTCAAGGAGATTCATTGGCCTTTACTTGTTTAGCCCTGAGACTTTATACAGTATATATCAAATGCAAGTTGACATTTTCCGTGGGCTACAGGAAAGACATATAGGGAATACATTGGGTTTGATTCTTCTTGATGGTTCTAATATCATAAACATAACTATATTAGTGCTTCTCAGAATTTAATGTCCATCTAAATCCCCTGAGGATCTTGTTAAAATATGGATTCTGCTCTAAGAGGTCCAGTGACATCTGAGGTTCTGCATTTCTAACATATTCCCAGTGATGGCCACAGTGCTGATCCCTGGACACACACTTCAAGTAGCAAGGAGCTAGAAAATTATATACAGCCCACCCGGGTTAACTAGTATTTTTCTCTTTTGCTAAGAAATTTGTTGAATTAAAAAAAATTCTCTTCTCTGTATCCCATGATAGTCTACAGAAATAAAAGTTTGATTATTATAACGATATGCAGAATGAATTATCTCGAGGCAATATGATGTCAATCAAACCATAGTAGAGATTGATGATAAACATGATGGGTGGGAATCAAGGTGCATCTACAACAGCTCTCTTCTTGGATCTTATTTCAGAGGAGTTTTCTAAACTTCCAATTCTCCATGCCGAGGCAGTAATCATTGGTCAATACTTCTTCAAGGAAATCCTTAGTATCATTAATCTGAAGGGGCATCAAAACTAATCAGGAGAATGCACTGTGAAGATATTTGTAACTGCATTTTAATGAAAGCATGGTTCTTTCCCATTCCCCAGGTGTCTGACTCCAAGAAGTAACTCCATCAGGGGTGATGTCATCTACACTGCTTGACCTGCTCTACTCAGAGTGGCTAAATTCAGACCTTTAATTGCACTGTTACCTATGGACTTTGATTCTAAAGAATCCAGAAGGGCTTCCCTGGTGGCGCAGTGGTTGAGAATCTGCCTGCCGATGCAGGGGACGCGGGTTCATGCCCCGGTCTGGGAGGATCCCACATGCCGTGGAGTGGCTGGGCCCGTGAAGCCATGGCCGCTGAGCCTGCGCGTCCGGAGCCTGTGCTCCGCAACGGGAGAGGCCACAACAGTGAGAGGCCCGCGTACCACAAAAAAAAAAAAAAAAAAAGGATCCAGAGAGTGACTAACCATATACAATGTCAAAAATAGATGTAACAGTTATCAGTAGTCAGTGAAACTTTGGACCTAGACTGCAGTGCCTTTTGGCAATGCCACTGTCATGTAAGCTGATCTCTCATTACTGATGAGTAATGTTAAATTTGTTTTGTGTATTTGTTTTGTGCTATTGCACTGTATGAGTGAGTAAGGTGGGTACATATTTTAGTCATATAATCTCTACACCTCCAGGTTTATTGTTTTTCTTTTTACGGAAACTGACAATAAAAGACAACATGGATAGTAAATAGTTTGATTCATAAAGGTATTTCCATGTACTGCATTTACTCTATTTAAAAATAAGTTTTATGGAAAGTTAAAATAACACACAGTAATTTCTACTATAATTGAATCAATGCAAGAGTGAGGGTTTATTGAGCCTGGGAAGGAAGTAACATGATTAATTTGGGAGGAGAGTTCTATCATATGTCTGGGTAATGACAGTACTCAGAACCTTATGAACAATGTTGGATATTGAATTATTAAATTTGATGGTTGGGGAAAGATTTTAAAACTTAACAAGTCCTCTTAAGTCTTATAAGGGATCCCCAATTTCTGCAACCCATAAAAGACCAAGTACTTCAGTGATTGACATAAAAATGTTCTGTTTTGGTAATGTCTTAAAAGTTAACTCCCCCCCCCATATATAAACTGGAGGTTTGCTGGCATGATTGTTCAAGTGTGTTGCTTTGGAACTCACTGAATTCCTGTTATAATCCTGGTTTTGAGGGAATGGTCTAGGCTGGAGCTCTGTTTGCCTGGAAGTGAAAAAGATGATGTTCAGGAAGAAACAGTTATTGCACTGTTTTTTGTTTGTTTTTTGTGTTTTTGCACTGTTTTAATTTACGAAGAATCTGTCTGGATGTTTGATATTTTGGTGTTAAGACATTTCCCAAGGTTCTGTTGGGGAAAATAGTGGATGCTGAATGATTGGCCACATCTCCTTACAGCTGGTATTTTATATCTAGGGTATACTTCTGGAAGTTCACTTGAGTGATTTAGTTGAACACTTTTCATGGGTGGTGAGGTCTGGGGGAGGCTCTTCTCTGCTGTGCCTGAAGGAGATAGGCTGTAGAGGGAGGTGGAGTGGAAAGCTATGTAATGCTGAAGTGTGCAGTTGGGAGCCACATATTCTGCTTTAATTTTCAGGCTTTTTCTCTGCCTTCCAGTTCTGGCTGATGGCAGTGGGGGAGGAAGTTTGACACATGTTTGGTGTGCTTCCTAAAGCATTCTGGAGGAAGAGTAAAACATCCCCTTGAAGGCGTTCTCTGCAGAGCGCATTTCAGAATTAAACAATTTGAGGCTCTGTTATGACTTTCATGGAGCTATGTCTGTTTTTCTACTGAGGTCAGCATCTCCTTCTGTTCCCCAGTGAATCCAAGGGAAGTATGAGTCATTGTCAATGAAATCACTCTGGGAATAGAACAGTGTTGCCCTGTCAGACCCCAGAGTTGGGTGTTCCTGCAGATGATGTGCTGGACAACCAGATGAGCCTATGAAGATTTATAAATATATATGTGTTTTGAGTAAATATGAACAAATTAGGGTAGCTTTCATTTGGAGCCAGGCCTGAGAGCCAGGAGACCTGGAACTCTGCCATTAATGGACTTTGTAATCTTGGGTGAGCAACTTAACGTTTCGAGGTTTCAAGTTTTCCATTTAAAAATAAGATTACGTGATCTCTAAGGTCGCTTTTGGCAAACTGGTTCTATAATTCTCCTTTAATTTACCACAAAGGGTGCTCAGCCAGAATATTCTGTGAAAACTTGTTTTTTACTTTATTTATTTATTTATTTATGGCTGTGTTGGGTCTTCATTTCTGTGCGAGGGCTTTCTCTAGTTGCAGCAAGCGGGGGCCACTCTTCATCGCGGTGCGCTGGCCTCTCACTATCGCGGCCTCTCTTGTTGCAGAGCACAGGCTGCAGACGCGCAGGCTCAGTAGTTGTGGCTCACGGGCCTAGTTGCTCCGCGGCATGTGGGATCTTCCCAGACCAGGGCTCGAACCCGTGTCCCCTGCATTGGCAGATTCTCAACCACTGCGCCACCAGGGAAGCCCTGAAAACTTGTTTTTAATTTAAGATCAATCTGATGAATATCACCAATGTAAAAAATAAATCATTAACAGGTGCATATGGTATTTGTAGTTACTTGTTTCTTAAAGGCTAATCTTCAGTAAATTGCTTGATCATTTGGTATGCAACATGCTCTCAGTGTATTACATACTGTATTTGTATTTTATATTTGGAAGTGCCATTGAGCATTACATATGGTTGCTCTGAATTTGTCAATAATGTTCTGTGTCCATTCCATATGCGAACAGCCATGCAATCCTTATATGGTACAATCAATGCACACATATTTCCTAGTCTTGCACCTTCCCAAATTATACTTTTAAGATGGAAATGATGATTAGAAGAGTTCTGTATAGTAAAAAGGCTAACTTTATTTATTTATTTACTTATGTAGCTAATTGACTCTAAGGAGTAGTATTTTTCAGCGGAAAATCTGTAATAATATTATTACCTTTTAAGAATGTTTTTGGCTAGCAAAATGTTTAGCAAAATCATATGTATTTAACTTGTATATTATTAAATCTTATTTAAATATGACTCTTCAAATCTTATTTCAATTCTTCAAATCTCATATTTTCACAAGGGCAAATTTTTCTAATTGTGAACACAGTTATTTACACATTTTGCATATTAATACCATTTTCATTATGAAGGCCTTTTAAAAGATTAAAGATAAATAATAATTCATATTCTTTTGACTTAAATGTATATGTTTTAATTTTTGTGGCATATACTAGGAAGAGCTCTATGTTGTGTGAGAAAGCATCAAGTTTTATTGTTATGAATTAGCTACGAAGTGGTCTCATTTTCAAAGAGATATTTGGGACATATGCTGGCACATTCTGTTACCAGCTAGTGATCCAAATGGAGAAAAAATTTCCATGAGAAAGGCAAGTTGTATAATGAAAAGGACCCAGAGGAGACCACTAAAAACATCCCAGATCATCCAGGTTGATGATATGCATTTTGAAATGTTTTAAATCAGAAGTCTTCTCTTTGCTGTTGATCGCTGTGTTTAGGTAATGAGCTCACAATTTCATTTTCTTTAGTAAAATCCTCCCTGTTCTGAAAAGCATATTTATTTAAGACAAAGAGGTCCTTCTCCCTTGCTGTCGGTTAAAGTGAGTATCCTGTGTGTTCTGCTGTTGCACTCGTTTTCCTGACTCATCTTCAGGTTCAAAAAATTACATATTTGTTTGGTAGTTTGAAAAAACCTTCCAGTATTTTTTTTCTCATGTCTGAAATGGTTCATATTAAAGCTTTCATAATACCCTTCAGTTTCTGTGTTAAATTGATGTTTAAATTGGAAAGAAAGTGGGAGCTTTGGCAGTTGAGATAATTCACTTCATCTGGTGGCCGGCTCTGTTAACAATCACATCATATGCCAGCACTTAGACTAGATGAAAGGAGCCCTCGGGGCACTAAAACTACGTGTTAGGAGCAGAGGGAAAATACAGTTAGAGTTCTTTGTTTCATCATTTTATTCTCTAAAATGGGAAATTATTTTGACCGGAAATTTAAAGTGTTCAAAGAACAATTTAAAGGTTATGTGGTGGTTTCGCCTTGGAAGCTGAATGCAGATTTTTGATCAGTATGCTGGACAGAAAGTGTTGCACCCCATGTCAGCAAATGACGTCTTTCATTCCCTGTGTATTGAGTGCTGTGAGGAAATGGTGATATTGTTAGCATATGAATAGTATCAAAGCCCTCCACTGGAAGATAAACCTCCATCTTCTGAAATAGATGCACGGCCTCCCCTCCTGCATTGAAGTGCCTCCCTTTCCAACAGTGTGCTCCCTCTAACCCCAGAGCGGTTTCTTCCAGAACAGGCACGTTGATATTCAGCACCCAGTTGAATTGCTGGTGCATGACTGTACATTCCATCACTTAGGAGAAAACATTTTCACACCATATTGTCTTTCTACAGAAAGGGGAGGAAGGCTATTAGTTAAAAATTTTTTTGCTTAAGTTTACGGCGGGGTGGAATTGACATTTTCTTTACGATTTTTCTTACTATTTGTCCTAAAAATGAGAGACTGATCTAAGCCGTTGACAAGAAATAAGAGTGGATAACTGGCTTTTCATGTCTGAAGGCAGACATGACTCTTTTCACTGTTGCCGGATTCTTCAATCAGTCCTGACATGCTGGCCAGACACAATTTAAAAATAATGCATCCATCCCGTCCTTCTCTTGTGTGCATATTATTAGAGGGTGATAAGTCCTTCTCATCAAGCCCCTTCTCTTTCCACCTGTCCTGTTGATCAACAAATCCTGTGGCTACTCAAAATGGAATTTTAGTTCTGCAGCAGAATTACTGGGGCTTTTAAGAGCACCAGACACGTCAAATAGGCCCTGAGATGATAAACTGTATGACAGCCCATAACAGGGCAAGTAATTCCAGATGCCTTGGATGTTTAGTCTGTTAGCTTATGGGGACATGTAAGGAATAGTCAGTTTCCATTAATGTTCAATTTATTATTGGCCAAGATGCTTAGGGTATGATGCTGCTAGTCATTTCCTATAACAACTTTATTTATAGAGGAAGTCTTTTCTGAAACGTACATGGCTGGAACTTCATTTCTGAGCTCATATGTTATGCTGACCAAAAACGTCTGTCAAAACTTAGATCAATGTCATGGGCTATATTTTCATTTTCATTACTCTTGGAGTCCTTTTTTAAGAAAGCATGTTGCCAGCTGTTATATTAACATTCAGTGAAGTTTAGGTTAGCTCAATTCCAGCCTATGGTTTAGAAATAAGCAGAGCATAATGTTGACATGATTGATTTCCAGTTCCTCATTCTGTGTGGTTTCTCTTGCGTGTTTAAAGACACAATGGTGTACAAAAGCAAAGAAACAACATGTTTGTTTTATAAAGAGCTAAATGTACTCTTTATGGAGAGCTGTTTTGTATGTCATTGTAATAGAAGACCTTTTCTTACTTTTTGTCTCTCACTCATACACCAAGTAATTGTCCCCATAGTCTCCCTGACTGATATACATTGAGAAAGTGAATCTTGGTGAGTCAAGCTTGTCTTATTGTTAGATTCTGGATTGCTTCCAAATGGGACGTTGGAATCGAAAGAATGAACACAAAGGCTTCTGGGACATGTTAGGAATACCAAGTACTATCTCCAGATTTTCTAATTAGTTTTCAAGACAAATGCTCAGGAAATTATGACAATGTACCTGATTCAGCTCAAATTTTAAACATAGTGGATTTTAATACGAATTAGTATTCCTACTTTTAGGTGATTCCATTTTAGGCTTCAGCTTATTTAGTTATATTTGAAGGCTCAGGTGCTTTCTTTTTTTTTTTTTTTTTTTTTTTAAGCCACATATTGATGAGCAATTATCATTGTCTAAAACAGATTTTCCTCTCTGAAGAAGAGGCTACTTCATATAAAGCTAATCCAAGAAGGTGACAAGACTCGATACTTAATTCAAAAATGGGTAAGTCATGGCATGGCAGAGCATAAGAGTCTGCTTGTTCTTCTAATTATTTGTTCTTAATATCCCATGGTAATTTATACATTTTAAATAATACTTTATGCAGAACTTGGGAGGGCAGAGCTTGGAAAGAACCAAGTGATTTCACTGATAAAAAGAATAGTCTTACTTAATGATGTCAGAGTTGGATGAACTGATGGTTTTACAAGTCAGAGATTTCAAGGCATCTAAATTACCCTGAAGTTATTGCCAGCTATCCTGATTGTTTGGGATTAATCCCCAGGCTGGCAAAAAAAGATGATTAGAGTGGCCTGTAAAAATAAGAACTATCACACTAGCAGATTTAAAAAGATCAGTTGGCCAAGTATTGTTTTGAGAATAAATAGAGTACAGGAAAACTTCCCACCAGTGCAGTTTACAGCATCTGCCCCTCCCTTTTCTGTGAATAATGATTGAATAAGGTCATATTTCTGTACTGGAATCGGGACTTTAGTGATTTGATAATTTGCCAGCAAGTCTAGTGACTAACTTTGCAGCCTGATTAACCTCTGAAAGCATCTCTATATGTTTCATCCTGTAATATTATTAATAATCTCAACTCCCCAAATCCACCCTTCTCCTTGGTTAGGCAAGAATTCTTTTTCAAGGTCACAGAGAAATTTCAATTTTCAAATTATAAACCTCAAAAAGTTACTGAGAGAGCAAGAGTGAGAGTGAGAGAGAGAGAGAGATTTTCTATGTGACGTATGTGCCTGTGGGGAGGAGCAGGATATATTTTAATAATTTCGAAGCCACCTTCAAAGTAAATTTTTATTCAAAAGTCTACTGAGTTATTTCTAGTTCTATTATAAAGTATTTCCTTTCTGTTCTTGTAAAGCATTACTATTTAACAAGGACTTAAGGATAATTTTATTTCAAAACAAGATAGCAGCCTATATATACTACCTACAGTTCTTCAGGAACAGCTGTTTTATTTATCACAACATTTAAAAAATCAGATCAGTATATTTTTTGCTTTATTAAAATTGTATATTAATTGGTCAAATGAATTATTGGGGGAAATTAATGATTAGGAAAAGGGTGCAGAAACATCTATGTACTTAAGTAAATATTTTAATGTCACATATATGGCTCAAAAATGTACTATCATGATTTAAAATATACATCTCATCAATTAAGTAGAAATTTCCCTTTGTAAAAGGGAAACATTTCAAGCACTGAAGAAATGCTTTATAACAAAAATTATTTTTCTTTATTAAATAACTAGGAGGGTAGCGAGCATGGAGGATGCCAACTAGATTTCAGTGACTCAAAATCAGGCATTCATCCATTTATTCATTCACTGTAATAAACATTTATCGAGGGTATTTATTGAGGACAAGGTATGAAATGGCAAAAGCCCATTGATTAAGGTGAGAAATGATAAAGCCTTGGATGACGATAAGGGCAGAGGAGAGGAGAAGTAGGGGGGCTTCAAGGGCTGTCTAGGAGGAAGAGTGTAAGTGTAAGTCAAACTACAGAAGCCCCAACTCGGATCAGCTTGAATGTTAGAAACACTTATCTGAGATTTGTCCCATAGCTATTTATGAGGCTAGGATATTACATTATATGTGCTCAAGCAGAGGCTCCGTGGGGCTTAGCTTTGACCTGCAAGTCATGCTGTTTTATTGCCCCCTGCAACTGACATTCCACTAAACACAGAGGTTGTTTGCCAGTCTCTACTGCTATCACCATCTTTCTGGTATGAGCGAGGTGACACTGTTGGGCAAAGAGATATTCCTTCCCAAAGTACGGGCAGAAGTATTTTCCTAATTCCCTATGGTACAAAAGTCTTAATTAAAATACTAAAATAATGCATATTATGAGACACAGGAAAAATTCCAACTGTCTAGTTCCCCATTCCTTCCTACTCCCACAGCCATGCTCCCAGAGGTAGCCATTAAAGCTCAAGAAAGTATGTTAGATTCTCAAGAGAGTAGGTTAATGCAGGAGAGTATATTAAAAGATATTAATATTCCCTCTTCTTTTGCTGTTCTGTGTACATGGACTTTTCTCTGGTTAACTTGAAGCATCACTTTGCTTTAAGGAGTAGGGTTAGAATTTTTACAGTAGCAATGCAAAGAGTCTATATTCAGCTTCTGATACTTACAAGGGATGCTTGAGTTCAAAGCAAAGTGATAGACTTGGAATCTAGCGATCTCTGAGAAAGACAGAAACTTCCCAAATTCCTTTACTTACCTCTCTAACACATCAAAAGGCAGGTTTAGTGGATAAGACCATAGAAAATTATATACCCTAAAGTAGTGCAAAGGAGGACCAGAGCAGAGAGATCAAATGTTCCAGACCTGCTTCTCTTCTTCCTGTGGGGTGGTTGCTGGATACAGGAGACCAAAGTGGCAGATGTGACTTGATCTGTACTCTCTGGGCTTTTCACTGAAGTGTGGAGATCATGCTGAATAGGTTAAGGGGAATGCTTGTTCCTTGACTGGGGCAGTAGAAGAAGGTGTTTGTAAGCCTCATGAACCAATTTGGGTAATGGTGACATCAAGATAAATTCAGTGGCCCAGCCTGGTTAGGAAGAAGAAGTCAGAGTTTATTTTCCAAGCACTCCTGAGTTCCCAGAAGAGATATGGAAGCTGGTTGAGCTGAAAGGCAGTGGACTCTGGTCTATTGTGGCAAGTGGTGAGGTGCCCCAGCAGCAGAAGCCATGGTGTTCAGAAGCTATGATGGCCAGGATCCAAGTGGGGCACAAAGAAGAGGATCAGAGAGTTCCTCATGCCATTTAACAACTGGGGTAAGGCCACACTAGTCAGGAGCACCAGCAGGGCTGGCCCTCATCCAGCCAAAAGATACCAGGCACAGACAATGGGAGAAGATTCTAGAACACGTGGAGACAGAAAGAGGTGATCTACTGCAACTAGCAGTCCCAGGCTCTCCCAACCCTGGTACTCAATAGTTGAGATGAACAAGAGGAAAATGCTGGTGGATCCAAGGACTCTATTTTGCCCTCCATCACATTGCCTTGAAGTACAGATGACACACTTTTCTTTTCCCTAACTGCCTGCCATCTTGGAGAAGCAGAGGAAAGGAGAGGAAATCAAAAGGGTGAGGTTTTACTAAAGGAGCTTTAAAATTATTGCACTGGGTTGAATTTACTGTTTTGGACTAATATATAGGTTCTGCAACTGACCAGGTGGGGATGCATGAGGATCATGGGATTACCTATCTATAAGAAATAAAGAAGCTGCTTTGAGCATCTGAATGCACTTTGAGTAAACTAACTGGATGTTGGACCTCCTGAATTGATTCTGTGTCTTCTAAATGCTTTTTCTCATATATCCCATTTTTGCCTTTTTATTCTACACCCTGGGACATTTACTTAAATTTTTCTTCTATAATTTCTGTCAATTTTTAATTTTGAAGCTAATATTTTTGACTTTGAGGAATATTTTCTTGTTCTCTGATATTTCCTATCATAGCATCTTCTGCTTCTATTTTTTTTCATTTGTAATGGATATAATGTTCTCTCAAATCCCTGCTGTTCCCAATGAGAGTTTTTAAACAATTCTCTTTTGTACTGTGAATTGTCTTTGGTTCTTCTGAGGTCACTTGTTCTGTTTGTTCATCCTGGCCCTTCTCTCTTCTAATGTTTACACATCCAGGTAGAAGACATCAAAAAAACCTAGATTTAGCTTTTGAACCTCCAGTTGGGCCCCTTTAATTAATTTCTCATCAAGCATTAGAGCTCTCAACCCAACTGTTTGATCAGTCCATGGTTATGTTCTTACAGTTTGATGTGAAAGAGGTAAGTACAGAAGAGGAGGGGCTCAACAATCAGACTCATGTCTCCAATTGTTTTCTATACTCTCATGATTTCCAAAATTATATTTCAGTCCAAATCTCTCTGCTGAGATTCTGATGCATATATCAATTGTGTACTGGACATTTCCACTTGGGTGGAGAGACCTTAAATTTAACCTGCCCAGACTTAAATAATCATCAGCCCACCTCTCCCAGTCTCCTTCTCTTCTTCCTCCCATATATGTTATCTCAGTGAGTGGCCTGACCATCCACTTGGTGTTCCAAGCCAAAAACCTGGGTGTCATTCTCAACTCTTTTCTCTTCATTTAATCAGCCATCCAGTTCTGTCAATTCAGCTTCCTGAACATCTCTTGAATCTGTCCACTTCTTTTATCTCCATTTTCCATAAGACATGTGTACGTCCTGACCACTATAATTACCCATTTGAATGACCACAGAATCTCTTTACCTGGTCTTCCTCCTTCCAGTCTTTATATACTCAGTTCTTTCTCCAGAGTGACCTTCTAAGATGAAAAATCTCATTTATCATTCCAAACTTATCATCACCCATTTCAATGACTGTCTATTGATCTGAGGGTAAAACTTGAGCATCTTACTCTGGCTTGTAAAACCCTTTATGATCTGACCCCTCGTCACCTATCCAGTTGATCTTTCACTATACCCTACCCCACCTTCTGTAATCTAGTTGTACCGAGCCTCTTGCAGGACTCAGAATGCATTTTGCTCTCTCTTACTCTGATACCATTATTCAAGAGCTGTACAGTGGAAGTGGGGCTTATGAAATTGAAAAGAAAAGCCCAAAGTCACAAGAGGAAGTTGAAGAGAGAGTTTCAAAATAGGGTAGAGGGATCATGAGCACCAAATGAAGCAGAGAGGGCAAGTAAGATAAGGATGAAAAAGTGCCAGTTAGTTTTTACAAGAAGAAACCCACTGTGAAATAAGAAATTGTCTTTACTTGTTAAATTGGAAACACTGATCAGTAACTCTTTCATTTTCAAATTAATTATTAGAGTCTCTGTTTGAAATAGAAAATTACTAAATGGTATTCACTAACTGTGGAATTTAAAAGATGGTCATTTTGTGAACTTATTGAAATCAATTTTGTGAAAGCAATGATAATGGAAGCAGATTGGTATGGATTAGAAAGAGGATGTAAGGTGAGGAGGTGGAGATAGCTTTTGTAGACAACTCTTCTAATGTATAGGACTCTGGTGAGAAGGAATGAAACAAGATGGTGATTAAAGTCCAGATAGAGTGTTTATTGTGTATGTGTATCTCTGTGTGTGTATGTGTGTGTGTGTTAAGGTGGTATAGATGTGTTTATATGCTGACAAGAAGTCAAAGGCATGCTAGATCCTCAGATGGACTCCTTTATGCCTGTGTTCCCAGTTTTCCAGACACACCCAGAGACTTCTCAACTCCAGGGAGAGGCATAGTATAGGTTCTTGTTGGGACCTTCTTCTCCCCTAACATCGCTTACATTTCTGCTGACTTAATGGACCTCAGCTCTGGATGGCAGGATGTAGCCTCCTCCTCCTCTTCATGCACTCCCTGCAGGAGTCAACTTACTGTTGTCCATGTGGGAAGTGAGGGATTGTCTTCCATCTGGTCGTCAGTTGCTTTACTCCGTTGCCTTTCCCACTCTCCTGGATTCATCACTTGGGTCTCAGCTCGCTTTGCCAGTGTCCCTACTTAAAATAGATTTTAGCTAAGGTTTGGGGATAGTAGAGAGTCCATACCACATAGATAGGAAACATCTATTAATTGTAACATTATTCTTGGAAATGTATCTACAGTTCCTGCAAGACCATGCCCCGCTGTGTAATCTGGCTCTACCATGTTGTTGGGTTCCCTCTTTCTTGACCCTTCTTCCAGTTTCCCCTTCAGGGTCCCAATTCCTTTCCTAAAGCACTGGTGGATAACTCCAAATGCTCTACTACATCACACAGAGTAACTTAAGTCTTCCTTTTCTAAACTTCTTCCATCTGCCTACCAGGCCCATATTTCAGATGCTAATAGTCTGTTAAGGTAGTTTCCTAAAAAAAAGTAGTTGTCTCTCTTAGAGGAATACCATAGTCTTTCTCAGACAATTGATTCAAATGACAGCCATAGTTAATAATATTTTTGTATCTATACGTATATTTCTTTCTATCTATCTATCCATCCATCTATCGATCTTGGAAATATTAGGTAAGGACACCGAAGAAGAAAGTCATCCTTGTTGTGTACTTACTATTAAAATTTACTTTAATTAATACAGATCAGCTGGGACAACATTGTAATTAGAATCTTTAAAAGCACATGCATATAATTTCACTATTTAATTTTAGAATTATTACATAACTACCTGACTTCCTCAAATTAAAAAAAATTCCAGATGTAGCTATTCATTATTTTCTCATATATATTTTCAAAATAAAATGGTAAGTTAACCCTTCTCCCATCCCTAATAACGCCACATTAAACTTAAAGAAATAAGAGACTTTATACGATCAAAGTCTGAAATTTCATTTCAGAGGAAAGGCATGTTGAAAGTTCTCTAAACTAGAAAACATCCCTATTGTCACAAAGTGTCCAAAAACAATTTGGAACCTGGAAGATTATTTTAGGAAATTTGAATATAGGAATTACCTGTAGAAGAAAGGGGTGTTAAAGTTGTTATAACTCAAGTCAGGGCACAGTGAATGTTGTTATGTGGCAAAGTGATACTGGCCCTCTGGCAGAGTTTTCCAATAACAGAAGAGGGTTAGAATTCCAGCTTCTCTGACCTTTAGTCTTCTCACTGCTCCATACCTTCTGCTTGACAAAGCAAATGAGAAATAGCGCAGGGGAATTTGTTCAAATACCTGACCATTTTTATGGGAGGAAAGTTCCATTTGATTATACTCCTGTTTGAATGATGTTTTTAAACAGAACAAAGACACAATCTTATAAGCAACGAAAATAACTGCGTATAAGTTATCAATCTTTATGTTTTACAGATTCGACCAAGAAGAAACTTAAACTGTTCTGTGCATCTCTTATTTATTCAAAAATGAAGGCTTCCCTTTCAATCCAATTGCTTGGTATTTGGAATTGAATGAGCCATGAGAAATTTCAGTGAAGCAGACTGATTTTTTTTTTTTTTTGCGGTACGCGGGCCTCTCACTGTTGTGGCCTCTCCTGTTGCGGAGCACACGCTCCGGACGCGCAGGCTCAACGGCCATGGCTCACCAGCCCAGCCGCTCCACGGCATGTGGGATCTTCCTGGACTGGGACACGAACCCGTGTCCCCTCCATCGGCAGGCGGACTCTCAATCAGTGTGCCACCAGGGAAGCCCAAGCAGACTGATTTTGACTAAATAATAAAAATGATTTTGTTGAAAGAATATCAGAGTATGCTCTGGCATTGGACCCATCATTTTAAAACAACCTCATATTGATATCTATTTTTATTTTTTTAATTAAAGAAATTAATTGAAGTATAGTTGATTTACAATGTTGTGTTAGTTTCAGGTGTATAGAAAAGTGATTCAGTTATACACATAGATGTATCTATTCTTTTTCAGATTCTTTTCCCTTATAGGTTAATTCAAAATATTGAGTATAGTTCCGTGTGCTATACAGTAGGTTCTTTTTGGTTATCTATTTTATATACAGTAGTGTGTATATGCTAATGCCAAACTCCTAATTTATCTCTCCCCCATATCTATTTTTAAAGGGACATGTTTTTGGTATGTTCTTGGATTATAACAAAATTGTTCACATGAGTAGAAGTTACATAGATATGTTGATTAAACCAGGTGGGTTCTAAGGTTCCCTGAACTGTTACTGGCTAAGTTTTACATTTTTTGATAATGTGTTGCCATTTGCTTCTTGACATGGTTCTAACACTGTTTTATTTCCTAGCTTTGACTCATTTTGTTATCAGAGCCTGGGAACATAGAGAGGAAAGCAAAGGAGTTAATGCATTATAAGCTGTGAATTTATTCATACACTGCCTGACTCACCCTCCAACTATTCCTCTCCCAAGAGGGATTTATTGCTATTACAGTCAGTACTAAAACAAGTTGGGGTTTCAGATGCTTTGGTATCCACATATCTAAATAATAGTAATTATTTTGCTTCTAACTTTCTCTAATGTTATTTGGTTTTGAGAGCTAATGGTATTTCTATTTTATTCAACAGTAAACATCAGTTTCACTAAATCGTTAGGGTTGTGTCCTAGAGTTATAAAAGTATTGATTTTTATGTAAACCAGCAGAAAATGCTAACAAATCATATAAAATGTTTGATAGTTTATTGGGGCTTTTCTGATAGCCACTTTACTTTCGGCAGGCAGCATAAAGATTGGAGATATCGGGTTAGGGGTGGGTTGAAAGAGCAACTGGGAGGGAAGGAGTGATGATAAATGCCTTGACATTCTTTCACACTAAATAAGAAGTTATGTCATATTCACAATGCTAAAGGGTGACAGAAATATTGTGCAGCTTAAATGATTAGTCAGGGGCTTGTGTTCCTAGATTATATGATTTAGTAGCCATGCATTGGGTTTTACTACACACAATGTACTTTGAAAAGTCAACCAATGAAAAGAAAATGTAGAATAACTGACACTTTTGGCTATAGCTTCTATTTCATTATGCCTAGTAACTTTAAAAATACAGAAGCACAAGTGTTAAAATGAAGAAGTTAATATATATGGGGAATCCTGAAATACTCCTACTATTTTAGAAAATTAAGTTCAGAGTATCTACTGTGGGAATTCAATAAAACTTTTGGCCTTCAATATAAGAAAGACCATAAATCAATGAAGTTTAAATAGTTCTGCTCTCTTGAACACCTGCTTATCTGTCTTGAGAAAATTCTGTAGTGTTTTAACCATCATTTTATGACATTAAAAAGTAATGCTCACTATTGCAGTACTTGGAAAGGCTATTAAAGTTACGGGTATGTCAGCCATTCCATTATAAACCCTGATTTCCAGGAGTTTAATATAACCCAGACATTGCATGTAATAAACCTTAATGCAAGAATCTGAAACTTGGATCATTATTTTCCCTGTTTAAAGGCCAATTGCCCCACAAAGACTGTCTCTAGCCATGGCAAATATCTTTAAGATAAGTTATAATTTTAAAAATTCACCAAATGCTATTTTTTTCCTTCCTGTGATAGTTTAGCTCTAATTTAAGATAAGCACTCAGAAAGGAAGGCTGTGTGTAAAATAGCTTTTGAATGAGGTTAATCTACGTGCTTGCAGAGGAGCCCCGCCCCCTACCCCCAACAGAATTTTGTGCTTCTTCCCACAGAGAAGAACATTTTGGTCCATAAATATGGTACATTTTCTACAGTTGCTGTAACAAATTACCACAAACTTATTTGCTTACAACACGATAAATTTGTTCTCTTGAGGTTCTGGAAGTCGGAAGTCTGAAATCAGTTTCACTGGGCTAATGTCAAAAGTGTCAGCAAGGCTGGTTCCTTCTGGAGGCTCTGAGGGGAGAATAGGTTTCCTTGCCTTTTTCAGCTCCTAGTAGCTGCCTCTGTTCCTTGGCTTAAGGTCCCTTCCTCCATCTCCAAAGCACATCAATCCAATCTCGGCTTCCATTAGAGGATAATGGTGTAATAAGCATTTCATTGGGAGATAGTATGAAAAATATCTTTAATTGACTAGGGTATGAACTCTTACGGATTTTGAGTGATAATGCTGGAGGAGAATGAAAGGGAAACTTCAGAAGTTGGCATGCCTCAAAAGCTGGACATGGACTTCACTCTTCTTCAGCATTGTGAATTAAATGCAAGAAAAACCCTCAGAGGGAATGTATATGTACTATATAAATATTTAAATTTTATTGGAGTATAGTTGATTTACAATGTTGTGTTAGTTTCAGGTGTACAGCAAAGTGATTCAGTTATACATATAAATATATTCATTGTTTTTCAGATTCTTTTCCCATATAGGTTATTACAGAATATTGAGGAGAATTCCCTGTGCTATACAGTAGGTCCTTGTTGGTTATTTTATATTTAGTATTTTATATATAGTAGTGTGTGTATGTTAATTCCAAGCTCCTGATTTATCTCTCTCCCCCATGTTTCCCCTTTGGTAACCATAAGTTTTTTTTCGAAGTCTGTGAACCTGTTTTATAAATAAGTACATTTGTATCATTTTTTTAAATTAGATTCCACATATGAGTGATATCATATGATATTTATCTTTCTCTCTTTGACTTACTTCACTTAGTATGATAATCTTTAGGTCTATCTATGTTGCTGCAAATGGCATTATTTCATTCTTTTTTATGGCTGAATAATATTCCACTATATATATTTTTTTAATTTTTTATTAATTTTTATTGGAGTATGGTTGCTTTGTAATGTTGTGTTAGCCTCCACTGCACAACAAAACAAATCAGCCATACACATACAGATATCCCCTCCCTTTTGGACTTCCCTCCCATTTAGGTTACCACAGTGCATTAGGTAGAGTTCCCTGTGCTATACAGTATGTTCCCATCAGTTGTCTATTTTATAAATAGTATCAATAATGTATATGTGTCAATCCCAGTCTCCCAATTCCTCCCTCCCCCTCCCCTTTCCCCCGTGGTATCCATACATTTGTTCTCTATGTCTATGTCTCTATTTCTGCTTTGCAAATAAGATCATCTATACCATTTTTCTAGATTCCACATGTATGTGTTATTGTATGATATTTGCTTTTCTCTTTCTGACTTCCTTCACTCTCTATGACATTCTCTAGGTCCATCCATGTCTCTACAAATGACCCAATTTCGTTCCTTTTTATGGCTGAGTAATACTCCATTGTAAATATGTACTACATCTTCTTTATCCATTCCTCTGTTGATGGACGTTTAGGTTGCTTCCATGTCCTGGCTATTGTAAATAGTGCTGCTATGAACACTGGGGTGCATGTGTTTTTTTGAATATGGTTTTCTATGGGCATATGCCCAGTAGTGAGATTGTTGGGTTATATGGTAATTCTATTTTTAGTTTTTTAAGGAACCTCCAAACTGTTTTCCATAGTAGCTATATCAGTTTACATTCCCACCAACAGTGTATGAGGGTTCCCCTTTTCTCCACACCCTCTCCAGCATGTATTGCTTGTAGATTTTTTGATGGTGGCCATTCTGACCAGTGTGAGGTGATATCTCATTGTAGTTTTGATGTGCATTTCTCTAAAAATTAGTGATGGGGCTTCCCTGGTGGCGCAGTGGTTGAGAGTCCGCCTGCCGATGCAGGGGACACGGGTTCGTGCCCCGGTCTGGGAAGATCCCACATGCCGCGGAGCAGCTGGGCCCGTGAGCCATGGCCGCTAGGCCTGTGCGTCCGGAGCCTGTGCTCCGCAACGGGAGAGGCCACAACAGTGAGAGGCCCACATAACACACAAAAAAATAAAAAAATTAAAAAAATAAAAATTAGTGATGTTGAGCAGCTTTTCATGTGCTTCTTGGCCATCTGTATGTATTCTTTGGAGAAATGTCTATTTAGGTCTTCTGCCCATTATTTGATTAGGTTGTTTGTTTTTTGGATATTGAGCTGTATGAGCTGCTTGTATATTTTGAAGATTAATCCTTTGTCCGTTGCCTCATTTGCAAATATTTTTTCCCATTCTGAGGATTGTCTTTTTGTCTTCTTTATGGTTTCCTTTGCTGTGCATTGTATATATATTTTGAAATTAAGTTTAGCTTGACATGCATTTCAAAGTAAATCTGAGTTTCACATATCTGACCTACACATAGAAATGACTGACCTAGGCCCACCTGGAACTGGGAAGCAAGGAGTATGTTTTGGAGGCATGAAGAAGAAGAAGGATGTGGAGAAACAGTTCTGTTTCTTGCTGGCTGATCATCTTTGATGTTGCGCAGGCTAATATGTGGTGGTCAGCAGCCTTAATGCATGGCATCAGAGTCCTCCTCCAAAAGTGAGAGAGTTATTTTTTGATGGATGCTGGGTGGCTAATAGTTACTAGATTTGTAATGGGAGGAGGTGCATGGAGGTAAGTGTTCTTTGACCTGTTGTATTCCTTTCTCCCTCTCTGTCACTGGATGTATTTTCCCAAAGAAATCATGTTGTAAAGAAGATTTAAAAAAGGAGCTTAGGACCCCAGACCAGCTTGCCAACATTGCATTGTTAATCCCTGGTGTAGCCAAAACATATATTTTTTTTAGGGAACAAAGTGTAAGAAGTGTAAGAACATAAGTGGTAAAAGGCAAGTGGATCAGTTCAAAAAATAAGTGTGTACTAAATTAATTTCTACTTCATGATGATTTAAATGTTTTTTTTCTACTGAAAAATCAACCACTCTGTATTGTTTATTTGAGTAAATTATTTTCTAAAGAATGAGTAACCAATTAAAGAACAAACTTTTGGAGGGCTATGGACCTCCAAAAGTTTGGAGTCTCAGGACCAGCCTCATGCTCGATGACTCACTAGGACTCACAGGACTCAGAAAGGCTCTTATACTCATAGTTGTGATGTATTACAGAGAAAAGATACAGATCAAAATCAGCAAAGGGAAAAAGCACATGGATGATGTCGAGGAGGAACAAGGCACAAGCTTCCAGGTGTCCACTCCTAGTGGAGTTGCATAGGGACATGCTTGATTCTCCCAGCAATGATGTGTAACAACATGTGTGAATTGTTGCTAACTGGGGAAGCTCACCTAAGCCTTAGTGTCCAGGTATTTTATTGGGGGTCAATCACTTAGGCATGTAGCACCTGTGTGACTTACCTTAGCTACTTTGTCCTCCTGCCCCCATTCCTCCCTCCCACACCCCCAGGTCAAACTAATATAACATGGCCTAGGGCCTCAAGCCCAGAGAAAGAGGCATTCACATTTTAGTATAAACTATCTGGTTAACTGATACAGTGGGATCCAAGACCTCAGGCACACTTCTTTTAGATAAGCTATGTTTGGTGTCATTTTTCTTTTGGAAGCATCTGTATACCAATCAAATAAGGCATTCCATTGTGACCGAGGAGTTTAAGATCTTCTGTTTTCATGGGTGCTCCTTAAGGTAGGTTTATCTAAGTCAAAGTTTCCCCAAAGTGGCCGCTGCAATTCCAAATGATCCAAAAGTTTACCCATTTTCCAAGAAAACACAATATCCTGGTCCTTAGTGGCTATACCTATAGGAAGCAGAAGTTTTTGAGGGAGGTGGAGAAAGAGTTTTTGACCAGGTGGAACCCATTTTGCCTTTAGAATTCCCTAAGACGTCTTAATTATGAGGGGCCCAGTTTTGCAACAGCTGTTCCCAACATCACACGTTTTCTCCTCTTTTCAACAGAATAGGATGACTTACCAAGAAGTATCACCAAACAAAATATGGGTATTTACAATAAAGTCAGAGAGCTCAAAACACAGAGACTGAGAGGACCTTCAAGATGGCGGAGGAGTAAGATATGGAGATCACTCCCTCCCCACAAATACATCAAAAATACATCTACATGTGGAACAACTCCTACAGAACACCTACTGAATGCTGGCAGAAGACCTTAGACTTCCCAAAAGGCAAGAAACTCCCCACATACCTGGGTAGGGCAAAAGAAAAAAGGAAAAACAGAGACAAAAGAATAGGGATGGGACCTGCACCTCTGGGAGGGAGCTGTGAAGGAGGAAAAGTTTCCACACACTAGGAAGCCCCTTCACTGGTGGAGATGCGGGATGGGCGGGGGTGGGGGGAAGCTTCAGAGCCACAGATGAGAGCGCAGCAACAGGGGTGCAGAGGTCAAAGTGGAGAGATTCCCACACAGAGGATCAGTGCCAACCAGCACTCACCAGCCCGAGAGGCTTGTCTGATCACCTGCCAGGGCGGGTGGAGGCTGGGAGTTGAGGCTTCAGCCTCAGAAGTAGGATCCCAGGGAGAGGACTGTGGTTGGCTGTGTGAACACAGCCTGAAGGGGGCTAGTGTGCCACAGCTAGCTGGGAGGGAGTCTGGGAAAAAGCCTGGAACTGCTTAAGAGTCAAGAGACCATTGTTTTGGGGTGTGCGAGGAGAGGGGATTCAGAGCATCACCTAAACGAGCTACAGAGATGGTCGCGAGCCACGGCTATCAGCACAGACACCAGAGACAGGCATGAAATACTAACGCTCCTGCTGCAGCCACCAAGAATCTTGTGTGCAAGCACAGGTCACAGTCCACACCTCCCCACCCGGGGGTCTGTGCAGCCTGCCATGACCAACGGTCCATGATCCAGGAACAACTTCCCTGGGAGAACACACGGCATGCCTCAGGCTATGGCAACAGCATTTTGGCCTCTGCTGCCTCAGGCTCGCCCCACATTCTGTACCCCTTCCTCCCCCCTGGCATGAGTGAACCAGAGCCCCTGAATCAGCCACTCCTTTAACCCCCTCCTGTCTGGGTGAAGACCAGATGCCAGAAGGTGACCTACATGCAGAGACGGGGCCAAATCCAAAGCCGAACCCCAAGAGATGTGTGAACAAAGAAGAGAAAGGGAAATTTCTCCATGAGCCTCAGGAGCAGCGGATTAAATCTCCACAATCAACTTGATGTACCCTGCATCTGTGGAATACCTGAATAGACAAGGAATCATCCCAAAATTGAGGCGGTGGACTTTGGGAACAACTGTAGACTAGGGGTTTGCTTTCTGTGTCGAATTTGTTTCTAGTTTTATGTTTATCTTAGTTTAGTATTTAGAGCTTATTATCATTGGTAGATTTGTTTATTGATTTGGATGCTCTCTTCCTTTATATATATATATATATATATATATATATATTTTTTTTTTTTTTTTTTTTTTTGCTTTTTGTGAGTGTGTACGTGTATGCTTCTTTGTGTGATTTTGTCTGTATAGGTTTGTTTTTTTACCATTTGTCCTAAGGTTCTGTCTGTTTGCTTTTTTAGTATGGTTTCTAGTGCTTGTTATCATTGGTAGATTTCTTTATTGGTTTGGTTGCTCCCTCTCTTTTTTTTAAGTTACTGTAATTTTAATAATATTTTTTAATTTTAATAACGTTATTTTATTATTTTTTTTCTTTCTTTCACTTTTTTTTTCACCCTTTTCTTCTGAGCCATATGGCTGACAGGGTCTTGGTGCTCCGGCCAGGTGTCAGGCCTGAGTCTCTGAGGTGGGAGAGCCAAGTTCAGGACACCGGTCCACCAGAGAGCTCCCAGCCCCTCGTAATATCAGTCAGTCAGAGATCTCCCAGAGATCTCCATCTCAACACTAAGACACAGCTCCACTCAACAACCAGGAAGCTACAGTGCTGGATACCCCATGCCAAACAACTAGCAAGACAGGAACACAACCCCACCCATTAGCAGAGAGGCTGCCTAAAATCATAATAAGGTCACAGACACACAAAAACACAACACTGGATGTGGTCCTACCCACCGAAAAGACAAGATCCAACCTAATCCACCAGAACACAGGCACCAGAACCCTCCACCAGGAAGACTACACAAGCCACTGAACCAACCTTACCCACTGGGGGCAGACACCAAAAGCAGCGGGAACTACAAACCTGCAGCCGGTGAAGAGGAGATCCCAAACACAGTAAGGAAAACAAGACAGGGAAATATGCAGCAGATGAAGGAGCAAGGTAAAAATCCACCAGACCAAACAAATGAAGAGGAAATAGGCAGTCTACCTGAAAAAGAATTCAGAGTAATGATAGTAAAGATGATCCAAAATCTTGGAAATAGAATGGAGAAAGTAAAAGAACGTTTAACAAGGACCTAGAAGAACTAAAGAGCAAACAAACAATGATGAACAACACAATAAATGAAATTTAAAATTCTCTAGAAGGATTCAATAGCAGAATAACTGAGGCAGAAGAACGGATAAGTGACCAGGAAGACAAAATAGTGTAAATGACTGCCGCAGAGCAGAATAAAGAAAAAGAATGAAAAGAATTGAAGACAGTCTCAGAGACCTCTGGGACAACATTAAATGCACCAGCATTCGAATTATAGGGGTCCCAGAAGAAGAGAAAAAGAAAGGGACTGAGAAAATATTTGAAGAGATTATAGTTGAAAGCTTCTCTAATATGGAAACGAAATAGTCAAGTCCAGGAAGCACAGGGAGTCCCATACAGAATAAATCCAAAGAGAAACACACCAAGACACATACTAATCAAACTATCAAAAATTAAATACAAAGGAAAAATATTAAAAGCAGCAAGGGAAAAGCAACAAATAATATACAAGGGAATCCCCATAAGGTTAACAGCTTGTTTTTCAGCAGAAACTCTGCAAGCCAGAAGGGACTGGCAGGACATATTTAAAGTGATGAAGAGAAAAACCTACAACCAAGATTACTCTACCCAGCAAGGATCTCATTCATATTCGATGGAGAAATTACAAAGTTTACAGACAAGCAACAGCTAACAGAATTCAGCACCACCAAACCACCATTACAACAAATGCTAAAGGAACTTCTCTAGGCAGGAAACACAAGAGAAGAAAAAGACCTAGAAAAACAAACCCAAAACAATTAAGACAATGGTAATAGGAACATATCGATAATTACCTTAAATGTAAATGGATTAAATGCTCCAACCAAAAGACACAGACTGGCTGAATGGATACAGAAACAAGACCTGTATATATGCTGTCTACAAGAGACCCACTTCAGACTTAGGGACACATTCAGACGGAAACTGAGAGGATGGAAAAAGATATTCCATGCAAATGGAAATCAAAAGAAAGCTGCAGTAGCAATTCTTATATCAGACGAAATAGACTTTAAAAGAAAGACAATTACAAGAGACAAAGAAAGACACTACATAATGATCAAGGGATCAATCCAAGAAGAAGGTATAACACTTGTAAATATTTATGCACCCACATAGGAGCACCTCAATACATAAGGCAAATGCTAACAGCCATAAAAGGGGAAATCGACAGTAGCACAATCATAGTAGGGGACTTTCACACCCCACTTTCACCAATGGACAGATCATCCAAAATGAAAATAAATAAGGCAACACAAGCTTTAAATGACACATTAAACAAGATGGACTTAATTGATATTATAGGATATTCCATCCAAAAACAACAGAATACACTTTCTTCTCAAGTGCTCATGGAACATTCTCCAGGATAGATCATATCTTGCATCACAAATCAAGCCTTGATAAACTTAAGAAAGTTGAAACCTTATCAAGTATCTTTTCCAACCACAATGCTATAAGACTACATATCAATTACAGGAAAAAAACTGTAAAAAATACAAACACATGGAGGCTAAACAATGCACTACTAAATAACCAAGAGATCACTGAAGAAATCCAAGAGGAAATCAAAAAATACATAGAAACAAATGACAATGAAAACATGATGACCCAAAACCTATGGGGATGCAGCAACAGCAGTTCTAAAAGGGCAGTTTATAGCAATACAATCCTACCTGAAGAAACAAGAAAAATCTCAAAGAACCTAACCTTACACCTAAAGCAATTAGAGAAAGAAGAACAAAAACCCCCAAAGTTAGCAGAAGGAAAGAAATCATAAAGATCAGAAATAAATGAAAAAGAAATGAAGAAAACAATAGCAAAGATCAATAAAACTAAAAGCTGGTTCTTTGAGAAGATAAACAAGATTGATAAACCATTAGCCAGACTCATCAAGAAAAAAGCAAGAAGACTCAAACCAACAGAATTAGAAATGAAAAAGGAGAAGTAACAGCTGACACTGCAGAAATACAAAGGATCATGAGAGATTTCTACAGGCAACTGTATGCCAATAAAATGGAAAGCCTGGGCTTCCCTGGTGGCACAGTGGTTGAGAGTCCGCCTGCTGCTGCAGGGGACATGGTTTCGTGCCCCGGTCTGGGAAGATCCCACATGCGCTGGAGTGGCTGGGGCTGTGGGCCATGGCTGCTGAGCCTGCGCATCCGGAGCCTGTGCTCCGCAACGGGAGAGGCCGCAACAGTGAGAGGCCCGTGTACTGCAAAAAAAAAAAAAAAAAAAAAAAAGGAAACCCTGGAAGAAATGGACAAATTCTTAGAAAAGCACAACCTTCGAAGACTGAAGCAGAAAGAAATGGCAAGTATAAACAGACCAATCACAAACACTGAAATTGAGACTGTGATTAAAATTCTTCCAGCAAACAAAAGCCCAGGACCAGATGGCTTCCCAGGCCAATTCTATGAAACATTTAGAGAAGACCTAACATCTATCCTTCTCAAACTCTTCCAAAATATAACAGAGGGAGGAACACTCCCAAACTCATTCTATGAAGCCACCATCACCCTGATACCAGAACCAGACACAGATGTCAGAAAAAAGAAAATTACAGGCCAATATCACTGATGAACATAGATGCAAAAATCTTCAACAAAATGCTAGCACACATAATCCAACAACACATTAAGAGGGTGATACACCATGATCAAGTGGGATTTATCCCAGGAATGCAAGGATTCTTCAATATACTGAAATCAATCAATGTGATACACCATATTAAAAAATTGAAGGAGAAAAACCATATGATCATCTCAATAGATGCAGAAAAAGCTCCTGACAAAATTCAACACCCATTTAAAAAAAACTCTCCAGAAAGTAGGCATAGAGGGAACTCACCTCAACATAATAAAGGCCATGTATGACAAACCCACAGCCAACATCATTGTCAAAGGTGAAAAACTGAAACCATTTCCACTAAGATCAGGAACAAGACAAGGTTGCCCACTCTTACCACTATTATTCAACATAGTTTTGGGAGTTTTAGCCACAGCAATCAGAGAAGAGAAAGAAATAAAAGGAATCCAGATTGGAAAAGAAGAAGTAAAACTGTCACTGTTTGCAGATAACATGGTACAATACACAGAGAATCCTAAAGATGCTACCAGAAAACTACTAGAGCTAATCAATGAATTTGGTAAAGTAGCAGGATACAAAATTAATACACAGAAATCTCTTGCATTCCTATAAGCTAAGGATGAAAAATCTGAAAGAGAAATTAAGGAAACACTCGCATTTACCATTGCAACAAAAAGAATAATATACCTAGGAATAAACCTACCTAAGGAGACAAAAGACCTGTATGCAGAAAACTATAGACCCTGATGAAAGAAATTAAAGATGATACAAACAGATGGAGAGATACACCATATTCTTGGATTGGCAGAATCAACATTGTGAAAATGACTATACTACCCAAAGCAATCTACAGATTCAATGCAATCCCTATCAAACTACCAATGGCATTTTTCACAGAACTAGAACATAAAATTTCACAATTTGTATGGAAACACAAAAGACCCCGAATAGCCAAAGCAAGCT
Source organism: Hyperoodon ampullatus (assembly GCF_949752795.1). Classification (NCBI taxonomy): domain Eukaryota; kingdom Metazoa; phylum Chordata; class Mammalia; order Artiodactyla; family Ziphiidae; genus Hyperoodon; species Hyperoodon ampullatus. Next base: position 73,165,420 of record NC_136917.1, on the reverse strand, counting down.
TGAGAAAAAAACAGAGCTGGAGGAATCAGGCCCCAGACTTTAGACTATACTACAAAGCTACAATAATCATGACAGTATGGTGCTGGCACAAAAACAGAAATATAGATCAATGGAACAGGATAGAAAATATAGAGATAAACCCACGCACGTATGGTCACCTTATCTTTCATAAAAGAGGCAAGAATATTCAATGGAGAAAAGACAGCCTCTTCAATAAGTGGTGCTGGGAAAACTGGACAGCTACATGTAAAAGAATGAAATTAGAAAACTCCCTAACACCATACACAAAAATAAACTCAAAATGGATTAAAGACCTAAATGCAAGGCCAGACACTATGAATCTCTTAGAGGAAAATATAGGCAGAACACTCTATGATATAAATCACAGCAAGATGCTTTTTGACCCACCTCCTAGAGAAATGGAAATAAAAACAAAAATAAACATGGGACCTAATGAAAATTCAAAGCTTTTGCACAGCAAAGGAAACCATAAAGAAGACGAAAAGACAATCCTCAGAATGGGAGAAAATATTTGCAAACTAAGCAACTGACAAAGGATTAATCTTCAAGATATACAAGCAGCTCATGCAGCTCAGTATCAAGAAGACAAACAACCCAATCCAAAAATGGGCAGAAGATCTAAATAGACATTTCTCCAAAGATGATATACCAATTGCTAACAAATACATTTAAGGATTGTCAATATCACTAATCATTAGATAAATGCAAATCAAAACTACAATGAGAGGGCTTCCCTGGTGGCGCAGTGGTTGAGAGTCCACCTGCCGATTCAGGGGACAAGGGTTCGTGCCCCAGTCCAGGACGATCCCACATGCCATGGAGTGGCTGGGCCCGTGCGCCATGGCCGCTGAGCCTGCATGTCCAGAGCCTGTGCTCCTCAATGGGAGAGGCCACAACAGTGAGAGGCCCGCGTACCACAAAAACAAAACAAAACAAAAACCTACAATGAGGTATCACCTCACACCCATCAGAATGGCTATCATCAAAAAATCTACAAACAATAAATGCTGGAGAGGGTGTGGAGAAAAGGGAACCCTCTTGCACTGTTGGTGGGAATTTAAATTGATACAGCCACTATGGAGAACAGTATGGAGGTTCCTTAAAAAACTAAAAATAGAACTACCATACAACCCAGCTCTCCCACTACTTGGCATATACCCTGAGAAAACCGTAATTCAAAAAGAGACATGTACCACAATGTTCATAGTAGCTCTATTTACAATAGCCAGGACATGGAAGCAACCTAAGTGTCTAATGACAGATGAATGGATAAAGAAGATGTGGCACATGTATAAAGTGGAATATTACTCAGCCATAAAAAGAAATAAAATTGAATTATTTGTAGTGAAGGTGGATGGACCTAGAGCCTGTCATACAGAGTGAAATAAGTCAGAAAGAGAAAAACAAACACCATATGCTAACACATATATGGAGTCTATGAAAAAAAAAAGGTTTTGGGGCTTCCCTGGTGGCGCAGTGGTTGAGAGTCCACCTGCTGATGCAAAGGACATGGGAAGATCCCACGTGCCGTGGAGTGGCTGGGCCCATGAGCCATGGCCGCTGAGCCTGCGCGTCCGGAGCCTGTGCTCCGCAACGGGAGAGGCCACAACAGTGAGAGGCCCACGTATCGCAAAAAAAAAAAAAAAAAGATTTTTAAAAACCTAGGGCAAGATACAATAAAGAGCCTGACATAGAGAATGGACTTGGGGATACAGGGAAGCGGAAGGGTAAGCTGGGATGAAGTGAGAGAGTGGCATTGACATATATACGAAATGTAAAATAGATACCTAGTGGGAAGCAGCTGCATAGCACAGGGAGATCAGCCTGGTGTTTTCTGACCACCTAGAGGGATGGGATAGGGAGGGTGGGAGGGAGACTCAAAAGGGAGGGGAAATGGAGATATATGTATACCTATAGCTGACTCATTTTGTTATACAGCAGAAACTAACACACCATTGTAAAGCAGTTATACTCCAACAAAGATGTTAAAATAAATAAAATGCAATACAATCCCCCTCCACGCCCCCCCCCAAAAAAAAAGCCCACAAAGACAGTGGAGCTCAGATCTAAGGGAGCCTCCAATTCCAGGGTCTGTGAGAAAGCAATGAGTCAATGGGCTCTTTGAGTACTGACACCTGGTTGCTGACTGGCCTCAGAATCGTTGGGAGTTTCCTTCAGGTCCTCCTTCTGATGCCAGAAACTGTAAAAATACAGGAAGAGCAAAATTAAACCCACCAAACCAATAAATAGTATTTAGTAAAAATATATTGTCCATATAAGAAAAGTTCGTAAACTGGAAGCCTTGAAATTCAAAGACTGATATGAAGCTCAGGGGCTTGAAGTAACAGGATGGTGTATAAAGTGAAAATGAGGAAGCTGTTTACCCTTTCCAATGATTGGTTATTACGACGAGGGTTTCCAGACAGCAGGGGATAGTTTAAAAGTGATTACCTCCAAGCAGTTTTAGGAAGATGACTTAAATTTCTTTTATGATTGTCAGAGACATTTATAGGAATAACCTAAGTTTCACTTATGTTCCTGCAATAAGATAGGTTTAGTTTTGCTTATATGGGTTAAATGGTTTTGTCTGCTCCGGGAATTTTCAGGTCCAATCTCCATTTTGTATTTAATTGTAACAGAGGGTATCTGGTCCCTGTTATTCCACGTTGGCCCAGAGCAGAAATGTCTGATAATGTTTTAAAGCATGTAAATGCTTCCATTTGAAAGAGTATTACATACAATTCAATGGCTTATTTAGCAATTATCCCAATTTATTTATTTTCATAATTTACATTCTCTTAACTAATGTAATAATTCCATCTGAGAAAACATTATGTAGAAAGATTTTCTTTCCCTTTACATCAGGAAAACAAAGAATGCCCCCGAAGATTCAAGGCAGACATAGAATAACTAAACATTCTACCGTGGTTAAAAAAAAAAAAAAAAAAAAAAAAAAAGATTAAGGAAGACAATTTAGGTGATACAAAAATTTTTGTTTAACACTTCGTGAAGTGGAAAATCTTTTTTCAGACAACTGCAAAATGGAGAGGAAAGGAGGAAACTTTTACAGGATAAGGAATATAAAATAAGGAAGAGACAGTTAGAAAATATCTGATTGGCTGGGACCACGTAGTCAACCTTGTTTGAGGTGAAAACGCCCAGAGTTGGCTTGGCGTTTGGGGATTGGCTGAAGGCATACACTGCGTTTCCGGCCGCGTGAAGCGTTTACAAGCACAGAGAAGTGTTTGCTGACGCGGCACGCCGGGCAGAAGCCGCTCCATCTTGGGCCTAGAAAGTTATTTCAACAACAGAAAAAGATTTGCTTGTGCTGCCCCTCATCCTTCATCCCTTCTCCTTTCTCCTCATCTCACCTGTGCTTTATTGACTTGGAAAACAATGCTAGAAAGAGCCAGTTGAGCCCTTTCTGTGTGAACGGTGGAAGGACCAGACTCTGCTCTCTCACGGAACATGGAAAAAAGTAGGTGAAATCGTAATATATTTATCAGGCATGTGAATTGTAATGTCTTGGTTTGGTAAAGGAAGTAAGTGGATTAAACTTTGTTGCTCCTAAGGTAGGCTCTCGGATGGAAGACTCTCTGCTCTTAACTTGAAATTGGCTTGGTTTCGTGGGTAATTCAACCCCTCTGGCTTATGCTATTATTACAGGATTGGGTTAGTGTGTTATAGTGTAAGCCTAAGGGGTTATGTCTGTGACTGTACCCTAATGTTATGAGTTTAGAGTTGTTTGAAGTTCACGACTTATTTTATTAGAAAAATACCTGGGCTTTGGGAGAGAGCCAGCATTTCTCAGGTTTCATGTATTGTTGTAATGGACGCATTTTCTCCCTTGTAAATATCAGCGGCATAGATTTTATTGGTATTCACCAACTTTTCAATCCAGAGAGCCCTGGATTCAGCACAGATGTCTGGTTCTTATGACTGTCACGGGAGTGTACCAAGTGACACGGCATCATCCAGTTACCATGAGCCTTTAATACCTCACCCCAAAAGGAAACTTAGTACTGCAGTCTAAAAGTCTCCCAGCTACTGCATCTGGCACTCCGTAAGTCCTGTGGGCTTTTCCTTCTCGTCTCGAGGGACTTTGGCACTGAAATAGTTTCCATTCCATGCCAGACAGGAAAACACATCATTTTGGATCAGAATAACTTGCTTTCTTTTGTCAAGGCTTATTATATATTTTTAAAATCACAAACATCTGTCAGCAATATGAAACCCGCAGAATTTATAAAAGGCATTTCCTTAAAGGCTGTTGTGTGTGATGACTTCTTATTGGTCTGACATAATTTAACCGAGGCATCTTTCTGCATTTATTTACTTTTAAGTTTCAATATATTGTGCATAGGCTATTTTTGGAGCCACTGTGAGGAAACTACTCATATGGAATGCATTTCTCAGGAAGACCATGTGTTTTCAGTGTTGAATCAAACAAAGCCTTGCCCCTTATGCTAATGGAGAAGAAGCCGTCTCCCTCTGTCTCTCCAGACTCTCTCTCCACTCCTTGTATCCTGAGCCAGGGAGACAGCTGTTTTCTCCCGAACACGGGAGGAGAGGATGAATACTAAACTGTGGTATCTGGCTGCCTGTCAGAACAATAGGAAACTGCACACCTGTCAGCTCTTGGCAAGCAGGGCTGGTAAAATGACTAACGTTGTTTTCCGAGCTCTCTCTTCTTGACAAGCACACCACTGGCTACATTTCTCTCTCCTTCAGTTCACAAAGGCTTAGATTTCTCCCTTGAGGCACTGGGAGGAATTAAGCAGTTTTACTACTGCTTCTAATAAACAGCTTCCTTTAGACAAGGTGGATTTTCTTGCAGGATGTGGTTTATGGCCACCTCTCCACCCGCTTTCCCACACTGGTCCCCTCACCCTCCCAGGAGCACTGATAACAAGGGTTCTTTCTCCCTTTGTAATTACTGCTTTGCATCTGTAAGCATTTTTCTTCTGCAGCCTCACTTGGCTTCCTAGAGGCAATCTGAAAGCCCCTTCAGCTAATGGCTCATTTAGCAATCAATTTGTCAAATAATGTTCACAGATGTTTTTCTGATGGAGCAGCATACAGTGCAGGTAATGACTGAGTGAGTGATCATTTATGATAGGTGACGGGATCAAGGCATTGCCTTGCCAGGCTGCTCAGGAGTTGGGGGTTACTGGTCACCCAGAGAGAGAACATGCTTCTTTTTTTTAAAACATTAAACCAGCCCTGTGATTCCATTGCCTCTGAATCATGGGCTTGCAGCTTAAGTAGTTCCTTATATCCCCGGCTGAAAGAATCACACTGGTATGAGACCTAGAGGAATGTAAAAGTAGTGTTTCCTTTAACTCGATGCTTCTTGATTTTTGAGCTTTGACCATAACTCTGGAGCTGGGAACATGAAAAGAGCAGAAAAACGTTACACATGTAATAATATCATAGTGGTTTGCAACTGTCTTCATACCTGTGGACATTTTCCAGAGTCAAACACAATTCAGAATCAGTCAAAAGAAACACTTATTTTATCAGAAATGTGGAAAACTTTGTAGCTATTAGTGCGGAATGATCTGTCAAAGATCCAGAAGAATGGACTCCAACTGAACTTTAACTACCAAAGCCAAGACAGGACTGCTGAGCTGAGCAGTCTGAAATTCCCACAGCTGCACTAGCTATGCTTTCTTTCATGGTCCTGAATTGTTTCCATTACCCTGAAAAGGGTTATAAAACCTACAATCAATTTAGTTTCTGGGGCATTGTGTTTTGAATACCATTTAATAGGGTGTGACAAAAACACATAATTTCTCCACATGTTCTTACATTGCAAGCAGATCTTAGGTGGTGCTCGGCAGTGCACCAGATCATACAAGCAGTACCGGGAGCTTTGGAATTGGAAATAAAGGAAGAGCAACAGACAGCCAGAACGTTCAGTGTATGAGAATACACTGAATTTAAATTTACTAGTTGACCACAATCACCAAAATCTTTATTCTCTGCTTTCAGCTCAGTTTGGCGTTAGCCAGAGGTAGACAAATTTAATTATTTCCTACATGAAAAGGAAACTCATGTTTCAGAATGGAAAAGATGAGCTTGAACACAGAGGGACAGAATACATTTAATAAGAATGTTAAGGAGAGATGTGTTGAATCTGATCTGCAACTGTGGGTGTTGGAGGATAAGGATTTCTGTGCCTTTTGATGAGCAGGATTTGAACTGCTCTTCCAACTCGATGCCCCAAACCTTTTCTTTTTCCTTCTCAAATGAGCAGGCTCATTTATTTTAATGAGAGTTTTTGACTAAAGAGAGAGACCAGTGTAGCTCTGCCACTGCTCCTAATCCATTTAGGCACTGCCTGAATGTCTCTCTTTTATGGTTGTGTTGTCTTCTCACACTGCATCAGGTTACTGAAATAGGATCTGCTGGTGCTTGTTAAAATTGCTAAATTTGCATACTCTGGAAATTTCATTATTTGGCACACTTGTGATGTGGGTATTTTAGGTGACTTACAGCATACAGGAACGCTGATTGCTCAGCTATAATAGACAACCTATGGGAACAGGTGAGCCAAATACTTGTCAGAGTTGTTCCTCAGTAGCTAAGCCAGTATCTCCTTTATTTGACCTTTGTGTCTGTGATTCTAGTATGCTGGAAGTTTTTATAAACGTAGCTAGCTGTTCAAGTTTTATTTGGAAATTTGACTAGGATGTGTGAAAAGCTTTTCCAGGCAAATTGGTTTACTATTTACTAAACACTGTATTAGCACTTTATATAGATATCTAATTTATTCCTCAAAAGAGGAGTATGTGTTAGGTGTTACTATCTCTATTTTATAAATGAAGAATCTGAAGGTTAGAGAGATTTTTAAAAATTGGCAACACAAGCTGTGATATGAATTTTTCCAAATTTCATGCTGTTACAGGCTTTCATTAAAAATATGTTGTAAAAATTTCAAACAATTCAAAAATGTCAGAGAGGGGCCTCCCTGGTGGCGCAGTGGTTGAGAGTCCGCCTGCCGATGCAGGGGATGCAGGTTCGTGCCCCGGTCTGGGAGGATCCCATATGCCGCGGAGCGGCTGGGCCCGTGAGCCATGGCTGCTGAGCCTGTGCATCCGGAGCCTGTGCTCCGCAACGGGAGAGGCCACAACAGTGAGAGGCCCGCGTACCACAAAAAAAAAAAAAAAAAAAAAAAAAAAAAAATGTCAGAGAGTTAATCTCTTATATTTATGCTAATGAAATTTTGGTGACTATGTTTTCAATTATCTCACCATGCATATATACACCTTATACTATTAGTCTGAAATTTCATATAAATGAGATCATAATAAACTTTGTAACTTTTTTTTTTAAGAAATAATATGTTATGGATATATTTTTCAGTAAATATCTATACCATCATTTAAAAAGCTGTGTAGGGACTTCCCTGGTGGTGCAGTGGTTAAGAATCTGCCTGCCAATGCAGGGGACGCGGGTTCGAGCCGTGGTCCCAGAAGATCCCACATGCCGCGGAGCAACTAAGCCCGTGCACCACAACTACTGAGCCTGCACTCTAGAGCCTGTGAGCCGCAACTACTGAGCCCACGTGCCACAACTACTGAAGCCTGTGGGCTTAAAGCCCATGCTCCGCAACAAGAGAAAGCCACTGCAATGAGAAGCCTGTGCACCGCAGCAAAGAGTAGCCCCCGCTTGCCACAACTAGAGAAAACCCACACGCAGCAACAAAGACCCAACGTAGCCAAAAATAAATAAATTTTTTTAAAAAAGAAAAAAAAAAGCTGTGTAATATTACAATGTATATATCAACCAAATTTATGTAACCAATTCTAGGCTGATGGACATATAAGTTGTTTTCAAATTTTCACTATTATATATAATGTTTAAATCAATATCTTTGTGCATACCTCATCCCTTTTTCAGTTATGTTTTAACATCTCTTTTTTTTTTTTTTTTTTTTTTTAGAATTTCTGTCACTGGGCTGAAGACTACATGCATTCAAATGTTGAGGTAGGTTATAAATATATAATTAATGAAGATCATAGGCTCTGGAATCAGTCTGCCTGGGTTTGAATGTCAATTCTTTCACTTAATCTGTGTTAATTTAGTAAAATCCTTAATTCTCCATCTCAGTTTTGTCATTTTTTAAATAGGGAGGATAATAAACCAGTATTTTAAGTTTGTTGTGAGAATGAAATGACATGGATGCAGAGCAGGTAATATAGTGCCCAGTGTCTGATGCATCATATAGTAGTAAGTGGTTCATTAGTGATCGCTATTTTGTTGTTGGATATATTTTGCAAAACTATTTCCTAGAAAAAATTTACCAGTTTATATTCCCACCAACAGTCTAAGACTGCCCATTTTCACATACTGTGTCTGTCACTGGGCTTATTTAACCTTTCAGATTTTTACTATGGTAATATCACCTCTTTACTCCTCCCCCCAAAAAACAAACAAAAACAGAAACAAAACCTGGCAAATTGCATTCCTGGGATAAACTTTACTAGCTCATGGTTTATTATCCTTTTTATATGGTGCTGAATCGAATTTGCTAATATTAAGGATTTTTGTCTTTGTTTGTGAGGTAGTTTGGTCTGTAGTTTCCTTTCCTTACAAAATCAAATGCCTTTGATTTTGGTATCAAACTAATACTGGCATATTCTTGCTGTGATTTTTTGAAAGATTGTGTGTATTATTGGTATTATTTCTTCTTTAAAATGTTTGATAGAACTCACCAGTGAAACCATCTTAGTGAATTTTCTTTGTGGGAAGATACAAATTTAATAGATGTAGAAATACTCATATTTTCAATTCCTTCTGGGTTAGTTTTGGTAAGTTGCTTTTACAAGGAACTAGTCCAATGCATAAATTAGCACTTACTATAATTTTTTCCTTTTAATATATGCTAGATCTTATGAGATATCTTTATCAATCTAAACATTGGTATTCTGTGTTTTCTTTTTTTTTTTAATCAGTCTTTCTAGAGGACTATCATTTTACTAGTCATTTCAAAGGACCAATTTTGGCTTTGTTAATTTTTTTCTGTTTATTTCATTGATTTCTGCTCTTCACTTTATTTTTGTTCTTCTGCTTACATTAGCTCTAATTTGCTATTCTTTTTCTTTCTTAAGGTAGGTCATTATTTTAAATTTTTCTTCTTTTTAAAACTATACATTTTATTCAAAGCTCTATTTCAGCTGCATCCCACAAATTGATATATAATATTTTCATTATTCACTTCAAAATATATTCTAATTTTCCTTGTGATTTCTTCATTGACCCATTGGTTATTTAGAAATATGTATCTTAATTTCCAAATATTTGGGACTTTTCTAGAAATCATATTGCTACTGTTATTTTCTAATATACTTCCACATTGTTGATCATATGCTACAAGATTTCAAATGATGTTTATTGGACTTTTTATGCCCAGCATGTGGTTTAACCTAGTGAATCTATCATGTGCACTTGAAAAGATGTTGTTGGGTGTTGTGTTATATCAATGTCAATTAAGTTCAATTAGTTGATAGTGTTGTTCATATCTTTTATATCTTCTACACACTTTCTGGTTATTTTTCTCATCATTACTTGATAGAATGGTTTTAAATCTCCAGCTATAGTTGTGAAATTTTTGTGTTTCTTTTTAATTCTTTCATTCTTTGCTTCATGTAGTTTGAATCTCTGTTATTAGGTGCATATGTGTTTGGATTTATTATGTTTTCTTGATATATTGATATTCCTATATCGGTGAAATATTAATTATTACTCACATATTAATATGTGAAATACTCCTCTTCAGCTCTAATAATACTCTTTGTTTTGAAGTCTACTTAATCAATGCTAAAATAGTCACACTAGCTTTCTTAGGTTTCCTATTTGCATGGAATATGTTTTTCATAATTTTATTTAATAACTGTCTGTCTTTATATTTAAAGAATATTTCTTATGAATAGAATACAGGGGGTCTTGTTGACTTTTTATCCATTTTGATAACCTCTGTATTTAAATAGAATGTTTAGTTCAGTTACATTTAATGTAATTATTGTTTGATTTTTTTTCAATTTAGTTTTAATTTTATATTATAGTTGATTTACAATGTTGTGTTTCAGGTATACAGAAAAGTGATTCAGTTATACATATACATATATATATATCCATTCTTTTTCAGATTCTTTTCCCATATAGGTTATTACAGAATATTGAGTAGAGTTCCCTGTGCTATATAGCAGGTCCTTGTTGATTATTTTATATATAGTAGTGTGTATATGTTAATCTCAAATTCCTAATTTATCCCTACCTCACCTTTTCTCTTTGGTAACCATAAGTTTGTTTTCGAAGTCTGTGAGTCTGTTTCTGTTTTGTAAATAAGTTCACTTGTATCATTTTTATTAGATTCCACACGTAAGTGATATCATATGATATTTGTCTTTGACTTACTTCACTTAGTATGATAATCTGTAGGTCCATCCATGTTGCAGATGGCATTATTTCCTTCTTTTTTATGGCTGAGTAATATTCCACTTATATATGTACCACATCTTCTTGATACATTTGATTTTAAATCTGTCATCTTGCTATTTGGTTATTTGTTACATCTGTATTTTCTTTTTTTATTTTCTTCTGTCCTTTTCTGTTGTATTATTGGTTAATTGACCACATTTCATTTCCTCTATTAACTTTTTAGCCATACTTCTAAGTTTATTGGTTGCTTTCAGGATTAACATATGCATAATTATTATAATCTACTTACAATTAATATTATACTCTTACTTAAAAAAGACTCTTACAGTTGCATAATGGTGTTTACATCCATCCATTGTGCAAACGATGACATATATTTTAGTTCTGAATCTATTATGACCTCTCACAGTACAATATTATTATTTGTTTCAAACAGTTGCCTTTAATACAATTCAAAGAGGAAAAAAGAGAGTATCTTTTATATTTTCCTATATAGTTACCATTTCCAGTGCTCTTCATTCCTTCCTGTGGATCTGAATATCAACCTGGCATCATTTCTCTTCAGCCTGAAGAGGTTCCTTTAACTTTTCTTACAGTTTAGGTCTACTGGTGAGAAACTCCCTCAGCTTTCATTTTACAGTTCTTTGTTTTACCTTTATTTTTGAAGGTTATTTTTGCTATATGTACATTTCTGAGTTGACAAATTTCCTTTTTTTCAGCACTTCAGTGTTACTATACTGTCTTCTGACCTCTATTTTGATGACAAATAGCATTCATTTGTGTATTATATTGCAAGTAATGTGTCTTATCTTTTTGGATTTTAATATTTTATCTTAAAAGATAAAAAAATATGTACCTATGTCTCATTTTGTTTTTTATTCTTTTTGTAGCTTGATGAGATTGTTAAATTTGAAGGTTGATGTTTTCCATCACACTTTGCATATTCTCAATCATAATTTTCTCAGAGTCAAAGTTATTTTACTCTTCAATATGTGGTCTCTGATCTTCGGTTAAACTCATTTAGTTAATTTCACATCCATTTATTTATTTTTTTATAGTTTCCATTTTCTGTTGATATTTCCCATCTATTCACTTAATATGTCTATCTTTTACTTTTAACTCTTTGACAATAATAGCTGTTAAGCCCCTTTCTACTAGTTCCAACCTCTAGGCCTTCTTGGCATCTGTTTCTATTGACTTTTCCCTCCTTTAATATAGAATTCATTTTTTAGAGAGGTTTTAGAAACAGAAAAAGTGAGCAGAAAGTACAGAGATTTTCCATGAAGTTCATGCCCCACACATTAACAGCCTCCCCAACTATGAATATTTCATGTAAAAGTAGGATATTTGTTGCAGCTGATAATCCTACATTGGCACATCACTATCACCCAAAGTTCATAGTTTATATCAGGGTTAGCTTCTGGTGTCATACATTCTTTGGGTTTGGATAAATGTATAATGACATGTATCCACCATTATAGTATTATGCAGAATAGTTTCACTGCCTTAAAAACCCTCTGTGCTCTACCTATTCAGCTTTCCCCCAGCAACCACTGAACATTTTACTGTCCCCACAGTTTTGCCTTTTCCAGAATGTCACATAGTTGGAATTCTGCTGTATGTAGCCTTTTCAAATTGGCTTTTTTTACTTAGTAATATTCATTTAAGATTCTTCCATGTGTTTTCATGGCTTGATAGTTCATTTCCTTTTAGAGATGAATAATATTCCATTGTCTGGATGTACCACAGTTTATTCATCCATTCACCTACTGAAGAGCATCTTGATTGCTTCCAAGTTTAGAAAATTATAAATAAAGCTGCTGTAAACATTCATGGGCAGGCTTTGGTATGGACATAAGTTTTTATCTCATTTGCATAAATATCAAGGAGCACAGTTGCTGTATCATGTGGTAAGAGTATATTTAACTTTGTAAGAAACCACCAAACTGCCTTCCAGAGTATCTGTACCATTTTGCATTTATACCAGCAATGAATGAAAGTTCTGTTGCTCCATATACTTGCCAGCATTTGGTGGTATCAGTGTTCTGGATTTTGGCCATTCTAATAGGCAGGAAGTGATATCTTGTTTCAATATCCATTTCCCTCATGGCATATGATGTGGAACATCGTTTCATATGCTTATTTGCCATCTGTATATCTTCAGATGTCTGTTAAGATTTTGGTCAATTAAAAAATTTTTTTTTCTTAGTGTTGAGTTTTAAGGATTTTTTTGTATATTTGGGATGACAGCCCTGTATCAGTTGTGTCCTTTACAAATACTTTCCTTCTAGTATGTGGTTTCTTTTCTTATTCTCTTGACATTGTCTTTTTCCTTAAATTTTTTTTTTTTTTTTTTTTTTTTTTTTTTTTTTTTTTTTTTGCTGTGCTGCACAGATTTTAGTTCCCTGATCAGGAATTGAACCCATGCCCTTGCAGAGAGTGCAGAGTCCTCTCCACTGGCCCACCAGGGAATTTCCTTGACATTGTCTTTTGCAAAGCTTATTAACTGCCTCTTTCATGGATCATGTTTTTGGTGTTGTATATAAAATGTCATAGCCATACCCAAGGTCATCTAGATTTTCTCCCATGTTTTCTTCTAGAAATTTTGTACTTTTGCTTTTTACATTTAGGTCTCTGATCCATTTTCAGTTCATTTTTGTGGTATGTGTAAGGTCTGTGTCTACATTGATTTTTTTTTTTTTTTTTTGGCACGTGTATGTCCAGTTGGTCCAGCATCATTTGTTGAGAAGACTATCTTTGCTCCATTGTAGTGCCTTTGCTCCTTGGGTCTATTTCTGGGCTCTCTATTCTGTTCCATTGGTCTATTTGTCTTTTTTTTTTGCCAGTACTACATTGTCTTGAATACTGTAACTTTATAGTAAGTGTTGGATATTGTGGATCTTTTGCCTCTCTATGTAAACATTGGAAATAATTTGTTGATATCCACAAAATAACTTGATAGAATTTTGATTTAGATTGCATTGAATCTATAGATCATTTTATGAAGAACTGACATCTTGAAAATTTTGAATCTTCCTACCCTTGGAATCCATGATATTCCATTTCATAAAATGGAATAGCTCTCCATTTATTCAGTTCTTTGATTTCTCTCATGAGGGTTTTGTAGTTTTCTTCATATAGATTTTGTACATATATTGTTAGATTTATACCTAAAGATTTCATTTTTGGTGGTGCTAATATAAACAGTATTGCATTTTTAATTTTAAATTTTACTTGGTCATTGCTTGTATAGGAAAATGAATGTCTTTTGTATATTAACTTTTTATCCCAAAACTTTACAATAATCACTTACTAGCTCCAAAAGGGTTTTTTGTTGTTGTTTTGTTTTTTGGTCAATTATTTGAGATTTTCTGCTTTTATGATTATGTCATCTGTAAATAGAAACAGTTTTATTTCTTCCTTCTTTATATATATATATATATGCCTATTATTTCCTTCTCTTGTCTTATTTCATTAGATTGGACTTCTAGTACAATGTTCAAGTCAAGTAATAAGATGGTTATCCTTGCCTTGGTCCTGGTATAAGTAGGAACTTCTAGTTTCTTAACATTAAGTATGATATTAGCTGTAGGTTTTTCGTAGATGCTCTTGATCAAGTTGAGGAAGTCCTCTCCTATTCCTACCTCGCTGAGGGTTTTTATAATGAATGGGTATTGGATTTTTGAAATGCTTTTTCTGCATCTATTGATTTTGAACCAGACTTGCATACATGGGATAAAACTCACTTGGTTGTGGTATGTAATTCTTTTTGCACATTGTTGGATTCAATTTGGTAATTTTTTTTTGAGGATTTTTACATGTATGTTCATGAGCAATACTGGTCTGTAGTTTTCTTTTTTTTTAATGTCTTTGTTTGGTCTGGTATTAGAATAATTTTGGCCTCATAGAATATGTTAGGAAGTATTCTTTCTGCCAATCTTCTGAAAGAGATTGTAGAAAATTGATATAATTTCTTCCTTAAATATTTGGTAGAATTCATCTAGGCCTCATGCTTTCTCTTTTGGAAATAATAACCTTTTGGAAGGTTATTAATTATCTATTCAATATCTTTAACAGATATAGGCCTATTCATATTATCTATTTATTCTTGTGTCCGTTTGGGAAGGTCATATCTTTCAAGGAATATGTCCATTTCATTTATTATCAAATTTGTGGGCATAGAGTTGTTCATAGTATTCCTTTATTGTCTTTTTTATGTCATTGAAATCTGTAGTGATGTCCCATCTTTCGTTTCTGATATTAGAATTTGTGTCATCTCTCTTTCTTCTTAGTTAACCTAGGTGAAGGCTTATCACTTTCATTGATCTTTTCAAAGAAACAGATTTTATTTCTTCTGCTTACTTTGAATTTAATTTGCTCTTCTTTTGCTAGTTGCCTAAGATGAGAGCTTAGATTATTGATTTTAGATCTTTCTTCTTTTCAAATATATGTACTCAATGCTATAAAATTTCTGCTAAGCACTACTTTCACTGAATTCCACAAATTTTGATAAATTTTATTTTCATGTTTACTGTTTTTAAATTTGAGATTTCATCTTCAACCCATTGTGTTATTTAGAGGTGTGTTGTTTAATCTCCAAGTATTTGGGGATTTTCTGCTATCTTTCTATTATTGATTTATAGTTTAATTCCATTGTGCTCTGAGAACAGAGGTAGTATAATTTCTGTTTTTTAAAGCTGTTACGATGTGTTTTATGGCCCACAATGTGGTCTCTCTTGGTGAACATTCCATGTGAGCTTGAGAAAAAGGTGTATTATGCTGATTTGGGAAGGAGTGCGTGTACAGATGTCAGTTATATCCAGTTGATTGATCATCCTCTTAAGTTCAACTATGTCCTTAGTGATTTTCTGCCTACTATATCCATTTCTGATAGAGTGGTGTTGAAGTCCCCAACTGTCATAGTGAACTAATTTATTTCTCCTTGCAGGTCTGTCAGTTTTTGCCTCTTGTATTTTGACACTCAATTGCTAGACACATACACGTTAAGCATTGTATCTTCTTGGAGAATTGACCATTTTATCATTATGTAGTGCCCTCTTTATCCCTGTTAACTTTCTTTACTCTGAAATCTGCTATGTCTGAAATTAATATAGCTACTCCCACTTTCTCCCACATATATATATATATATATATATATATATATATATATGTTCATTCCATCCCTTTACTTTTAATCTATATATGTGCTTTTACGTGGGTTTCTTGTAGACAGCATGTAATTGGGTCTTATTTTTTGATCCACTCTGATAATCCCAATACAATTTTAATACCAATACAATTAATTGGTTTTTGTATCATTGATATTTTAAGTGATTATGAATACTGTTCCATCATGTGCAAGCTGAAGGCTTTTAGTAATGTGGTGGTAAGGTGTGGAGGTAGAAAAGCATTCGTATGTCCTAAGATTATATCTCAAGTTTTTAGTGAGCCAGTAGCCTTGGGCTGTGAACGTCATAAATGCCTATCAGTTTTTTCCCAGCCTTAAGTGGGAGCAAATGACTGAGGGTACTGAAATGTGGTATTTCCCTCGCCCCCACTCCCATGAAAAGCAAAAGCTGCCTGGAGTTGAGTATTTCCTTCCCCCAGGTTAGTTAGGCTCTGATAAAACCCCAGTGGGTTAGGCTCTGGTAAGATAGCTTATCTTGAGGAGGGCAGGGGTGGTTAAAAATTACAGAATGCTCTGGCATATTATTTCAAAATGGCTACTTGCTCCCTCCCAATGCCAGAAGCCCAAGAGCATTTTTCTTCAATATTTACTGTAAAAACCTGGTAGGTCTACAGGAAGTAAAACTCAAAAAAGTGTGAAAGTCCCCACCCTAGAGTTTTTAATCCTCAGACGTGTTTACACTGAGCCTCTGGCAATTCATCAATTACAGTTTAGTTTTTCCTATCCCAGCATTGGTTCTCATGGAGGTTTCTCCTCGTGAGTTTATGCTCTAGTAAGTTATGATTCTCTGTAACCACCTGTTTGTCTCTCCAATTTTGAGGACAGCCCCGTGACTTGACTTCCAAGATGGATCTAAGAAGAGTTGTTGTTTTTACAGTTTGTTCAGTTTTTAACTTGTTAGGATTCAGTAGAGACTTGTAAGTTACTTACATGCTAGCCTGGAAACTGGAAGTCCTCTATTGACTATTTTATTTCTCGATTTTTGGTCATATTTTCCTTTTTCTTCATGTCTAGTTGTTTTTTTATTATATGGTAGAAATTATAATCATACAATGTAGGGGGGATGTTGAATTTTGTTCATGAAGGAAATGAAATCCTAGCATATCCTCTTGATCTTGTCAGGGTTTGTTTTTTGATTTGCTTGTATGGGTATGCCTACTCTAGACTGCGGTCATTATTACTAATGTATGATCTTTTGTGGTCTCTTATGAATGCCTGAAGTGGTCAAGAAGAACATTCTCTTCTGGCATGGCCAGAATTTAAACATGTTCTAACTTTACAGAATCTCAGACTACTTTGCTTGGGTTCCACTTCTTGTTCCATGGTCCAGAGAAGGATCCAAAACAGAAAAGCAAGGTAACAAGGGGCTCACCTCACTTATTTTTCTTTTGTCCATAGTCACAATTTTGTGTAGCTAAAAACAGTGACCTCATGAATTTTGTCTGGTTCTAGAGTTGTTCATAGTGTGCGAGCATGGCTGATACCTTTCACTCTGTCTTAACTGGATGAAGTCCAACACCTTCTTTTATTTATGTTAGCTTTACTGTGTTTTAATATGTGTAATGGAGACACCTCTATCTCTTCTCCCAAAACATTATCATTGGTTTAATTGTTTGTAGATATTCTCTCATAAGTATTACTCGGTAACTTTGCCAAGTTTGGAAACATTCTATTGGGATTTTGATTGGAATTCCATTAAATTTTGGCTTAATTTAGGGAGACTTCACATTTTTTTCAATATACTTTTTCTTAAATAGCAAGAATTTATATCCTTACATTAAATCAAGTTTCCTTTAATATTTCTCAATCACTTTTAATAATTGTGCCAACAGCTTCTACACATTTAAGTTTATTATAAGAAAAATATATTGTTTTTGTTGCTATTGTGGATATTCTTTATTCTGTTTTATATTCTAAATTGCCATCATTTATATGAAATAAGTAGTTTTTAAAAATTTTTAACTTTAACCAGTCTTTGAACTCTCATTCTTGTTTTCTAACAGATCGTTTTGTGTTTTCTACATATGCCATCTAGGTACAAACAATATTTATACAAACAATATATATACACACACAATGGAATATTATTCAGCCATTAAAAAGAACAAAATCCTGCCATTTGCAACAGTGCAGATGGACCTAGGGAGTGTTATTATGCTTTGCGAAATAAGTCAGACACAGGAAGACAAAGTTATCACTTTTATGTAAGTTATCACTTACATATGGAATCTAAAAAAACAAAACAAAAAGTGACTCACAGATAAAGAAAACAAACTAGTGGTTACCAGTGGTGAGAGGGAAGGGGGAGGGACAAGATGGAGGTATGGGATTAAGAGATACAAACTACTATGTATAAAATAGATAAGTAACAGGGATATATTACAAAGCACAGGGAAATATAGCCATTATTTTGTAATAACTTTAAATGGAGCATCATCTGTAAAAATATTGAATCACTGTGCTGTACACCAGAAACTAAAAAAATATTATAGATCAACTATACTCCAGTAAATAAAACAACTTGAATTTAAGAAACAAATTTTAAGCATCATGTCTTAAATTAGGACCCTAATTATACCCTTTTTATTAATTTTTAAAATTAAATTTTGACAAATATTTAATATCTAATACCTCTTCAAGCTCCATAAATATTGCCCTATAGTTTTGCTTCATTGGATTATTAATTTGGTGATTAATATGATTAGACGTTTCAAATATTTAATCCTCTTGCATTTTCAGTGAACCTCACTAGATTATGCTGGCTTATAAAAAGTATTTTGCTGGCCCTATTTGCTAAGTATTTTTTCCTAAGTAAATTTTTGGCCAACAATATACAAGTAAGTTTAATTTGTTTTATTTTTGTTTGCTAACATTTTCAGATCTGTGTTATGCTGATTTATTGTCTGAAAAATTTAAAATGGAATGGGCTATTTTTCTGTTTTTGATATATTGACAGAAATCAACTCCAAAGTCATTTGCGCCTGATATTTATTGTTGATCATGGTGATAGTAAGGAGTGGGGTAAATAACACTTAGCCAACTCACAATTTCTTCCTTGTTAATACTTTTGGCTTTCTAACTCTTTGTAAATCAGTTTCATAAAACATAGTTTCCTAAAAATAATCCATTTCATCCAAGTTTTGAATACATTAGCATATTATTGTGCAATATATTATCTTGTGCTATGTTTAATAACTTTTTTTTAAAAAGAAAGAAATGATGCTCATTGTAGGAAAAGAAGCAGCAATTACAGAGTATACAGAGTCATGTAGATACAACTTCTTAATTTCATGACCTAGGAGTAACCTCTGTTACTATTTTAGGCATATTTCCTTCCAACATTTGCTCTTTAAAACCTGTACTATTTACCTCCATAGTTTGTGCCACCTCTAGGAAAGGGGTGATGACTTGGTTGGACAGAGAACATTAGATTTCCTCCCTTGTGGGGTTTTGAGACCTGGAGGTGGATGTGAGAGTGTGCTGATCTAGCCCACACTGGGACGAACACAGGAAAAGGGAGACCATGCTTTGTACAAAGACTAGAGAAATGGATGGACAGTGGGAAGTTTGACATCTAATGCAGTGAGCTTAGAAATAAGTTCTTGTGCAGAATAAAGGCTCTGTAGTACAGTGTAGGAAAAAATATGGCAAATGAATTTGAGTGGCAGAACCACTGTGTTACACAGAGGGAGAGGCACTTTAGAATGATTTGTGAATTCTGATAAAGAGGTGGTAAGTGTTCAGAGTTGATTCACATGGAAAAGTCAGATTCTTTGGCTTTCTCTAATGGTTTTTAGGGTTTCATACATTTAGATGCTCTTCCAAGCAATGAGAGAAACTCTCCTTAGTCAGGTATTCCAAGTAAATACATTTAAGTGAACTTGGAGATTGAGGCAGATTTGGGACATTGAGTCAGTTGTCTGTTTTTAGCTCTGTGATTTATAGTGTCTTTATATCTCTAAGTGTAGAGTCAAGTGCCTTCATATAATGCCATTTGCTGGTTTAATGACTTCAGTTGGATTTCCACTTCCTGAATTGATATATTTTCTTTCTTTAACATACTGAGAGATAGTGAGATGGAATACTGAGGGCAGACAAGCAAATGCATGTTCCTTACCAATAAGTAACTATACTAGCCAAAGCTAAGAGAAAATAGGATTGGAAAGAATGTTTTTCAGAGTATGTGAAAAAGGAGAAGTAAGTAGAGAGTTAGCTGTACTGAAATGAATGAAGCACAGGCTTTTGGAGTAAAGAGAACTTCACAAGTAGAAAACTTAGGTTGGTGTTTCTATTCTGATATGAACTAGCTGTGTGCTCTTAAAATCCCTTAATTTCTGAACCCTGATTCTTCCTCAGTAATTGAAGATAATAGTCAGTCATTTGCCAGAGAACTTGAGTTTCAACTTAGATAAAGAATATGAACTAAATTTATATACTGTAACTATTATTTATTGAGTGAGTACCTTCTGTATTTGGGCCACACCTCTGCTAGCAGTTGGTGCTAGAACAATAAATGAGACAGAAATCCCTGTGCTTAAGCGGAAGTACAAGAGTCCCTTGGGGGAGCTTATGGTTCATAAGTTACTAATACTTCAGGACAGGGAAAGACAGTCTTCCGTTTCAGCAAATATCAAAACAATATATGTTCTTTAGAAGAAAAGGAAGTATAGAAAAATATAAAGGAGAAAAGGGGAAAAAAATCTAAAAATCTACCACTGAAATTATTATTTTTATCATGAGGTACTCATCATTCCATGAATCTCTGTGAATACACAAAATTGAAAGCTGGATAGATAGATACAGGCAAAAAGATAATAGATCCCACTAATTATGTGAAAATACAATCTTATATATTTAAAAATGAAATTATTCAATTAATTTTATTTGAATCTAAATGAAAAATGCAAAACTAAAATGATAGCAAGCAAATTGATGAAGCTCCAAACATTTTTTTTTTCCATTGCAAATGACAAAGAATTCTCCAAGATCTTGCTAGGGTTAAGGTGCAAGATTATGTACATTCAGAAATTCAAGTCATTTTTTTCAAACTTTATGTTTCAAATTTAGTAATAGATTTTTTAATTATGAAGGTTGAGAAAATAAGCACCTTCTCAACTTTGTTATGCCTTTTCTCCCCCTGTTCCCAAATTCTGCTTTATTTTATAGTTATACTGCTAAGCTTACCCTCTTGTCTACAATCATAATTTCCACAATTGTTTAGTCATAGTTCTATATTGAATGCTCATTGAATTCTATATTGATGCTCATCTATATAGGGCACTATATTGATGTTTGTTATCAGTCCTTTAATAATTTCCAATATCTTTGTTTTGATTGATCTCTTGGCTGAATGGATACCACAGAAAATCTAGTTAAAGGCATCAGAGAGCTACTTAGGAATCAGAGCGCTCCTAGGCAGCCAAGACGTGCAGGGCCAAGAGCCTGGAGAGAATGAGGGGCAGGAAAGGGAGACCTACACTCAGCAGTTTTTCTACTGAGGTATTTGCTAAGTTTTTAAGCTGCAAAGGTGCAAGGCTAAGATGAATGGAATTTTTGGCATTCTCAGTGTGCCAAGGGAAAAAAGAAACTGCAGATTATGACCTGACAAGGAGGAGGGACCTTAGTAAACACTCCAGATCATCCGTTGAGACCCCCGAAGAGCCAAATGCTAGAAATGAAGGCAGACCAGAGGCCAAAACCTTGCGAAGACTGTGATGCAGCCTGGGGTAGCTCAGTCCTTGATTATATTAAAATAAAATTCTCCATTTCACCTGCTCACTAGAGTTTAGGGTGAGCTCAGTCTGGAGGAAGATAGTATTTTCCAGAGCTTCTATTACTTTTCATTTTTATTTCATGTATCTTTCATATATAATGTTACTCTCTTTAAAAAAAAACTGCCACATGCACCAAAAAACAAGACCTAGAAAACTAATGATAAAAATAGACTCAGAGATCAGAGAAGTCCCAACACATTATCAAGCACAGACATTATCATAACTGTGATTAATACGTTCAGAAAAATATATGACAAGATGGAAAATTTCACCGGAGAAGAGAATCTATTTAAAAAATCAAATGGAAAAACTTGAATGTCTCAAAGGAATAATCTATAATCTCCATTAGAATTTGAGATCTGAATCAATTCTTCCTTGTCTTTAATGGAAATCCGCTTTGTTCCCTTTTAACCTATTTTCTATTTATTTTTCCAGAGTGGTCATTCCTGTCATTCTCTATGAAAAAGAGTATAAATATCCTTCAGTATGTTTCAAGACAGTCACAGTTCAGTACCAAGCATATTAGACTTGTGAAACTTCATTCTGTTATGGAAGAAAATTAAAAATCTCACATTATATGACTGAACATATAGTAGAGAGATATTTTCTTTTTTTGCTGTACACGGGCCTCTCACTGTTGTGGCCTCTCCTGTTGCGGAGCATAGGCTCCGGACGCGCAGGCCCAGACGCTCCGCGGCATGTGGGATCTTCCCGGACCGGGGCACAAACCCGTGTCCCCTGCATCAGCAGGCAGACTCTCAACCACTGCGCCACCAGGGAAGCCCGAGAGATATTTTCTTGAAGAATCATTTTAAACTTTCTGGAAGCACATGCTAGCATTTGGAAGTCTGCTTCTCAAAAGCCATTTTTCAATTGTGCGATTATATATTTTATTTTTTAAAACCTAACTTTTAATATAAACATTACTAAGGTGACATAGTAGATAATTTAGAAATCTTGCAATTCAGTAGTAATTACAAATTCTAAATTTATTCAAAATCGTATATACTTTCTTCTGGTGCCTGATAGATATCTGTGTAAAGCCTAGAAAAAAAAATAATAGCAGTGGTAACACTGTAGCATCTGATTGTTGATAACGTTGATATCTATAGTCATCATCCAGAAGTATCTTTGAGTAATTATTTGTAATTCATTCATCCAGCCAACATCTGCTGAGTATCTGTTATTAGACTGTCTTTGCTTTTGAGAAATTTGAAACCTAGTGGTAGAGGCAGACATTTTTAATTTTAAAAAGTACCACAAAGGTGGTAAGTGTGAGTTTGAGCAGGAATGCTTCATCTTATTGAGTCTGAGTGTGGATACGGGGAAGGCATTTTCAGAGAAGTCTTCACAGTGGAGGGAGTGTTGAAGGTGTCTAGGTTAATAGGAGTCCAGCAAGCAGAAAAGGGGAAAGAGCATGTGCAAAGAACAGAGTGGGGTTCTTTGTTCTTGGTGGGGTTTTTTTTTTTTTTTTTAGTGTTTGTAAAGAGTACTAGACATTCACTCTTGCCTTCCAGGCAATGATAATTTAATGGCCTCACAGAGTGTCCAGAAAAATACCCCCCCCTTAGCTTGGCCAGCACTTGTTTTATAAAGATGGAGCTCAGGTTTCCATCTATGGACCAGCTGTGCTCTGTTCTTTCCAGCTCCTCCTTCCATCATCTGCTCCCAGGATCTGTGCAAAGATCTCGTTATTCCCAGAAGCAGCTTCCTCATAAAGCTTAATTCAGGGTTGAAGAAGTCTGGAGGGCAGACTTTTTCCTCCCAACCCCAAGGCTTCCAGCGCTAATCAGGCATTCCTAGTACAAGTTAGGAAGACACAGTGAAAAACTGCCAAAGGAAAAAAGGGTGGGTAGTACAAACATGTGAATGGACATCCTACAACTTCAGTGTACATCAAAACACCTGAAAGGCCTATTAAAACACAGATTTCTAGGCCTCAGAGTTTCCTGTATGGTAGGTGTGGAGTGAGACCAAGGATGTGTTCCCAGATGCTGCTTATACTGCTGGTCCAGTAAGCACACTCTGAGAACTGCTGCCTTAGAGAAGGTAAATTTTCCTTGTCTGGGGTGGGGGCAGGGAGGACTGAATTAAACAACAATAACACAACAGTACTTTGATATTTCACCTAGGCTAATATTCACAGATTTGGTAATTCTTCAAAATTATGTGATACCATTATAGTTTACTTTGGAAAAGTAAGGTGTTAGAGAATGGTAAGGCTTGAGCAGTCTTGACAGATGAGATATAGAATGGCTCCAGGTTTAGAAGCTTGAAAATTATGAACCTTAAAATAAGAGGGAAGGATAATACAGATTACCTTACGAAGGAAAAAAACCCAAATAGTCTTTAAAATTTAACATTTTCCTGTTTAGTTTTCCTTGTTGCATCAGTCTGTTCTTAATAAACAGAAATTTAGAAACAGAAACTCTAATAACGTGAGCAGTAGCTATCATCATTTTTGGATGTCTAACCCCACTAAGTTCATACTAAACAAAAAATTATGCATTTCTGTATTGGATAGGGCTGTGGTTCTCAGCTCTGTCTGAACACTAGAAATACCTGAGAGAATCTGGGTTTAATGAATCTGTGGTCCAGGTGTTGACATTCTGTTTAAAACTCAGCAGGTAATTCTAATTTGTGTCAGGGGTTGAGGATCACTGGTGTAGTCATTGAGCTGGGGGTAGCCTATATTTCATGGGTTGAGATTTTACTATTTACTTCCCTGCTAAATCCCACATCAACTAATATCTGTATGAAGGTTTTTTGTTTTACGTATGCCTTAATGAACCCAAATTCCCCAACTTTGGTAAATAACACTTTGAAATAACACTATGTTCCATTCATTGCCAGTTGGTAGGAAATTATATTTTTTCTTTCTAATGAGTTTCATTATACATGCAGATTAGGAATACATTTTTAAAACTGTAAGTCATGGCAATGGAGAAACCAGGCAGAGTATGTTCCAGCAACGTGACAAAAGTGATGGAAGTTTTCAGAAACTTGCTGGCAGCCGTTTCACTGCCAAAGAGCCACAGATCATGTTAACGCCTTGTTGGTTGTCATCCTGTTAGTTAAATTGAAGGGAGTTTTTGATTAAGGGCACAGTCCAACCTAGATCAAAGTGGAAATGACTTGACATTTGGGTTCTTTTTAAGAAAGGAGAGTTTGATTAGTCACTCATAAACTTGACTGACCACATAGAAGCATATAAATTACGTGGTGAAACAGCTTCTCATTTAGAGTCAGAGGGATTACAAGAGAAACCTCACCAATTAATGGTTTGTGCTAGTTGCTAAATTCAGGATTTATTTTCCTCAGGTCCCCAGATTTTTTTTTTTTTTTTTTTTTTTTGCGGTACGCGGGCCTCTCGCTGTTGTGGCCTCTCCCGTTGCGGAGCACAGGCTCCGGACGCGCAGGCCCAGCGGCCATGGCTCACGGGCCCAGCCGCTCCGCGGCACGTGGGATCTTCCCAGGCCGGGACATGAACCCGTGTCCCCTGCACCAGCAGGCGGACTCTCAACCACTGCGCCACCAGGGAAGCCCAGGTCCCCAGATTTAATAAATACAAGTAAAGAATGTCCAGTTAAATATGAGCTTATTATAAACAATATGTAATTTTAATATAATTAAATATTAAATATTGCACAGAGCATACATATTATAAAAATTACTCTTTTTTTTATTTGAAATTCACATTTACCTGGGCATCTTGTATTTTACCTAGCAAGTGTAAATCTTACTCTGTCTTCCAAAGGGGTTTTGGCTGTTTTGAGACTACTGTCTTAGAAAAATTAGATCTGACTCTCATTTACCTCTTTTTCCCCTTGTAAATTATCATAACAGCAAAGTACACTCCTCTGTTTTATTATTGTGAAGCTAGGAAAGCAAAGTGTAGGAAAGATACACCCAATACACCCAATGAACAGAGGTAAGTAAAAATCTCTTCCTATTTTTTCCATTGTTTGTCCTTCATGTTTATCAAGATCTCCCCAAACTTGACCTTCCCCTTGTGTCTGAGTTTATCACCCTTTATGATTTCATTGTCTCCTTTCTTTCTCAGCCTGGATTCCATGATTCTTCTTTGATAGCTCATTCTTACCAACAACCTCAAATTGTTCTTTCTTGTGGTCCATCTATTCATAGACCCTCACTGCAGGAGAGAAGGAGTTATAATATCAGAATGACCTGGGGAACATTTTCTAGCTAGACTTCTGCCTCCCTGATAGAAAAGCCTGGTCTAGTGCCAATGGGTGGGAGAAAAACCAGGCTATTCCTCTCAAGTCTTCATAGGGTGAAAAACCGGATGGTCTATGTCTAGTTTGCCTTTTTGGAAGGTGTTTCCAAGAAGGCACAAACAGCCCTCCCAGCAAATATGTAGTTCTTTAGTTGTTCCTCTTTAGCTCTATTCTATTAAAAGGAATCAAAAGGTAGTGTAGACATGAAATGCATATACTCTTATATGTCAAAGATATCCCAACTTAAAAAGGGGGAGTTAATTTTTTCTTCTGTTATCTCAGTGGCAACACTTGCCTGCGTTCAGAGCACTTGCCACAAATAACGTGATGCTTCCAGTCACCATGGGGCGGCTGAGTGCATTCCATAGCATGGGGCTGCCGGTGCCCATGCACATGATCACTGCAGACCAAGAAGTGATAGGACGCAGCTTTAAAGTATCTTTAGTGCCTGCTAACCAGTTCAAAATCGTGGTCACAAAATAAATGTTGGAGACTCTCCAACTTCACACGCGCACTCTAGAACAAACCCAAATTATTATGGGTTTAGATTTGGACACATATTTATAATGAAAAAATATATTGCAAATTGCTTATTTTTTTAACATCTTTATTGGAGTATAATTGCTTTACAATGGTGTGTTAGTTTCTGCTTTATAACAAAGTGAATCAGTTATATGTATACATATGTTCCCATATCTCTTCCCTCTTGCGTCTCCCTCCCTCCCACCCTCTCTATCCCACCCCTCCAGGCGGTCACAAAGCACCGAGCTGATCTCCCTGTGCTATGCAGATGCTTCCCACTAGCTATCTATTTTACATTTGGTAGTGTACATATGTCCATGCCTCTCTCTCGCTTTGTCACAGTTTACCCTTCCCCCTCCCCATATCCTCAAGTCCATTCTCTAGTAGGTCTGTGTCTTTATTCCTGTCTTACCCCTAGGTTCTTCATGACATTATTTTTTCTTAAATTCCATATATATGTGTTAGCATACAGTATCTGTCTTTCTCTTTCTGACTTATTTCACTCTGTATGACAGACTCTAGGTCTATCCACCTCATTACAAAGAGCTCAATTTCATTTCTTTTTATGGCTGAGTAATATTCCATTGTATATATGTGCCACATCTTCTTTATCCATTCATCCGATGATGGACACGTAGGTTGTTTCCATCTCCTGGCTATTGTGAATAGAGCTGCAATGAACATTTTGGTACATGACTCTTTTTGAATTATGGTTTTCTCAGAGTATATGCCCAGTAGTGGGATTACTGGGTCATATGGTAGTTCTATTTGTAGTTTTTTAAGGAACCTCCATACTGTTCTCCATAGTGGCTGTACCAATTCACATTCCCACCAGCAGTGCAAGAGTGTTCCCTTTTCTCCACACCCTCTCCAGCATTTATTGTTTCTAGATTTTTTGATGATGGCCATTCTGACTGGTGTGACATGATATCTCATTGTAGTTTTGATTTGCATTTCTCTAATGATTAATGATGTTGAGCATTCTTTCATGTGTTTGTTGGCAATCTGTATATCTTCTTTGGAGGAATGTCTATTTAGGTCTTCTGCCCATTTTTGGATTGGGTTGTTTGTTTTTTTGTTATTGAGCTGCATGAGCTGCTTATAAATTTTGGAGATTAATCCTTTGTCAGTTGCTTCATTTGCAAATATTTTCTCCCATTCTGAGGGTTGTGTTTTGGTCTTCTTTATGGTTTCCTTTGCTGTGCAAAAGCTTTTAAGTTTCATTAGGTCCCATTTGTTTATTTTTGTTTTTATTTCCATTTCTCTAGGAGGTGGGTCAAAACGGATCTTACTGTGATTTATGTCATAGAGTGTTCTGCCTATGTTTTCCTCTAAGAGTTTGATACTTTCTGGCCTTACATTTAGTTCTTTAATCCATTTTGAGTTTATTTTTGTGTATGGTGTTAGGGAGTGATCTAATCTCATACTTTTACATGTACCTGTCCAGTTTTCCCAGCACCAATTATTGAAGAGGCTATCCTTTCTCCACTGTACATTCCTGCCTCCTTTATCAAAGATAAGGTGACCATATGTGCGTGGGTTTATCTCTGGGCTTTCTATCCTGTTCCATTGATCCATCTTTCTGTTTTTGTGCCAGTACCATGGTGTCTTGATTACTGTAGCTTTGTAGTATGGTCTGAAGTCAGGGAGCCTGATTCCTCCAGCTCCATTTTTTGTTCTCAAGATTGCTTTGGCTATTCAGGAGCTTTTGTGTTTCCATACAAATTGTGAAATTTTTTATTCTAGTTCTGTGAAAAATGCCAGTGGTAGTTTGATAGGGATTGCATTGAATCTGTAGATTGCTTTGGGTTGTATACTCATTTTCACAATGTTGATTCTTCCAATCCAAGAACATGGTATATCTCTCCATCTATTTGTATCATCTTTAATTTCTTTCATCAGTGTCTTATAGTTTTCTCCATACAGGTCTTTTGTCTCCTTAGGTAGGTTTATTCCTAGATATTTTATTCTTTTTGTTGCAGTGGTAAATGGGAGTGTTTCCTTGATTTCACTTTCAGATTTTTCATCATTAGTATATAGGAATGCCACAG
The DNA here is from genome assembly GCF_949752795.1 of Hyperoodon ampullatus. Lineage (NCBI taxonomy): Eukaryota > Metazoa > Chordata > Mammalia > Artiodactyla > Ziphiidae > Hyperoodon > Hyperoodon ampullatus. The sequence continues at coordinate 73,137,180 of NC_136917.1, read as the reverse complement.
ATTTCTGTGCATTAATTTTGTATCCTGCTACTTTACCAAATTCATTGATTAGCTCTAGTAGTTTTCTGGTAGCATCTTTGGGATTCTCTATGTATAGTATCATGTCATCTGCAAACAGTGACAGCTTTACTTCTTTTCCGATTTGGATTCCTTTTATTTCCTTTTCTTCTCTGATTGCTGTGGCTAAAACTTCCAAAACTATGTTGAATAAGAGTGGTGAGAGTGGGCAACCTTGTCTTGTTCCTGATCTTAGTGGAAATGCTTTCAGTTTTTCACCATTGAGGACAATGTTGGCTGTGGGTTTGTCATATATGACCTTTATTATGTTGAGGAAAGTTCCCTCTATGCCTGCTTTCTGCAGGGTTTTTATCATAAATGGGTGTTGAATATTGTCGAAAGCTTTCTCTGCATCTATTGAGATGATCATATGGTTTTTCTCCTTTAATTTGTTAATATGGTGTATCACGTTGATTGATTCGCGTATATTGAAGAATCCTTGCATTCCTGGAATAAAACCCACTTGATCATGGTGTATGATCCTTTTAATGTGCTGTTGGATTCTATTTGCTAGTATTTTGTTGAGGATTTTTGCATCTATGTTCATCAGTGATATTGACCTGTAGTTTTCTTTCTTTGTGACATTTTGTCTGGTTTTGGTATCAGGGTGATGGTGGCCTCGTAGAATGAGCTTGAGAGTGTTCCTCCCTCTGCTATATTTTGGAAGAGTTTGAGAAGGATAGGTGTTAGCTCTTCTCTAAATGTTTGATAGAATTCGCCTGTGAAGCCATCTGGTCCTGGGCTTTTGTTTGTTGGAAGATTTTAAATCACAGTTTCAATTTCAGTGCTTGTGATTGGTCTGTTCATATTTTCTATTTCTTCCTGATTCAGTCTTGGCAGGTTGTGCATTTCTTAGAATTTGTCTATTTCTTCCAGGTTGTCCATTTTATTGGCATAGAGTTGCTTGTAGTAATCTCTCATGATCTTTTGTATTTCTGCAGTGTCAGTTGTTACCTCTCCTTTTTCATTTCTAATTCTATTGATTTGAGTCTTCTCCCTTTTTTTCTTGATCAGTCTGGCTAATGGTTTATCAATTTTGTTTATCTTCTCAAAGAACCAGCTTTTAGTTTTATTGATCTTTGCTATCGTTTCCTTCATTTCTTTTTCGTTTATTTCTGATCTGATTTTTATGATTTCTTTCCTTCTGCTAACTTTGGGGTTTTTTGGTTCTTATTTCTCTAATTGCTTTAGGTGCAAGGTTAGGTTGTTTATTCGAGATGTTTCCTGTTTCTTAAGGTAGGATTGTATTGCTATAAACTTCCCTCTTAGAACTGCTTTTGTTGCATCCCATAGGTTTTGGGTCATCGTGTCTCCATTGTCATTTGTTTCTAGGTATTTTTTTGATTTCCTCTTTGATTTCTTCAGTGATCACTTCGTTATTAATTAGTGTATTGTTTAGCCATGGTGTGTTTGTATTTTTTACAGATCCTTTTCTGTAATTGATATCTAGTCTCATAGCATCATGGTCGGAAAAGATACTTGATACAATTTCAATTTTCTTAAATTTACCAAGGCTTGATTTGTGACCCAAGATATGATCTATCCTGGAGAATGTTCCATGAGCACCTGAGAAAAATGTGTATTCTGTTGTTTTTGTATGGAATGTCCTATAAGTATCAATTAAGCCCATCTTGTTTAATGTATCAGTTAAAGCTTGTGTTTCCTTATTTATTTTCATTTTGGATGATCTGTCCATTGGTAAAGTGGGGTGTTAAAGTCCCTTACTATGAATGTGTTACTGTCGATTTCCCCTTTTATGGCTGTTAGTATTTGCCTTATGTATTGAGGTGCTCCTATGTTGGGTGCATAAATATTTAAAATTGTTATATCTTCTTCTTGGATCGATCCCTTGATCACTATATAGTGTCCTTCTTTGTCTCTTCTAATAGTGTTTATTTTAAAGTCTATTTTGTCTGATATGAGAATTGCCAGTCCAGCTTTCTTTTGGTTTCCGTTTGCAGGGAATATCTTTTTCCATTCCCTTACTTTCAGTCTGCATGTGTCTCTAGGTCTGAAGTGGGTCTCTTGTAGGCAGCATATATATGGGTCTTGTTTTTCTATCCATTCAGCCAATCTGTGTCTTCTGGTGGGAGCATTTAGTCCATTTACATTTAAGGTAATTATCGATATGTATGTTCCTATTCCCATTTTCTTAATTGTTTTGGGTTCATTATTGAAGGTCTTTTCCTTCTCTTGTGTTTCTTGCCTAGAGAAGTTCCTTTAGCATTTGTTGTAAAGCTGGTTTGGTGGTGGTGAACTCTCTCAGCTTTTGCTTGTCTGTAAAGGTTTTAATTTCTCCATCAAATCTGAATGAGATCCTTGCTGGGTAGAGTAATCTTGGTTGCAGGTTTTTCTCCTTCATCACTTTAATTATGTCCTGCCAGTCCCTTCTGGCTTGCAGAGTTTCTGCTGAAAGATCAGCTGTTAACCTTATGGGGATTCCCTTGTGTGTTATTTGTTGTTTTTCCCTTGCTGCTTTTAATATGTTTTCTTTGTATTTAATTTTTGATAGTTTGATTAACATGTATCTTGGCGTATTTCTCCTTGGATTTATCCTGTATGGGACTCTCTGTGCTTCCTGGACTTGATTAACTATTTCCTTTCCCATATCATGGAAGTTTTGAACTATAATCTCTTCAAATATTTTCTCAGTCCCTTTCTTTTTCTCTTCTTCTTCTGGAACCCCTATAATTAGAATGTTGGTGCATTTAATGTTGTCCCGGAGGTCTCTGAGACTGTCTTCAGTTCTTTTCATTCTTTTTTCGTTATTGTGCTCTGCAGTAGTTATTTCCACTATTTTATTTTCCAGGTCACTTATCCGTTCTTCTGCCTCAGTTATTCTGCTATTGATTCCATCTAGAGTATTTTTAATTTCATTTATTTTGTTGTTCATCATTGCTTGTTTCATCTTTAGTTCTTCTAGGTCCTGTTAAATGTTTCTTGCATTTTGTCTATTCTGTTTCCAAGATTTTGGATCATCTTTACTATTATTATTCTGAATTCTTTTTCAGGTAGACTGCCTATTTCCTCTTCATTTGTTAGGTCTGGTGGGTTTTTATCTTGCTCCTTCATCTGCTGTGTGTTTTTCTGTCTTCTCATCTTACTGTGTTTGGGGGTCTCCTTTTTGCAGGCTGCATGTTCGTAGTTCCCATTGTTTTTTGTGTCTGTCCCCAGTGGCTAAGGTTGGTTCAGTGGGTTGTGTAGGCTTCCTGGTGGAGGGGACTGGTGCCTATGTTCTGGTGGATGAGGCTGGATCTTGTCTTTCTGGTGGGCAGGTCTACGTCTGGTGGTGTGTTTTGGGGTGTCTGTGGACTTATTATGATTTTAGGCAGCCTCTCTGCTAATGGGTGGGGTTGTGTTCCTGTCTTGCTAGTTGTTTGGCATAGGGTGTCCAGCACTGGAGCTTGCTGGTCGTTGAGTGAAGCTGGGTGCTCGTGTTGAGAGGGAGATCTCTGGGAGATTTTCACCGTTTGATAGTAGGTGGAGCTGGGAGGTCTCTTGTGGACCAGTATCCTGAAGTTGGCTCTCCCACGTCAGAGGCACAGCACTGACTCCTGGCTGCAGCACCGGGAGCCTTTCAGCCACACGGCTCAGAATAAAAGGGAGAAAAAATAGAAAGAAAGAATTAGTAGAAGTAGAAAGAAAAGAAAGAAAGAAAGGTGGGACAGAGGGAGGGAGTTAGGAAGGAAGGAGGGAAGGAAGGAAGAAAGAAAGAAGGAAGATAAAGTAAAATAAAATAAAGTAAGATAAAATAAAATAAAGTTATTAAAATAAAAAATAATTATTATGAAAAAAAATTTTTTTAAAAAGGACAGATAGAACCCTAGGAGAAATGGTGGAAGCAAAGCTCTAGAGACAAAATCTCACACAGAAGCATACACATACACACTCACAAAAAGAGGAAAACGGGAAAAAATCATAAATCTTGCTCTCTAAGTCCACCTCCTCAATTTGGGATGATTTGTTGTCTGTTCACGTATTCCACAGATGCAGGGTACATCAAGTTGATTGTGGAGCTTTAATCCGCTGCTTCTGAGGCTGCTGGGAGAGATTTCCCTTTCTCTTCTTTGTTCTCACAGCTCCCGGGTCTCAGTTTTGGATTTGGCCCCGCCTCTGCGTGTAGGTCGCCGGGCGTCTGTTCTTGGCTCAGACAGGACGGGGTTAAATGAGCAGCTGCTTCGGGGACTCTGGCTCACTCAGGCCTGGAGGGAGGGAGGGGCACGGAGTGCGGGGCGAGCCTGCAGCGGCAGAGGCCGGCGTGACGTTGCACCAGCCCGAGGCGCGCCGTGCGTTCTCCCGGGGAAGTTGTCCCTAGATCACGGGACCCCGGCAGTGGCGGGCTGCACAGGCTCCCCGGAAGGGGGGCGTGGACAGTGACCTGCGCTCGCACACAGGCCTCTTGGCGGCGGCAGCAGCAGCCTTAGCGTCTTATGCCCGTCTTTGGGGTCCGCGCTTTTAGCTGCAGCTCGCGCCCGTCTCTGGGGCTCCTTTAAGCAGCGCTCTTAATCCCCTCTCCTCGCTCACCAGGAAACAAAGAGGGAAGAAAAAGTCTTCTGCCTCTTCGGCAGGTCCAGACTTTTCCCCGGACTCCCTCCCGGCTAGCTGTGGCGCATTAGCCCCTGCAGGCTGTGTTCACGCCGCCAACCCCAGTCCTCTCCCTGCGCTCCGACCGAAGCCCGCGCCTCAGCTCCCAGCCCCGGCCGCCCCCGCGGGTGAGCAGACAAGCCTCTCGCGCTGGTGAGTGCCGGTCGGCACCGATCCTCTGTGCGGGAATCTCTCCGCTTTGCCCTACTCAGGTACGTGGGGAGTTTCTTGCCTTTTGGGAGGTCTGAGGTCTTCTGCCAGCGTTCAGTAGGTGTTCTGTAGGAGTTGTTCCACGTGTAGCTGTATTTCTGGTGTATCTGTGGGGAGGAAGGTGATCTCCGCGTCTTACTCTTCCGCCATCTTCCCCGGAAGTCCGCTTATTTTTAATATTAGGATTTCTTTATTTACCCTTTTAACAGTGGGAATTTTTTGTAAATACTGAAACGGTAAAACGTTGTTTAAGAAAAGTTAACCTTTAAAATCATGTATTTTCTTGAATACTTTATTTACTTGTGTGTATTGTATGTAACTGTGCCCGTCTTCATGACCTGTGAAAACTCATTTACTGTCAGTTGAGCTAAAGCAGTTTGAAGCTCAAGAGAATGACATTTGGCTGTACTTGTCAGACAAGCTAGTTGACTATGTAAAAACACTTAGTTTGAATATAGAGTTTTCTCCGGGGAGGAGCAAAAGCAATGATTGAAATCACTGTCATGTTTCAGTCATGGAGTTGGTCATTTGGAGGCAGATAAACTTATCAGGGATTCCTGAGCGGCAGTTAGCAAAGGCCTAGCTGACTCGTCCTTGGAAATGGGAAAGGTGAGAGGAGTGGTTCAGCAAGTGCCCCTAGCACTTGGGACTTTCCCTCTTTGGAGAGTGGGCTTCTGTCTTGTGGCGGAGTTGACACCACACCAAAAACACCTCATTACTGTGGTGTGATTGAGGTCATGCCCTCGAGTCACTTCATTCCAGTCTCCAGTTTTCACTGAAAAGTAAAACACCCTCAGTGAGTCTTCGTGAGGAGGAAAAACCCGGCTGCAGCTTTCCTTCCAACAGAGCCCGTGACTGCCAGGCCTGAGCGCCAAGGTAATTGTCTGTCTGTCTGAGGCTGCTTGCAGCCGCCCGGGTGGTGATAAATGCTGACACGTGGAGGTCAGAACGTCCCCTCGAGGTGTGTTGCAGAATCCCTGACAGAAAGAAACAGCAGCTCAGTACAAGAGGGAGGGGTTCTTGCAGGTGGGTCTGGCTGAGGGGCCTCCGGGCATTTCTCAGCCTGTACAGGAAGTTGAGTGGTAAGCTTGCTGGAAGAGATGTGGAGAAAGTCACGTGAAATCTGGTCTCTGAGGCTCCCAGAGCAGCTTTGCAGCGCTATAGGAAGGAAAGAAAGTGCTACGCCAGCTGAGGGGTCCTTGTGCCCAACAGGATACAAACGAGCGCTCCTAAATGGCTCAAGAGTATTTGTCATCAGTGCTAGGGGTTGTGAGGATGGCAAAGGACACACGGGGCTGCTGGGACCACAAACAAAGGCTAAGCTAGAGAGTTGCACGTGTGTGTGTATCTGTGTTTCAAAAATGAGGGATAAATTAGGTGTTTGGGATTAACAGATACACACTACTATATATAAAATAGACAAACAACAAGGACCTACTGTATAGCACAGGGGATTATAGTCAATATCTTGTAATATAACCAGTAATGGAACAGAATCTGAAAAAGAATAGATATTTATTATATATTAAATATATAACTGAATCACTTTGCTGAACACCTGAAACTAACACAACATTGTAAATCAACTATACCTCAAGGAAAGATAAATTTAAAAAATGAATCTTTGAAAACCAATCTTAATCTTAAAAAAAATTCTAATGTGGGAAGGCATTTGAGTCTAATTTGCTTTAGTTGTTTGAGGTTGGTAAGGTCAGTAATAATACAGGGAAAGTTAATGGAGGGAAGTGTCACTTAAATACCTATTAATTAGGGAGTGTTTCCAAAATCTGAAATGTAGTGATTTTTGGGGGGTATGAGTATAAATTGAGACTACAAGATTCTTTATCTCCTGGGAGAGAGTTCTCTCTTTATTTCTCATGTATATATATTGATACATGTATGTGTCTATACATACTGACACATATGGTAAATGTATATATTTACCGTTATCCATATAAACAACATTGGAAACTAAGGGATTGAGAAGGAATTCGTGTTGCTGATGTAAAATAAGTCTTGTAAGAAAATGATTTGATGAGAGCCAAGTGTGTCAGTTTGCCATAAGAAGCTGAGAGGTCAAACTATGTAATTTATGGTTTAGCACAGCATTCTTTAATATGTATTATATGGTCTTCTGTCTCTCAGTGAAATTTTACAATGTACAATCACAAATTTGTGTCCTAAAATATGTAGACGAGTGTATATATGCACACACACACTCACACAAAAGGCACTGTTTATGATGGAGTCGTGGCTTATGTTGGGATCATGTTCTAAGGTCAACAAGTGAAACAGAAATCATGAATTATAAACTTAGCCCTGGAAAGCTTTGAAGTTGCTCATAAAAACAGTAGGTACAATTTTGTTTTTATGGTAACACTTGTACATGCTGAAGTGTAAGTGTGCATAGAATGAGCTGACTAAATATTTCGGACAAAGGAAATTTTCATGCTGATATTTGGGTATTCAAACTATTCCACTTGGCATAGACAGCAGGCATCAAAAACAGCTTTCAAGTCCCTCCTGGGATGAGGGGGTACATGATTTTAAGGGATTTCTGCTTTCTGGCATTTTATCTTAATAATAGTCTTCTGTACTCCTAATAAATACTTCTTATTCCTGTAATGATGAGGATTAGAAAAGATACAGAGATCTCAACTCATGGGGGTTGAGTTCCAAAGTCTGTGCAGAAGGTAGAGTATATGATGCAGTTCCACTTTATTTTGAGAAAATAAACTTCAAGTTGAGTTTATTTCATGTTATGAGTCATTTTCATTACATTGTGTCTACCTGCACTTATTCTTTTTGTCTTGGTAAGTGGAAAGAAGATGGGTTTCATCTCCTTAAGTCAATACCAGTTAATTGGTTTACTGTATCTGGTAAATTATATTTACCATAAAACTGATTTTTATAGAAAGTGATATCAGTCTCTTTTACAATTCAGTTTGCTTACGTGGTATGTGTTGGGATGTTTGTGTGCGTGTGTGCGTGTGTGTGTGGTGAGTGTCTGAGTGTATCAAGACATCTTGTTCAAACCTCTGTCAATGCTTGAGTGTGAGGGAGATACAGACATGTCTGGAATTTCTTACACCCTGTGGTAGTGGGTCCAGCAGAAGCCTCATAATAGGAAGACAAAGGAACTTTGTGTGAAAATTCAACCTGCAGGAGGAAGGAGTGTGGCACGGGGCACTTGGCCCAGTAAGAAAGGCTTAGTTGTGGTAGTAGTGGGGACAGACCTGAGGACAGCATGGCATTTTTCACTCAGGTCTGTCTCAGCCCAACCCTTCATGGACTTTTTTCTGACTCCTAGGGAGCAGGGTGGACTGTTTTACTAGAATTTCTGTAAGAGATGTGGCTCAAACAGCACTGCCTTGGTAACCCTTTAAGAGGGGCAACTCAAAAGACAGAATGGGGCAGAAGCTGTGACCATTTGTGCCATGACGCCTGACACAACAGGGGAAGTACCAGCGGGATCAGAATTGTTAATGAGCACATGTGAGGCTCTATCTGGGGACTTCCAGAAATTGGTGAGTGTACAAAGCAGAGAAATTTGAATTATTACTGTTAATGTGACCACATCTGTACCCACAGACAAGTGAGGCTGAGAGAAGATCTGTTTTTACCTCTATTATTAAACATCCCACTGGTAATTATTTATTTACATAACCACTCCCCTACTAAGGCCCTGCAGGCCAGGCCTATATTTTATTCATCTTTGTTTTTCTAGAGTCTAGCCTTTGCCCCTGGTACATAGTAGGGGCTCACCAAGTGGTGGTGCTATTTTGTTTTAAGATGAAGGAGTGATTTCTTTGTTTGTGTTTGTTGATTATGAAAATAACTATCTGAGATATAAAATTATTGGGTGAGGAGGAAGAGGAAGAGGAGAAGGATGGGTTCTGACTTTGTTTCCACCTTTGTAGCATCTTCCTTTACAAGCTCTTGCCCTGGGCACGAATAAAGTAGCAGATAGAGATTCCTGCCTGAGAGGAGAATGCCAAATTAGAAATTGGGGAGGAACCTCAAAATATCCCATTAGATCAGAGCAGTCGTGTTTTTATACAGAGGTTGGATAAAGGAGAAAAGAGTATTTCAGCTAGAGGCTTTGAAGGGCTGACAATGAGTGCAGCACAATATAAAGCTCAGTTTATTGTGTCTGAATGAATGCATTGGCATTTCTAGACTGTAACCTATACATCTGTTTTACGGGGGGAGGGGATCAGTGAGGGAGCCCGAGAGAGACAGAGGTGGGGGGGGAGGGAGAGGGAGGAGGGATTAGGGTTGTAAGAATAGAACCAGTGTGAGGGGCTGAAGAAAGGGATGTTAGCAATGACCCAGCTCAGCCACTTAGACAGCTCTGCCACATTCCTCAGAACAAACAGCTATTAAAATCCAAGTGCACAAAGCCTGTAGCAGGCTTGGTAATGACAAGCTCTGTCAGCACACTGTAATTAACACGGGGTGGTATAATTTATAAGGAATGCACTATACAGTTTAACGCCAGCACAGAGGGGGTAATATCTCTTGTTAGCCTGCAGAATCAAAAGTAGCCTCATCCGTTGATGCCAGCGTCTTTCTTTCCAAATGGGCTTTAATTTATTATTTTTTTTAACTCACAAAAACCTTTGTCACACCAACTTAGTTTTGCGCGAGGCACAAGCGAGCCTTGGAGGTGACCCTTCACCTCCCCTCCCCCTCCCATATTAATCAAGAAGGACAGTCTCAGCAGACTGTCTTTACTGTACATAATTAAGCAGTTCTGAATGCTCAGTGAAACTCAAATGGGATGGCACGGAGCCTGGTAATATGACAGTTAATGGGATGAGACTAGCACTTATTCTGCCTCTATAATAAGCAAAGGCTTTTTGCTGTCCAACTGAGGATGGGAAGAGAAGGAAGCAGTCACAAAAGATAATAACAGTGACAACGTGGGGCTGTTTGGCTCCGCTCTGTACCTTTTATGATTGTCGCCAAAAAGGAAAGTGCACCCGAACTGGAAGGGATTACCTCTTAATTATCCTTGCTTGGTGGCTGCAATAAGCAAAGGCTTTTACTTCTGTATAGCTGTGGATTGGTGTGAGAAGCATTCCCAGAAAATAACTCTAATGGGAAGGTTTATACCTCTTTACTCTTCTTCCTGCCTCCTGCAAGCCTTTAAGCTAGTTGAAATATTGCCTTAATCTTACTTATTTGGTGATACGGATGTTTAAGAAAATGATGTGTTATTTTCCTTTTAGAGGATGGTCAACAAAGGTATGTGTCATAAAGGACCATTTGCTAGGTCTGTGGCTTTCCTCTGCTGACCTGCACACGCACACAAATAGCATCTTTCCTTCCCCTAAAGAAAGAAACTGGGTAACATTACCTTTGAAGCAAGAAAAAATATGGTGACTGAAACCTCCAAAAATGGTTATTTTTAGCTGTATAAGCTTGGTATCACAAATTAAAAAGACTCGTTGGCTTTTTCCATTGAACAACTTGGTAAAAAAAAAAAATCTCTTTGTGCTGTATGAGCTGTGGGAATAGCTGGCATAATGCAGTCATTAAATGATCCGCCAAAGAGAAAACATATCAAACATTCATCTGAGAGGCAGCCATGCAGCACCAGGATTCTGTACTCTTGTGTTAGGAGACATCCCTGGGACGCAGAAATCTAAAGGAACAAAAACTGGCCCTGTATTCAGGAATGAGTCCAAGTGACTACTCTGAATCACTTAGAATGTAATTGTCTATAGAAAGATACTGAAAAGGGATCACTTAGTATTACGGTTTCCAGGGAGGAAGCGGGTGGGGGTGGCCCGACAGTCTAGGATTTGTAAAAAGCTGAGATTTGGAGTTTGGGTTTGTATTTTAGGCTCTGCTGCTGACCTTCTGCGTTTCCTTTAGAAAGTGCCTTGATTTCCTGAAGGATAAAGGAGAAAAACCTCATTCAGTGGTTTGAGGCTTTCAAATGAGAGGGAGTCATCAGTAGCCTGCCTAATCAGCATTCCAAATTCTCTTTCTTTAGGGATTGTGTTATAAGATTAGAGATGCCATTTGGCTCCTGAGACTGTTTTCTCTGGGTTTAGCGGAGAATGCAGGTGTTTTGCTCTAGAAGCTGCGGCTGGAAACAGTGAGAAACACTCTGTTTTGGAAAGGTAACAATTTGAAGAACTGAAAACCTTCACTTCCTTTCCATAAGGACGAACAGAAGTCCTTTCATTCACATCCATCATATTTTATTTCAGATTCAGAAACCTTTTCAGTTCAGCAGAAATCTCAGCATATGTTATCCTGCTCCAAAACAGCAAACGGTGGCTTAAAATACATTCATGCATTTCAAATGCTTGCTCTCAAAACAATATATATATATATATATATATATATGTACACACACACACACATTTCTACTCACATGGCTCCCATTTCAGCAATTTTGTAGTTTTTTCCCCCTTCTTTTCCTTCCCTTTGCTCTAAACTGTGCAAGCATGAAGCACATGTAAAGAGAATTCAAGAGCATTTTGTAATTCTTGAAAGGTTAATTGCACTATTTATAGACCAAACTGTTAAGCAAAAACCCTCTGCATGACCCTTCGGGGTCACCGTAGTAATAGCAACCTCAGTGGAGCCCTGACCAGTCATGAATTACTGTCTGTGATACTGAGAATGCTGACAGTTCAATCACAGCACTGTTTCAATAGAGAACTCCGTATATTTAAAGCGCTGATACTGTTTTCCCTCTAAATGACAGCCTTGACAGATGGGCCAAAAGCACCGCAGACGTTTGAACAAGGAAATAGAGAGGGAGCCTGCTGGAAGCTGGGCTTCACGCAGCCAGCCGAGAATGATGAATAAAGTGTGATTGTGTCTGACAGGTAGTAATATAACTATTCATTCACCATAGCACACCTGGAGCACACTATATTAAATGGTACAAGTTGGAGAGATTCTGGGACCAGAATAGGAAGTGTGAATCCCAGGCTGAGTTTAGGTACAGCAAGACAAGAGGTCAGGGATCAAGCAATATCAACTACCTCAGAGAAGGCTGTAATTAAATTATTTGCTTACTAAAGCGTTTTCACTGACATGTTGCCAGGATCATTACTTCAGCATGTCTGAACCTTTCAAATAAAAGCAGCCTTTCCTCTCTCTCCCTCCCTGACAACTCCAGTTATTTCTTTTCTCATCTGAAGTCTCTTTCTCTTTTGCCGCTGGTGTTGCTGCTGCTCCAAACCATCGTCGGAGAACAGTCGAGAGAAAGGTTGACCGGTCAAAGGGTCATCGTCCCTGGTACAAACAGCCCCTCCTGACCCCAGCGCGGTTCTGCTTGGACCAGGGCATGGAGGCCAGTCATTGAGAGTCACATAACCGGTGGACGTTCGCCCAGGTGCGAAGCAGGAGCTGAGGACCTGACAGGGGGAGAGGGTCGTGTCTGCAGACATTTGCATTTTGCCTGGAAAGTCAGCAAAAACCCTGAGACGCTGCTGACTAGTCAAAGAATCACTTGCAAAGCAAAGCGCAGAATGGGGGTGCAGGGTTCCAAGAGAGTAGGACTTTTGTTCAGAACTTGTGACCTCTTCTCCAACCTTCCACTGCACACATGGCTAAATATTTCTCCACTTGCCTTAGCATTAATTTCTAATTACCATGTCTGACTGTCATGTTCTGAAAGCTTTATTCCCAGGAAGTATTGTCGCATCATAAAACAAGATTGAGCACGCTCTCAAATCTGCCATTTTAACTTTACTTACGTGTGTCTTATATATAATAACACCTACAGGAGGAACGTAAAACATCAGAGCTTAGATAGTGCTCTATTTTATAATGTGTGTGTTTGTGTGTGTGTGAGAGAGAGAGAGAGAGAATATACACACAAATTGTGTGATTAGAGGCTCCCTAATAAACAAGGAGCCTGTATTGGGCCCTAGCTTGTTTCTAAGATCCTTGGGAAAGGAAACACTTGGTGGTGGCTTTTACATGGGCGAATGTTCATCAACTGCCGCCTCAGATTAGTTGTGCTTGTCACTTCCTTTATTCACAGGACCCCGTGAAGTCCAGGAAGGTTACACTGCTGCCATGGCTGTACTATTTGGAGGGTCCCTCTGGGAGCCGAGATGCTGGTCACTTTTGTCTCCCCGCATTCCATTTTCTCTTCTTGTCTTTGTGGCTGATTTGGCTGGTCTGAAGCTGATTCCCTGACAGCAGGGTCACTGCCTATGCAGAAAGCTCTGTGTACCCGACTTCACCATTTTAGCTTTTCCTTTCTCATGAAAATCACATTTTTAAGAGGTGGAGTTTTCTTTTCCCAGCCTACTTCAGGGTGAAACTGTGGGCTTGACACTTAGAAAGGATTTTGCATGTGACCTCTCTGATTAGCTATGGAAAACAACGATCAGTTAGAAGTCCCCCCGCCCCAGCCCTGACAAGCCAGGTTTTTTGTCTCCTTCACACCCTTCTTCTCCAACTGGTATTCCACAGCTCTTTTGAAATCCTGTTGGTTACTGGGTTATGGACATATCTTTTTCTGTGTCTTCATCTGTATCTACAAATCTATATATATTTTATCTGTGTCATCTCAAGAAAGAATATTTAACAGCTGTTGGCTCTAATCTGGCCTCAAAAGAGTGCATTTTTGGGAACTAGGCAAAGTGCAGAATCCTATCTGGCAGGTCTCTTAAGAGAACTCAATTGAAAACTTACAGTAAAACTTCACTTTTTTTTTTTTTTTTTTTTTTTTTTTTTTACTTCTCAGTAAGATTTTTCCTCCCCATTAGTCTTCCTTGTGGGCGTTTAGTATATATACTTTTAAAAGCATAAACCAAATGTTTCTCCAAATGCCTCTCTGCCTTCTTTTTAAGTGGACTCTAGTGTATGTAGTGAATTGAGCACAGTCATTGTGTGGCCTTGTATCTAATGCATATCCTTTTAAACTCTAGTTGAGAGGCTGCACAATGCTTAGTGCTGCCAATAAGGGGAAAGGGACTGTTTTGCAAAATAAGCAAATTGGATTATCCAGTGTATAAATAGGCACTCAGTCTTTTTTTCCCATGTAAATCAGGAAAAGCAATTTGCTTGTGTAGAAAAAACCAGCACCACTACTCACACCTCCCCCATCTTGGCTGGCATTGGGAGTTCATTATAGGTGAGGAAAAGGAATTTGTTAGCACCCATACGGGCTGGAGACAGTAATTAACTAATTTGTTTCCATTTTTCTGCAGTTTAAACATAGGTATTATGAAAAATATTCTTTTGAATAACCCAAAATCTTTTGTGTTACATTCATATTAAGACAATAAAATGAACAACTGGGTTTCTAGATTCTTCAGGCTCCGTTAAAGAAAAAAAACTACATGCAAATTTGCCCAATAACTTATAACTTGTGATTAGTGAGAGTCAGACTTAGGCATCATGAAGATGAATTAAACTTGGTTTCTTTTAAGAAACAGTGGGTCAGGGTTGCCATGGTGTAAATTGGGCATTATTTGAAATGAGATGCCATATCACTTCATTTGTGCATTGAAGAAAATTGCTGATTTTTAAGAACAGTTTTCATCTTTTTAGAGTAAACCTGAAATTTAGTCAAAATTAGTATTAGCAATTGAATGGTCTTGGACACCATGCTGGTTAGGGCTCCTTTAATTATGGCTAAAAAGGTGAAATTATAGCATAGTAGAGCTAAGAGAAACTTAGCAGTCATTTTTCCCTCTTCTTCTTCTAAGCGTGAAGGGCCAAGCTCAAAGTTATAATGCTGCATGGTGGTTGGAACAAGCCAGCACCCACGTCTGCGACGTCTCTGTGGACTGCAGCGACGAAGAGATGAGCCACAAATTACCAACCTATCCAGAGAAATGTTACACACAATGGCTACAGAAAACAGTTTAAAATGTTTAGTTAGGAGTTTGCTTAAAATGTATAAGGAGCCTACGTTATGATCCATACTTATTCTCACCTGCCTTCTCTTTTAACCATGTCACAGTTGGGCATTTTTTTTTTTTTTTTTTTTTTTTTTTTTTTTTTGCAATATGCGGGCCTCTCACTGTTGTGGCCTCTCCCGTTGCGGAGCACAGGCTCCAGACGCGCAGGCTCAGCGGCCATGGCTCACGGGCCCAGCCTCTCTGCGGCATGTGGGATCTTCCCGGACCGGGGCATGAACCCGTGTCCCCTGCATCGGCAGGCGGACTCTCAACCACTGCGCCACCAGGGAAGCCCTGGGCATTTGTTTTTTTATTCTTTCTTTTTTAAAAAAATTTTCATTGAAATATAGTTGATTTACAATGTCATATTTCAGGTGTACAGAAAAGTGATTGAGCTATATGTGTGTGTGTATATATATATATATATAAAATATATAAATTCTTTTTTTTACATTCTCTTCCATCATAGGTTATTACAAGATATTGAGTATAGTTCCCTGTGCTATACAGTAGGCCCTTTTTGGTTATCTATTTTATATAGAGTAGTGTGTGTATGTTATCCCAACCTCCTAATTTATCCCTCCCCCCACCCCCACTTTTTATTCTTTCTATTCTTCCATCCCATTTGTCTGGTTGTCAGTCCTGGGTAGCTAAGCACAAAAAAATGAGGAAAAAAAACATTGAAGTTTCTAAACAGGTGATCTTCAAAAAAAAAAAAGAGAGAGAAGAAGAAAAGAGAGTGAGTATGGGGTGTAGGACAGATGTATAAATTATTAATCTTTGTATTCTTATTTATGGTACATGGCTAGCTTGCGTAGGTTTTCTAATCTCCATTGCAGAATTTAACGTAGGTAAAGCCCACGGCAGCTCTAAGTATTCTGTATGTGAACACCAATTAGGGATGCTTCCTGGCCGCCTCTCTCATTGTGCTGCCCCTCATGTGTGATGTCTTGAGCAGTATTTGTAATCAAAGATTATGACTGGTGCACACAGTTCTGAGGAAGTGGTGTTTATAGCACTCCCCACATCAAGGGCAGCGGCCTCTGAAGCAAACCATGGTGTCCCCAGGCAGAATGAAGTCAGGACTATAAAAACAAACTGAGCAGACAGCCAATAAAAAGGCAAAATCACATCTCTCCATAGTTTTAATTTACGGGGGCAAATTATAGGGGATAAACTGAAAAAAAAAACAGATTTAATGAGGCATTTTGCTTAATATTGTATTTTAAAGTGCAAATGGCATGCTTGTAATGGGGGAGAGAGAACGGGGGAAAAACTGGTAAAAGAGCGTTGTGCTAAAGCCTGCAGGTAAATATTAGGCTTAAAGATGAAAAGCTGCGTTTTGGAAAAGTGTTATTGATTGGAATTTTCTCTGCAAGTACCATTTTAGGACACATCTATAGGATTTATTCCATACAATAGAGGCTTGCAGTCACCGTGTCAGGATCCGCCTTGCTTGGGCATCAGACTTCAATTAGATAATGACCATGGCAGGGAGTGAATAGCCAGAGAGTCATTCATCTTCCTCTGTACATGACACAGTGTAACGGGTGTTTCTGACAATCAGTGCACATTGAATTAGGTCATTGCTGAGTTTGTCGGGCTTTGAAAGAGTCTGTGCATTTACATGTGATGATTTCACCAGCCCTTTTCTCTTCCCTCTCCCTCTTTGCAAACAGTATCTATTGTTCGGGAGCCCATATTGTAGTGGGGATCTGAATTTATGTCCACGGATTATAAGCAAGGGTTGCCACCACAGTCCATAATCAGCTCATGAGCATTCTGCTCATGTGAGCCTGGGTGAATACAATTTTCAATGCCCTAATGTGACAGGTAATCATAAATTAGTATTTGCTTTAAAACAACAGCAGAGTACACAGCCTGCATGCTTAAGGAGAATGACTCAGTAAGTAGTCCAGCTCTGTAATGAAGTGGGAGCTCATTAAACAGATGCTATCTATTTCACTGAGCAGTACAAGCAGCAAACAAACCAAATGGAAATGTTTCAACAGAACACTGCAGTCAACCAGGACAAGTTCAGGTTCATTAGCTGTGGCACCATCTATAGGAATTAGTCACAGTAATAATTAAATAGTTGCTTGCTAATTTATCATTTTACATTTGCTACTACATTTGCATAATGTGTTGTGTCCCCTCCCTCATCTCTGGTTACATTAAAATGCCCTCATCTGCATGTAAAAACTGAAAACTGTGTGATTAAAAAAAAAGGCATCAGAAGCACCCATATTTGGCAGTTGGCTGGTGATA
Source organism: Hyperoodon ampullatus (assembly GCF_949752795.1). NCBI lineage: Eukaryota > Metazoa > Chordata > Mammalia > Artiodactyla > Ziphiidae > Hyperoodon > Hyperoodon ampullatus. The sequence goes on along the minus strand of NC_136917.1, from coordinate 73,120,171 downwards.
ACCTTGTTGTTTGCTTCAAATATTTAAGCTGTGTCTCTAATATTGGCGTCGTGTCACTTTAACAGGCTGGCTGCACTTAGGAGGCTATCCTGGGAGGAGAGAAAGACCCAGATCTGTCTTTAAGCAACTAGGTGGTGAGTTGGGTGAAGTAGGAACTCAGCAGCCAGTATTGCTAAATTAACCTGCTGTTAGAAAGAGCTTGGCATGCAACTCTGTAATTTCAATGTCCAAAAATAACAAAGCCATGGAGTGAGCCTTAATGCCATACAGCGACCAGGAATGGTTGCTCTGTGGGTTCCCTGGGGCCGTGTTGAGATGATCTGTCCTAATTGAGAAACAAAGTCATATGGTCTCTTTCATGTGAAGCACAGTCACTTAAAGCTGATGGAAAGTACCAAATTTCACTAGTTACAGAAGGATTTAGGCTCTTAGAGGGAGCTACTCAAAACCGTAGTGATCAGCACTAAAATGTCCATGAAACCACAGGATTCAGGGGGCGAGGGACGGGGAGATTGTGGGGAGGGGGGGTCGGGATGGGGCAGGGGGAGCCAAATTAGAACTAGAGAGAGATGCTGCTTCTTATATATGGTGTCTGGGTTTGCGTTGGTTGATGAGGTGGTGATAAATTATTCAGTGGAACAACACAGAACAAAGACAATTTTTCAGGGTTTTCATTAATTATCCCTCATTGTTATTGATATGAGGTCCCTTTATAATGTAAAACAAATTACTGAATACTTTCTTTGTGTTCTTAATTCTCTTTCTCAGGGAACTCGGGTTTCACTAGCAGCCTAGAAATTGTGTTTTGGGTTGGAATAGTGATCTGCAAAGCTAGGGATTCCTGAGAGACAGAAACCAAGAGTGAGGCAGACACCAAAAGCAAATTTTACTTCTTGTGTCTGTTTGATCAAAGTTGGAGCACAGACAGAGAACATAGTCTTTTCTCCCCTCTTCATCTTTGTTGTGACCATTTGGAAACCCCATCTTTTTAGCAGTGTAAACTGATGAGGTATTCTGAGATTTTAAAATCCTTGTGAGCGTGTGTGTCTAAAATCTACCTTCTTGGTGTGCTGTGAGAGAAGGTGAAGACATTTGGAGAACATTAGTGGCCAATTAAAAATGAAGATGTGTAAACTGAGGAGAGACGAGAAGCACATTATGTTTATGATAGAACAAACAGGCAGTGGAAACTGCCATTCAGTTTGTTGGCAAGGGCCATTAGAGCTTTCTCAGGAAATCAAAACATACGCCTCGTTGTAAAGAGTCTCAGAATATGCATATTGCCTCTGTTTTGTCAGTAAATTTAGGGTAGTAGAACATGAATTTTTAAAAAATGGTAAAAAATTCATAGAGCGGTCATTCAAACATTTTATCTGTTCAGCAGCATCTTTTCCTTTCAGGAATCATCGCTCCTTTCCTTTGCACAGAGAGGCTAAAAAGCCCATGGTCTCGTATCCCAATCCCCAGGGGTAGGCACACTACCTGGGCTGGTCACCAGAGTAGTCCATTCCCTGGCCCCAGTGATTGGCTTAGGGATGGTCACATGACCCAACAGGCCAATTAGAACCTTTCCTGAGAGTTTTGCTGGAGCTTTTGGAAAGTCCATTTCCTTGGGGACTGCTACCTATAAAGTTTTGAGCTGCCATGAGCTATCCTTAACCCTGTGTGGAAAGGACTTTTCTGAAAATGCATCCAATATGGAGAAAAACCAAAAGGAGAGACAGAGAAATGAGTGAGCCAATATTTTTTTCTCCTTTCTTAAGCCATTTTGTGACTATTTGCTAGGACTTGTAACTGGAAGAGTCCTGAATAACATAACATACTTACCCAAACCTTCATTTTATGATGGAAACTGAGGCACAGTTGGTAGAAATGCATCGTCTATTAACTTGTAGCCCAGTCCCTTTTTCTCTTGTGCTGAAATCAGCATATTTTAGATTAGTTCTTTGGTCTGAATGAGTCCTTGTAAGTAATTTAGTGACTACTTATAATATGAAATAGTATTATCTCATATTATAGTAATCAGTAAAAATATCTATAATAATACTAAACAAAGATGTAGTATTTGAAGCAACATATTCTTGGGGTCATTTTCAGAAAACCAAATCTTCCCTGTCCTTAGCTCAAACTCATCTTCAACATCCTCAAACTGGCTTCTGCCCTTTTCATGCCATCTTTATCTCCTTAACTTCTCAGCCTGACTCAGAGCTGTCTTCCTCCAGAAGACTTCTCCATTTCCACAGCCTTGGGGAGCCAATCCACCTATTGTGTGGTTCATCATTTCCTTCTACGTCTTATCACACTTGTTGCTTTACATTTCCCCCCCTGTGTTTATTTGACTACTATCAGTTCCCTCTACCACTAGACTTAAGCTCTTTGAGGGCAGTAATTGTATTTGCTTTTCTCCACCGCAGTGTATCCCCAGACTTACATAGTACTTAGAACAATCAGGAGATATATCTATATAGATATAGCTACATCTGTCTAGCTAGCTAGCTAGCTAGCTGTCTGTCTGTCTGTCTATAATGAATAACTATGTTATGATAAGAGATATATTTGGTCTTTGTCCTTGGTTCCTGGGACAGTGATCCTAAAACCCATGGAATTTCCTTAGTGATAAGAGTGTCTTTTGTTATTTTTAAGGAGCCTCCTTTGATCATATCTGAGTTTATGTTAATGAGATGACTTAAGATGGGGCCCCTATATACTCTCAAGATGGAAGTCCTGGGATTAGTAAGTCCAAGTGATTAGAACGTTGGAATTTTCAGCCCCACTCACCCAGCTCGAAGAAGGGGAGAGGGTCCTGAAAATTAAGGTCTGTAAGAACTCTTGAACAATGAGATTTTATGAACTTCCAAATTGATGAACATATCGATGTGCTGGGAGGGTGGTGCACCCCAACTCCACACAGACAGAAGCTCCTGTGCTCAGGGCCTTTCCAAACCTTACCCTATGTACCTCTTCATCTGGCTGTTTATTTGTAGCCTTTTATTAAACTGTTACACATAAATAAAATGTCTTCCTGAGTTCTGTGAGCTGTTCTAGTAAATTACTGAACCTGAGGAGGGGGTCCTGGGAACCTCCAATTTATAGCCAGTTAGTCAGAAGGTGACTTGGGTCTGGTGACTAGTATCTGAAGTGGGTACAGTCTTGTGGGACTTGATCTTTAACCTGTAGGATCTGTGCTAACTTGGGGTAGTATCAGAATTGAACTGAATTCTTGGATAAAAACTTGGTGTCAGAGAATTAGAGTATTGGTTGGTGTCAGAGAAAACACCCCCAACAGCCTGATCACATAAAATTTCTAGATGAAAATCAATAAGCTACAATTGATGTTTTATTAAACAAGTTTTACATTTTTCAAATATGGTTAATAACTACACTGTGATTCAAATAACTGCACTGTGATTCAAATAACCGCACTGTGATAATGGTGATCTTTTGAATGCCAAAGTTTAGTTAATATGCAACTTGGGAGATATTGATGGGCAATGTCAGTGATATTTTATAATAGTTGCTGTAAGACAGATCAACTATCTCGAAGTAAGAAGGCTTGAAGGATGCTACTAACTCAACCTCCGGCTGGGTGAATATTCTAGGAAATAGAATTGGCATTGATCTGAGTGTTTTTTTACTGAATTTTTAAAAAGGTCACTTCAAATAACTAACCTTTACTTCCTAAGAAAATATATAAGGTTACTTGATTAGAGCTAAAGAGTAACTTATTTTGACTGTTTGGTTGAAAGAACAGGCAAGGAGTTTGGAAGGCCTGAAGTGTGTTTAAGCTTAGGCTTAGTTCTGGCAGTGCTATAGTTCTAAGTTTCCCATTCATAAAATTTGGATTAATATTGCCTTACTATCACTTCCTATATCTTCACGGATATTAGGAAAATAAGTTGGCCTTTAGCAATAATTTTAACTTCAAATTAAAGATAACCAGTGAATACAGAATGTTTTATTCTCCTTTGTCTGTCTCTGCCACCACATGACAACTATGCACTAGAAGAATAGAAGTTCTGTTTAGATTCTAAAAATGTGATTGAGGGGCATAAAATTCCTTCTCCACCTTACTTGGAATGTTGCTTCTGAGGACACTCCAGTGACTGTCATACTGAATCAACACCTTGGTTAAGTCCCTTATCTTTCCCTAGTTCAGGACTCTAATCATAAGATGGGATAGGACCATATTAAGGGGAATTTCCATGCAGTATGTGTTGTGCTGGGAGTGGTGAGTTAGCATTTGAAAAATAAATTAATAAGTAAATAAATTGATAAATTAAATAAAAATAAATAAATTGAATGATGATTGACTACAAAGCACAGCACCACTTGTACTGGATAGAATCAAATATTATTTTATCTTAAGGGCCAGGGTCTTGCAGTCCCTGCCAAGTTTCCTTAGTACTAATTTAGGGCCCATTTGAGAGAATAAGAGAAAGCACTAGAGCAGTGGTCATGATTAATATCTTGAACAGTTATATATGACTGGAAGGATGGAAATACCTTCATCATTCTTGGTCTGGTTATATGTTTTCATTTTTAATCATCTCCAAATGCTTCTTTTTTTTTTTTAAGAAACTACATTTATTGGTCTCATAAGAGGTATATAATATGGTGATAATCACCACTTTTGACAGATCTAAATTCTCTAAATAGCTGACATTTAATCTATAGGCTGTGAATTCAGTCATCATTGCCAAAGAGAAATCAGCAAATTGAAGGAAGGTAGAGCATCTTTAACTGGTCAGTTAGTTTAACTGAACTAGGGACACAATTTAATCTTCTTTTGTTGGGGGAAAAATATTTCCATTGAAGAATTTGCATGAGTACTTTATAAACATTTCTAGACCAGGAATTTTGGAAGGAGACAATTAGACTTGATATCATTAAATACATTTAGTAACTGGTCAAGTATTTTACAGGTCTGAAAGTACTTCCTACTTAGAAACCTGGTTCTACTTTTATGAAACAAATTCATGCAAGAAAGAGTCTGCACACATAGTGGGTGGGTTCATGTCTAGTAGTGCATTTCAAAACATGAACAAACCATGTGCAAGATAAGCCACTATTGACTACACTTTCTTATCTGCAATCTGTATTATTTTCTTGGTGCTTTCACACAGCAAATATCTTTACCTGCAATTTGCCTAATGGCTAATGTATTTTTTTGTAAGTGCAAAATTTGCATAGTAACCCTGTGATTTAGTTCTCTATTTTTCCATTTATTGAACTTAAGTGCTTTGAAAAGTTTGCAGTGATGATTATTTGGATGTGATCAGTTTTATATTAATCAGGTATGATGCCTATGCAAGCAGTTTGAATTCCTAATTCTCTTAATTATATTCGTTATAGATTATGAAATTGCCTCATTTGATAATTTTACTTTGAGACCATGTTGAAAAATAACTAGGATGATCCATTCTGTTTAATACCTTCCCTTTAGTAAATTATTAGAATAAAATGATAACCAATAATAACTCAGAAGATATCTAAGATGATTCTGTTTATTGAAGTCATGTGTTTGTCCTCACTTAGAAAAAAATATCTCACTTGTTCAGGATTGATATCTCACTCCATTTGATTGATTGATTGATAGATATAGATGGATGGATGGATAGATATTGGCGACTGAATTTTTGAGTTACCCAGCGACATAGAACTTCTTTGCTTTGATAGCATATTACTGCTCTCTCTGTTTACCTTTAGAGGGTGACTTATATGTGAATATATTCCAGAGGAAAATCAATGTCTCCATTTCTTTGGCCAAGTTTTGTAATGTCATTTCTTGTTCCTTAAAAAAAGCCATGAATTACCTAATGTCCCAAGAAAGAAGATGGAGCTTTTGGTCTTAAGATGTCATCTGAAAGACCCTAGCCAATCAATTTTGTGCTACCCAAGTTATCTGCCTTCAAAGGGTGAAGGACTGAGTTGAAGCTTTTGAGATTGGAATCTCTGGTTCCAGGGAAACTTGAGTATTTTGACCCTGAGGTCTCTACTGCTAAGCCAGTCCTCTAGCATCTGACAGGTCATATTTGTTGAATTCCATAACCTTGACCCTGGTCCTGTTCCCCTGTGAAATGTGTCATCATTTTTGTTTACTCCTAAAATGCGTAGCACATGAGGCAAAATATATCTGCTTCTCAGTAGCAGTCAAGCCACAGGAATTCTGAAACTTGGGTGACTGACATGGCATTTTCAAGGTGCCAGATGTGTCTACATTAATAGCTTTCACATGGCAAGTCTGTCTAACCTCACAGTACAAGCCTTTTGTAGCAGTTATTGGCAATTTTTATATACATGTAGGTGACTTTTCCAAATACACTGGATTTCAGTTCCTTAACTTCCTTTCTTCCAATTATCTTGACCACTACCCTAATTCACTTCAAGGGGGGATACTGGAGAATGTCTCATTATCAATATGTACCACTTTTCCACATTCACAATTTGAAGACTCTCCCTCTCCAACTATAGCCTACTATCTTTCAACTTCACTCCTTCTGGTACCATGACTGCAAAAAATATTTTCTCTCCAGGACCTATTGCCCACTGTTCCTTCCATTTCATGATCCTTCACTTGCCCTCTTATGTCCTTATTTGCATCCTCAATTAGATTAGGTTGTGTGGTCCACCCTTAGAATCATCCTTTGCATACATGCTCAACTCCCTTCAACTTCTTACTTTGCATAATCACCTAGCAAAGCCCCATCCCTCGTTACATCCAACTCTGACTAATCCAAGCCGGCACCTGTTCATCTAAACCTGCCTTGGAGAAAAAACAAGCAAACTACTATGCTTCCTATTGTCACTTTAAATTCATGCCATCTCAAGTTGGTTCTGAGTGCTACTTGGCAATCCTACTGCATTTCATTCTCCCACTTCATGGACGGCTGTTTTATACCTTTCTTCCTTACAGTTACAACTCTCACTTCCCTATTATCACTATCATCTGTGAACTGTGTTTTCTATTTATCTGAGAAAACAGAGGCAGAGTATTTCTTTGAGCCCCTACCACTATGTCATTCCACCTACCAGCATCTGTGCCTGTATACTCTGCTTTCCATGCTATTATTATGGATGAAATGTCCTTCCTCTCCCATTCTTCCATTTGCGGACCAGATTCCATTCCTTGTCATTCATTATTTCAGAATTCTCCTACTATTTCTCTTGCATCACCATTCTTTACCCTCTATATTCGGTTGGTCACTTACATCAGCACATACTATTCTTTTAAATTTAATTTTTGTTTTATACTATAGTTGATTTACAATGTTGTGTTAGTTTCAGGTGTACAGCAAAGTGATTCAGTTATACATATATATATATCCATTCTTTTTAAGATTGTTTTTCCATATTACATATAGATTCTTTTTCCATATTAAAGAAAATTGGGTAGAATTCCCTGTGCTATACAGTACATCCTTGTTGATTATCTATTTTATTTTATTTTTTAAACATCTTTATTGGAGTATAATTGCTTTACAATGTTGGGTTAGTTTCTGCTGTATATCAGTGTATCAGCTATGTGTACACATATATCCCCATATGCCCTCCCTCTTGCATCTCCCTCCCACCCTCCCTATCCCACCCCTCTAGGTGGTCAAAAAGCATCAAGCTGACCTCCCTGTGCTATGCAGCTTCTTCCCACTAGCTATCTAGTTTACATTTGGTAGTGTATATATGTCAATGCCATTCTCTCACTTCGTCCCAGCTTACCCTCCCCACTCCCTGTGTACTCAAGTCCATTCTCTATGTCTGCGTCTTTATTCCTGTCCTACCCATAGGTTCTTCAGAACGTTTTTTTTTTTTTTTAGATTCCATGTATATGTGTTAGCATATGGTACTAGTTTTTCTCTTTCTGACTTCATGCTGTATGACAGACTCTAGGTCCATCCACCTCACTACAAATGACTCAATTTTGTTTCTTTTTATGGCTGAGTAATAATCCATTTTATATATGTGCCACATCTTCTTTATCCATTCATCTGTCGAGGGACACTTAGGTTGCTTCCATGTCCTGGCTATTGTAAATAGTGCTGCAGTGAACATTGTGCTACATGACTCTTTTTGAATTATGGTTTTCTCAGGGTATATGCCCAGTAGTGGGATTGCTGGGTCATATGGTAGTTCTATTTTTAGTTTTTTAAGGAACCTCCATACTATTCTCCATAGTGTCTGTATCAATTTACATTCCCACCAACAGTGCAAGAGGGTTCCTTTTCTCCACACCCTCTCCAGCATTTATTTTTTTTAGATTTTCTTTGCCTTATCATTTAATATCTATATTTTAATGTATTGAATAGTTCTCTACTTTTGACTATTATTTTTTTAAAAAATACATGTTTTTTTAACATCTTTATTGGAGTATAATTGCCGTACAGTGGTGTGCTAGTTTCTGCTTTACAACAAAGTGAATCAGTTATACATATGTTCCCATATCTCTTCCCTCTTGAGTCTCCCTCCCTCCCACCCTCCCGATCACAGAGCTGATCACCCTGTGCTATGCAGCTGCTTCCCACTAGCTATCTATTTTACGTTTGGTAGTGTATATATGTCCATGCCACTCTCTCACTTTGTCACAGCTTACACTTCCCCCTCCCCCGTCCTCAAGTCCATTCTCTAGTAGGTCTGCGTCTTTATTCCCATCTTGCCCCTAGGTTCTTCATGCCCATTTTTTTTTTTTTTTAGATTCCATATATATGTGTTAGCATACGGTATTTGTTTTTCTCTTTCTAACTTACTTCACTCTGTATGGCAGACTCTAGGTCCATCCACCTCACTACAAATAACTCAATTTCGTTTCTTTTTATGGCTGAATAATATTCCATTGTATATATGTGCCACATCTTCTTTATCCATTCATCTGTTGATGGACATTTAGGTTGCTTCCATGTCCTGGCTATTGTCAATAGAGCTCAATGAACATTTTGGTACATGACTCTTTTTGAATTATGGTTTCCTCAGGGTATATGCCCAGTAGTGGGATTGCTGGGTCATATGGTAATTCTATTTTTAGTTTTTTAAGGAACCTCCATACTGTTCTCCATAGTGGCTGTATCAATTCACATTCCCACCAACAGTGCAAGAGTGTTCCCTTTTCTCCTCACCCTCTCCAGCATTTATTGTTTCTAGATTTTTTGATGACGGCCATCCTGACCGTTTTGAGATGATATCTCATTGTAGTTTTGATTTGCATTTCTCTAATGATTAATGATGTTGAGCATTCTTTCATGTGTTTGTTGGCAATCTGTATATCTTCTTTGGAGAAATGTCTATTTAGGTCTTCTGCTCATTTTTGGATTGGGTTGTTTGTTTTTTTGTTATTGAGCTGCATGAGCTGCTTGTAAATTTTGGAGATTAATCCTTTGTCATTTGCTTCATTTGCAAATATTTTCTCCCATTCTGTGGGTTGTCTTTTCATCTTGTTTATGGTTTCCTTTGCTGTGCAAAAGCTTTGAAGTTTCATTAAGTCCCATTTGTTTATTTTTGTTTTTATTTCCATTTCTCTAGGAGGTGGGTCAAAAAGCATCTTGCTGTGATTTATGTCATAGAGTGTTCTGCCTATGTTTTCCTCTAAGAGATTCATAGTGTCTGGCCTTACATTTAGGTCTTTAATCCATTTTGAGTTTATTTTTGTGTATGGTGTTTGGGAGCGTTCTAATTTCATTCTTTTACATGCAGTTGTCCAGTTTTCCCAGCACCACTTATTGAAGAGACTTTTATCCATTGTATAGCCTTGCCTCTTTGTCATAGATTAGTTGACCATAGGTGCATGGGTTTATCTCTGGGCTTTCTATCCTGTTCCATTGATCTATGTATCTGTTTTTGTGCCAGTACCATATTGTCGTGATTACTGTAGCTTTGTGGGATAGTCTGAAGTCTGGGAGCGTGATTCCTCCAGCTCTATTTTTCTTTCTGAAAATTGCTTTGGCTATTCGGGGTCTTTTGTGTTTCCATACAAATTGTGAAAATTTTTGTTCTACTACTGTGAAAAGTGCCATTGGTAGTTTGATAGGAATTGCATTGAATCTGTAGATTGATTTGGGTAGTATACTCATTTTCACAATGTTCATTCTGTCAATCCAAGAACGTGGTGTATCTCTCCATCTGTTTGTATCATCTTTAATTTCTTTTGTCAGTGTCTTATAGTTTTCTGCATACAGGTCTTTTCTGTCCTTAGGTAGGTTTATTCCTAGGTATTTTATTCTTTTTGTTGCAGTGGTAAATGGGAGTGTTTCCTTACTTTCTCTTTCAGATTTTTCATCATTAGTGTATAGGAATGCAAGAGATTTCCATGCATTAATTTTGTATCCTGCTACTTTACCAAATTCTTTGATTAGCTGTAGTAGTTTTCTGGTGACATCTTTAGGATTCTCTATGTATAGTATCATGTCCTCTGCACACACTGACAGTTTTACTTCCTTTCTGATTTGAATTCCTTTTATTTCTTTTTCTTCTCTGATTGCTGTGGCTAAAACTTCCAGAACTATGTTGAATAATAGTGGTGAGAGTGGTCAACCTTGTCTTATTCCTGATCTTAGTGGAAATGGGTTCAGTTTTTCACCTTTGACAATGATGTTGGCTGTGGGTTTGTCATATATGGCCTTTATTATGCTGAGGTAAGTTACCTCTGTACGTACTTTCTGGAGAGTTTTTATCATAAATCGGTGTTGAATTTTGTCGAAAGCTTTTTCTGCATCTATTGAGATGGTCATATGTTTTTTCTCCTTCAATTTGTTAATATGGTTTATCACATTGATTGATTTGTGTATATTGAAGAATCCTTGCATTCTTGGGATAAACCCCACTTGATCACCGTATATGATCCTTTCAATGTGTTGTTGGATTCTGTTTGCTAGTATTTTGTTGAGGATTTTTGCATCTATATTCATCAGTGGTATTGGCCTGTAGTTTTCTTTTTTTGTGACCTCTTTGTCTGGTTTTGGTATCAGGGTAATGGTGGCCTTGTAGAATGAGGTTGGGAGTGTTCCTCCATCTGCTATATTTTGGGAGAGTTTGAGAAAGATAGGTGTTAGCTCTTCTCTAAATGTTTGATAGATTTCGCCTGTGAAGCCATCTGGTCCTGGGCTTTTGTTTGTTGGAAGATTTTTAATCGCAGTGTCAATTTCAGTGCTTGTGATTGGTCTGTTTATATTATCTATTTCTTCCTGGTTTAGTCTCCGAAGGTTATGCTTTTCTAAGAACATGTCCATTTCTTCCAGGTTGTCCATTTCATTGGTATATCGTTTCTTGTAATAAATCTCTCATGATCCTTTGTATTTCTGCAGTGTCAGTTGTTACTTATCCGTTTTCATTTCTCAGTCTGTTGATTTGAGCCTTCTCCCTTTTCTTCTTGATGAGTCTGGCTAATGGTTTATCAATTTTGTTTATATTCTCAAAGAACCAGCTTTTACTTTTATTGATCTTCGCTATCGTTTCCTTCATTTCTTTTTCATTTATTTCTGATCTGATCTTTATGATTTCTTTCCTTCTACTAACCTTGGGTTTTTTGTTCTTCTTTCTCTAATTCCTTTAGGTGTAAGGTTAGGTGTGTTTATTTGAGATGTTTCTTGTTTCTTGAGGTAAGATTGTATTGCTATAAACTTCCCTCTTAGAACTGCTTTTGATGCATCCCGTAGGTTTTGGGTCATCGTGTGTTCATTGTCATTTGTTTCTCAGTATTTTTAAATTTCCTCTTTGGTTTATTCAGTGATCTCTTGGTTATTTAGTAGCATATTGTTTAGTCTCCATATGTTTCTATTTTTTACAGTTTTTTCCCTGTAATTGATTTCTAGTCTTACAGTGTTGTTGTTGGAAAAGATACTTGATATGATTTCAATTTTCTTAAATTTACCAAGGTCTGATTTGTGACCCAAGATATGATCTATCCTGGAGAATGTTCCATGAGCACTTGAGAAGAAAGTGTATTCTGTTTCTTTTGGATAGGAATGTCCTATAAATATCAATTAAGTCCATTCTGTTTAATGTGTCATTTAAAGCTTGTGTTTCCTTATTTATTTTCATTTTGGATAATCTGTCCATTGGTGAAAGTGGGGTGTTAAAGTCCCCTACTATTAGTGTGTAACTGAGAATTTTTCCTTTTATGGCTGTTAGCATTTGTCTTATGTATTGAGGTGCTCCTATGTTGGGTGCATAAATAGTTACAATTTTCATATCTTCTTCTAGGATTGATCCCTTGATCATTATGTAGTACCCTTCTTTGTCTCTTGTAATAGTCTTTCTTTTAAAGTCTCCTTTTTCTGATATGAGAATTGCTACTCAACTTTCTTTTGATTCCCATTTGCATGGAATATCTTTTTCCACCCTTTCATTTTCAGTCTGTATGTGTCTCTAGATCTGAAGTGGGTCTCTTGTAGACAGCATATATACGGGTCTTGTTTTTGTATACATTTAGCCAGTCTGTGTCTTTTGTTTGGAGCATTTAATCCATTTACATTTAAGGTAATTATCTAGATGTATGTTCCTATTACCATTTTCTTAATTGTTTTGGGTTTGTTGTTGTAGCTCTTTTCTTTCTCTTGTTTTTCCTACCTAAATAAGTTCCCTTAGCATTTATTGTAAAGCTGGTTTGGTGGTCCTGAATTATCTTAGCTTTTGCTTATTTATAAAGGCTTTCATTTCTCTGTCGAATCTCAGTGAGATCCTTGTTGGGTAGAGTAATCTTGGGTTGTAGGTATTTCTCTTTCATCACTTTAAATATGTACTGCCACTGGCTTGCAGAGTTTCTGCTGAAACATCAGCTGTTAACCTTATGGGGATTCCCTTGTAGGTTATTTGTTGCTTTTCCCTTGCTGCTTTTAATATTTTTTCTTTGTATTTAATTTTTAATAGTTTTATTAATATGTGTCTTGGCATGTTTCTCCTTGGATTTATTTGGATGGGACTCTCTGCGCTTCCTGGACTTGATTGACTATTTCCTTTCCCATATTAGTGAAGTTTTCAACTATAATCTCATCAAATATTTTCTCAGTCCATTTATTTTTCTCTTCTTTTCTGGGACCTCTAAAATTTGAATGTTGGTGCATTTAATGTTGTCCCACAGGTCTCTGAAACTGTCCTCAATTCTTGTCATTCTTCTTTTCTTTACTCTGCTCTGTGGTAGATGTTTCCACTATTTTAGCTTCCAGGTAGTTATCCATTCTTCTTCCTCAGCTTTTCTGCTATTGATTCCTTCTAGAGAATTTTTAATTTCATTTATTGTGTTGTTCATCATTGTGTGTTTGCTCTTTAGTTCTTCTGCGTTCTTGTCAGACATTTCTTGTGTTTTCTCCATTGTATTTCCAAGATTTTGGATCATCTTTACTATCATTACTCTGAATTCTTTTTCAGAGAGACTGCCTATTTCCTCTTCATTTGTTTGGTTGGGTGGGTTTTTACCTTGCTCCTTCATCTGCTGTGTATTTCTCTGTCTTCTCCTTTTACTTAACTTACTGTATTTGGGGTCTTCTTTTCACAGGCTGCACGTTCATAATTCCCATTGTTTTTGGTGTCTGCTCCCAGTGGGTAAGGTTGCTTCAGTAGGTTGTGTAGGCTTCCTGGTGGGGGGGACTGGTGCCTGTGTTCTGGTGGATGAGGCTAGATCTTGTCTTTCTGATGGGCAGGACCGCATTTGGTGGTGTGTTTTGGGGTGTCTGTGAACTTATTATGATTTTAAGCAGCCTCTCTGCTATGGGTGGGGTTGTCTTCCTAGTTGTTTGTGATGGGGTGTTTTGCTAGTTGTTTGTGATAGGGTGTCCAGCACTGGAGCTTGCTGGTCATTGAGTGGAGCTGGGTCTTAGTGTGAGATGGAGATCTCTGAGAGAGCACTTGCCAGTTGATATTACGTGGGGCTGGGAGGCCTCTGGTGGTCCAATGTCTGGAACTTGGCTCTCCCACCTCAGAGGCTCAGGCATGACACCCGGCCAGAGCACCAAGACCCTGTCAGCCACATGGCTTTTGGGAAGTCTGAGGTCTTCTGCCAGCCTTCAGTAGGTGTTCTGTAGGAGTTATTCTACATGTAGATGTACTTTTAATGTACTTGTGGGGAGGAAGGTGATCTCCACATCTTATTCCTCCACAGTCTTGAAGGTCCTCTCTTGTACCATACAGAAAAGTAATTCCAAGTGAATCAAGCTCAGCTAATAAAGCGCCCACTAACAACACAGGAGAATATCTTCATTATCTCCGAGTAGGGAAAGTTGTGAGATATGTTCATTTTCTGCTGCTCCTGGGTGAATTCTGAGAACTGTGAAGAATAAGCTTGGAGTGAATCACAACCTGCTCCTTTCTGAGTTTTTCTGCATCTGTTCTGAAGCTCTGATGAGGGTGGTCCCTCTTAGATGGGCTGTTCTTCCAGGTGTGACTCCTGTCCCCACCTTCCTGCCACAAAAGAGCTGCTTTTTTCAGAGATGCTGAGACTTAAGCCTCAGGTGCGAACCCTCTGAGCCTGCGAGTCAGAAAGGGTGGAAGTCGATATCTATTTTATATATAGTAGTGTGTATATGTTAATCCAAAATCCTAATTTATCCCTCCCCCAACTTTTCCCCATTGGTAACCATAAGTTTGTTATTGAAGGCGTTGAGTCAGTTTCTGTTTTGTAAATAAGTTCATTTATATAATTTTTTCAGATTCCACATATAAGTGATATCATATGCTATTTGTCTTTGTCTGACTTACTTCACTTAGTATGATAATCTCTAGGTGTATCCATGTTGATGCAAATGGCGATATTTCATTTTTTTACGGCTGAGTAATATTCCATTGTATCTATGTACCACAACTTCTTTATCCTTTCCTCTGTCAAAGGACATTTAGCTTTCTTCCATGTGTTGGCTATTTTAAATAGTGTTGCAGGGCTTCCCTGGTGGTACAGCGCTTAAGAATCCGCCTGCCAGTGCAGGGGACACAGGTTCGTGCCTGTTCTGGGAAGGTCCCACATGCCGCGGAGCAACTAAGCCTGTGTGCCACAACTACTGAGCCTGTGCTCTGGAGCCCGTGCTCCGCAGCAAGAGAAGCCACCCCAATGAAGAGTAGCCCCCGCTCGCCGCAACTGGAGAAAGCTCGCCTGCAGCAACAAAAACCCAATGCAGCCAAAAATAAAAAAAATAAAATAAATAAATAGTACTGCAGAGAATATTGGCGTGCATGTATCCTTTTGAACCATGGTTTTCTCTGGATATATGCCCAGGAGTGGGATTTCTGGATCATATGGTAGTTCTATATTTCCTTTTCAAGGGAACCTCCATACTGTTCTCCATAATGGTTGTACCAATTTACATTGCCACCAACAGTGTAGGAGGATTCCCTTTTCTCCACACCCTGTCCAACATATATTGTTTGTGGACTTTTTGATGATGGCCATTCTGACCAGTGTGAGGTGATACCTCATTGTAGTTTTGATTTGGATTTCTCTAATATTTACAGATGTTGAGCATCTTTTCATGTGCTTTTTGACCATCTGTATGTCGTCTTTGGAGAAATGTTTATTTAGGTTTTCTGCCCATTTTTTTTTTATTGGGTTGTTTGTTTTTTTCATATAGAGCTACATGAGCTGTTTGTATATTTTGGAGATTAATCCCTTGTCAGTCACTTCATTTGTGAGTATTTTCTCCCATTCTGTGGGTTGTCTTTTCATTTTGTTTATGGTTTCCTTTACTGTGCAAAAGCTTTTAAGTTTCATTAGGTCCCATTTATTTATTTTTGTTTTTATTTCCATTTCTCTGGGAGGTGGATCAAAAAAGGTCTTGCTGCAATTTGCGTCAAAGAGTGTTCTGCCTGTGTTTTCCTCTAAGAGTTTTATAATATCTGGTCTTACATTTAGGTCTTTAATCCATTTTAAGTTTATTTTTGTGTATGGTGTTAGAGCATGTTCCAATTTCATTCTTTTACATGTAGCTGTCCAGTTTTCTCAACACTACTTACTGAAGAGACTGTCTTGTCTCCATTGTATATTCTTGCCTCCTTTCTGGTAGATTGACTGTAGGTGAGTGGGTTTATTTCTGGGCTTTCTTTCCTGTTCCATCGATCTATATATCTGTACGAATACCATACTGTTTTGATGACTGTAGCCTTGTTGTATAGTCTGAAGTCTGGGACCCTGATTCCTCCACCTCCATTTTTCTTTCTCAGTATTGCTTTGGCTCTTTGGGTTTTTTTATGTCTCCATAGAGATTAAAAATTTTTTTGTTCTAGTTCTGTGAAAAATACCATTGGTCATTTCATAGGGATTACATTGAATCTGTAGGTTACCTTCAGTAGTATAGTAATTTTGACAATATTGACTCTTCCAATCCAAGATCATGGTATATCTTTCCATCTGTTTGTGTTATCTTCAGTTTCTTTCATCACTGTCTTATAGTTTTCAGAGTACAGGTCCTTTGCTTCCTTAGATAGGTTTATTGCTATGTATTTATTCTTTTTGATGCGATGTTAAATGGGAACGTTTCCTTATTTTCTCTTTCTGATCTTTCGTTGTTTGTGTATAGGAATGCAAAAGATTTTGTATATTTTGTATCCTACAACTTTACCAAATTCATTGTTGAGCTCTAGTAGTTTTCTGGTAGCATCTTTAGGATTTTCTATGTATAGTATCATATCATTTGTAAAGTGACAGTATTACTTCTTCTTTTCCAAATTGGATTCCTTTTATTTCTTTTTCTTCTCTGATTGCCATGACTAGAACTTCATAACTATGTTGAATAAGAGTGGTGAGAGTGGACATCCTTGTCTTGTTCCTGATCTTAGAAGAAATCCTTTCAGTTTTTCACCATTGAGTATGATGTTTGCTGTGGGTTTGTCATATATGGCCTCTATTATGTTGAGGTAGGTTCCCTCTGTGCCCATTTTCTGAAGAGTTTTTATGATAAATTGGTGTTGAATTTTGTCAAAAACTTTATCTGCATCTATTGAGATGATCATGTGGTTTTTATTCTTCAGTTTGTTAATGTGGTGTATCACAGTGATTGATTTGTGGCTATCGACAAATCCTTGCATCCCTGGAATAAATCTCACTTGATCATGGTGTATGATATTTTTGATGTATTGTTGGATTTGGTTTGCTAGTATTTTGTTGAAGAGTTTTGCATGTATGTTCATCAGTGATATTGGCCTGTAATTTTCTTTGTTTGTGGTATCTTTGGTTTTCATATCAGGGTGATGGTGATTTCATAGAAAGAGTTTGGGAGTGTTCCTTCCTCTGCAATTTTTGGATGAGTTTGAGAAGGATAGGTATTAACTCTTCTCTAAATGTTTGATAGAATTCAGCTATGAAGCTGTCTGGTCCTAGACTTTGGTTTGTTAGAAATTTTTAAATCACAGTTTCAATTTCAGTACAAGTGATTGGTCTGTTCATATTTTCTATTTCTACCTGGTTCAGTCTTGGAAGATTGTACCTTTCTAAGAATTTGTCCATTTCTTCTAGGTTGTCCATTTTATTGGCATAGAGTTGCTTGTAGTAGTCTCTTAGGATGCTTTGTATTTCTGCAGTGTCTGTTGTAACTTCTCCTTTTTCATTTCTAATTTTATTGATTTGAGTCCTCCCCCTCTTTTTTTTTTTTTTTGATGAGTCTGGCTAAAGGTTTATCAATTTTGTTTATTTTCTCAAAGAACCAGCCTTTAGTTTTATTTATCTTTGCTATTGTTTTCTTTATTTCTATTTCGTTCATTTCTGCTCTGATCTTTATGATTTCTTTCCTTCTACTAACATTGGGTTTTGTTTGTTCTTCTTTCTCTAGTTCCTTTAGGTGTAAGGTTAGATTGTTTATGTGAGATTTTTCTTGTTTCTTGAGGTAGGATTGTATTGTTATAAACTTCCCTCTTAGAACTGCTTTTGCTGCATCCCATACGTTTTGGATTGTCATGTTTTCATTTTCATTTGTCTCTAGGTATTTTTTGATTTCCTCTTTGATTTCTTCAGTGATCTCTTGGTTAGTTAGTAACGTATTGTTTAGCCTCCATGTGTTTGTTTTTTTACGTTTTTTTCCCTGTAATTTATTTCTAGTCTCATAGCGTTGTGATCAGAAAAGATGCTTGATATGATTTCAATTTTCTTAAGTTTACTGAGGCTTGATTTGTGAACCATGATGTGATCTATCCTGGAGAATATTCCATGTGCACTTGAGAAGAAATTGTAATCTGCTGTTTTCCAATGGAATGTCCTATAAATATCAATTAAATCTATCTGGTCTATTTTGTCATTTAAAGCTTGTGTTTCCATATTAATTTTCTGTCTGGATGATCTGTCCATTGGTGTAAGTGAGGTGTTAAAGTCCCCCACTATTTTTCTGTTACTGTTGATTTTCTCTTTATAGCTGTTAGCATTTGCCTTATGTATTGAGGTGTTCCTGTTGGGTGCATATATATTTATAATTGTTATATCTTCTTCTTAGATTGATCCCTTGATCATTATGTAGTGTCCTTCCTTCCCTCTTGTAACATTCTTTATTTTAAAGTCTACTTTATCTGATATGAGTATTGCTAGTCGAGCTTTCTTTTGATTTCCATTTGCATGGAATACCTTTTTCCATCCCCTCACTTTCAGTCTGTATGTGTCCCTAGGTCTGAAATGGGTCTGTTGTAGACAGCATGTATATTGGCCTTGTTTTTGTATCCATTCAGTGAGCCTGTGTCTTTTGGTTGGAGCATTTAATCCATTCACATTTTAGGTAATTATCAATATCTATGTTCGTGTTACCATTTTCTTACTTGTTTTGGGTTTGTTTTTTGTGGGTCCTTCTCTTCTCTTGTGTTTCCCACTTAGAGAAGTTCCTTTAGCATTTGTTGTAGAGCTGATTTGGTGGTGCTGAATTCTCTTAGCTTTTGCTTACCTGTAAAACTTTTGATTTCTCTGTCGAATCTGATGAGATGCTTGCTGGGTAGAGTAATCTTGGCTGTACGTTCTTTGTTTTCATCACTTTAAATATATCATGCCACTCCCTTCTGGCTTGTAGAGTTTCTGCTGAGAAATCAGCTGTTAACCTCATGGGAGTTTCCTTGTTTGTTATTTGTTGTTTTTTCCTTGTTGCTTTTAATAATTTTTATTTGTCTTTGATTTTTGTCAGTTTGATTACTGTGTGTCACGGCATGTTTCTCCTTGGGTTTATCCTACCTGTGACTCTCTGTGCTTCCTGGACTTGGGTGGCTATTTCATTTGCCATGTTAGGGAAGTTTTCGTTTATAACCTCTTGAAATATTTTCATGGGTCCTTTCTCTCTCTCTTCTCCTTCTGGGACCCCTATAATGCGAATGTTGGTGCATTTAATGTTGTCCCAGAGGTCTCTTAGGCTGTCTTCATTTCTTTTCATTCTTTTTTCTTTATTCTGTTCCGTGGCAGTGGATTCCACCATTCGGTCTTTCACATCACTTATCCATTCTTCTGCCTCAGTTATTCTGCTATTGATTCCTTCTAGTGTATTTTTCATTTCAGTTATTGTATGTTCATCTCTGTTTGTTTGTTCTTTAATTCTTCTAGGTGTTTGTTCTTTAATTCTTCTAGGTCTTTGTTAAACATTTCTTGCATCTTCTGAATCTTTGCCTCCCTTCTTTTTCCGAGGTCCTGGATCATCTTCACTATCATTATTCTGAATTCTTTTTCTGGAAGGTTGCCTACCTCCACTTCATTTAGTTGTTTTTCTGGGGTTTTATCTTGTTCTTTCATCTGGTATATAGTCCTCTGCCTTTTCATTTTGTCTGTCTTTCTGTGAATGTGGTTTTTCTTCCACGGGCTGCAGGATTGTAGTTCTTTTTGCTTCTACTGTCTGCCCTATGGTGGATGAGGCTATCTAAGAGGCTTGTGCAAGTGTCCTGATGGGAGGGACTTGTGGTGGGCAAAGCTCAGTAAAACTTTAATCTGCTTGTCTGCTGATGGGTGGGGCTGAGTTCCTTCCCTGTTGGTTGTTTGCCCTGAGCTGACCCAGCACTGGATGCTACAGGCTCTCTGGTGGGGCTAATGGTAGACTCTGGGAGGGCTCACACCAAGGAGTACTTCCCAGAACTTCTGCTGCTGCCAGTGTCCTTGTCTCCTCAGTGAGCCACAGCCACCCCCCACCTCTGCAGGAGATCCTCCAACACTAGCAGGTAGGTCTGGTTCAGTCTCCTATGGCGTCACTGCTCCTTCCCCCTGGGTCCTAATGCACACACTACTTTGTGTGTGTGTACTCCAAGAGTGGAGTCTCTGTTTCCACCCATCCTGTCGAAGTTCTGCAATCAAATCCCACTAGCCTTCAAAGTGTGATTCTCTGGGAATTCCTCCTCCCATTGCTAGACCTCCAGGTTGGGAAGCCTGATGTGGGACTCAGCACCTTCACTCCAGTGGGTGGACTTCTGTGGTATAATTGTTCTCCAGTTTGTGAGTCACCAGCCCAGTGGTTATGGGATTTGATTTTATTGTGATTGTGCCCCCCTACCATCTCATTGCAGCTTCTTTGTCTTTGGATGTGGGGTATCTTTTTTGGTGAGTTCCAGTGTCTTCCTGTTGATGATTGTTCAGCAGTTAGCTGTGATTCCAGTGTTCTCACAAGAGGGAGTGAGCGCACATCCTTCTACTCCGCCATCTTGAACCAATCCCCAGCATTTTGTATTATTAGTTTTATGAATCTTAGCCATACTCATATGTATGTAATGGTATCACTGTGTTGTTTTAATTTGCAATTATCTAATGACATTAGCTGTTGAGCATCTTTTTTAAAATAATTATTTGCCATCTCTATATCTTTTTTTTGGTGAGATATCCGTACAGATCTTTTACTCATTTTAAGATTGGGTCAGTTGTTTTCTCTTTGTTGAGTGTTAAGAGATCTTCATATATTTTGTATACCAGCCCTTTATCAGAAATATGGTTTACAAAAATTTTCTCCTAGTCTGTGCCTCGTCTCTTGATTCTCTTTAAAGTTGTCTTTCACAGAAGTTTTAAATTTTAATGAAGTCCACCAAACCCAAGCTCACCTAGATTTTCTCCTTTGTTGTCCTATAGAACCTTTACAGTTTTACATTTAGGTCTATGACTTAATTTGAGTAAAATTTTTTGAAAGAAGTAAAGACTGTTTCAAGATTCACTTTAACTGGTATATGGATGTCTAATTGTTCTGGTATCGTTTGTTGAAATGGTTATCGTTCTAATGAATTGCATTTGCTCCTTTTTCAAAGATCAGTTGATTATAATTGTATGTGTCTATTTCTTGGATATGTTGTTCTATTGATCAATTTATTATTTCACCAATATGCTGTCTTTATAGCTTTATAGTAAGTCTTTTTTAATTTAATTTTTTATTGAAGTATAGTTGATTTATAATGTGCAAATTTCTGCTGTACAGCAAAGAGACTCAGTTATACACATTTATATACATCCTTTTTAAATATTCTTTTCCATTATGGTTTATCCAAGGAGATTAGATATACTTCCCTGTGCTATAGAGTAGGACCTTGTTGTTTATCCATTCTAAATGTAATAGTTTGCATCTACTAACCCCCAACTCCCAGTCCATCCCTCTCCCTCCCACCTCCCCCAGCAACCACAAGTCTGTTCTCTATGTCTGTGAGTCTGTTTCTGTTTTGTAGATAGGTTCATTTGTGCCATATTTTAGATTCCACATATACGCTATATCATATGGTATTTGTCTTTCTCTTTCTGACTTACTTCACTTAGTATGATAATCTCTAGATCCATCCATGTTGGTGAAAATGGCATTATTTCATTCTTTTGTATGGCTGAGTAATATTCCATTGTATATATGTACCACATCTTTATCTATTCATCTGTCGATGGACATTTAGTTTGTTTTCATATCTTGGCTATTGTGAATTGTGCTGCTATGATATAGGGGTGCATGTATCTTTTTGAATTATAGTTTTCCCGGGTGTATGCCCAGGAGTGGAATGGCTGGATCATATGGTAACTCTGTTTTTAGTTTTCTGAGGACCCTCCATACTGTTTTCCTTAGTGGCTGCACCAACTTACATTCCCATGAACAGTGTAGGAAGGTTCCCTTTTCTCCATACCCTTTCTAGCATTTGTTATTTGTAGACTTTTAAATGATGGTCATTCTGACTGGTGTGAGGTGCTACCTCAATATAGTTTTGATTTGCATTTCTCTAATAATTAGTGATGTTGAGCTCTTTTCATGTGCCTATTGGCCATTTGTATTTCTTCTCTAGAGAAATGTCTAGAAAGGTCTGCTGTCCATTTTTTGATTGGGTTGTTTGTTTTTTTGTTGTTAAGTTGTGTGAGCTGTTTGTGTATTTTGGAGATTAAGCCCTTATTGGTTTCATCATTTGCAAATATTTTTTCCCTTCTGTAAGTTGTCTTTTCGTTTTGTTTATGGTTTCTTTTGCTGTGCAAAAGCTTGTAAGTTTGATTAAGTCCAATTTGTTTGTTTTTATTTCTATAGCCTTAAGAGACTGACCTAAGAAAACATTGGCACGATTTATGTCAGAGAATGTTTTGCCTATGCTCTCTTCTAGGAGTTTTATTGTGTCATGTCTTATGTTTAAGTCTTTAAGCTATTTTGAGTTTACTTTTGTACATGGTGTGTGTTCTAACATCATTGATTTACATACAGCTGTCCAACTTTCCCAGCACCACTTGCGGAAGAGACTATCTTTTCCCCATTTTATTTTCTTGCCAACTTTGTCAAAGATTGATTAACCATAGACGTGTGGGTTTATTTCTGGGCTCTGTATTCTGTTCCATTGATCCATATGTTGATTTTTGTACCAGTACCACACTGTTTTAATTATTGTAGCTTTATAGTATTGTCTGAAGATGGGAGAGTTATGCCTCCTGCTTTTTTTCCCCCTCAGGATTGCTCTGGCAATTCTGGGTCTTTATGGTTCCATATAAATTTTTATATTATGTGTTGTAATTCTGTGAAAAATATCATGGGTAATTTTTTTTTTTTTTTTTTTTTTTTTTTTTTTTTTTGCGGTACGCGGGCCTCTCACTGCCGCGGCCTCTCCCGCCGCGGAGCACAGGCTCCGGACGCGCAGGCCCAGCGGCCATGGCCCACGGGCCCAGCCGCTCCGCGGCACGTGGGATCCTCCCGGACCGGGGCACGAACCCACGTCCCCTGCATCGGCAGGCGAACTCCCAACCACTGCGCCACCAGGGAAGCCCTATCATGGGTAATTTAATAAGAATCGCATTAAATCTGTAGAGTGCTTTGGGTATTATTGCCATTTTAACAATATTAATTCTTCCAATCCAAGAGCATGGGATATCTTTCCATTTCTTTGAATCCTCTTTAATTTCCTTTATTAATGTTTTATAGTTCTCAGAATATTAGTCTTTCACCTCCTTGGTCAGGTTTATTCATAGGTATTTTAGAAAGGTATTTTCTTTTTACATTCCCTTTCTGACATTTCATTGTTAGTGTAAAGAAATGCAAGCAATTTCTGAATGTTAATCTTGTATTCTACTTTGATGAATTCATTTATTAGATCTAGTAGTTTTTGTGTGGAGTCTTTAGGGTTTTCTATATATAGTATAATGTTATCTACATATCGTGAGAATTTTACTTCTTCCCTTCCAATTTGGATACCTTTTATTTATTTTTCTTGTCTGATTGCTGTGGCTAGGACTTCCAATACTATGTTGAATAGAAGTGGTGAAAGTGGGCATCCTTGTCTTGTTCCAGATTTTATCAGGAAGGGTTTCAGCTTTTCACCGTTGAATGTTATATAGGCTGTGGTTTGTCAAAAATGGCTTTTGTTATGTTGAGATATGTTCCCTCAATACCCACTTTGGTAAGAGTTTTTATCATGAATGGATGTTGAATTTTGTCAAATACTTTTTACTGCATCTATTGAGATGATCACATGTTTTTTGACTTTTCTTTTGTTTATGTGGTGTATTACATTGATTGATTTGTGTATGTTGCACCATCCTTGTGAACTTAGGATGAATCCCACTTGTTTGCAGTGTATAATTTTTTTTATGTGCTATTGGATTCGGTTTGCTAACATTTTGTTGAGAATTTTTGCATATGTATTCATCAATGATGTTGGCCTGTAATTTTCTTTTCTGGTGGTATCTTTGTCTGGTTTTGGTATCAGGATGATGGTGGCTTCATAGAATGTCTTTGGGAGTGTTCCCTCCTCTTCAACCTTTTGGAAGAGTTTGAGGAACATTGGTGTAAGTTCTTCTTTGTATGGTTGGTAGAATTCACCTGTGAAGCAATCTCCTTCTGGACTTTTGTTTTTAGGGATTTTTTTTTTTTAAACAGATTCTATTTCACTTCTAGTGATCAGTCTGTTCAAATTACCTATTTCTTCTTGATTCAGTTTTGGTGGGATGTATGTTTCTAGAAAGTTGTCCATTTCTTCTAGGTTGTCAAATTTGTTGGCATGAATTGTCCATCATATTCTCTCTGTTTTTTTTTTTGTTTTTTTTTTGTATTTCTGCAGTATCGGTTGAGATTTCTCCATTTTCATTTCTTATTGTGTTTATTTGGGTTCTCTCTATTTTCTTCTTGGGGAGCCTGGCCAGAGGTTTGTCAATTTTGTTTACCCTTTCAAAGAACCAGCTCTTGGTTTTATTGATTTTTTTCTATTTTTAAAAAATCTCTATTTTACTTATTTCCTCCCTGAACTTTATTATTTTCTTCTTTCTGCTGACTTCAGGTTTTGTTTTCTAATTCTTTTAGATGGTATGTTAGGTCACTTGAGATTTTCTTTCTTTTTTTTTTTTTGAGGAGGGTGTGTATCACTATGAGCTTCCCTCTAAGAACTGCCTTTGCTGCCTCCTGTAGATTTTGTATGTTTGTGTTTTCATTGTCATTTGTCTTAAGGTAGTTTTTAATTTTCTTTTTGATTTCCTCATTGACCCATTGGTTTTTTAGTAGCATGATGTTTATTCTCCATGTAATGTTTTTTTTTCTCATTTCTTTTCCTGTGGTTGATTTCTAGTTTCATGCTGTTGTGGTCAGAGAAGATGCTTGAAATAATTTCTATACTCTTAAATTTGTTGAGGTTAGTTTTGTGACCTAGTATGTGGTCAGTCCTAGAGAATGTTCCATGTGCACTTGAAAAGAATGTGTATTCTGGTTTTTTTGGATGTAATGTCCTGAAAATATCAATTAAGTCTAACTGTTCTATCGTATCATTTAAGATCTCTGTTGCCTTATTGATTTTCTGTCAGGAGGATTGGTCCATTGATGTGAGTGGGGTGTTAGAGTCTCCTACTAATATTGTATCCCAATCAATTTCTCCCTTTATGTCTTTTATTATTTGTTTTATATATGTGGGTGCTCCTATATTAGGTGCATATATGTTGATGAGTGTAAAATCCTCTTCTTGTATTGATCCTTTTACCATTATATAGTGTCCTTCTTTATCTTTCTTTATTGCCTTTGTTTTAAAGTCTATTTTGTCTGATATGAGTACTGAAACTCCTGCTTTCTTGTCATTTCTGTTTGCATGAAATATCTTTTTCCATCCCCTAACTTTGAATCTATGTGTGTCCTTTGCCCTAAGGTGGATCTCTTGTAGGCAGCGTATTGTAGGCTCTTATTTTTTTATCCAATCTGCCACTGTATATCTTTTGATTGGAACACTCAGTCCATTGATACTTAAGGTAATTATTGATACATACGTATTTATTGCCATTTGAAACCTTGTATTCCATTCTGTGTTTCTTCTTTGTTCCTTTCTTTTTCTGTTTTTCTTTTTGTGGTTTGATGATTTCTTTTTATTTTATGCTTGTGTTCTCTTCTTTTTGGTTTTTGTGAATCT
The DNA here is from genome assembly GCF_949752795.1 of Hyperoodon ampullatus. Lineage (NCBI taxonomy): Eukaryota > Metazoa > Chordata > Mammalia > Artiodactyla > Ziphiidae > Hyperoodon > Hyperoodon ampullatus. The sequence goes on along the minus strand of NC_136917.1, from coordinate 73,094,452 downwards.
ATTGTATGTTTTTGATTTGTGGTTGCCCTGTTTTTCAAGTATGTTAACCCCTTCTTATATCTGCTTGCTTTAGACAGTCATACAGGCTGAAACACATTCTAAAAAAAAAAAAAAAGGAATCTACAATTTCTTACTCTCCCCACCCCCACCACATTTTATGATTTTGATGTCCTTTTCTTTTGGCTACACCATGCAGCTTGCAGGAAGGATCTTATTTCCCTGACCAGGGATTGAATCCATGCCCCTGAAGTGGAAGCATGGAGTCTTAACACTGTGCCAGGGAAGTCCCTTGATGTCCTTTCTTACATCTTCATGTTTATCTTTTTGCTGTTCCTTTTTTTTATCATCACTTTCACAAATAGATTTTTTTTAATCTCTATACTGGCTAATTTAAATGATTTACTTTCCAATTGTGATTTCCTTCTTCCTATATCTTCTTGCTTCTATTCTATTTAGAGAAGATTTTTCCATATTTCTTTTAGGATAGATTTAGTACTGCTGTATTCTTTTAGTTTTTGCTCATCTGAGAAATTCTTGATTTCTCCTTCTAAATGATAATCTTGCTGGGTAGAGTATTCTAGATTACTGGAATACTGTGTTTCCTGTGTCTGGATGTCTGTTTACTTCTTTAAGTTGGGAAGTTTTCAGCCATAATTTCTTCAAATACATTTTCAATCCCCTTTTCTCTTTCTTCTCCTTCTGGAATCCCTATTATGCATAGATTGTCATGCTTTATACTATCCCATAGGTCTCTTATATTGCTTTCTTTTTTTTTTTTAATTTGGTTTTCTGTCTGCTCTTTTGATTGGGTGATTTCCATTATTCTATCTTCGAGACCACTTATTCTTTCTTCTGCATCATTCATTCTGCTATTCATTGCTTTTAGCTCAGCTTTCATCTCAGCAAATGAATTTTCTAATTTTTCTTGGCTCATCCTTATAATTTCTAGTTCCTTTTTATAGTAATCTGCATTTCTGTTGATAACCTTCCTTAATTCCTTGAGTATTTGCATTACCTTCTTTTTGAACTCAGTATCTATTAGACTGAAGAGGTCTGTTTCATTGTTTATTCCTTCAGGGGAATTCTCTTGCTCTTTTAACTGGGAGTGTTTCCTCTGCTTTTTCATTTTGCTTGTATTTCTCTTGCTCTGTGAGTTTCAGAGAAACAGTTATCTACTGTAGCTTTGGAGGATTATTTATATGCGGGAATGTCCCTGCATATCTTGTGTTGGTTTAATAATTTTTTGGCATCAGCGCTGTTTTTGGTTTGGATGTTTGCCGTCTCTTTCCTTAGCATGTGCTGGCTGTTATCCCCTTGGTAGGGGGTGTACAGGTACGTGGCCTGCACACACTCCCAGGAATGTGGGGGCAGCAGTTTGCGGCCAGTGGCGGGACCCTCAGCGGGGCAGTGGTCCGTGCCCAACTCTGGAGTCTGAGATGGCAGTGGCGGCTTGAGCCCGGCCCCAGAGTTCATGTAGGTGGTGCCCTGATACCTGAGAGTACACGCGTGGACAAGGAAGCTCCTATGGCAGTCCCGCCCCTCTTCTTGTGGGCCCCCAACAGAGGTGCCCTTCCTCTCTAGTGGGCCCAGGCCTGCTCCCATACTCCTTAGGTTGTGGTGCAGCACACCTAGTCCCCTCAGGCTGTCTCCATGCAGCCAATCCAGTCCTCTCCCCGGTTCTGACCTCTGAAGCCCAAACCTCAGCACCCAGCCCTAGCCTGCTCCAGTGGAGGAGTGTCTCAGCCTGGAGAGTGCCAGGCAGTGGCACCTACCTTCTGTGCAGTTCTCTCTCCACATTTCCCTCCACAAACTGGTTGCTGTACTCTCCTCTGAGGCTCCGAAACTCCCCCTCTGTCCTGGCTGATCTTCTCGCCAGTGAGGGGACTTCCCTGTGTGTGGAAATCTTTCCTCTTTCACAGCTCCCTCCCAGGGGTGCAGGTCCCATCCCAATTCCTTTCTCTCTTGTTTTTTTCTTTTGTCCTACCCAGATTTTCTAGTCCCTTTGGAATTCTGCAATCTTCTGCCAGCGTTCAGTAGATGTCCTGTGAGAATTATTCCACGTGTAGATGTATTTGTGGGGAAGGTGAGCTCCATGTCCTACTCTTCCACCATCTTGATCTGATCCCCTTGAGTTGGGTAGCATCAGTCCACTGAATTTTGTTCTTTTTCTTTCATATTATGTTGGGTATACTGGGCCTTTTTTCATTTCCATATAAACTTTAAAATCAGTTTGTTGACATCCACAAAATAACTTGCTGGGATTTTGATTAGGATTACATTGAATCTATAGATTAATTTGGAGAGGATTGACATCTTAACAATATTGAGTCTTTCTATATGTGAACATGGAATATCTCTTCATTTAATTAGTTCTTCTTTGATACCTTTCATCAGAGTTTTATGCTTTTCTTTACATAGATCCTGTGTATATTTTGTTAGATTTATACCTATTTCATTTTTTGGTGCTAGTATAAGTGCTATTGTTCTTAATTTCAAATTCTAGTTGTTCATTCTTGATACATAGGAAAGCCATATATATATATATATATACACACACACACACATACATACATACACACGCATATAATGTACTTTGGTGGGTTAGCCTAGTATCCTGCAATTTTGCTGTAATTATTAATTAATTTCACTTGGTGCTTTTGTGCTGTTGTTGATTCTTTGGGATTTCCTCACAGCCAGTCATGTCATCTGTGAATAAAGACACTTTTATTTCTTCCTTCCCAATCTGTATATCTTTTATTCCTTTTTCTTGTCTTATTGCAATAGCTGTGACTTACAGTACAATAAATAGGAGTGGTGAGAAGGGGCATCTTTGCTTTTTTCCAAACTTAGGGGAAAAGTATATAGTTTGTCACATCATTAAGTATGATGTTAGCTGTGGGTTTTGTTTTTTGTTTGTTTGTTTCTTTTTGGTAGATGTTCTTTATCAAGTTGAGGAATTTCCCCTCTATTACTAGTTTACTGAGAGTTTTTATCATAAGTGTTGGATTTTGTCAAATGCTTTTTCTGCATCTATATACATGATCATATTATTCCTTAGTTGTTGTTGTGATGAATTACATTGATTTTTTTCATGTTGAACAAGCCTTGCATACTGTCCTATATTTTTATGACTTTAAAAATCTTCTATATGTAGGTGACTCCCAAACTTACATCTCTAAGCCTAGACTTATCCTTACGTCAGTCATCTCCTAACATTTCTTAAACTAAACTCCAGATCTTTGTTAACAAAAATGCTCCTCTTATAGTCTTTCTCATCTCAGTAATTATAAACTCTGTTCTTCCACTGCCTCTTCTAGAAAGGACTACAGTTCCTGACTCTTCTACAGTGGAACCCAGACTATAGTTACTGATGTTTCTGTGCTGTGGCAGCATATTTCCGGGATGCAACTGGCACTCTGGGGGAGGACAGAGACATAGAAAAGGGAGAGGCAGATGGCATGCCTGGAATCCAAGGCTCTTCTCCCCGGCCATGAACAGTCAACAAAAGAGGAATTGTGTGGAGACAGAAGGATTGTAGTATTAGAGTCCCTGAGGAAGCATAAAGTTCAAAAATAGAAGTTTCAGTCAGAAAGCCAGGATTCTCCTTTACTGTGTGAATCCATTAAGCTGATTCCAGCAGGAATTTTCTGCACAAGATCTTAAGTGAAGGTAGCCTATGGCAAGAAAATTACAATTAGGGAGACCATGTGTATCCTAGGATGGTCTCAATTTATACCTGTTTTAAGTCAGTTATTTATTTCCAGGGTTGTATTTCATTTTAAAAAGTGTCCCAATTTGGGTGATGCATTATTTGGTTACTTGCCTTTAACCCAAGGGACATTAGAAATTTGGATAACTTCTGGAGATGGAAACTGCATATGGAAGATTTGTAGGGAGGATCCAAACCATCTTCCTGCTCACTTCAGGTCCTTGTGTTGATAGCTTGGAGAAAGCATTGGGACCAGGTTGTAGTTAAAGTTTCTGGATATGAAACCTCAGGGTTATTTCAGGGGGTTATAGAGATGCTGCTGCTAGGGAAAGAAAAAAAAAATGACCTGTAGTAGAATCAACTAGGGACACGTACAGAATGGGAATGTTTCTGAATCTGAGAATTCAGCATATTACAGAGAGCTGAATCTGAGGGAGGGAAGCCAGGAAGAGCCCCTGGAAGGAAGTCTAGTCTTCAAGGGAAAGAAAAAAAAATGACCTGTAGTAGAATCAACTAGGGACATGTACAGAATGGGCATGTTTCTGAATCTGAAAATTCAACATATTACAGAGAGCTGAATGTGAGGGAGGGCAGCCATGAAGAGCCCCTGGAAGGAAGTCTAGTCTTCAAGTTAAGAATCTGATAAGAAATTAAAGGGAAGGGACAATGAGAAAGAATTGCTGGTGCTACTGGACCAACTAGTTAATGCATCTCTACTGACTTTTGTGGCCTCTGGCAAGGTCCTCAAAGTACACACACAAATATCAGCTTAGAAGGCATGAGGACCTCAGGAATTTGAGAGAAAGAAATCTGTGGCCTTTGTTCATCAAGTCATTTTTGAAATGGTACCATATACCCCATTTTCAAACTTGAGTTTTTAGTGCTGGTGTGGTTTTAGGAGTATGTATATTGTATACACATATATTATATACATACAGTGTATACACAGTATACAATAGTATACATACAACATACAAATAAACAAATACATATACATACAATACAAATTACAAATACAATATATACAAATACGATACAGAATACAAAATACAAAAGCAAATACACGAATACATACAGTATACACACATACACTGATGGAGTATCCTCTTTAAATTGTCTGATAAAATCTCTTCTGAAATATCTTTTTTTTTTTTTTTTTGCGGTATGCGGGCCTCTCACTGCTGTGGCCTCTCCCATTGCGGAGCACAGGCTCCGGATGCGCAGGCCCAGCGGCCATGGCTCACGGGCCCAGCTGCTCCGCGGCACGTGGGATCTTCCCGGACCGGGGCACGAACCCGTGTCCCCTGCATCGGCAGGCGGACTCTCAACCACTGCGCCACCAGGGAAGCCCCTGAAATATCTTTACCTGTATTAGTAAATGCAACGAGACAGCACTGAGTGGCTATTAGGGGAACAAAATATTAGAATTTATTATTGATTGAGGTCAAGAAAAAGAGCTAAATTGAGAAATTTGTAGAGTAAGGAAAAATGGTAGTAGCTCAAGAAAGGCATGATCCTTGCTCCTCCCTGAACGCCCATCCATTAAAAAGGGGAACGGGGTAGATAAAGACGGAGAGATAAGGATTGACAACACCTGGAGAATGGGACTCAGTGGCTTCCCAACTTCTCATGGGGGTGATGTGCCTCTAGCCACCACTCTGGATAATAGGGATATCCTCCCCATCCCCATCCTTCCTATAGGCATCACGGTTAGTGCCTATAGGATCCAGGAATTGTGTCTAGGATATAAAACTACCTAACAATAACCCCAAAGTAGGGGAGAATCTTGACAAGCAGAGGATGACCTAAGAATTTACTGTGGACCAGCAGAAGCACCCTTGTAGAGGGTAAACATTTGATTGATTATCTGAGGCAGGAAGAAGCAGGTGGAGAAAGACAGCTTATAGTCTGCATACAAGAAAAGGTAAAAAGAGATGGTCTGCTAAGCAAAATGAACACAAGTTCTCTGTTCTCACATGTTTAACCAGCAGTGGTGGCTGGAGCTGGCACTGGCTGGTGAGAGCTGATTGTGCAATCTCTTCCCAACTCCTCATTCAGAGATCAATAGGTAACTTGAAATAAATCGTGGTAGAAGTATTTATACCACTGAAATAGGCAAATGATGTACACCAGAGCTTGCTTTTAAAAAAATCTTCCAGAGAACCAGATGTTAGCTATTTATCAGTACACCACTGGGTCCTAGACTCTTTGGAAATAGAAGTCAGAAATTCACATGTCAAATTGTGTCTCATTTTATACTGAACACTTACAGATCTGTCAACTTGCTTTGTTGACAGGGAGACTGGTTATGACCTTATTCCAGAGTGACTGAAGGAGGTCTGTCTCATTAGACTACTATGGCCCAGTATTTGATTCTGAGTCAGAGTCAAACATTTCTTCCCAGAGTATGTCCTCAGACTCCAGAATAACCCTGTCATGAACTTAGTGCCCTGGGCAATTTGTTGCTTCAGAACTGTGAGATTGTTTATCCAGGGATGAGAAGGTTGGAAAAAAACAGTGGTGTTGCCCTTCCTGAACTTCATTGCATACCAGGAAGTCTGTGGTTAGTAGTCAGCCTTCTACCAGTCCCTCAGGGGATTATTTCTGAAGTATTTAAAGAAACTCAAAGGCCTAAAAATTCCATATGAGTTTGATAAAATGCAATTTGATGCTGATCAGATTTTGCTAGGACATCAAACCCAAGTATGTACTGATTCTGCATACAGCTGTGAATGATGCTTTTGATAATGTTTAAAAATTGAAAAAAAGTCATTGCTACTTGTAAATGGAAGACTCACATGGACAATAAAAGAAGTTTTTAACTGTCTTAGAGTGAGTCTGTAGGACCCAGATTAATTCTGTTATTGTCACACAATGAGAAATCATATGTGTTTGATATAAAGAAGAAAATACCATCCTTTGTGTATGAGAGGCTAAATTAGTTGTTGAAAATATATGTATCTAGATTGACACTTGCAGGAGACAGATGGCCTGTGGTATCTGGTATGGCAACATCTAGCTGGCTTGCAAAGTGGAGGTCATATTTTGGAAGAAGAAAAAAAAGGTGGCTAGTTTATGGACCCCAAATAATTTGACAGTGAATCATTAAGGAGTTATCTGATGTAATTTGCTTTTTATTTTTTATAATTAATTGAATCTTTATTGCCACTTATAATCTTTATAACTTTTCCTTTCAAATTATAGCTACTCTAAATATAAGTTGAGTGAGTCAAGTAATTTCAAAAGGAATTTTTTAATTATTTATTTACTTATTCACTTACTAGCTGGCTGCATTGATTTTTTTCTTTTTAGGATTTCTTTTTTTTTCAGTTATACATATGTATATATCTTTTTTTTTCAGATTCTTATTCCTTATAGGTTATTACAAAATATCGAGTATAGTTCCCTGTGCTACACTGTAGGTCTTTTTTGGTTATGTGTTTTATATATAGTAATGTGTATATGTTAATCCTAAACTCCTAATTTATCCTTCCCCACCTGTTTCCCCTTTGGTAACCATAAGTTTGTTTTCTATGTCTATGAGTCTATTTCTGTTGTTCATTTGTATCATTTTTTTTGGATTCCATATATAAGTGATACCATGATATTTGTCTTTGTCTGGCTTCATTTCATATGATTATCTCTAGGTCCATCTGTGTTGCTGCAAATGGCATTATTTCATTCATTATATCTTTTTATGGCTGAGTAATATTCCATTGTGTATGTATACATATATATCTATATCTGTGTGTGTGTGTGTGTGTCTATATATATATATATATATATATATATCTGTCTCACATCTTCTTTATCCATTCATCTGTTGATGGACATTTAGTTTGTTTCCACGTTTTGGCTATAGTAAATAGTGCTGCTATGAACACTGGGGCGCATGTATCTTTTAGAATTATGGTTTTCTCTGGATATATGCCCAGGAGTGGGATAGCAGGATCATATGGTAGCCCTATAAATTTAGTCATCAGAACACACAATAATTGTTGCTGGAAGCTCCTGGAGCTCTGGGATTTGTCCTTTATTTTACCAACATATGGGTACTTGGAGTCACCTGAAAGTAATCAAGGGTCTCCGAGATTTCTTACTCTAAGAAGTCTGCTGGAAAGGGGGTGATGTCAGAGTTGGCGACTGTTGGTGATTCCTGCCTGCCATTAAGCCGGGTGCAATTCTTCCAAACTCAGACGAGTATGAGGGAACATGTATAGAAGCAAAGCACTGATTTAGGTACCGGCATGCATTTTATATATCTAGTCATTTATCTTTCTCATCTTACTTTAAAAAATGTTTTAAGAACACTTAAAAAAATTAAGATACAATACATTTAAAATAGGAAAGATTTAATGAGGTAATGAATATTAGTGAGCTGTAGTTCATGTATGTGTTTTTCACGTTCACGAGAAATGGAACACACACTCACTCTAAGCTTTCTGGTAGACAGCACTAAAGGCTGTTGGCTCCATGTCTTACAATGTCTGTAAAAGTAAAACAAACCAATTGCTCAGAAAAAGCAAAGCTCTTCCTGCCACTAAGAAAGATTTCTCCTCTGGGTCCCCTTAAAGAGGACACTTTGCAAAATACCAAGCAGAATTCTCAGTAGCATCCTTAAAGAAAAGTTGCTGTGAGGTTTCTGTAGGGCTCTCACAGTGTTTCCTGATGTGAGCTGATGGGGCTATATTAAAGTGTAATTCAGGAAACAAATATACCTGGGCAAGGCCACTATGATGCAAGCAGGCCCAGAGCTCTCTGATAATCTAGCTTAATGTGGGAGCAGATTTTAGATTTTTAGGAGATTGGACAGAGAATGGATTGGCTGAATAACCTTTAGATGATTTTCCATAAATAATAGATCACTCACATGAAATTTTGATCAATATGTAGCACAGTAAATTCAACTTTAGCTTCTTTGACAGGTATCTGGATTATAGAGATTTTAAATGCATTATTGTGCTTCATTTTGTCTTACTAACAGTCCTTGGAGTTTTATTTTGGTATGCTCATTTTAACAGAAGACTAAACTGAGATGCAAATAAGTTTGATAATTTGCCCAAGGTCACTTAATTAATAAGAACAGCAAATGACATTGACTTTAGGTATTTTTACTCCAGTGTCCATTTCTTGACATGTGAACCTTCTGCTCCTGCTTCCCAAGTATTTGGTAATTGAGGAAAAGGACCCTGAAAGCAGCAGCACTGGGGCCATGAGAGCCTGCTCACTCTTGTCTTCTCCAATCCTAGTATTGGGCCAGCTGTGTCTCTAAAAGGCACATATGGCAAAGTTTGGGCTTTCTGATTCCCCCCAGAGATATAGTATGTCTTATATAGTTCTGTTAGATAACCATTATTATAAGACCATATACACCCAGGTATATGAAAATCGCATTATCTCAAAAGTTACTCAGGATGACCTCTGAGGAAATAGAGGGTGGAGGAAACTGGTAAGTAAACAATAACAGTTGGAAATCCTAGGCTCAAGGGAGCTTTTCCAATGTGATGTTGCTAGGGATGATCATCACACACCAACAAAGGGAAGGTGATGTCTTTTCTTCAGGATGTCTCAGAGCATTTTGAAGGCTCATGTGCTTTGTGAGATACCATGAGTTCATGAGCCATGAGGGACTTCCTAAATGTATTGGACACAAGCCATTTCTTTACAGAGGATCCTATAGAACCGTTAGTGTGCATGGTTCATTTGGAAAATGTTAGCATACAAGAGTGTTTCCCCTTTGGAGCCACCTGGGGAGCCTTTAAACCTACTGATTCCTGAGCCCCAAACAGATCAATTACATTGCAATCTTGCTGGTGGGAAGAGCATTGGTATTTAAAAACAAAACAAAACAAAAAAACTCTCTGTGAGATTCTAATGCATAGCCAGGATTGAGAACAGTCTAGGGGGGCTAGGTCTTCAGTAGCTGGAGACCTATTTAGCCCTGGCTCTTAAAGAATTTTTTCCTTTCTAACAAGAGAGACCAGGTAGAAAGCTGATGTCAGTGTCTTTATCAACATATTCCTCTCAAACTCTACTTAACTTTGTTTCTTTTTAGTAACCATGACCAAGTCTCCAAAGCTTAGTCTATACAACCTGTCTTGCAAAGCTCCCAGTCACTCCAAGGTCAACAGAACTCTGTCTTTTGTCCACTACTTTTCTAAACTCACTCTTGATTAGATTAGCAACTAATAACCACCTTGTCCAGGTGTTTATAGTTCTGGGATGTTATAAATCTGAGAATTATATTGCAACATTTTAACTTTCATTGGTATTGTATACAACAATTCCCTGCTTTCCTTATAACCTCCTTTATCTCTTGCCCCGGCTTTGGACATAAGTACAATAAAATTTTACACAAATTTGAAATATTTGCAGATGTACATTATATATATCTATCATCAATTCAGGTTCTAGTATTTTATTTCAGGCTCCTTTTTACTACCATATGGTTATCTACTCACGAGATGTTGTTTTCACTGAGACCCTCACTAAGTTGATTGAGTAATAAAATATATTCTTACAAGAAAGTTTTGTTTTCAAATGCTGCTCATGGTTATCTTTCATCAAAGTCTGGAGCATAAATGCAGGACACAGTGGAAAACATGGATTTTTAATACACCATGCTATGCCAGAACATATGGATTGGTCTGGAATAACAATTTCAACAGATGACCTAATTTGAATCTGAATACTATGGAAGAAAAGAAAAAGGTTATAAAGACATCTGTAAATCCCTTCTCCATATATTATGATGTGCATTCTGAATTTCAGGCTCTGAAACATTCACTTTAACAATAGCTTATGAAATCAGCACAAGGCTAAGACACCTAACACAAAAATGCATGTTAACTGCATTGGGGGAGGACTTGGGCATAATGACAGCCTAATTGGGAAATATCAGCAAGTGGATCATCTGAGATCTTTTCAGGAAAGTTGAGACTTTCCTATAAAATGACTGAAGAGAGGGAGAATAGAGTGAATTGTTGTGTTTGTTAGATTTCGTTTGTTATGAGAACCTTGGAAGACTTAAATTGAGTTCTTGGGGTGTGTAATTATGTCAACCACAGAGGTTGAAGTGATTTTGGCTTATAAAGTCTCAAAGAACCCTAGCATCAGAATAGTGGAGAGAAATAAGAAAGCAGAAGGAACATGACAGGAAAGGGGCAATGAGTAACCTGTGCTGAGAATAGAAACCCAGTGTGAGGGAGCTGGTAAGGGTAAATCTGAATCATGATCTGGCTGAGAAACCTTTTACCGTCCGAAGCTTTGAAAAGGAACTTAAACTGTAAAGGCCAATTAAAAGGGGAAGGAGGGGGAAGGATAAATAAGGAGTTTGGGATTAAAATATACACACTACTATATATATAATAGATAACCAATGAGGACCTACTGTATAGCACAGGGAACTATACTCAATATCTTGTAATAACCTATAATGGAAGAGAATTTTTAAAAAGAATATACATATGTGTGTGTGTGTGTGTGTATGTGTATAACTGAATCACTTTGCTGTACACCTGAAACTAACACAACATTGTAAATCAACCATATTTCAATAAAATTTTTAAAAAATATTTTAAAAAATTAAAAAAAAAGACCGTGTGTTGTTGAATAGTCAGTTGAAAGTAAATTGAATTTAACTGAAATAAGCTCAAATTGCACACAGTTCTTCTTGAAAAGAATCAGTAAACAGGCAGACGTGCAGAAATGGAGGGTATAAAATGACATATTAAGGCTAAGTTAAAGTGATACTGAACATTTTCTCCTGGTCGCACCAGTTGGCTGGTAAATAGGGAGATGAGTTCTGGGAGTGGGAAGTGGTATGGGGAATGGACAGTACAGGACGTGGGCCAGAGGACTGAGGGGGGGGTTTCTGCAATGTTATGTGTGAAAGCGGAGGGGCTGGCCTTTCCATCTATGGGAAATGGGTTGAATAGCATTGAGGGTTTCCTCTTCTTAGGTTCTGCTAGGGGGTAACTTGTCCTCCAAAATTCATATGTGGCAGTCCTAACCTCCAGTGTCTCAGAATGTGACCTTAATTCGGAAATAAGGTCATTGAAGATGTAATTTGTTAAGATGAGGTCACAGTGGAGTAGGTTAGGCCCCAACTCTATATGACTGGTGTCCATATAGAAAGCGAAAATTTGGACAGAGAAACACACACACAGGGAGACTGCCATGTGGAGACAAGTTGTGTTGCCACAAGCCAAGGAACTACCAGAAGCTGGGAGAGAAGCCTGGAACAGACCTTTCTCTCAAGCCTTCAGAGGGAGCATAGCCCTGCTGCCATTGTGCTCTTGGATTTCTGGCCTCTGAAACAGTGAAACAAGAAATTTTTGTTGTTTAAGCCAGTTGGTGATATTTGTTATGTCACACCTTGGAAATGAATACAGGCTCTGATGGAATTTACTCCTTGAGCCTAATTCTGGCTTTTCTGCCTCTCTGAGGGAGTCCAAAGAACAGGGTTTGGGAGCAAAGGCATGTTGGTCAGTGAGCTTGCCGTCAGTGTGGGGAGAACATGACTGATGAGCAGGATGCTAGCTTGGAACAAAGTTTCAAAAAGGCTACGTATGATGGGCATCAGCCACCTAGTATATGTGAAAGGTCTTCTGTAGCAAAGCCTGGGACTAGAAGCAAAGGGTGGGCTTTTGGGGAGGACAACCCCACTGTGCCCTAGATGCCTCAAAGATGTTGAATGAGCAAGGATGGTGAGAACCCTTGTCAGTAGATGTGGGAGCTGAAATCCTGTGGATGGGTTTTTGGCGTTTCTGAGGTATCTTATTTTTATATATCAACTTTAATGAAAGTCTCAGAGTATGATAAAGAGGTTTTACAATTACTCACCAAAGCCAAGATAGGTGATGACAGCATTGGATAGAAAGGGGAGAAAACTCAGATGTCTGTCATCCCCCCACCCCTGCTCTTTCTCCAAGTTTGATATTTGGAGTATGACTCTGGATTTACTTTTAGACCCATTTTTTCCCCCTTCAAATAGTTTTCTCACCTCATTTCCTCCACTTTCCACCTGCGATAAAACCGAGTCACGGGTTTGCTCATGGACAGGGAAGCTCTGTTACCTTTTGCTAGAGAATCTGGTTAGAAGGATTTCATACGTCCTGCTATTATGGAGAGAATCTTGGGATTTCCTTGTAAAATTAAATTTTTGCATATAAAACATGCTCCTTTATTATCATTTCATGGATACCTTAGCACATATGCTAAGATGCCAGAGAAATAGTGTAAAGAAAAAATACTAAACGATCATGAAATAAAGTCAGAATATGCTACTTCTTGGGGTATGATACAGTGCCACATTTCAGCATGGCTGCAGAAATTTAAGCTTAACTGCAAAAGATAAGAAACAAAGAAACGGGTGACTGGACAGTTAACTCTAGTATGAAATATGCGAGTCTGGTTTAGGAGTCTTGACAGATTGGAATGTTACACGTATTGAAGATCAGGGTAAAAGAAAGAGAAAAAAAGATTAAATGGAACTCCTTCCCCCAAGATGGAAAAATCAGTCAATAGGTTGAAGATTAAAGAAGTAAGAAAAAGACCTATTGAAATTAAACAAGAAAAAAAGACCACATAGCATAAATCAAACTTGATATTGAATTTTTTAACATAGTTGTCAGTCATGCTTTTTCTTTCACGTGTATTTTCCCTAAATTTGAAGAGATTATCAGAAAAATATGCATTTCCAGGATGAACTTCAATAGCAGTTTTTTAATCCCCACATGACAAGGCAAAGCCTTAAGCAATGTGACTTTGTTTCTGCTAGGGTGTAGGTTAAAGGGAGGAGGTTAAAAGACTTCCTGATTGCTTATGAGTCATTAGGAGGCCCAGTGGTACAAGAGTCAGAACTTGTCTTTTCCTGCCAACTCATTTCTCTTCCTCCCATTTGATAGCCACAAGGTGTGCCTTTTGTTGAGAAAACAGGTCTATTGAACCCTACAAACCACAGAAAGACAGAAAGGCTGTGTTTCAGTGTATTATAGTGTTTCAGACCAAAGAAGGTTTTAGGCTCAGCTTTCCTTCTTACCGGCAGCGTGTCCTTGAGAAGTTAATTAGCATCTATTATCCCCAGCTAACAAAATGGAGGTAACAATATGTATTTCACAAGATTGTTGTAAAGATTAAATGATATCACATATATAAATCACTTGGTACAGAGAACCATAGATGATAGCTGTTATTGTTAACCTTTTAGGCTTAATGTTAAGAGGTTGATGAAGCCCAATTATAAAACTTCAAAGGAATGAAAATTCTAAATTTTTACATCTCTTATCAAATTATCCCACTTTTCCTTTCTTTCTTTTAAAATTTATTTTATTTATTTATTTTTGGCTACGTTGGATCTTCGTTGCTGTGCGCAGGCTTCTCATTGCAGTGGCTTCTCTTGTTGCAGAGCATGGGCTCTAGGTGCACGGGCTTCAATTGTGGTGGCCTGTGGACTCTAGAGCACAGGCTCAGTAGTTGTGGCGCACGGGCCTAGTTGCTCCATGGCATGTGAGATCTTCCCGGACCAAAGCTTGAACCCATGTCCCCTGCATTGGCAGGTGGATTCTTTTCTTTTCATTTTTCTTTTTTTTGCGGTACACGGGCCTCTCACTGCTGTGGCCTCTCCCATTGTGGAGCACAGGCTCCGGACGCGCAGGCCCAGCAGCCATGGCTCACGGGCCCAGCCGCTCCACGGCACGTGGAATCCTCCCGGACCGGGGCACGAACCCATGTCCCCTGCATCGGCAGGCGAGCTCTCAACCACTGCGCCACCAGGGAAGCCCTGGCAGGTGGATTCTTAACCACTGCACCACCAGGGAAGTCCCCCACTTTTCCTTTCTTTGTTTTTGGTCTTGGCTTTGGTCACAGAGCTTTGTTTAAAGTTGTATTTTATTAAGGCAGTGACAAACTATTGAAGGAATGAAAGTCAGAATAGTGGTTCTCAGTTCTGGTTGCACATCAGAACACCAAAGGCATAGTCTCTCAACTCAGCCCCACTAAGATTTGGGGCTGGAAAAATCTTGTTATTGGTGGTAGTTGTGTGCATTGTAAGATCTTTAGCCGCATCCCTGGCCTCTACCTACAAGATGCTAGTAACATATCCCTTCTCAATTGTGACAATCAAACATAGCTGCAGATATTGCATATGTCCCCCTTGGGGGACAAAATTACCTCCACTTGAAAAACACTAAGGAGAGAAATGTGATTTAAATGCTTTGAGACAGAAACAGGCACTGGTATTTTTAGAAACACCCTAGATTTTTTTTTTTTTTTTTTTTTTTTTTTGCGGTACGCGGACCTCTCACTGCTGTGGCCTCTCCCATTGTGGAGCACAGGCTCCGGACGCACAGGCTCAGCGGCCATGGCCCACGGGCCCAGCCGCTCTGCGGCATGTGGGATCTTCCCAGACCGGGGCACGAACCCGTGTCCCCTGCATCGGCAGGCGGACTCTCAACCACTGCGCCACCAGGGAAGCCCTAGATGTTTTTAACATGGAATCAGAATCAAATTTAGAACAATTTTCCAGGGAATCTATATTTCATTTTATTATTTTATATTTTTATTGTGATATAATTGACTTTTAACATTACATTGCTTTCGGGTGCAACAATGATTCACTATATGTATATACTGCAAAATGATCACCACAATAAGTTTAGTTAACATCTGTCACCACATAGAGATACAATTTTTTTTTTATGAGAACTTTTAAGATGTACTCTCTTAGTAAGTTTCAAATATATAATATAGTATTATAATCTATAGTCACCATGCTGTACATTACATCTCCAGGACTTTTTATCTTTTTATAACTAAAAGTTTGTATCTTTTGACCCCCTTCACCAATTTCACCCACCTTGCACATCCCACCTCTGGCACCACCGATACGTTCTCTGTATGTATGAAGGCATGAGTTTTGTTTTTGTTTTTTAGGTTCCACATATAAGTGACACCATACAGTATTTGTCTTTCTCTATCTGACTAATTTAACTTAGCGTAATGCCCTCTAGTTTCTTCTATGTTGTCACAAATGGCAGGATAATTCTTATTTTTTTACTGAATAAGATCCCATCCTGTGTGTGTGTGTTTGTGTGTGTGTGTACCACATTTCCTTTATCCATTCATCCATTGATGGACACTTAGGATGTTTCCATGTCTTGGCTATTGTAAACAGTGCTGCAGTGAACATGGGGTACAGTTATCTTTTTGAGTTAGTGTTTTTGTTTCCTTCAGATAAATACTCAGGTGTGAAATTGCTGGATAATATGGTAGTTCTATGGCTGCACTGATTTACATTCCCGCCAGCAGTGCATGAGGGTTCCTTTTTCTCCTCATCCTCAGCAGCACTTGTTATTTGTTGTCCTTTTGATAATAGCCATTATAACAGGTGTGAGGTAGTATCTTATTGGGGCTTTTATTTGTATTTCCTTGATGATTAATGATGCCGAACACATTTTTACCCATTGGCCATCTGTATGTCTTCTTGGGAAAAATGTCTATTCAGGTCCTCTACCCATTTTTTAATTGGACTGTGATTTTTTAAAACATTTTTTTGCTATTGAGTTGTTAGAGTTCTTCATGTATTTTGGATATTAACCCCTTACCAGATATGTGATTTGAAAATATTTTCTCTTATTTATTCATTTATTTACATATACATGCATCTATTCTTTTTCAAATTCTTTTCCCATTTTGGTTGTTACAGAATATTGAGCAGTTCCCTGTGCTATACAGTAGGTCCTTGTTGGGTATCTATTTTAAATGTAATAGTGTGTATATGTTAATCCCAAACTTCCAATTCATCCTTCCCCAGCACCTTTCCCCTTTGGTAACCGTAAGTTTGTTTTCAGAGTCTGTGAGTCTGTTTCTGCTTTGTAAATAAGTTCATTTGTATCCTTTTTTTAAGATTCTGCATATCATATATCTCTCTTTCTCTGACTTACTTCACTTAGTATGATAATCTCTGGGTTCATCCATGTTGCTGCAAATGACATTATTTCAATCTTTTTAATGGCTGGGTAATATTCCATTGTATATATGTACCACATCTTTATCCATTCATCTGTCAGTAGACATTTAGGTTGTTTCCATATCTTGGCTATTGTAAAGAGTGCTGCAGTGAACATTGGGGTGCATGTTTCCTTTCGAAACATGGTTTTCTCCAGATATATGCCCAGGAGTGGGATTGCTGGATTATATGGTAGCTCTATTTTTAGTTGTTTAAGGAAACTCCACAATGTTCTCCAAAGTGGCTGTACCAATTTACATTCCCGTGAACAGTGTAGGAGGGTTCCCTTTTCCCCACACCCTCTCCAGCATTTATTGTTTGTAGACTTTTTGATGATGGCCATTCTGACGGTTGTGAGGTGACATCTCATTGTAGTTTAGATGTGGATTTCTCTAATAATTAGCAATGTTGAGCATCTTTTCATGTGCCTCCTGGCCATCTGTATGTCTTCTTTGGAGAAATGTCTATTTAGGTCTTCTACCCAATTTTTTTTTTTTTTTTTTTTGCGGCACGCAGGCCTCTCACTGTTGTGGCCTCTCCCGTTGCAGAGCACAGGCTCCGGACGTGCAGGCTCAGTGGCCGTAGCTCATGGGCCCAGCTGCTCCGCGGCATGTGGGATCTTCCCGGACTGGGGCATGATCACTCTTTATTTAACATTGGTTTTAATTACTGTTTTAGTCAGGTCTGGCTGCCATAACTAAATATATATTACACTAGGTAGTTTAAACTGTGGAAATTGATTTTCTCATAGTTCTGAAACCCCTAAGTCCAAGATCAAGGTGCAGCATGGCTGGTTTCTGGTGAGGGCCTTCTTCCTACCTTGTAGATGGCTGCCTTCTTGCTGTGTCCTTGCATGGCAGGGATTAAGAAAGAAAGAGAGAAGGGGTGTGTTGGAGGGTAGGGAGTCTCTTTGGTGCCTCTTCTCATAAGGGCTCTAATCCCATCATGAGGGGCCCATGCTCATAACCTGATCTAAACTTAATTATCTCCCAAAGACCCCTTCTCCAAATACTACCACATTGGGGGTTAGGGCTTCAACATATGAATTTAGGTTACAATTCAGTCTGTGGCAATTACCAAGAATTTTACATTTCTCTATAAGCATAGAACTAAGTACGGTAGGCAAAATAATGTTTGCCCCAAAGATATAACAGCCTAATCCCCAGATACCGTGAATGTGTTATCTTTCATGGCAAAAGGGACTTAGCAGATATGATCGTTATGGATCTTGATATGGGAAAATTATCAGGCTGGTTCCAGGGTAATCACAAGGGTCCTTAAAAATGGGAGAGGGAAGCAGAAAAAAGAGTCAATCACTAGTGTGTGTGTGTGTGTGTAGTAAGGATCTCAATTTTTACAATCATATTTTAACTTCCTATATATCGCACTTAAAATCAGATCAGGTGTCATTTAACACATTCTTGTATTTTTATCTATTATCAAATCATAACATCTTATTCACAAATATCCTGTACTATTCTTCCTTAAAGCATTATAAAACTTCCCTTCATTAGTTTTTGAGTTCAGTACTTGTCCTCTCAGGTAAAAATATCTCTTGTCCTTGGACCTTCAGAGAGTTTAGGCCAACTACAAAGTTAGAGGGACCACAGTAGTCAGTACAAGTCAGAACTATAGTACAGTAGCAAAAACAAATACCCTGGGACTAAAAGGTGATACAGGCCACACCAGGTACCTTGAGACACTCACTCCTGGAACCCAGACATCATGACATGAGGAAGCCAAGTAACCATAGAGAGGCCACCTGTCCCAGCCCTAGTCCCAGCCAAAGTCCAGCCAATGGCTAGCACCTAGTACCAGACATGTGAGTGAACAAACTTTTGGATGATTCCAGTTCCCAGTCTTTGATGTATCCCTGTTGACACCACTGGAGCTGAAATGACTTGTTCTAAAAGTCCTGACCAAACTGCAGATTAGTGAGCAAAATAAATGTCACTGCTTTAAGCAACTCATTCCATTTTGGTGTGGTTTGTCACATATACATAGAAAACTGCAATAACCTCCACATTTCTACCAAACCAAATATACATTCCTCTGTCCCTCAGTGCTCATTGACACCTGGCTTTAACCTACCTTCCTGGTCTGATCTATGATGCCTCATCATTCATGCATGCACTGCTTAACTCAATCTTAGCACTGGAACCTTATACCCTTTTCCATATAGAGCCTAGTATTGCTGTTTTGTTCCATCTTTGCTCATCTCAATCCTGCCTGTTCTTCATGGTCCATAATTTAGGCCCTCCAATGCACATCTGTTGCCTTGTTTTTTTCCATATCCGAGACTACTGGTCTGGTGCCAGCAGCCTAATTTTCTTTTGAAGAAACCACCTCTTCTTTACACCCTATCTAGAGGCTTCAGGTAAGTTAAACTTCAGCTTCTAGTGTAAGGTGGGCAAAGAGCCCAGACATAGCCAGTTGTCATATTCCATCGTCCTGCCCAGTGTGATTCATTCAAGAATGGGCACACACCCTGAGTTTGTCCAGTGAGATGAAATCCTGAACTTTTCCCAGAAGAATCTTTCTGTAGTGCCTACTGAACCACGAGGCTGTCAGCAGCCAACATAGAGTGAAAGCCTACCTGAGAATGAAACCAACCCGGAAGGAAGCAGAGCCAAGTGTCAGATTTCTCACAGCATCACTGGAGCATCTGGACTTAGCCATGCCTGGAAGCACCATCCCTCCTTCCACCCACAACTTCTTAGTTGTGTGAGCCAAGCAATCCTTTTTTGGCTGAAAGCCAGATTGAGTTAGATTTCTATCACTTGGTAACTATACAGTCCTGGATAGTTTAAGACCACATCTTCCTACTCAATATGGCAATTCCTGCGTGCCCATTTCACACGCGATTCCGTAGTTGGAGTTGAGGCAAAAACATTGAGTAAGACAGGGTCCATGAGGCTTAACCTTATTGGCTTTTCCTTCCAACCCTTCAGTGGAGTGCTTCATCATGCTATTTGTATACAGCACTTCCCACAGCCATATTGCGGTATAATTAGCTGCATGCATGCCATCATAAGCTTTGTGAAGACAGGAAACATTCACTTTATTTGAGGACATAAGAATCCATGTATGGGGCTTCCCTGGTGGCGCAGTGGTTGAGAGTCCACCTGCCGATGCAGGGGACACGGGTTCGTGCCCCGGTCTCGGAAGATCCCACATGCCACAGAGCGGCTGGGCCCGTGAGCCATGGCCGCTGAGCCTGCGTGTCCGGAGCCTGTGCTCCGCAACGGGAGAGGCCACAACAGTGAGAGGCCCGTGTACCAAAAAAAAAAAAAAAATCCATGTATGAAAGTGCAGGCATATAGTGTGTACTCGGGTAGATATTATTTCCTTTCTTTCATGTTGCACCTACATGCGTCTTGTTCATAGTTGTTGAATGATATGTATATTAATCATTGTCTCTAAGTAATACTAGATAACATTTATGGAGCAATTATTAGATGCCAAGCATAAGTACCATCTCAATTCTCACAGTAACATGAGGTGATACATACTATTATTCTTCCTTTTATACAGGTGGGAAAAATCCCAACAAATTAAAGCTTGGAAAGTTAAAAATCTTGTCCCTAGTCTCACAGCTAGTAAGTGGCAGAGTGAGGGCTCCAACTCATGTCTCTCTCTTACCACACTGAGCTCATAGCCAGCACACCACATAAAATGTATGGGGCTTCCTGCTTGAAAAACATTCTAAATATCTGTTCTGAATGGAGGTAAATTGGTTGGGTTAAAAAGCCTTGAAAGCATGGGAAATCAGTCCTCATTTTTGTGCCATGGTCTTAGCCCTCAAAATAGCTGCCCAGGTTACAGAAGTTACTTAGCCACGTTTTGGGAGGTGGATAGGGTAAGTGGAAATTTGGAAGGCATTGCCATAAGGCAGATAGTAGGAGCAAACTGTCTGAGCTTTGTTCTTCCCACATCAGCCATAGATATGAAGCAAATGACAAGAGTAAAAACTGCAAAAGCCTTTTCTAAAAAGTGTTGCAAATTCGATGGCTGCCAGCCAGGAAAATGTAGTGTCCCTTGTTGTCACAAGTGCATAACAGAACGAAGAATCTCAGGCTGCAGGGAAAGATGATAGGGTTGGAAATGAAGAGCTTATGAGGAAGCAAAATGTAAAAATCTAACCAAGGGTCAATGGGAATAAAAGGTCCTTGAAAGTTTCAGGAAGACCTGTACAGAGTTCCAGTGAGTTACGTGCAGGGAAATACGCTATTGGTAAAGCTGCAAGTAAGTTTCCCATCCCACCCACTCAAGGAACAAAACAGCCTCACTATTAAAATTCCGGTGGTTCTTTGGGAGAAGAAAATGCATTTATAGGCAAATTGGAAAGGATGACCAGCCCATGTTTGTTTCTTACAGTGCAATGAAAAAGTAAATATTTGTTACAGATTTAAAAATACTTATGAAAAAGGCAGATTTTTTTTCATCTAAATTTCCTCTGGGTGCTATGCAGAGCCATTGAGGAGAACTGCTCTCCTGAGTCATGGTCCCTTCCCTAGTCAGTCTAGTGGCCGGAGTGAGAACTGGGGACAGAAGGAGAATACTTGAGGCACTTCATGCACCCTGAGCTGTGGGAGCACCAGGGTGGGGCACGGGTGGGAACGGAGAGGATGAACTTTTCTTAGACTGCATTTTAAATCCTTCGTTTTGACATCTGAAAAACAGGTCATGGAAACAGATTTCTCACTTGATCGTTTTCAGGATTAAATGGATAACACATATAAAGTCTCTGCCGTTCCATCCCATTCACTTGTGCACTTTCCAACTAGTCTGAAAGCCCCATGAGGGCAGAGGCCAGGTCCTGCTTGCTCACTGCTGTGCCCCCAGTGCCTGGCACAGAGTCCGTGCTGAACAAATATGTGTTGGCTTGAACCTGATGCCTGTTGGCTGTGTATTTAGGAAGATGCAAAACCTATTTTCTATTATGTTTATTCTAAAGCAATTTGTGTCAAGCAAATGCTTTTCCAAGAATATGAAATTTGCCCCTAAGTGATCTGAGAGATCCTGATGATGCATTAAAATGGCCAGTTGCATTTAATGACAGAAATGGGATTGGAGGGGCAGAATGGGCCAAGAACTTCCTCCCACAGAGATAGTCCTCTCTAATTAACATACTTTATCTAAAGACCATTGTCTTAATCAAAAAGCATCTTAAGTGACAGTTTACATGTGGTCTTTTAAGGAGGCCATGTAGCAAGAACAAATCCTTTAAAATAAACATTGTTCTTTTTTGCATCTGTCCCCAAAAGGAAAGAGAATGAAATAGTGACTGAAATTTGCTAGGCTCTGCTTAAAACTGTTGAATTTTGTTAACTGCCATTCTAGTTCCAGCTTAGAGCTATTCTTTGGCAGGGGTGATACATATATTTGAGAAGTATATCTAAGAGACATTAATAGTATTAACAGATAAGAATAGATAGATTTATTGAGGGCTGTGGCAGCACATAAGGGTGGTGGGGGAAGGAAATGTCAGGGAACTAGTGTGTCCAAGTTGAATCTTGAGGATAAGAGAGCCAATTCATTTAATTCTTTTACAAGTTCTGTAATGAAATTCTTGTTCTTATTTCACAGATAATATAACACATCAGCTTTACGAGAGTAAGTTACTCTCTAAAATTCATACACTTTCTGCTATACCAGCATTTTACAATTTTTGTTTTGTTTTGTTTTTGGTCTGCTTATCCCTTTCATCAGATTAAATACTTGTGAAACTATTAAGGATTATTTTAATCATTTCCTAATTTTTTTGCATAATAAATTATTTTTAAAATTCTAAAATATTTTGTTAGATAAGTGTATGATTAATGGCCATATTATAGTGTTTACTTTCAGTATAATTTTTATCATCTTTGATATTTGTAATGTATAATTAACTTTGGTCCATTTAATAAATATGGCAGTATTTATTTTACTATCAAAAAGTATAAGAAAAATCATGATTTGGCTACAAATTTATAAGTTTTAGATTATCTTTAAGAGATCAAAACCATGATAAAATATAGTTATTTTAAGGATTATGACATAAACAGTAGAAAAAACTGCCTTCATTTAATGTTCAGAAGTTTTGAATTTTCCATTTACAAATCAGTTAATTTTGATAATTTTCATGTTTTGTTTATAAATGACAGGATAAGCTGGAAGGTATTAGGCTGCTATTTGCAATCATTTACCCATAAGTAAGACATTCCAGATGCTGGTAGCCTTAATTCCCAATAAAAAAAAAATCTAAATCAGTTATAACTGTCACAGGGCTTTCTATTTTTAGCATTTGCTTTGTTAGCAGAGACTTCTTGCTGGTCTATATTATAAGCATACACATCTGAATTACAGATCTGGTGGGGAGCATCTTAAGGTACATGTATTAGCTCAAGCTGCCATGACAAAAGTACTACAAACTGGGTGGCTTAAACATAGGCAGTAGCAGTCCAAGATCAAGCTGCCAGCAGCTTTGGTACCCAGGTAAGGGCCCTCTTCCTAGCTTCCAGATGGCTGCCTTCTCACTGTGTCCTCACAAAGTGGAGCGAAAAAGAGCTCGGGTCTTTCTTATTATTATTATAAGGACACTAATTCTGTCATGGGGGCCCTACCCTCATGACCTCATCTGAACCTAAATATGGACCAAGGGCCACCAAATATCACTACATTGGGGGTCAGGACTTCAACATATGAATTTGGGGGGACACAAGCCTCATTCAGTTCATAACAGCATATTTGTAGAAATGTATTGGTCCAGGGAAGGGGGGCCCCACCTCACTCTTTGGGATCTGTTCTGATCTTCCTCCTAATAGGGTGAGGGTTCTGCAGGGCCAAGAGAACATGAATATTCAGAGCCCACACACTCTCTTCCAGGTTATACTGACTGCCTGGGACCCCAGAATTTCCTAACTGAAACACCCACACCTGCTTCCAGGGCCTGCAAAGCTCCCTCCCTACGTTGCCCCTTCTGCCTATGAACTGCAAGGCCACTGTGAAACACCTCCTCCCAGGAGGTGTTTTGACTTAGGGGAAGAATGGTTGGAACTTGTTAAGTGCTGGCTTGGAGTCCACAGGCACGTATACAAGATGGAATTGAGGACAGAAAGAGCAGGGAGAGAGGAGAACTGGCTCTCCCCATGCCAGTGTGTTCCAGCACCAAACTTTGAAAAGTGCAAGAAATCTGCATGCAAACCTCACCTTCCAGGTTATTAAAAAGGTGCAGTTGTGAAGTTACTGGGATAGAACATATTTTATTTCAGATAGGTTACATTAAATATTGCTGGATTTTTTTCCAGAACTGCTGTACCTATTTTGACTTCTATGAGCAGTTTACATGTGTTTCCATCTCTCCACATATTCACCAACACTTGATATTATGTACTTTTCAAAATGTCTTAAATATTAAGACATTTGCTGTGTGGTCTCCATTTGTACTCTTGATCTGCTTTTCATGAATGTTAGGTGTGGGTCTGATGATGACTAATGCTACTCATTAACTGGTAACTAATATTACTAACAATGCTAACTTTAATAATTTTTATGCATCTTTAATATTATAGATATAAATTAAGCAGCATATGGCTGAGAATAAGAACTGCTATAAACTGAGTACTGGTTGAAACCATCTGGGTGGTTGGCAGTGTTGAACTGAGTGATAAACCAGCAAATTGAGTCATTTGCTCATCAGAGCTCTACTAAGTGGCCATGGGGATGAATCTGATATACCCTACGAATATCCCAAATTGCTCCATTTTGAAAGGAAGATATATACAGAATAGTAATTTGATTCATTAACTAAAAAGTGTTTTTTCATTCTTAATTGCCACAGCCATTCCCTGCCTCTATTCACCTCATAGGCTGCCCCTCTAATGCACTTGTTATATGACCGGAAATTAGCACTTTTATAAGGGATGTACTATTGTTTTAAAAACTTTACACCAAGGTCATTGAGATTTACATCACATTCTTTTTCTTTTTTTTCTACTTAATGTTCTATCCACATTGCCGTGTGGGTTGAATTTATTGCTTCTAATTGCTGCATAGTGTCTATAGGACATATATCATCTTTTATTTATCCATTCCCCTAGTTATAAGCATCTAGGTAGCTTTCAGCTCTCTCTTATCACAAATAAAATATGACTATAATGAACATATCATATGTGACCCTTACTAACCCATGTGAGAATTTCTTCGATGTATATACCCCAGGAGTGGTATTGCTGATAGGGTGTAAGCATACTTGTTACATTAAATATTGGTGGATTGTTTTCTAGAGCTGCTGTACCTATTTTGACTTCTATGAGCAGTTTACATGTGTTTCCATCTCTCTGTATCTTCACCAACACTTGATATTATCTACTTTCCAACATTTTGCCATTGTCATGCATTCACGTGGTATGTTATCCTTTCAATCTGGTGATATTGCTATTGTTTTAATTTGCATTGCTTTGCACCATCATTAACATTAAAAAAGAGTAAGTGTTGGGACTTCCCTGGTGGCGCAGTAGTTAAGAATCCACCTGCTGGGGCTTCCCTGGTGGCGCAGTGGTTGAGAGTCCGCCTGCCAATGCAGGGGACATGGGTTCATGACCCAGTCTGGGAAGATCCCACATGCCATGGAGCGGCTGGGCCCGTGAGCCATGGCCGCTGAGCCTGCGGGTCCAGAGCCTGTGCTCCGCAACGGGAGAGGCCACAACAGTGGGAGGCCTGCGTATCGCAAAAAAAAAAAAAGAATCCGCCTGCCAATGCAGGGGACATGGGTTCGATCCCTGGTCCAGGAAGATCCCACATGCCATGGAGCAGCTAAGCCCGTGGGCCACAACTACTGAGCCCGCATGCCACAACTACTGAAGCCTGCACACCTAGAGCCCATGCTCTGCAACAAAGAGAAGCCACCACAATGAGAAGCCTGTGCACCACACCGAAGACCCAACGCAGCCAAAAAAAAGTGTTGTTACAAATTTACACTTCCCTTTTTCATTCTCATGTTTTGTACTTTGACTCAGGTTGGTTTTTGTATGTTCTTGTTCTTAATGGATAATGTAAAGTCATTTGTTCATCTAAATTTTTTGTACGTGTGTCTATGTGCCAGGAATATAAAAACTAATTTGCTGATCTTGTAAAATAGGTGGTGGTGGTGGTGTGTGTGTTTAATTAACAAAAAGGACACTGAGCTCTAAATATCATTGTCTCTTGTTGTTCTTCGTCCTTAACGTTTCTCCTCTCCTTCCCCCCTCCTCTTCCTTTACCTCTTCCTCTTCCACCTTCTTCCTATTCTTTTCTTTTACATAACACTTTTAAAAATACCCATGCTGCTATATGTACAAATTATTGAATTAATTTTTCAATTTTTACTTGAGTTGTTAAGCATCTCTCTAGTTTTGCCAATGGAATATTCTGCAGCTAAATTCCTGAGGAAAAAGTGGAGTTATTGAATAAGAGGAAGCAGAATAAAGATGAGTGGTGACAAAATTCTAGGACAATTTTCTTTTAAAGAGAGAGTATTTCTTTGGCATTGGGGGAAAAAAGTGTCTAGAACCTGGTCCTCCCTCCCTCCCTTCCTCCTTCCCTCCCTCCCTTCCTCCTTCCCTTCCCCCTTCCCTTCCATTTTTATTTACATTGGAGTAGAGTTGATTTACAATGTTGTGTTAGTTTCAAGTGTATAGCTAAGGGATTCAGTTATACATATATATATACATTCTTTATTTTTCAGATACTTTTCCCATATACGTTATTACAGAGTATTGAGTAGAGGCCCCTGTGTTATACAGTCCTTGTTGATTATCTGTTTTATATACAGTCGTGTTTTATATACAGTCGTGTGTATGTTAATCCCAAACTCCTAATTTATCCCCCCTCCGCCCCCCACGTTTTCCCTTTGGTAACCATAAGTTTGTTTTTGAAGTCTGTGAGTCTGTACCTGTTTTGTAAATAAGTTCATTTGTATCATTCTTTTTAGATTTCTCATATAAGTGATATCATATGATATTTGTCTTTCTCTGTCTAACTTACTTCACTTAGTATGATAATCTCTGGGTCCATCCATGTTGCTCCAAATGGCATTATTTCATTCTTTTTAATGTCTGAGTAATATTCCATTGTATATATGTACTACATCTTTATCCATTCATCTGTTGATGGACATTTAGTTTGCTTCCAGGTCTTGGCTATTGTAAACAGCTCTGCAGTGAACATTGGGGTGCATGTATCATTTCAAACCATGTTTTTCTCTGAATATATGCCCAGGATTGGAATTGCTGGATCACATGGTAGCTCTATTTTTAGTTTTCTAAGGAACTTCCATATTGTTCTCCATAGTAGCTGTACCAATTTACATTCCCTTTTCTCCACACCCTCTCCAGCATTTATTGCTTATAGATTTTTTTGATGGTGGCCATTCTGACTGGTGTGAGGTGATATCTCAATTGTAGTTTTGATTTGCATTTCTCTAATAATTACTGATGTTGAGCATCTTTTCATGTGACTCTTGGCCATCTGTTGGTCTTCTTTGGAGAAATGTCTATTTAGGTCTTTTGCCCATTTTTTTTATTTTTTAATTTTTTGATACTGAGTTGCATGGGCTGTTTGTAAATTGGAGAGTAATCCCTGTTCGGTCATATTGTTTCCAAATATTTTCTCCCATTCTGTGGGGTGTCTTTTCGTTTTGTTTATGGTTTCATTTGCTGTGCAAAAGCTGTTGAGTTTAATTAGGTCCAATTTTTCTATTTTTGTTTTTATTTCCATTACTCTAGGAGACAGCTTTGAAAAAATATTGATTTATGTCAAAGAGTGTTCTGCCTATGTTTTCCTCTAAGAGTTTTATAGTATCAGGTCTTACATTTAGGTCTTTAATCCATTTTGAGTTTATTTTTGTGTATGGTGTCAAAGAACGTTCTAATTTCATTCTTTTACATGTAGCTATCTAGTTTTCCCAGCACCATTTATTGAAGAGACTGTCTTTCCTCCATTGTATAGTCTTGCCTCCTTTGTCATAGACTAAGTGACCGTAGGTGAGTGGGGTTATTTGGGGGCTTTCTATCCTGTCCATTGATCTTTGTTTTTTTAAACTTTTGTTTTATATTGGAGTACAGTTGATTAACAATGTTGTGTCAGTTTCAGATGTACAGCAAACCGATTGAGTTATACATATACATGTAACTATTCTTTTTCAAATTCTCTTTCCATTTAGGTTCTTGCAGAATATTGAGCAGAGTTCCCTGTGCTATACAGTAGGTCCTTGATAGTTATCCATTTTAAGTATAGCAGTGTGTACAATGTTTCTGTTTCTGTGCCGGTACCATAATGTGTTGATGTCTGTAGCTTTGCAGTATGTTCTGAACCCAAGGAGCTAGATTCCTTCAGCTCCATTTTTCTTTCTCAAGTTTGTTTTGGCTATTCAGGGTCTTTTGTGTCTCCATACAAATTAAAAAAATTTTTTATTCTAGTTCTGTGAAAGATTCCCTTGGTAATTTGATCCGGATTGCATTGAGTCTGTAGTTTGCCTTGGGTAGTATAGTTATTTTGACAATACTGATTTTTCCAATCCAAGAACATGGTATGTCTTTTCATCTGTATGTGTCATCTTCGATGTCTTAAATCAGTGTCTTTTACTTTCCAGAGTACAGGATTTTTATCTCCTTAGGTAGGTTTATTCCTAGGTATTTTATTCTGTTTGATGCTATGGTAAATGGGATTGTTTCTTTAATTTCCCTTTCTTATCTTTTGTTGTTAGTGTATAGAAATGCAACAGATTTCTTTGTATTAATTTTGTATCCTGCAATTTTACCAAATTCATTGATGAGCTCTAGTAGTTTTCTGGTAGCATCTTTAGGATTTTCTATGTATAGTATCATGTCATCTGCAAACAGTGACAGTTTTACTTCTTTTCCAATTTGGAGTCCTTTTTGCTTTTTCTTCTCTGAATACCATGGCTTGGACTTCTAATACTATGTTGAATACAAGTGGTGTGAGTGGACACGCTTTGTCTTGTTCCTGATCTTAGATGGAATGCTTTCAGCTTTTCACTGTTGAGTATATGTTAGCTGTGGGTTTGTCATATATGGTCTTTATTATGTTGAGGTATGTTTCCTCTATTCCCACTTTCTGGAGAGTTTTTTTTTTTTTTATCATAAATGGGTGTTGGATTTTGTCAAAAGATTTTTCTGCATCTATTGAGATGATCATATGGTTTTTATTCTTTGGTTTGTTAGTGTGGTATATCACACTGATTGATTTGTGGATATTGAAGAATCCTTGTATCCCTGGGTTAAATCCCACTTGATCATGGTGTATGATGCTTTTAATGTACTGTTGGATTTGGTTTGCTAGTATTTTGTTGAGTATTTTGGCATCTATGTTCATCAGTGATATTGGCCTGTAATTTTCTCTTTTTTTATCGTATCTTTGTTTTTGGTATCAGGGTGATGGTGGCATCATAGAATGAGTTTGGGAGTGTTCATTTCTCTAAAGTTTTTTGGAATATTTTCAGAAGGATAGGTGTTAGCTCTCCTCTAAATGTTTGATAAAATTTGCCTGTGAAGCCATCTGGTCCTGGACTTTTGTTTGTTGGGAGTTTTTAATCAGAGTTTCAATTTCAGTACTTGTGATTGGTCTGTTTATATTTTCTATTTCTTCTTGGTTCAGTCTTGGGACATTGTACCTTCTAAGAATTTGTCCATTTCTTCCAGGTTGTCTGTTTTATTGGCATATAGTTGCTTGTAGCAGTCTCTTTGATCCTTTGTATTTCTGTGGTGTCTGTTGTAACTACTCCTTTTTCATTTCTAATTTTATTGATTACAGCCCTGTCCCTTTTTATTTCTTGATGAGTCTGGCTAAAGGCTTATTAATTTTATTTATCCTTTCATAGAACCAGCTTTTAGAGCCACTGGTCTTTTCTGTTGTTTTCTTTGTTGTCTATTTCATTTATTTCTGCTTTGATCTTTATGATTTCTTTCCTTCTACTAGCTTTGGGTTTTGTTTGTTCTACTTTCTCTAGTTGGTCTAGATGTAGGTTTAGGTTGTTTATTTGTGATTTTTCTTGTTTCCTGAGGTAAGATTTTATTGCTATAAACTTCCCTCTTAGAACTGCTTTTGCTGCATCTCATAGGTTTTGGGTCATCGTTATTTTGTTTTCATTGTCTCTAGCTATTTTTTGATTTCCTCTTTGATTTCTTCAGTGATTCATTGGTTGTTTAGTAGCATATTGTTTAGCTTCCATATGTTTGTGTTTTCTACAGGTTTTTTTCTTGTTATTTGTTTCTAACCTCATAGCATTGTAATGGGAAAAGATACTTGATATGTTTTCAGTTTTCTTAAATTACTGAGGCCTGCTTTGTGGCCCAGCATGTGATCTGTCCTGGAGAATGTTCCATGAGCACTTGAGAAGAATGTGTATTCTACTGCTTTTGGATGGAATGTTCTATAAATATCAATTAAGTCCATCTGGTGTAATTTGTCATTTAATGCCTGTGTTTCCTTATTAATTTTCTATCTGAATGATCTGTCCATTTATGTAAGTGGGGTGTTAAATTCCCCCACTATTACTGTGTTACTGTCAGTTTGTTTTTATGGCTGTTAGCATTTGACTTATATATTGAGGTGCTCCTATGTTGGGTGCATATATATTTACAATTGTTATATCTTTTTTCTTGGATAGATCCCTTGATCATTATGTAGTGTCCTTCCTTGTCTCTTGTAACAGTCTTTATTTTAAAGTCTATTTTTTCTGATAAGAGTGTTACTACTCCAGCTTTCTTTTGATTTCCATTTGCATAGAATACCTTTTTCCATCCCCTCACATACAGTCTGTGTGTGTCCCTAGATCTGAAGTGGGTCTCTTGTAGACGGCATATATACAGGTTTTGTTTTTGTCTGCATTCAGCCAGTCTATGTCTTTTGGTTGGAGCATTTAATCTGTTTACATTTAAGGTAATTATTGATCTGTATGTTCTTATTGCCATTTTGTTAATTGTTTTGCATTTGTTTTTACAGGTTTCTTTCTCCCCTTTCTCTTTTGTTCTTTTGTGATTTGATGACTAACTTTAGTGTTGTGTTTGGATTACTTTTTTTTTTTTTGTATGTATATCTATTGTAGACTTTTGGGTTGCAGTTCTCATGAGGTTTTTATATAGCAGTCTACATATATACAAGATTGTTTTAAATTGCTGGCCTCTTAATTTCAAATGCATTTTCAGTATCCTGAATTTGTACCTCCTCTTTTCCACAGTTGCCGGTTTTGATATGATATTTGTATGTGGATGATTTCCTTCCTTTACTATATGTTTGCCTTTACCAGTGAGCTTTCTCATTCGTAATTTTCTTGTTTCTGTTGGTGGCCTTTTCTTTTCCACCTAGAGAAGCTCCTTGAGTATTTGTTGTAAAGCTGGTTTGGTGGTGCTGAATTCTCTTAGCTTTTGCTTGTCTGAAAAGCTTTTGATTGCTCTATTGGATCTGAAGGAGAGCCTTGCTGGGTAGAATATGCTTGGCTGTAGATTTTTCCCTTTCATCACTTGAAATAGGTTGTGCCACTCCCTTCTGGCATGCAGAGTTTCTGTGAAAAATCAGCTGATAACCTTATGGGGATTTCCTTGTATGTTATTTGTTGCTTTTTCTTTGTTGCTTTTAATATTTTCTCTTTGTCTTTAATTGTTGTCAGTTTTATTAATATGTGTCTTGGCATTTTCTTCCTTGGGTTTATCCTATATTGGACTTTCTGGACTTGAGTGTTTCCTTTCCTTTGTTAGGGACGTTTTCAGCTTTTTCTCAGGCACTTTCTCTGTCTCTTCACCTTCTGTGACCCCTATAATGTGACTGTTGGTGCATTTAATGTTGCCCCAGGGGTGTCTTATGCTGTCTGCATTTCTTTTCCTTCTTTATTCTTTTCCACAGCAGTGATTTCCACCACTCTGTCTTCCAGCTCATGTATTCGTTCTTATGCCTCATTTATTTTGTTATTGTTTCCTTCTAGTGTATCTTTCTTTTCAGTTATTGTATTGTTCACCTCTTCTTGTTTGTTCTTTTAATCTTTTACGTCTTTGTTAAACATCTCTTGTACCTTCTCAATCTGTGCCTCCATTCTTTTTAGGAGATCTTGGGTCATCTTTACTATCATTACTCTGAATTCTTTTTCAGGTAGATTGCCTATCTCCACTTCACTTAGTTGTTCTTCTGGGTTTTTATTTTGTTCCCTCATCTGGAACATATTTCTCTGCTGTCTTTTGTCTAACTTTCTCTCTTTGTGGTCTTTCCACAGGCTGCAGGACTGTAGTTCCTCTTGCTTCTGGTGTCTGCCCCCTGGTTGGTGAGGTTGGTCCTGGGGCTTGTGCAGGCTTCCTGGTGGGAGGGACTGGTGCCTGCCCTCTGTGGGTGGAGCTGGGTCTGTTCCCTCTGGTGGGCAGGACCATGTAAAGGGGTGTGTTTATAGGTGGCTGTGAGCTCAGTACAACTTTAGGCAGCCTGTCTGCTGATGGGTGGCGCTCTCTTCCTATCCTGCTGTTTGTTTGGCACAGGTGTCCCTGTGCTAGAGCCTGCATGCTCTTGGGTGGGGCCAGGTCTGGGAGAGCTCACGCCAATCAGTATTCTCTGGGCCCTCCTCCACCAGTGTCCTTGCCCCTGTAGTGAGTTACAGCCAACCTCCGTCTCCCCTCCCCTCCCCTTGGAAACCCTGTGAGACCCACAGTTAGGTCTAGCCCAGGCTCCTATAGAGTCACTGCTTTGTGCTGGGTCCCAGTGCACATGAAATCTTTTGTGCACCCTCCAAGAGTAGAGTCTCTGTTTCCCTCAGCCCTGTGGAGCTCCTGCACTCAAGCCCCATTGGCCTTCAAAGCCAGGTGCTCTGGGGGCTCTCCCTCCTGATGCCAGACTCTTGGGCTGTGAAGCCGGACTGGGGCTTAGAACTCTCACTCATGTGGGAGAACCTCAGCGATATAATTATTTTGCAGTTTGTGTGTTGCCCACGCAGCAGGTATGGGATTTGATTATATCATGAAAGTGCCCCTCCTACCATCTTGTTGTGGCTTCGTCTTTGTCTTTGGATGTAGACTGTCTTCTTTGGTAGGTTTGAATCTTTTTTTGATGGTCACTCAACAGTTAGTTGTGATTTGGGTGTTTTCATTAGAGGAGATAAGCTCAAGTTCTTGTACTCTGCCATCTTGTCTGGAATCGAGGGGCTGCTTTTAGTTTGGATGCTTGCCGCCTCTTTCCTCAGGGTGTCCCCTTGATATGGGGTGTGTAGGTGTGGTGGCCCATGCACAGTTCCAGTACTGCAGGAGCAGCTATTGGCACCCACCTGAGGGTCTCTCAGCCATAGTGGTAGCCTGTGAATACCCAGGAGAGCAGGGACAGTGATTGGCGCCTGCTCACATCTCATGTGTGCTTCCCGGATGGGGTATGCAGCAACTGGTGCCCACTCATGGGTCTCCCAGAGGCAGCAGCAGCCCCCTTACTCCCGGGACAATGGGGGGAACCACTTGGTTCTTGCTCATGGGTCCCTTGTCAGCCCACGCACCCCTGAGACAGTGGGACAACACTTGCTCGCATGTCCTACAGCAGTGGTGGTGGCCCACACACTGCTGGGACAGCTGAGGCAGCGACTGGGGCCTGCTTTCAGGTCTCTTGGCAATGGTGGTGTCCTGTGCCCACCTGTGGAACCTACGATGGTGGCGGCAGCTCATGCCTGCACCTGGAGTTCAGCTTCTGTAGGTGGTGTCCTGTTGCCTAAGAGCATGAGCATAGGGAAAGAAGCTCCTTATGGCGGTCCCGTCCCTCTCCTCGTGCACCCCCCAACAATGACACCTTGCCTTTCTGGCGGGCTCAGGCTTATTCCAATTGCACCCTCTGTTGCCACACTCCAGCCTCTTCAGGCTGTCTCTGCACAGCCAATCCCGGTTCTCTCCCTGAGTCTGACCTCTGAAGCCTGTGCTCTAGCTCCCAGCCCCCTCCTGCACCAGTGGATGAGCATCTCAGGCTGGAGAGCACAGTGCAGCAGTATCATCTGTACAGGTCACTCTCTGTTTTGCCTTCCACAAACTGGTTGCTGTGATCTCCTCTGAGGCTCCGAAGCTCCCCATCCATCCAGGCTGGTCTCCCCGCTGGTGAGGGGATTCCCCAGAGTGCAGGAGCGTTTCTTCCTTCACAGCTCCCTCCCTGGGGCACAAGTCCCATCCCAATTCCTTTCTCTCTCTCTTTTTTTTTTTTTTTTGTTCTACCTGGTTATGTGGAAGTTTTCTTGCCCTTTTGGAAGGCTGAGGTCTTCTGCCAGTGTTCAGTAGATGTTCTGTGTGAATCATTCCACTTGTAGATATATTTTTGATGTGTATGTGGGAGGAGGTGAGCTCCATGTTCTACTCCTATACCATATTGATTCCTCCCCTGGTCATTCACTTCTTATAGCTAGGTAAGCTCTCTGATAGGAAAACAAGATCAACATGATAGCTACCACAACTAAGAGCTTCAAGGTTGTATTAACATCTCTGTACCTCATTTGAGAGAACAATGCCCCAGCATGTTCCCCAGGAAAAGGTTTGATGTTGAGTCAGAACTTGATGATGCAGTCAAATTACACATTTATGTTCAACTCTGCTTTTTCTGTTTCTATGTCCTTGCCATAGGCCTTTAATTTGGGTGATAACTATATAGGGATTTTTTTTAATGCTATCTGCCTTTTACACTACTGCTTATTCAGTTGACTTTCAAGCTGTATTTTTCACCAGTAGCCAAGAAGAGTTTTGAGGGTGGACAGGGGAAGGGGGTGGACAGGGGAAGGGGATTTCCAAATCTGCGAGGTAGTTATCAATTTGGGTGGCACAATTTTGAAACCTAAAGCTATTCTGCATGGTAAGAATCCCACCAGGGGATAATCAGGAATTTGAGGAGGTATTTTTTGGAAAATTAGAAATTATACCGCTAGAATGGAGTTTCTTTTCTGAATGTTGACAGAACAACTTGACCTTGAGGACAAGGTTCATTAACTTAAAGTATTGTCTCCATTGCTTCCTACTTAAAACTCGATCTTTTTGCAACTGATGCAAACATCTATTTCACTTGTGGCCTCTCTTCTGTGCATTCCAGGGGCTCCACTGAATCGAGTTTCACTTTAGGAGAGAGACAGAATCATGTTCCCCATAAATGCAAACCAAAGAGCCACATTGACGCTGCTTAAGAAGATGTGTGTGCCATGATTTGGAATCTCATCTGTGTTTAAGTAAGTTTGTCACACTGACTCATGTGATAGGTGATCTCTTGTCACATGCTGCTTTGTTATTGTTAAATTATAGTGCCCCCCGTAATAAAGAGAAATTCCTTTTTGACCAGTGTGACAACACTGAAGGGGCCAGCAAAAGCCAGACACAGAAAAGCAGGTCTCTTAAGTAGATAAGAATCTTAATCAATTACAGATGAAATCTTCCTGGGTTCAGCATATTGTTTTGATGGTCTCAGGAAAAACCATTTCAATGAATGTTCCTTTATTTATAACTAGTTTGAAGAACTTAGTACTTGGATGAAAATCTGCATGGTCCACTAATTTTCTATGGTAACATCCACTTGCTTTTTCTGCCTCCTAGCAGTCCTCATCTACAATTTATCATCTTACCTATCATGAGCTGAGGGGAAAAAAAAGGCATCAACCTTCACTAAACATGTGTTTTCTCTAAGCTCTGCTCATTAATAAATACTAATATGAAACACACAGAAAAATACCCAAAGAAGCAAAATGGATAGTCAGTGTAAGCTCATCTCAAATCCATGTTTAGATCATCTGTCTGTGAGTTTATTTTTATGACTACTGTAAAAAAAATTTTTTCTTTATGTTGGTAAATCATGGTAGAAGTTCTTGGGTGTCTGAATGAATTAGGCAGGGCTTGCCTTACATTGCCTCAGGGGACATGATTCCAGGTTGATGTTCAGGATCCCTCCTCTGCTGATTTCCTTGCCCCCATCCTGTTAGCTGCTACATAAGATTTAGCAATAACATTCCTTGTTTAGCATGAATGTGTTTTATCAGATATTTCCTTGAGGGGAGTGTTTTTGAAGGGTAAAAGAGGAAGAGGTAGTTCAAAGATATTGGTAATGCTTAGAGGATGCCAGACAACCTCCTGCCTAGAGCTGGTACTAGACCTTAACTGAAGTGGCTTCATGCTCCAACTTGTTTCTTTTGCTTTTTGCCAAAGGTTCATGTGGTGGTGATGGAAATGGAATGGAATTTAGAATTTTCAAGCCCTGGATTCAAGTCTTGGCTCCCATCTAATATGTTGTCTCCTCATCTACAAAATGAGAATATTCCTTACTTTACAGGGTAAGTCAATCCAACACAGTGTGATGAAAGGTAAGACTAGTATTAAGTCCACAAAAATATTCCCTATTATTAAAGTTTCCTCTTGGAAATGGTTGTATCTTCAGCACTACACTACAGAGAATT
The DNA here is from genome assembly GCF_949752795.1 of Hyperoodon ampullatus. Lineage (NCBI taxonomy): Eukaryota > Metazoa > Chordata > Mammalia > Artiodactyla > Ziphiidae > Hyperoodon > Hyperoodon ampullatus. The sequence continues at coordinate 73,058,326 of NC_136917.1, read as the reverse complement.
CTTCTCTCCTCAGGGTGCATCACAAGTTCCCCTTTACCTCCTTAGCGTCTTGACATATCTGGTTTGGTGTTTGACAGCTTAGGGAACTTTATTGTTATCACTCCAGCTGTGACTGCTGCTTGACGTGTTTTACACCATAGTTCTTGGTCCACAGTAACTTGTGGGTGTTATTACCTAGAAATGGATAGGACAAGAGATGCTTTTCATTAAAAATACATATGGAGGGCTTTCCTGGTGGTGCAGTGGTTGAGAGTCCGCCTGCCGATGCAGGGGACACGGGTTCGTGCCCCGGTCCGGGAAGATCCCACGTGCCATGGAGCGGCTGGGCCTGTAAGCCATGGTCGCTGAGCCTGCGCGTCTGGAGCCTGTGCTCCGCAACGGGAGAGGCCACAACAGTGAGAGGCCCGCGTACCGCAAAAAAAACACAAAAAAACATATGGAGATATAGAAATATTTAAATGGCATTCTAGGCATATAGGAGAAAGACAGTCTTATTTTCTGTCCATCTCTAATTTCTAAAGTGCATCCATAATACCAGAATTTGGGGCCACCTTAAGTCCTGCTGACTTCCTATAATGTCCCCTGAGAGCTGAGGTTGTTAAGATACTGTGTGTATTTTTAGAAAAGGACTAGCATAATTCTGTATCACCTTAATAGAAAGGTTTGCTTATTACTTTTGCAAGCGTTTTATTAATAGTGTGGTAACTCATATTGTAGATCTGGGGAAATCACATTCTTATGACTAACTGATGTAACCAGAGGTGGTTCGCAGCAATTAGACTTCCTAATATACTGACTTTCCTTAGGTTAATGAAATATTTATATGCCAGTGCCTGCATCAAATGAAAGCCTGGCTGGCTTCAGTCACTCTCTACTCAGTGTGGTCCTGGGCCAGCAGCAGCACCACCTGGGAGCTTGTTAGAAATGCAGACTCACAGGCCTGCCCCAGACCTAGTAATCAGAATCTGTCTGCTGGTGATTTATATGTACATTAAAGTTCAAGAACACTCCCCCAGTAGACCTTACTCTTAGTTTTCAAAAGGGATGAAGAAGGCAGGAATTATTTGCTGCTCTTGAAGAATAATCAGAATCATTAAAGTAGCTTGCTCATCTGTGTAGACCAGCACTACCAAAAGAAATATAATGTGAGCTCCATGCGTAGTTTTAAATTTACGGTCACCACAATTTAAAAAAAAAGTAAAAAGAAACAGAAAATTAATTTTAATCATATATTTTATTTAAACCAATACATCCAAAGTATTATTTCAGTGGGGAAGCAATGTGAAAAAATATTAATGAGATATTCTACATTTTTTCTTAATAATGTTTCATAATAAATATGCACATATATACTTACAGCACATCTCAATTTGGACTAGCCACATTTCAAGTGCTCAACAGCTACATGTAGTGAGTAGATGTCATATTGACAGAGCAGTTGCAGATGATGATGTATCTACCATCCACTCCAGGGTGCACTTCAGTGCACTTCCTGGAGTGGTGTGCACATATTCCTTCCTTGATTTGTTTATTATTGGATGCCTACCATGCGTCAGACTTTGTGTTAGGTTGAAGGTAAATAAAAGTAAGATGCATATATTTAAAAACATAATGACAGTATCACAAGATAAATACAATAGAAGAGGTCTGTGTAAACTGCTATGGAAGCATGGAAGAAAGAGCATCAAACATCGTCCAGGGCAGGAAGACAGCATCAGGCTTAAAAACGTGCACTGCGGAGACGAATAGACCCAGGCTTCAGGACTTACCTCAGTCCTCTGGGCTTTCACTAGGAGCTAATGACAAAAGGTTTTCATAGAGTTGTTATAAGGATAAAATGATAATTGGATATAAAGTATCTGAAACATAGTATGCTCTATTGATACCATTATTAAAAGAAAGGTAAGGCTAAATTTGAGTGTTTATGGATAAGTGGAGTTCCACAGGTATATCCTTCAGGATCCACCAATTATGAACATTTGATTTCTCTACTTTCTCTTTCTCTCTCTGTAAATGTATATATACATACACATGTATAGATCAATACTTTTATATACATATTCCGAAAATCACTGGAGAATAATTTGTAGACATTAAGACCATTTATCCCTAAATATGTCAGTATGTATTTCCTGAGAATGAGAACATTTTCTTACATAATTAGGGGTGTAATTATCAAATTTCAGGAACTTTAAAACACAACACTATTTTCTAATCTATAGTTCACGGTCCTTCGTGGTCCAGGATTCAATCAGGTGTCATATCTCTGTGATCTCCTGGAATGAACAATAGTTGCTCAGACTTTATTTTGGAGTGGAGAAGACGTCTGTGCGTATAAAAGAACTCGGTATTTTTAGAGAGAACAGGCTAGTTATTTTGTAGAATATCCCTCAACTTGGGTTTATCTGATGTTTCCTCATGATTAGATTCAGGTTACATATTTTGGCAGGTCAGCTAGGATTTAAAAAAATTTTTTATTGAGGTATAACTGATTTAAAATATTATATAAATTTCAGGTATACAATTGAGTCACAATTTTTAAACCGTATACTCTATTTATAATTATAAAATATCGGCTATATTCCTTCTGCTGTACAATATATCCTTGTAGCTTATTTATTTTAATAGCTCTTTATTGGAGTATAACTTCACAATACTGTGTTAGTTTCTGTTGTACACCAAAGTGAATCTGCATGTCCCCATATCCCCTCCCTCTTGAGCCTCCCTCCCATCCTCCCTATCCCACCCCTCTAGGTGGTCACAGAGCACCAAGCTGATCTCCCTGTGCTATGCTGCTGCTTCCCACTAGCTAACTATTTTAGATATGGCAGTGTATATATGTCGATGCTACTCTCACTTCGCCCCAGCTTCCCCCTCCCACCCCGTGTCCACAAGTCCATTCTCTATGTCTAACTCTTTATTCCTGCCCTGCAACTAGGTTCATCAGTACCATGTTTTTTTTTTTTTAGATTCCATATATATGCGTTAGCATATGGTATTTTTCTCTTTCTGACTTACTTCAATCTGTATGACAGACTCTAGGTCCATCCACCTCACTACAAATAACTCAATTTCGTTTCTTTTTATGGCTGAGTAATATTCCTTTGTATATATGTGCCACATCTTCTTTATCCATTCATCTGTTGATAGACACTTAGATTGGTTCCATGTCCTGGCTATTCTAAATAGTGCTGCAATGAACATTGTAGTACATGTCTCTTTTTGAATTATGGTTTTCTCAGGGTATATGCCCAGTAGTGGGATTGCTGGGTCATATAGTAATTCTATTTTTAGTTTTTTTAAGGAACCTCCATACTGTTTTCCGTAGTGGTTGTATCAATTTACATTCCCACCAACCGTGCAGGAGGGTTTCCTTTTCACCACACCCTTTCCAGCATTTATTGTTTCTAGATTTTTTGGAAAATGGCCATTCTGACCGGCATGAGGGGATACCTCTTTGTAGTTTTGATTTGCATTTCTCTACTAATTAGTGATGTTGAGCATCTTTTCATGTGCCTCTTGGCCATCTGTATGTTTTCTTTGGTGAAATGTCTATTTAGGTCTTCTGCCCATTGTTTAATTGGATTGTTTGTTTTTTTGATATTGAGTTCCATGAGCTGTTTGTATATTTTGGAGATTAATCCTTTGTCTGTTGTTTCATTTGCAAATATTTTCTCCCATTCTGAGGGTTTTTTGTCTTTTTTATGGTTTCCTTTGCTGTGCAAAAGCTTTTAAGTTTCATTAGGTCCCATTTGTGTTTTATTTCTCTATGAGATGGGTCAAAAAGGATCTTGCTGTGATTTATGTCATAGAGTGTTCTTCCTATGTTTTCCTCTAAGTGTTTTAGTGTCTGGCCTTACATTTAACTCTTTAATCCATTTTGAGTTTATTTTTGTGTATGGTGTTAGGGAGTGTTCTAATTTCATTCTTTTCCATGTAGATGTCCAGTTTTCACAGCACCACTTATTGAAGAGGCTGTCTTTTCTCCATTGTATGTTCTTGCTGCCTTTGTTGTATATTAGGTGACCATATGTGCGTGGGCAAATCTCTGTGCATTCTATCCTGTACCACTGATCTATACTCCTGTTTTTGTGCCAGTACTATACTGTCTCGATTACTGTAGCTTTGTGATATAGTTTGAACTCAGGGAGCCTGATTCTTCCAAGTCCGTGGTTCTTCTCAAGATTGCTTGGGCTATTCAGGGTCTTTTGTGTTTCCAAAAATTTTTTGTTCTAATACTGTGAAGAATGCCATTGGTAGTTTGATAAGGATTGCACTGAATCTGTTGATTGCTTTGGGTAGTATAGTCATTTTCACAATATTGATTCTTCCAATCCAAGAACATGGTATATTTCTCCATCTGTTTATGTCATCTTTGATTTCTTTCATCAGTGTTTTATAGTTTTCTGAGTACAAGTCTTTCACCTCCTTTGCCAGGTTTATTCCTAGGTATCTTATTCTTTTTGTCGCAATGGTAAATGGATTGTTTCCTTAATTTCTCTTTCTGATTTTTTGTTGTTGGTGTATAGGAATGCCAGAGGTTTCTGTGCATTAACTTTGTATCCTACAGCCTTACCAAATTCATTGATTAGTTCTAGTAGTTTTCTGGTGGCATCTTTAGGGTTTTCTATGTATAATATCATGTCATCTGCAAACAGTGACAGTTTTACTTCTTTTCCAATTTGTATTCCTTTTCTTCTCTGATTGTGGTGGATAGGACTGCCTAAACTATGTTGAATGAGAGTGGCAAGAGTGGACATCTTTGTCTTGTTCCTGATCTTAGAGGAAATGGTTTCAGTTTTTCACCATTGAAAATGATGTTGGCTGTGGGTTTGTCATATATAGCCTTTATTGTGTTGAGGCAGGTTCCCTCTATGCCCATTTTCTGAAGAGTTTTTATGATAAATTGGTGTCGAATTTTGTCAAAAGCTTTTTCTGCATCTATTCAGAGGATTATATGGTTTTTATTCCTTGATTCGTTAATGTGGTGTATCACACTGATTGATTTGCATATATTGAAGAATCCTTGAATCCTGGGATAAATCCCACTTGATCATGGTGTATGATCCTTTTAATGTGTTGTTGGGTTCTGTTTGCTAGTATTTTGTTCAGGATTTTTGCATCTATGTTCATCAGTGATATTGGTCTATAATTTTCATTTTTTGTGATACCTTTTCTGGCATCAGGGTGATGGTGGCTTCATAGAATGAATTTGGGAGTGTTTCTCCCTCTGCAGTTTTTTGGAAGAGTTTGAGAAGGATCGGTGTTAGCTCTTCTCTAAATGTTTGATAGAATTCTCCAGTGAAGCCATTTGGTCTTGGGCTTTTGTTTGTTGGAAGATTTTTTAATCACAGTTTCAATTTCATTACTTGTGATTAGTCTGTTCATATTCTCTATTTCTTCCTGGTTCAGTCTTGGAAAATTGTACCTTTCCAGGAATTTGTCCATTTCTTTGTGGTTGTCCATTTTATTGGCATATAGTTTTTTGTACTAGTCTCTTATAATCCCTTGTATTTCTGCGGTGTCAGTTGTGATTTCTCCTTGTTCATTTCTAACTTTATTGATTTGCGTCCTCTCTCTTTTGTTCTTGATGAGTCTGGCTAAGGGTTTATCAAGTTTGTTTATCTTCTCAAAGAACCAGCTTTTAGTTTTATTGATCTTTGCTATTGTTTTCTTTGTTTCTATTTCATTTATTTATGCTCTGATGTTTATGATTTCTTTCCTTCTACTGACTTTGGGTTTTCTTTGTTCTTTCTCTAGTTGTTTTAAGTATAGGGTTAGATTGTTTGAGATTTTTCCTGTTTCTTGAGGAGAGACTGAATTGCTATAAAGTTCTGTCTTAGAACTGCTTCTGCGGCGTCCCATAGGTTTTGGGTCATTGTGTTTTCATTGTCATTTGTTTCTATGTATTTTTTTATTTCTTCAGTGCTCTCTTTGTTATTTAGTAGCACACTGTTTAGCCTCCATGTATTTGTGTTTTTTACAGTTTTTTTCCTGTAATGATTTCCAATCTCATAGTGTTGTGGTCAGAAAAGATGCTTGATACTATTTCAATTTTCTTTAATTTTCCGAGGCTTTATTTGTGACCCAAGATGTGATGTATCCTGGAGAACGTTCCGTGTGCACTTGAGAAGAAGGTGTATTCTGCCACTTTCAGGTTTCAGGTGGAATGTTCTATAAATATAAATTAATTCTAGGTGGTCTATGGTGTCATTTAAAGCTTGTGTTTCCTTTTTTATTTTCTGTTTGGATGATCTATCCATTGGTGTAAGTGGGGTGTTAAAGTTCCCTGTTATAATTGTGTTACTGTTGATTTCTCCTTACATGGTTGTTAGCATTTGCCTTATGTATTGAGGTACTCCTATGTTGGGTGCAAAAACATTTATAATTGTTGTATCTTCTTCTTGGATTGATCCTTTGATCATGTAGTGTCCCTCCTTATCTCTTGTAACAGTCCTTATTTTAAAGTCTATTTTATCTGATACGAGTATTGGTACTGCAGCTTTCTTTTGATTTCCATTTTCATGGAATATCTTTTTCCATCCCCTCACTTTGTCTGTATGTGTCCCTAGGTCTGAAGGGGGTCTCTTGTAGACAACCTATATATGGGTCTTATTTTTGTATCCATTCAGCCAGTCTGTGTCTTTTGGTTGGGGCATTTAATCCATTTATATTTAAGGCTCATATCAGTATGTATGTTCCTATTACCATTTTCTTGTTTTGGGTTTGTTTTTGTGGGTCTTTTTCTTCTCTTGTGTTTCCTGCCTAGAGAGGTTTCTTTAGCATTTGTTGTAAAGCTGGTTTGGTGCTGCTGAATTCTCTTAGCTTTTGCTTTTCTGAAAAGCTTTTGATTTCTCCATCAAATCTGAATGAGATCCTTGCTGGGTAGAGGAATCTTGGTTTTTCTCTTTCATCAGTTTAAGTATATATCCTGCCACTCCCTTCTGGCTTGAAGAGCTTCTGCTGAAAAATCAGCTGATAACCTTATGGGGAGTCCTTTGTATGTTATTTTTTGTTTTTCCCTTGCTGCTTTTAATGTTTTTTCTTTGAATTTAATTTTTGTTAGTTTAATATGTGTCTTGGTGTGTTTTTCCTAGGGTTTATCCTGTATAGGACTCTCTGTGCTTCCTGGACTTCGGTGACTGTTCCCTTTCCCACGTTAGGGAAGTTTTCCACTATAATCTCTTCAAGTATTTTCTCAGACCCTTTCTTTTTCTCTTCTTCTTCTGGGACCCATATAATTCAAATGTTGGTGTGTTTAGTGTTGTCCCAGAGGTCTCTGAGATAGATTGTCTTCAATTCTTTCTCTATTCTGTTCCTTGTCAGTTATTTCCACCATTTTGTCCTCCAGCTCACTTACTCATTCTTCTGCCTCAGTTATTCTGTTATTGATTCCTTCTGGTGTATTTTTCATTTCAGTTATTGTGTTGTTCATCTCTGTTTGTTAAACAAACATTTCTTGTATTTTCTCAATCCATGCCTCCATTTTATTTCTGAGATTCTGGATCATCTTTACTGTTATTACTCTGAATTCTTTTTCAGGTAGATTGCCTGTTTGTTTCCTCTTCATTTATTTGGTCTTGTAGGTTTTTACCTTGCTTCTTCATCTGTGACATATTTTTTTGCTGTCTCGTTTTTTTTTTTTTTTTTTATGAGTGGGATTGTGTTCCTGTCTTACTGGTTGTTTGGCCTGAGGCTTCCAACACTGGAGTTTGTAGGCTGTTGGGTAGAGCTGGGTCTTGGTGCTGAGATGAGGACCTCCATGAGACCTCACTCCAATGAATATTCCCTGGTGTCTGAGGTTGTCTGTTAGTCAGTGGTTCAGACTTGGAGCTCCCACTGCAGGAGCTTCGGCCTGACACCCCCAGGTCATGAACCAAGATCCCGAAAGCTGCATCGGGGGGCAAAAGAAAGAACAATAACAAAGTAAAATTAGACTAGGAGACTAACAGATATGTTAAAAGGATATAAAAATATAGATGAATCAACAGCCAGAAGGGACACCAGTACCACAATAGTAAAAAAAGAGGAGGATGGAAAAGAAAAAAAAATTTTTTTAAGGGGGAAAAGGCCTTTGCTCTGGAGAGCAGGGCATAAGCAAGGGTGACATTTTGGCAGGGCCTATGCTTAGGACCCACAGGGCTGGAAAAGGCCCTGGGGACTGTGGGGGGGTGGGATTCAGGCTCAACAGAACAGAAGGCGCCCAGGTGTGCCCTCCACACCCCGTCTCTCTCAGAGGGCAGGGGACCTCACCTGGGAGCCCAGCAGGCTTCCTGGGCTCAAGTGGGCAAACACCCTCCTCTCCTGCTCCTCTGGTCCCGGAGGGCCCCTCCTGATCTCCCTGGCCTCCCTCCTATGCCCCCAGTGACCCAAACGGCCTGGAGAGGGCTTTGGAGGGCAGGGGACAGGCCTGAGTGGGTGGGGCAGTCACCCTCTGCTCCTCCCAGAGGGCCTCTCCTGATCCCCCCAGGAGCACAATGAGATATCAGCTCATACCTGTGAGAATGGCTATTATTATTAAAAACCAGGAAATAACAAGTGTTGGTGAGGATGTGGAGAAAAGGGAACAAACCTTTGTGCACCATTGGTGGTAATATAAATTGGTGCAGCCACTATGGGAAACAGTATGGAGGTTCCTTAAAAAATTAAAAATAGAACTATTATATGACCCAGCAATTCCACTTCTGGGTATTTATCCAAAAATTGAAAACACTAACTTGAAAAGATATATGCAGTTCCATGTTCAATGCAACATTATTTACAATTGCCAAGACATGGAAACAACCTAAATGTCCATCAATAGATGAAGGGAGAAAGAAGATGTGGTGTATATATATATGTAATGCAATACTATTAATCCATAAAAGAAGGAAATGTGCCATTTGTGACAATATGGATGGTCCTTGAAGGCATTATGCTAATGTAAATCAGACAGAGAAAGACAAATTCTGTATGATCTCACTTATATGTGGGATCTAAAAACAGTAACAGCAGGACAGGGTCAAGATGGCAGAGGACTAGGACGTGGAGCTCACCTTCTCCCACAAAAACATTAAAAATACATATACAAGTGGAACAATTCACATAACACCCACTGAACACCAGCAGAAGACCTCAGACTTCTGAAAGGGCAAGAAATCCTCCATGTAATGGGGTAGGCAAAAGGAAAAAGAAAAAGCAGTTGGGATGCAGCCTGCACCCCAGGGAGAGAGCTTTGTAACTATATGCCAATAAAATGAACAACCTGTAAGAAATGGACAAATTCTTAGAAAGGTACAACCTTCCAAGACTGAACTAGGAAGAAACAGAAAATATGAACAGACCAATCACAAGTACTGAAATTGAAACTGTGAGTTAAAAACTCCCAACAAACAAAAGTCCAGGACCAGATGGCTTTATAGGTTAATTCTGTCAAACATTTAGAGAAGAGTTAATACCTCTCCTTCTCAAAATATTCCAGAAAACTGCAGAATAAGGAACACTCGAAGCTCATTCTATGAGGCCACCATCACCCTGATACCAAAACCAGACAAAGATACCACACACAAGAAAATTATAGGCCAATATCCCTGATGACAAAGACACCAAAATGCTCAACAAAACACTAGCAAACAATACATTAAAAGGATAATACACCATGATCAAGTGGGATTTATCCCAAGGATGCAAGAATTTTTCAATACCTGCAAATCAGTCAGTGTGATACAACATATTAATAAACTGAAAACCAAATGATCATCTCAATAGATGCAAAAAAAATCTTTTGACAAAATCCAACACCCATTTATGATAAAAACTGCAGAAAGTGGGCATAGAGGGAACATACCTCAACATAATAAAGACCATACATGACAAACCCACAGCTAACAACATACTCAATGGTGCAATGCTGAAAGCATTCCCTCTAAGATCAGGAACATGACAAGCATGTCCACTATCATCACTTTTATTCAACATAGTTTTGGAAGTCCTAGCCATGGCATTCAGAGAAGAAATAAAAGGAATCTAAATTGGAAAAAAGTAAAACTGTCATTGTTTGTAGATGACATGATAATATACATATAAAATCCTAAATATGCTACCAGAAAACTAGTAGAGCTCAATTTGGTAAAGTTGTAGGATACAAAATTAATCTGTTGCATTTCTGTACACTAACAACAAAAGATGATATAGAGAAATGAAAGAAAGAATCCCATTTACCATTGCATCAAAAAGAATAAAATACCTAGGAATAAACCTAAGGAGACAAAAGACCTGTACTCCAAAAAGTATAAGATGCTGATGAAAGAAATCGAAGATGACACAAACAGGTCGAGAGATATACCATGTTCTTGGATTGGAAGAATCAATATTGTCAAAATAACTATACTACCCAAGGCAATCTACAGATTCAGTGCAATCCCTATCAAATTACCAACGGCATTTTTCACAGAACTAGAACAAAAAATTTTTACAATTTGTATGGAGACACAAAAGACCCCAAATAACCAAAGCAATCTTGAGAAAGAAAAGCAGAGCTGGAGGAATCACGCACCCTGACTTCAGACTATACTACAAAGCTACAGTAATCAAGACATTATGGTACTGGCACAAAAAAGGAAATATAGATCAATGAAACAGGATAGAAAGCCCAGAGATAAACCCATGCACATATGGTCACCTTTTCTTTGACAAAGGAGGCAAGAATATACAATGGAGAAAAGAGAGCCTCTTCAGCAAGTGTGCTGGGAAAACTGGACAGTTACATGTAAAAGAATGAAATTAGAAATTCCCTAACACCATATCCCAAAATAAACTAAAAGTGGATCCCAGAGCTAAATGTGAGACCAAAAACTATAAAACTCTTAGAGGAAAACACAGGCAGAACACTGATATAAATCGCAGCAATATTTGTTTTTTGATCCACCTCCTACAGTAATGAATATAAAAGCAAAAATAAACAAATGGGACGTAATTAAGCTCAAAATCTACTCAGCAATAAAACCATAAATAAAATGAAAAGACAACCCACAGAATGTGAGAAAATATTTCCAAACGAAGTGACCAATAAGTGATTAATCTCCTAAATACACAAACAGTTCGTAGCTCTATGTCAAAAAAACAACCCAATCAAAAAATGGGCAGAAGATCCAAATTGACATTTCTGCAAAGGAGACATACAGATGGCCAAAAAGCACATGAAAAGATGCTCAACATCACTAACAGAGAAATGCAAATCAAAACTACAATGAGGTATCAACTCACACCAGTCAGAATGGCCATCATCAAAATATCTACAAACAATAAATGAAGGAGAGGATGTGGAGAAACAGGAACCCTCCTACACTGTTGGTGGGAATGTAAATTGGTATAATCACTATGGAGAACAGTTTGGTGGTTCCTTAAAAAACAAAAAATAGAGTTACCATATGATCCAGCAATCCCACTCCTGGGCATATATCTGGAGAAAACCATGGTTTGAAAGGATATATGTACCCCAGTGTTCACTGAAGCCCTATTTACAAGAGCCAAGACATGAAAGCACCTTAATGTCCATCAACAGAGGAATGGATAAAGAAGATGTGGTATATATGGAATATTACTGAGCCATATAAAGAGTGAAACAGTGCCATTTGCAGCAATGTGGATGGACCTAGAGATTATCACACCAAGTAAAGTCAGTCAGATAGAGAAAGACAAATATCATATGATATCACTTATATGCAGAATCTAAAAAAAAAATGATACAAATGAACTTATGTACAAAACAGAAACAGACTCACACTTCAAAAACAAATTTATGGTTACCAAAGGGGAAACATGGGGGAGGGGAGGGATAAGTCAAGAATTTGGGATTAACACACACACTACTATGTATAAGATAGACAACCAACAAGGACCTATTGTATAGCACATGGAACTCTACTCAATATTCTGTTGATAACCTATATGAGAAAAGAATCTGAAAAAGAATGGATATATGTATAACTGAATCACTTTGTTGTTCACCTGAAACTAACACAACATTGTAAATCAACTATACTCCAATAAAATAACAAAAACCAAGCTCTTAGATATAGAGACTGGTAGTTGCCAGAGGTGGGGGTAATGAGTGAAGGAGGTCAAAACATACAGACTTCCTGTAGTAACATAAATAAGTCATGCGGATATAATGTATAGCATGGTGACTATAGTTAATAATACTGTATTGAGTATTTGAAAGTCACTATGAGAATCTTAGAAGTTCTCATCACAGGAAAAAAAAGTTTATAACTGTATGGTGACAGATGTTAACTAGACTTATTTTGGGGGCTCATTTCCCAATATATACAAATATGGAATCACCTAAATCACCTAATACCTAAAAAAAATAGAAGGAGAAAATAGCTGCTGTGACAAATAAGATATTACTCTCTAGGAAGATGACAATCACTCTAGCTCATTACTGAAGGTACAGCTTGCTTTGAATGAAGTATATACCTGGTTTGTTCTAGACTACACCCTATTTTGTTATGTGTCCTTTCATATGCCATTTAAGTTCTACCTTGGAATTAGTGCTTTTTGAGCTCCTAAACAGAAATGTTATTTTCCCATTTGAAAAGCTATTTTAGCAAACTATTTCAAAGTCCTTGAATAATAAGGAACAGATTTTTTTTAATGTTAGTTTTATACAGGATTGTAGTTAGATCTTGCTCACAATGCAGAAGTCCCCTACATTAGATAGATCCTAATGAGTGTTTCTTAATTGCCTGATGTAGATATATTTTTATTTGAGGAAACATGTTGAAAATATTTTTCATGTGGAATATGTGTCATTTAAGGAACTATAGAAACCACTAATCTAGCTTGATGCTTTTTATTATTTTGGAAACATTTATTTCATCCCTTAGCTACTGGCAGTTCTATTATGGTCTAGAGACAACAATAAAGATCTTATTGTTTATGCTTCATTAAAAAAAATAATAGTTCAGATATTTGACCTCAGATAATTGTAAGTCCCATTGTGGAAGCATTGCATATTTTTGAAGATTATGTGTTTTTAAACCACAAGAAAGAATAAACACAATTTATCCTGGGAGCTTTTCTTTAGGATCTGTAATATTTTCTGTGGATTATTAATATATACAATATATAGTTGTATTGTTATATCCCTTATTAATGCTAGTGCCATCACTAATGTTTTAATATATAACCATATGTTCATCAAGGGAGCAGTTTGTGTGTTTTAGTGGCAAGGAGCACACAAAAAATTCTCCCTGCTGTTCCCCTCTATTATAAATTAATATCCACTACCAAGGGACCTCTTATGATATAAAATTGCCATCTTGTGAGTGGTATGGATGAAATTACCATGGAGGAAAGCTGAGCAGTAACCAGAGTATGAATAAGACAGCACCTATTCTGCTGTGTACTTAGGACCCCTGGTGTCTTATATTAATTTATGATAAATAATTTACATTGCTAACTCTGAATTATCTTTTTACTCACAGTTTTCTTTCAATGTAAGTGTATTTTCTATACTGAGAAGGACTATTCTAAAAGCATGGAATCACTTTTGCCAGCTCCAGAGTATTCTGCAGTTTCTTCAACAGAAGATTTTATCCAGTAGTGCCTGGAGGATGGATCCTTTTAAGCGACATTGTTGTCTGCATTGCTTTTCATTTTGGCAGTAAAGGAGTTACAGGAGAAGATAGATCCATAATGACAGTCCTGTGTGTTTTAATGTGATGGTTGCCTGGCAACTCTACCTGTAGAAATAAATATAGGACTTGTATCTGTATTAATCCCCTCCTGTTGTCAAGGTTTATAGGTTTTTTCTTTTTTTTTTGCGGTACGCAGGCCTCTCACTGTTGTGGCCTCTCCCGTTGCAGAGCACAGGCTCTGGACGCGCAGGCCCAGCCGCTCTGCGGCACGTGGGATCCTCCCAGACCAGGGCACGTGTCCCCTGCATTGGCAGGCAGACTCTCAACCACTGTGCCACCAGGGAAGCCCTATAGGTTTTTACTATATTAAGGTCAGAAAATACTTAAAAGCAAAAAGGCTTGATCATTTGATGATTCTTTGGAATTCTATGAAATTGTTGGCTATCAACAAATAAGGGGTCTTGGGGAGTAAGTGTTACACAGTGCTGTGAATAAGCCTTGACTGTATTTGAACATCTCTTAAATGAGTCTGAGCCTTACCTTGGTATCTCACATAACCAACCTTTATCTCTTCCAAGGGCATATTTTTTCACTTAAGAACATTTATTGACTAATGTGTTATGTCTGCACTAGAAATGGGCTACAGTATAAATGTAAAAAAGACAGAGAGCCCCTGGTCTTTTAGTCCAGAGTGGTGTCTTTATCATCTAGTGGAGAGCACATCTGGAGAGGAAGTTCTTATCTGTAACACTCAAGGCACACGCCCATCAATAACAGCTATTCTTTTTATAACTGTTACAGAGATTAAAGTAAGCTATGGAGGAGACCTTCAAGATGGCAGAGATGGCAGAGGAGTAAGACTTGGAGATCACCTTCCTCCCCACAAATACATCTACGTGTGGAACAACTCCTACAGAACACGTACTGAACGCTGGCAGAAGACCTCAGACCTCCCAAAAGGCAAGAAACTCCCCACATACCTGGGTAGGGCAAAAGAAAAAACAGAGACAAGAGAATAGGGATGGGACTGGCACCACTGGGCGGGAGCTGTGATGGAGGAAGTTTCCACACACTAGGAAGCCCCTTCACTGGTAGAGACGGCGGGTTGTGGGGCGGAAGCTTTGGAGCCACACAGGAGAGCACAGCACCAGGGGTACAGAGGGCAAAGCAGAAAGATTCCTGCACAGAGGATCAGTGCTGATGAGCACTCACCAGCCGGGGCGGGTCGGGGCTGGGAGCAGAGGCTTGGGCTTCTGAGGTCAGATCCCAGGGAGAGGACTGGGGTTGGCAGCGTGAACACAGCCTGAAGGGGGTAAGTGTGCTACAGCTAGCCAGGAGGGAGTCCGGGAAAAACTCTGGACCTGCCTAAGAGGCAAGACACCATTGTTTTGGGGTGTGCGAGGAGAGGGGATTCAGAGCACCGCCTAAACATGCTCCAGAGATGGGCATGAGCCACGTCTATCAGCACGGACACCAGAGATGGGCAGGAGACGCTAAGGCTGCTGCTGCAGCCACCAAGAAGCCTGTGTGCAAGCACAGGTCACTCCCACACCATCCCTTCCAGAAGCGTGTGCAGTCCGCCACTGCCAGGGTCCTGTGATCCAGGGACAACTTCCCCGGGGGAACACACCGCACACCTCAGGCTGTTGCAATGTCATGCCAGCCTCTGCCCTCCCCCCAGGTCTGAGTGATCCAGAGCCCCCTAATCAGCTGCTCCTTTAACCCTGTCCTGTCTGATCGAAGAACAGATGCCCTCCGGCCACCTACACGCCGAGGCGGCGCCAATCCAGAGCTGAACCCCAGGAGCTGTGCGAACAAAGAAGAGAAAGGGAAATCTCTCCCAGCAGCCTCAGGAGCAGCAAATTAAATCTCCACAATAAACTTGATGTACCCTGCATCTGTAGAATGCCTGAAGAGACAACGAATCATCCGAAAGTTAAAGTGGTGGACTTTGGGAGCAAAAATATATATATATTTTTTCCTTTTTCTCTTTTTCTGATTGTGTATGTGTATGTTTCTTTGTGTGATTTTGTCTGTATAGCTTTGCTTTTACTATTTGTCCTAGGGTTCTGTAGGTCCTTTTTTAAGTATACTTTTTAACACTTGTTAGTTATCACTGGTGGATTTCTTTTTTGGTTTGGTTGCTCTCTTTCTTTCTTTTAATTACTTTTTAGTTTTAATTTTTAATAATTTTTAAAAATTATTATTTTTATTTTTTTATTTCTTTTTTCTCCTTTTTCTGAGCCATGTGGCTGACAGGGTCTTGGTGCTCAGACTGGGAGTCAGGCCTGTGCCTCTGAGGTGGGAGAGCCGAGTTCAGGACATTGGACCAACAGAGACCTCCCAGCTCCACATACAATCAAACGGCAAAAGCTCTCGCACAGATCTCCATCTCAACGCTAAGACACAGCTCCATTCAACAAACAGCAAGCCACAGTGCTGGACCCCCTATGCCAAACAACTAGCAAGAAAGGAACACAACCCCACCCATTAGCAGAGAGGCTGCCTAAAAACATAATAAGTTCACAGACACCTGAAAACACACCACCAGACATGGTCCTACCCACGAGAAAGACAAGATCCAGCCTCATCCAACAGAACACAGGCACCAGTTCCCTCCACTAGGAAGCCTACACAACCTACTGAACCAACCCTAGCCACTGGGGGCTGACACCAAAACCAACAGGAACTACAAACATGCAGCCTGTGAAAAGGAGACAGAGAAACACACAGCAGATGAAGGAGCAAGGTAAAAACCCACCAGACCAAACAAATGAAGAGGAAATAGGCAGTCTACCTAAAAAAGAATTCATAGTAATGATAGTAAATATTATCCAAATTCTTGGAAATAGAATGGAGAAAATACAAAAAACATTTAACAAGGACCTAGAAGAAATAAAGAGCAAACAAACGATGATCAACACAATAAGTGAAATTAAAAATTCTATAGAAGGAATCGAAATTAAAAATTCTATAGAAGGAATCAATAGCAGAAAGAGTGAGGCAGAAGAATGGATAAGAGACCTCTGGAACAAGATTAAATGCACCAACATTCGAATTATAGGGGTCCCAGAAGAAGAAGAGAAAAAGAAAGGGACTGAGAAAATAGTTGAAGAGACTATAGTTGAAAACTTCCCTAATATGGGAAAGGAAATAGTTAATCAAGTCCAGGAAGCACAGAGAGTCCCATACAGGATAAATCCAAGGAGAAACACACCAAGACACATACATAGCAAACTATCAAAAATTAAAAACAAACAAAAAATATTAAAAGCAAGGGAAAAATAACACACAAGGGAACTGCCATAAGGTTAACAGCTGATCTTTCAGCATAAACTCTGCAAGCCAGAAGGGAGTGGCAGGATATATACTTAAAGTGATGAAAGAGAAAAACCAAGATTCCACTACCCAGCAAGGATCTCATTCAGATTTGACAGAGAAATTAAAACCTTTACAGACAAGCAAAAGCTAAGAGAATTCAGCAGCACCAAACCAGCTTTACAACAAATGCTAAAGGAACTTCTCTAGGCAGGAAACACAAGAGAAGGAAAAGACCTCCAATAACAAACCCAAAACAATTAAGAAAATGGTAATAGGAACTTACATATCTATTATTACCTTAAATGTAAATGGTTAAATGCTCCAACCAAAAGATATAGACTGGCTGAATGGATACAGAAACAAGACCTGTATATATGCTGTCTACAAGAGACCCACTTCAGACCTAGGGACACATACAGACTGAAAGTGAAGAGATAGAAAAACATATTCCATGCAAATGGAAATCAAAAGAACGCTGGAGTAGCAATTCTCCTATCAGACAAAATAGACTTTAAAAGAAAGACTATTACAAGAGACAAAGAAGGACACTACATAATGATCAAGGGATCAATCCAAGAAGATATAACACTTGTAAATATTTATGCACCCAACATAGGAGCACTGCAATACATTAGGCAAATGCTAACAGCCATAAAAGGGGAATTGGACAGTAACAAAATCACAGTAGGGGACTTTAACAAACGACTTTCACCAATGGACAGATTATCCAAAATGAAAATAAATAAGTAAGTACAAGCTTTAAATGATACACTAAACAAGATGGACTTTATTTATAGGACAATCCATCCAAAAACAACAGAATACATTTTCTTCTCAAGTGCTCATGGAACCTTCTCCAGGATAGGTCATATCTTGGGTCACAAATCAAGCCTTGGTAAATTTAAGAAAATTGAAATCGTATCAAGTATCTTTTCCAACTACAAAGCTGTGAGACTAGATATCAATTACAGGAAAAATATCTGTAAAAAATACAAACTCATGGAAGCTAAACAATACACTACTTAATAACCAAGAGATCCCTGAAGAAATCAAAGAGGAAATCAAAAAATACCTAGAAACAAATGACAATGAAAGCACAACGACCCAAAACCTATGGGATGCAACAAAAGCAGTTTTAAGAGGGAAGTTTATAGCAATACAATCCTACCTCAAGAAACAAGCAACATCTCAAATAAGCAACCTAACCTTATACCTAAAGCAATTAGAGAAAGAAGAACAGAAAACCCCCAAAGTTGGCAGAAAGAAAGAAAGAAATAAAGATCAGATCCGAAATAAATGAAGAAGAAATGAAGGAGATGATGGCAAAGATCAATAAATCTAATGGCTGTTTCTTTGAGAAGATAAACAAAACTGATAAACCATTAGCCAGAGTCATCACAAAAAAAAGGGAGAAGACTCAAATCAACAGAATTAGAAATGAAAAAGGAAAAGTAATAACTGACACTGCAGAAATACAAAGGAACATGAGAGATTACTACAAGCAACTCTATGCCAATAAAATGGACAACCTGGAAGAAATGGACAAATTCTTAGAAAAGCACAACCTTCCAAGACTGAACCAGGAAGAAACAGAAAATATAAACAGACCAATAACAAGCATTGAAATTGAAACTGTGATGAAAAATCCTCCAACAAACAAAAGCCCAGGACCAGATGCTTCACAGGCAAATTCCATGAAACCTTTAGAGAAGAGCCAAGACGTATCCTTCTCAAACTCTTCCAAAATATAGCAGAGGAAGGAACACTCCCAAACTCACTCTACAAGGCCACCATCACCCTGATACCAAAACCAGACAAGGATGTCACAAAGAAAGGAAACTACAGGCCAATATCACTGATGAACATAGATGCAAAAATCCTCAACAAAATACTAGCAAACAGAATCCAACAGCACATTAAAAGGATCATACACCATGATCAAGTGGGGTTTATCCCAGGAATGCAAGGATTCTTCAATATATGCAAATCAATCAACGTGATACACCACATTAACAAATTGAAGGAGAAAAATCATATGATCATCTCAACAGATGCAGAAAGAGCTTTCAACAAAATTCAACACCCATGTATGATAAAAACCCTCCAGAAATTAGGCATAGAGGGAACTTACCTCAACATAATAAAGGCCATATATGACAAATCCACAGCCAACATCGTCCTCAATGGTGAAAAACTGAAAGCATTTCTACTAAGATCAGGAACAAGACAAGGTTGCCCACTCTCACCACTCTTTTGGAAGTTTTAGCCACAGGAATCAGAGAAGAAAAAGAAATAAAAGGAATCCAAATTGGAAAAGAAGAAGTAAAGCTGTCACTGCTTGCAGGTGACATGAGAGTATACATAGAGAATCCTAATGACTCTACCAGAAAACTACTAGTGCTAATCAATGAATTTGGTAAAGTAGCAGGATACAAAATTAATGCACAGAAATCTCTTGCATTCCTATACACTAAAGATGAAAAATCTGAAAGAGAAATTAAGGAAACTCCCATTTACCTTTGCAACAAAAAGAATAAAATACCTAGGAATAAACCTACCAAAAGAGACAAAAGACCTGTATGCATAAAATTATAAGACCCTGATGAAAGAAATTAAAGATGATACAAACAGATGGAGAGATACACCATGTTCTTGGATTGGAAGAATCAACATGGTGAAAATGACTATACTGCCCAAAGCAATCTACAGATGCAGTGCAATCCCTATCAGACTACCAATGGCATTTTTCACAGAACTAGAACAAAAAGTTTCACAATATGTATGGAAACACAAAAGACCTTGAATAGCCAAAGCAATCTTGAGAAAGAAAAATGGAGCTGGAGGAATCTGGCTCCTGGACTTCAGACTATACTACAAAGCTATAGTAATCAAGACAGTATGGTACTGGCACAAAAACAGAAATATAGACCCCTGGAACAGGATAGAAAGCCCAGAGAGAAACCCACACACATATGGTCACCTCATTTTTGGCAAGAATGTACGATGGAAAAAAGACAGCCTCTTCAACAAGTGGTGCTGGGAAAACTGGACAGCTACATGTAAAAGAATGAAATTAGAACACTCCCTAACATCATACACAAAAATAAACTCAAAATGGATTAAAGACCTAAATGTAAGGACAGACACTATCAAACTCTTAGAGGAAAACATAGGCAGAACACTCTAAGACATAAATCACAGCAAGATCCTTGACCCACCTCTGAAAGAAATGGAAATAAAAACAAAAATAAACAAATAAACAAATGTGACTTAATGAGACTTAAAAGCTTTTGCACAGCAAAGGAAACCATAAACAAGATGAAAACAGAACCCTCAGAATGGGAGAAATTATTTGCAAATGAAGCAACTGTCAAAGGATTAACCTCCAAAATTTACAAGCAGCTCATGCAGCTCAATATCAAACAAACAAACAATCCAAAAATGGTCAGAAGACCTAAATAGACATTTCTCCCAAGAAGATATACAGATTGCCAACAAACACATGAAAGGATGCTCAACATCACTAATTATTAGAGAAATGCAAATCAAACCCACAATGAGGTATCACCTCACACCAGTTAGAATGGCCATCATCAGGAAATCTACAAACAATAAATGCTGGAGAGGGTGTGGAGAAAAGGGAACCCTCTTGCACTGCTGGTGGAAATGTAAATTGATACAGCCACTATGGAGAACAGCATGGAGGTTCCTTAAAAAACTAAAACCAGAACTACCCTATGACCCAGCAATCCCACTACTGGGCATATACCCTGAGAAAACCATAATTCAAAAAGAGACATGTACCACAATATTCATTGCAGCACAATTTACAATAGCCAGGACATGGAAGCAACCTAAGTGTCCAATGACAGATGAATGGATAACGAAGATGTGGCACATATATACAATGGAATGTTACTCAGCCATAAACACAAACAAAATTGAGTTATTTGTAGTGAGGTGGAAGGACCTACAGACTTTCACACAGAGTGAAGTAAGTCAGAAAGAGAACAACAGATACTGTATGCTGACACATATACATGGAATCTAAAAACAAAACAAAACATGGTTCTGAAGAACCTAGGGGCAGGACAGGAATAAAGACACAGGTGTAGAGAATGGACTTGAGGCCATGGGGAGGGGGAAGGGTAAGCTGGGACGAAGTGAGAGAGTGGCATAGACTTATATATACTACCAAATGTAAAATAGATAGCTAGTGGGAAGCAGTCACATATCACAGGGAGATCAGCTTAGTGCTTTGTGACCACCTAGAGGGGTGGGATAGGGAGGGAGACACAAGAGGGAGGAGATATGGGGATATATGTACATGTATAGCTGATTCACTTTTTATAAAGCAGAAACTAACACACCATTGTAAAGCAATTATACTGCAACAAAGTTGTTAAAAAATAAATAAAGTAAGCTATGGATTATGCCCATTGCCCAGCTCACTAATTGTGGCTCCAGTACAAGCTTCCCTCTTCCACGCTTTCTCAAGAGTGTGACATGACATAGGTTTTCAACACTGTTCTTGTCATCCCTAAATCTTCTCTCTTCTCTTCCTATGCCCTAGATTATACTTTCAAAGTCTTTACTGTTTTTGACTTCAGTATAACTTTATTCTGATCCCATCAATGATACCCCCTCTATTTAAATGAGGATCTCACAGAAAAGCTGTAAGGGAAAACTGGCTAAAAGATGGCATAGTTTACTGATGAGAAAACTCTTAGGGATAGGGGATTGCCTCAAATTCTAGGAATAGACACATTCTCAAGATGAAATATATTAAGTTGTGTTTTCAAGTCATAGGCTGAGAACCTATATTGCTAATGATAGGAAACATCACCTTTTATCATTCCAAACTGTTCCAAATAGTGACATTTTGTCAATAACCTTCAATACAGTCATTATTTTAGTTGGCTGAGGAAGTCAAAAAGTAGTCACTGCTTTGATCTTGTTATAATCATATAAATGGTAAGCCTTTTTAGTGGTCACCAGAAGACTCATGACTTCCATCAGTTGATTTTATACCAAATCAGTACATCTGATCATAAGGAATAAAGGGATGAGAGAACAGAGCTGAATAAAAATTATCTGTCTCCCCCACCTCTGTCATTTGCTGAGACAGCACAACATTTTCTGCCATAGCTCATTAAGATAGCACACACATTTATGAGGTATGTGACTGAATCCACTGGCATTCAATTGGGGAAACCAAAGCAATGGAGTATGGGATAAAGCTTCATTACAGGAATGAAATCTTGTGCAATTGTCAGAGAAGCTAGGGAAGTAAGGATCCAGAAGAGAGAAATGAAGATCTGAGAAAAGTCAGCAACCATTTCTCCTGAATCTCTAAGTCTGGGGGGTAAGTCAGAGCTTGCAGGGGAATCTGGGAAGTAGGTGTTGCCAGTTGCCACTGTAGGGCAGCAAATGGGAGCTGGGGAAGAGCCTATGAAAAGCTATCACCTGTGGTGGCAACTGCTTCTGGAGGTGTTTAGGCAAATGTCTTGTGATGAGCATGGAACCTCTGCTGATCAGCAGTGCTACCATTAACAAGTAAAAGCTGGACAGGGACTTTGTGTCTTATTCCTCTTTTTATCACTATGCTCAGGCTCAGAACCTACAGTGGGAAGACAAGAGGACATGGGAAGAGAAAGTAGGGCTGGCTATAGCTACAACTTTGTACTTTTGGTCATGCCATAAAATGACTGATTAGTGATTAGTCTTCAAAGTGGATCTTCCAGGACATGCTTGTCTGCTCCTTCTCATCTCCCAGCCATAGCACACACGCCTTGTAGCACAGATGGCTGACCAGTTAGCCTTTTCATGCCTACTCTATTACTGTGTTATACTCACAAGTTCCACTGTGCTAGGCATGAGGAACAGAGATGGTCATAAACTGCTCACTATTTAACCTTTTAAGAGAGTAGCAATCTGGTGGGAGAAGGATGACATAAAGTCATGGAAGGTTAAATATTATTAGTGATAGAAAATAAAAATTAGATTTTAACACATTCCACATTTACAGGAGGAAAATTCACTGTGGGTCAGCACTGTGAAGAAGAGTTCTTGGAGGAGGTGGCAAATGAGAAAGCCTTGAAGACCAGGAGAGACAGGATGTGCTCAGCACCTATGATCACTGCCAGTCAACCTTGGGAACAAAGAAAGCATGTGTGATCTCAGATGTTACCATTGGCAGAGGTTAAACTAGTCAAAATATTTAATTCTGCACAAGAAGGAAAAAATTTTAAGGACAAAGATCAGAGTAAATCAGGAAAGAAAAGTAGGACAAAGGTTATACAATTAGAAAATGAAAGAGAAACAGCAGATATCTATTTTGAATCTTTATAAAAAATCAATAAAAATGACAACATATATACCTGAAAATGACTGTGTATTGTGGTGGGAACCATGTTTTTCCTGTGTTTGAGACATTTTGTCTTTGAATGATTAATGTTTCAAGTGTGGGTTCCCTTTCAGAATGAAACTGTAATATTGGATCAGCATACAATTATTTGGATCAGAATTACAGTTTTTTAAAGTCCTATACCTTAATTGTCAATTCAGGAAAATAAACTCCAGAAACAACCCTGCAGAATAAAGTAGGTCACAGGTTATAAATGAGATCAAAGGCCACGAAATGGGTCATCGTTGAGGATAATAGTTCCTTTCCTTCAATAGAATTTCCTTAAGAACCATCCTAATGCATAATTTGTCTTTAATTTCTCCTTAATTCTACATCTTCTCTCTTTGTAAGAAGGCCTGGATCATCTTCACAAGAGATCAGCAAATTGACTACTATTCTCTATCAAAAAGCAGACTATCAAATGCTATGTTTTTCTCTGGCATAATTCAATTTGGATTGTAGTTTAAACCTACATAGAGATTACTATTATGGAATAAATTGTATCCTCCCAAAATTCACACATCGAAGTCCTAACCCCCATTACCTCAGAATATGACTCACAGTATTTGGTGATAAGGTCTTTAAAGAGACAAATTAAGGGCTTCCCTGGTGGCGCAGTGGTTGAGGGTCCGCCTGCTGATGCAGGGGACACAGGTTCGTGCCCCGGTCCGGGAAGATCCCACATGCCACGGAGCAGCTGGGCCCGTGAGCCATGGCCGCTGAGCCTGCGTGTCCGGAGCCTGTGCTCCACAATGGGAGAGGCCACAACAGTGAGAGGCCCGTGTACCGCAAAAAAAAAAAAAAAAAAAAAAGATACAAATTAAAATGAGGTCATAAGGGTGGCTCTAATCCAATATGACTGATGTCCTTATAAGAAGAGATTAGGGTAAAGACAAGGAAAAGTGCTACAGTAATTACACAAAAGAACATGATAAAGAAGTCAAAGCATACTCATACCAAAGACATCAATCAAAACACACAAAAGAGACAGCAGAATAAGAAACAAGAAACAACAGATCTATAAAATAACCAGAAAAACAACTCAGTGGCAATAGTAAGTCCTTACCTATCAATAATTACTTTAAATGCAAATGATAAAATTCTCCAATTAACAGACATAGAATGGCTGAATGGATTAAAAAAAGACACAAGATCCATCAATATGCTGCCTGTAAGAGACCCACCTTGGCCTTAAAGACACATATAGACTGAAAGTGAAAGGATAGAAAAAGACATTTCAAGCAAATGGTAACAACAACAAAAAAAGGCAGGAATAGCTATACTTAGACAACACAGACTATAAGCTAAAAGAGACAAAGAAGGTAATTATATAATGATAAAGGAATTAATACATTAATAAGATATAAAAGTTGTAAATATCTACATGCCTAACACTGGCACACCTCAACATATAAAGCAAAATCTAACAGAGCTAAAAGGATAAATAAACAGTAATACTGTAATAGTTGGGGACTTTAATACCCCACTCTCAACAATGGATAGATTATCCAGACAGAGAATCAATAAGAAAATAATGGATTGAACATACTGTAGATCAAATGGCCCTAACAGACATATAAAGAACAGCAGAATACATACTCTTCTCAACTGCACATGGAACATCTTCTAGGACATACCATATATTAGGCCACAAAACAAGTGTTAGCAAATTCAGGAAGACTGAAATCATACCAAGTATCTTCTGTGACTACAGTGGCATGAAACTAGCAATCAATAACAAGAGGAAACCGGAAATTCATGAACAAATGGAAATTAAACAACACTCTCCTGAATAACCAATGGATCAAAGAAGAAATTAAAGGGAAAAAAGTGTCTTGAGACAAAGACAAATGGAAATACAACATATCAAAACTTGTGGGATGCAGCAAAGCAGTTCTAAGATAGAAGTTCATAGTAATAAATACTTACATTGAGAAGCAAGAAAGATGATAAATAAACAACCTAACTCTATGCCTTAAGGAACTAGAGAAAGAAGAACAAACTACGCCCAAAGTTAGAAAAGGAAATAATGAAAGATCAGAACAGAAATAAATGAAATTAGAGAAAAAGCAATAGAAAAGATTAACCAAACTAAAAGTTATTTCTTTGAAAAAATACATAAAATCGACAAATCCTTAATTAGACTATCCAAGGAAAAAAGAGAAAGGACTCAAATCAACAAAATTATAAATGAAAAAGGAGACATTACAACTGATACCAAAGAAACATAAAGGATAAGAAATAAGTGAAAAAGTATACAACAAACTGGACAAGCTTGAAGACCTGGAAAAATTCTTAGAAACATATGACTTACCCAGACTGAATCAGGAATAACCAGAAAATCTGAATAGACCAATACTGCTAAGGAGTCTGAATCACTAATCAAAAATCTCCCAATGAAGAAAAGTCCAGGACTAGAAGCCTTCAGTGGTAATTTTTAAAATGTTTTAAAATTCTCAATAAAATACTAGCTAACCAAATTCAGCAACACACAAAAAAGGATCACAGACGATGATCAAATGGGATTTATCCTTGGAATGCAAGGATTGTTCAACATATGCAAATTAATGAATATACATCATATTAATAGAATAAAAGAAAAGAACCATATGATCATCTCAAAAGGTACAGAAAAAACATTTGACAAAATTCAACATTCACTCCTGATAAAAACTCTTAACTAATTAGGCACAGAAGGAACACATCTCAGCATAATAAAGGCCATATATGACAAACACTCAGCTAACATCATACTTAATGGTGAAAGTCTGAAAGCTTTTTCTCTAAGGTCAGGAAAAAGACAAGGGTGCCCATTTTTACCACTCCTATTCCACACAGTACTAGAAGTCACAGATAGAGCAATTAGGCAAGAAAAAGAAAGAAAAGGTATCAGAATTGGAAAGGAAAAGGTAAAATTGTCTCTATTTGCAGATGACATGATTTTATATATAGACCTGAATAGACGTTTTCCAAAGAAGACATGCAGATGGCTGTTACATGAAAAGATGCTCAATATCACTAGTCATCAGAGAAATGCAAAGCAAAACCACAATGATAAATTGCCTCATACCTGTTAGAATGGCTATCCTCAAAAAGACAATTATAACAAGTGTTGGTGAGGATGTGGGAAAAAAGGGAACCCCCGTGCACTGTTGGTAGGAATGTAAATTAGTGCAACTACTATGAAAATCAGTATGAAGATTCTTCAGAAAGTTAAAAATAGAATTACCACATGATCCAACAATTCCACTTCTGGATATTTATCTGAAGAAAACAAAATCACTAACTCAAAAAGATATATGCACCCCAAAGTTCAATGCAGCATTACTTACAATAGCCAAATAAGGAAGCAATCTAAGTGTCCATCAATGGATGAACGGATAAAGAAAATGTGATGCACACACACACACACACACACACACACCCCAGAATACTAAGCTATAAAAAAGGAGTGAAATCTTGCCATTTGTGACAACATGGATGAACCTTGAAGATATACTGCTAAGTGAAATAAGTCAGAGAAAGACAAATACCATGTGACCTCACTTATATGAATATAGAAAAAAAACACAAAAAACAAACTGAGCTCATAGATAAAGAACAGACTGGTGGTTGCCAGCCATGGGGGTTTGCAGAAGTAGGTGAAGGGGTCAAAAGGTACAAACTTCCAGTTATAAAATAAAGAAGTCATGCATATGTAATGTACAATATGGTGATTATAGTTAATAATACTAATGTATTAGTATTATAGTTAATAATGGTGATTATATGTTAATAATGGTGATTATAGTTAATATATAGTTAATATATAGTTAATATAGTTAATAATAATAATGTATTGTGTATTTGAAAGTTGCTAAGAGTAAATCTTAAAAGTTCTCATTTCACACACACACAAAACTAACTGTGGGATTATGGGTGTTAACTATAATTACTGAGGTGATCATCTCACAATATATGCAAATTCTGAGTCATTATGTTGTATATCTGAAACTAATATAATGTTATATTGTCAATTATAT
The DNA here is from genome assembly GCF_949752795.1 of Hyperoodon ampullatus. Lineage (NCBI taxonomy): Eukaryota > Metazoa > Chordata > Mammalia > Artiodactyla > Ziphiidae > Hyperoodon > Hyperoodon ampullatus. The sequence goes on along the minus strand of NC_136917.1, from coordinate 73,030,955 downwards.
TTCAATTAAATATTATTAAAAAAGATTCGTCTGATAGAATAACAAACAAGTGAGGTAATGTTGATGAAAGCACTTTGTAAACTGTAAAGCACCAAACAAATAGTTATTGAGTGACAACAAAAAATACTGCATGGTGGTATCACAAAGACTAAATTGATAACTGCATACAGTTATATATTTATATCAATAAATATATATATTGATAACTGCATACAGTTATATTTTATTATATCAATAAATATTTATTAATAACAATTAGATAGTCACAGAGGAATCACAAAACCCACTGACAATATTGTAGAATGTTACAGTTTCAAAAATGCAAAAATTTGTGCAAAAAATGATTGCCTGAATTGCTACCCAGTATCAGAACCTCCATGATTATTAGCCAATTCTCTTTTTTCCTGCTGTGTGTATCAGGGAATTTCTTTCCCCGGCTTCATTTCTTCAGCTCAAAAGCATGACCTCTGACTTTCTGAGCAGCTGTGCAAAAATTTCTAAGATCGATAAGGGAAAACATCACAAGTAATGGCAGGTGGATGGGACAGTGTAGTCGAAGGTTGACAGAAATACAGCCCCTAGTCAGTTCATTGCTCTGTAACAGAGGGCTCAGTTACTAACAGAACCAATCTCCTCTAAAGGGTATTCTGGCAGAAATACTTCTCTTTAAAAAAATTTCTGATGTGTGATGGTGATATGAAAGTGGGGGTGGGGGGCGGCAGAGTGAAGACCCTAAATATTTGCTACTATCTGTCAGAAATGGTCGTCTGAGAGAACTGTGTTATTGGGGAAAGTAAATCTCTAACCATTGCTTTGACCACAGAGGCCAGAGGTGTTTGTTTCAAGACATTGAGTACAGAGTTGAGGTCTGGTATTTTGCTGGTGACTGCTGAAGAGGAGGGATTTGGCTTCTGGCAGAACATAAAGCCAAACTGACAACAAAGCTTTCCTTTCAAGCTATCCAAATGAACACATTTCTAATCTGAAATTCAAATACTTGACAACAGAGAGCCTGTGAGCTGGGCTTTGAACAGGAAATTGCTTCATGGTTTTAGCATAATGAATTAGGCAGTTAGACTAAATCCATTTAGTAGGAAAAGAATGCTTTCACATGCTTTCTGAAAGAAATGATGGGGGGGACCTTCTTAATTTCCCAAATTTCTCAGGACTTAGAGACACAAATGCTCCATGTAAATTGTATCTGTTCTATGATTGGTATGTAAAAAGCCATCCTCGCCCCAGTATTCAGAAATCATCTTTGTTAGAAAATGCTGGGCTTTTGAATGTTGGGGAAACCGGAGGTGATGAATAAAGTTTAGGACGTTCTCATCCTTATTGTGTCCTGTACTTCCCAGGATAATGGAGAGTGCATTAATTCTGAAACCCTGTCTTAGTCACTGGCAGTGTTAATTCCAACAGACCCAATATTGCAGTCTTTTAGGGAACAGGGGAGAGATGTGGATGCAAAGAACAAGCTTGGACAGAAGAGGCAGAGGAGGACCAACACGCTCCATGGGGCAGACTCTCTCGCATTCCTCGTCATTGTGTCCAGAAATGAACCTCTAGCTCTCAGTCCTAACACAGACGCAGGCCGGTCCTGACAACAGAGGCAGCACTGAGACTTTTAGCACAGGCAGGGGAAGAACCACTATTAGGGGAAGGGGAAAGATGTTTGTTTGTGTCAGGTCCATGTAACAAGGCTGACCTTAAGAGAGCCTGATGACAGACATCCTTTGGGAAGGAGAGGACTAGAGAAAATGAAAAAACAACCCCCCCCCAACAAAACAAAAAAAAGAAAGCAAGAGTAATAATATCAGTAGCATAAACAAGAAGGAGAAAGACCCTGGGAGGGTGGGTTAAGTCCTATCCCAGGCAGGTTTGCCAGAGGAGGGCTGATCTGTAACCAAGGCCCAGCAGTATTTCCTAGCGGCACTGAATATAGACACAGTTGTGTGTGGCACTGCCTCTGAGCCTGGGCCCAAGACAGCCAAGGGAAAATCGTTCTGTGTAACCAGGCTTCTACCAGAGCAGACATATATAACAAGGTCTGACATCTTTGCATTCACAACTTGCTAGGTAATATACCCAAACCATCTCCTGAGCCCGACTGCTATGGAAACATGATGTAAATAGATATGGTTTCTTTTTAGTCACTGTTTACAACTTTCCTACCAGAGGCAACAGCAAAGTCCTTCCAGTTGGCCTGGTGATGAAGACACTATGACAGATTACAAAGAGATGTTTTAAAACCATTCATGTGTGCCAAGCATCTAATTCATGTTTACAGTTAAAAATAAAAAGGACTGGGTCCCAGTTTCCTCATTGCTAAGCAATCGCCCTTCTTGGCAGAGGATGGGAGACCTTGGCATGTATACAGATTGGCTATATGATCACCTACTTGAAAGGACGCATGATGAATTAAGCTGAGAAATATTGACTTTAAATGTATGAGAACAGTTCTGATCTAGAATAGTGAGGATCACCCCAGAAGCAGAAAATCATGGACCTTATGAGTTGTACCGAAGCACCAGTTAGAACTAGTCCAGTTCATTCATGATAGTACTTCAACCCAAGGAGTGAGAGATGGGCAGAGAGGAGAGCTGGATAGTCAAGAAGCTTGCATACCTGGGTAAAGCAGGACAGAATTCCACATTTGAGCCTGCTGCCGATGAGCTTTCCTTCAGAATCCTGTTCTGGAGCCTCGGGGTAGGAGGTGCCGGCAAAGGGGCCATCTGGGCAAGCGGGCATGCACAGCGGTGGGGCCTTTCTCTTGCTTATGGAAGCCAAAATCTCTTTGAAGCAGTCTTTAATTCTGTGGTAAGAGATAAAGAGTAAAGGCTAAGTGAGCCTGGAAGAACAGAAGAGAAGGAAATTCCTGTTGAAGTAGAAAGGGTTAATAGCTGCGCTTTATTATGACGTGGAGGGAAAGCTCCAAGAAGGGCTTATTAAATACAGGTACTTATAGATACTGAAGATATCATTGTGGACCCCCCCAAATTTAAGGCCAAGTGTATAAGGCTGCAAGGAGCCAGAAGCACCAGAGAAGAAAGTACATAGATGAGGTTGGCTGGAAGCATCAGAGACAGCAAAGGGTTCCTTATAGTTTTCCACCCAAGTCCCTGTTAGGTAGAGGAGACGGAAGGGGTGTGTGTTCCCCTGGGGAAGTGGGAGGGGTTTAGCCTAAAGAGGACTGATGAAAGTTCAGTATTTCTTTCAGATGTGGTGGTTTACTCTTAAAAATTATTATTTTCAATTCCAGTGTATATTCATGTTTGCTTTGATATAAAAATGATCTAAAATGAATTACGAACAAGCTAATGTGACCTTCAGGAAGAGGTGCCGTGCCTCTTGTGTGGTGATGCCTGGCTCCCTGCCCGTGGGCTGCATCCAAGTGAGGAACGTGGACCTGGGGCCAGCGCTTGACGGAATCGTTACAAAGCAAGTTGCTCAAAGCCCAGATCTGACTGTTGTTTTCTTACCCAGTCCTAACTCAAAATAACTCAGAACAGGCAAAGTAATCTAAGGAGAGTGTCCCCTGTCTTCTAGCTCTTCAAATGCTGCCTTTAAAGAATTACCTGAAAGGAAAACTTGATAAAATGACTTCAATTTTCTCCCTACCCCAACTATGAGAGATTTAGCATCTTCTTTGGGATGACTTCTCCCCTTTCTAGTGTGTAGAATATAGTTAGAATTAAGTTGCTAACAAGAATACAAACTGACTGCAAATGCAAATTTACGCCTCCACCAGGGTTATCTTTCTCTCCTCACTCTTCTGGAGAAAACAAATTTTAACTGTTTGCATAGGCACAGGGCAAGCCTTGCAAGTAAACTATTGAGGGATACCCTGCAGGGTTTGCTTGTCTGTTCAGCAGGCCATGCTCTGCCATGTGGCCCCTTAGCATGGGGTGTCTCGGGACTGTGTGACAGAACCCCAGCTTGGTGGGCTGTTGGAGTTTTTCCAACATCGCAACAAATCGTTCCCTCTTAAAAGAGAAAACAAAACTTAACAAGCCAGGCGAAACATTCGCCATGTATTTGTATCATTTCATTAGCGTTCATTAACGTTTTTAGTGAAACAGCTAATATTTAATGTTCACATTGGGCGCTATTAGAAATCACTTCCTCTCCTTGATTATTTTCTTCACTTACAGAAAAGGCAGAGCCACCCTCTTATGCTTAGCCATAACCCTGAGTCAACCATATAGTCAGGGTACAACAACAGCCTCAAATGTTGCTCCTTTGTGTGCTGTCTTCATATATCACCTGTACATATTTATTTTTCACTGTATAACTTTAACTTAATTCTTGTTTTCCTAGGCTTATTTGAAGCAAAAATACTTCTCAATATGTTTGATGTGCTGATGTGTTTCTCAATATATTAAATTAAATAAGTACACAACTCAAACTATAAGATAGAAAAAAGTTTCCATCTGCCCCCTAAATCATCCTGTGAAACCCCAGTAACACACATAAAACAGGTAAGACCAGATTACATCATGTCCTACAGTGCCCATAAGGGATGAAACACAGAGGCAGGAGGTAGGTTGGATGGCCTATATTCTGTCAGTGGTACCAACTCCCAGAAATGAAGTTGGGCACTGAGTTCCAAGGAGAAGGATTTACGGCCACAGGCAGGCCTGGAAGAGAGGGAACTGGGCCTTTCTCCTGTAATTCCCAAGGGAGGCTGGGGGCTAAAGGAAGAACACGGCTGAATCCATAGGTATGCGGCGCTGGTTGACTTTTCTCCTGTTCATCCTGACTAGTGGTTGCTGCAAGGATGCAGAGAGAGAATGAATTGCTTTCGGGGGATGAAGCAGAAAGTGCCTACTGAGGGGTAGCAGGATGTGCCATAAAGATTATTTTAAACTGAAGGCAACTGAGAAGAAGCAGATATGAGACAAGCTCTCTGCCCTCCCACTAGCTGCCTAAGAGCACGACAAAAATTTGTAAAGGTGTCCCCCTCTTCTCTCTACCAGGAAGTAAGGGAGTTAGTCACCAGAGACAATGCTAGACGCTTATCAGCCCGGAGACAGCACCAGAGGAACCCATGTAACACCAGCCTTGTTAAAACCAGCTCTCATCAGCCATTAGTTGCGCCATAGATTCGCGTCCCACAACTTGCTGACCCCAGAAGCTCAAAGTCCTTTCCTTTGTGTTGTCGCTTGTCTAAACATTTATTATAATTACTAGTATCGTTCAGATGCTATATAAGCTCAAGTTCTAACCACCCTTTTGTGTTACTCATCACTGGGTACTCCCATGTGTAAGTGCAATGCACATGCTAATAAACTTTTGTTGGTTTTTCTCTTGTTAATCTGTCTTTTGTCAATCTAATTTACAGGGCTGCAGTCAGAGAACCTACCATGAGTGGAGGAAAAAATATTTTCCCTCCCCTATACTACCTGTCTGTTAGTTTCCTCTGCATTTGAGAGTAACTGGAGATTATTTTCTTCTTGTCCCTACTGTTGCAATAGAATGAGATATATTAGTTTTAAAAATGGATGTCTTTTTTCTTTTTGGGCAAATGAGCATTTAGGGCTGGGTAAATGATCCCTGTTTTCGTGCCTGCAGGGCACGAGCACAGTAAAAGAGATGGGTGTTTTCCTGGGAAAATGTGTAGATCCTGCAAAAGTTTCTAGCTGAAGCCTAATGGTACCTTGAAAGGTCCTGAGCAGCTGGCCCAGGTGTGGCCCACAGGATTGGCCACAGCCATGGTGCTGACCGGGTAGGGGAGCACATGAACATCACATTCAGAGTGACCCTGGAGGGCCCTGGAAAACAGGCTGCTCATTTTGCCCAGGACCATTCCTGTTCTCCTTCCCCTTGGGATATAAGTATTGTTGGGAAAAACTAAAGAAAGAGTGTGACAGTGTGAGAGCAAGGACCATGTCTTAGTATTGTCGTCATTCGTTTTTCAGCAAATGACGAAGTAGATCAAAGTTATACATTTGGATGGAATGTTATTGAAAGGCGTAGTGTAGTGCCCCATGACACTGTTCTACTAAGAGTTTGCTTACTTTATATGGGCCACTTTTCTGAGTTCTTTACCTATAGAAATTCCCTTAATCCTCACCATAAATTGTCTTCAATATACATTATCCCCAGTTTACAGATGGAGAAACTAAGCCCAGAGTCATATAGCTAGCTGAGGCAGAGCCTTTAAGAATGAGGGAAGCCTGGCTTCAGAATCTGTGCTCTCATGTCCTATGCTATCCCGCTTTGCTTACTAAACACAATATGGATGGATGGATGGCGCAGAGGGTGGAATAGCAGCTTATATGACTCACTGAGATTGATGCACCTGCTCTTACGTGCGACCAGAACCTTAGTGGCTCTGATTTCTCTACTTATGCTAGAAGGATTATGGGGTTTTCTTTCCCTCAGGTTCAGAAATGAAATGAATGACACACAGACATAGAAAACAAACTTATGAATGCCGAAGGGGAAAGGGGGGAGGGATAAATCAGGAGGTTGGGATTGACATAGACACACGACTGTATATAAAGTAGACAACCAGCAAGGATGTACTGTACAGCACAGGGACCTCTACTCAATATTCTGGGATCACCTATATGAGAAAAGAATCTAAAAAAGAATATATGTATATATATATATATATATATGTATATATCTATATATAGATATCTGAATCACTTTGCTGTACACCTGAAACTAACAACACATGGTAAATCAACTGTATTTCAATAAAAATTTAAAAAAGAAATGAAATGAATGGAATTTGAACTCGGGATTGCCTTTGGAGTGTTTAGGGAAAATGTTGCCAGGTTCCTTTTAACAACAACAAAAATTGTGTGAACAAGCACTATATGTTCAGGAACGTTCATCGTTAAGGCATTAGTGATAAATCAGCAAATTCAGGGTCTTTTTTTTTTTTTTTTTTTTTTTTTAAATTTTAGAAGAGCAGGCAGGATGTTAAGTAATCTGATTCTTCTTCTGTTTCCCTTGTTATATCTCCTGGTAGAAACCCATTCATAATGGTCAACTTCTTGAAATAGCATATGTGTACATAAACTTTAATATTATATATAATTGGGCAGGAGTTATTTTGATTTTTAGAAACAGTTGTCACAATTGGGTTTTCAAATTAAACCTCTGGGCCAGTATTTGTATTAAAATGTTAAAAGCATAATATGGCCTGATCATTCTTCTTTTAGTGACATTCAGGAACCATTATTGAAATATATCCCACTGGGTAACACCCAGTGGTTAAGCTACAGAGCTCTGGAATCAGACACCCTAAGGTGGAAAACCATTTGCAGGCTGTGTGATCTGAGGCAAAGTACTGAACCTCTCTGTACCTTTGTTTCTTTTTGTCTAAAATGGGCTAATATGATCCCATGATCATGAGATGATCCACGTAATGAGATCTTAGTACAGTACCTGATACACTGTAAGCACTCAATAAATGTTAGGTAAAGTGAATAAGCACACATTATATAAGTTTCATTTATGTTATACTAAGATTTCATTCAATATTAGAAGAAGTCCTAGCCTCAGGTCTTTCACAGAATGCAAGCTCACCAGGTGTTAAATTTGTATGTTAATTATCCATTGAAAGCCACCTGGTGTATGCTTTTTCTGACATACTATCTACAAAATAATCCCCCCTTAGGCCTTCCACTGAATAAAGCAGGAAAATAATCTGAGGTTGTCTCCTCTACAGTAAATACAACTGTGGTTTGCAAATAGCCTTTCCATAATGGTACATTATTTTTTTCTTAGCAGTTTCACTCCTGCAGTCATCTAATACCTTTGAAGCAGATTAAGCCATCAAACGGTGTTCTCCTAGTGTCTCATAATTGCCAGCAAAGTCTAATCAGATAGCAGTGGCTACATGAGAGCCTTCAAGAAATACTATAAGATAATTAAAACATAAAGGTTATGCAAAAGTAGCAAATCAATAGAGACAGTAAACATGGTTTATCAACAATCCTGAGAACATTTTTTCAATTCTAAAATGTAAATGGACCTGGGTTGGAGCACACAGCTAGGATGACAGATAGGATCCCGGTAACGGTTTAATTAACTCCAGTTTCCTGCATGTTAAAGGTTGCCTCAGCCCACTGGCTCATGTAACAAACCCTCTGAGGATTCCGTTAGCCAGTGTCTGATATGAAGACCGGGCAGCCTTCCTTTCCTTACAGGGTCACGTTTTGCCCCACTCCTTTGGAGCCCTTATCAAAACACAGTCCTCTGTTTTCTCTATAAATACACAGATATTTTTAATTTCAGCTCAAATGGTTTGACTTTGTAATCAAGGTAAAAGAAATACACACATACGCTGCCTAAGTAATGAGAACAGTGCGTTGGGAAGAATTGCGTAATTAAAATTATATATTAAAATTCACACGTAGGTGTAGAATGTTAGAAAAACCATGGCAGCTCTCCAGATGATTCACTTGGCTTTTTAATTCTTCTATAATGTAGGCTATTTTATAATTAGCAACAGAACTCTGCCACTTGGTTAGTTCAACTGGATGAAAGGGATAATAAAGGAATATTTACTATTAATGGATATTGAAACTACTACTTTGAGCAGCCCCAGTAAAGAATAGTTATTTACTGTTCTTAGCTGGCCATTTAAAATGGAATATAGCCAGTGTTTTGCTTGCAATCATGAATTTAACTAACTCTTACAGGAGAGATAAGGGTAAGCTTTATTTGAAGAATTACTCTCTATTTTTTAAAAAATTGCTCTGAGGGCCAAATGTTAGCTAAAAGAAAAATTCTTTTTCTAACCTGGTAGAATTAGGTTTCGCACAATTACCTTTATCATTAGTAAATAAAGGAGTTACTTAACCTCTGACCTTGCAGAAGTTCTTGATATTTTGCTTAGGAAAGGGCAAGAGGCCCATTATGGATTATTTACTCATTCTGTTAAAAGGTTATTCTTGAAGACTGTGATACAGAAACACATAATACATAATCTGTGTTAATAAAGATCTATTTACTCCACCATTTAAAGAAGCTGGTTGTTATATGATGCTCATTAATACCATGAACAGATTTTTTTCCCCAGTGTTCCCGAAGATTATCAAGCTGTCAGTAAAGGACTCATTTCCTTTAAATTAGAAATCACCGAGGTATCCTGTGTAGAGGATATTAAAAGCAAGTGTAGTCATGCCATCTTATTGCAAGATGAGCTAGAGCTAAGTACATCGCTTATCTTTTGAAATGAAATGTCGAAAATGCCAACTACCGGCGATTTAAAAAATTTCTCTCTCTTGCAATACTTAGGCTTTTCATCCTGAAGCAGGAATCTAAGCTTGTCCTTTTAAACAATGATTTAAAGGAAGAAATTTAACACCCCCTGCTTGCAACATCCATTTTTCAATAAATCTATACTTTCTCTGCCCTCCGCCATGTTATCAGTCATCCACATCCCAGAGGAAATGCTTCAGGCTCGGGGTTACATTAAGGTCCTATCTCCAGTGATTGTCTAGAAAGCTGTCTACATTCTCAAACAAACTTATCTGCATTATATACAGCCATCAGTGCTTCTTGCCAAGTGAAGACACTGTTGTTTTTCTCCATTGATGTCAATGGTAAGATTACTACTTGCCAGTTGAGAATTAAAAGCCACAATTACATTTCATTATAAATTGTAAATAGGCTGAACTTCACAATCAGTTTAGTTCTGTGATGCTGAAATCAACATGGGATATGTATGTCTTATATTCTTACTAAAAAAATAGGTCTAATGAGATGCATTGTCTTCTTATTTCTCAAAATAGTATTTCAAGTTATACTACTTCATACTATCTTTCTTTGATAGTTTGGTAGTTTGCTCATTTGGAAGAAGTACAGTATCTGAAAAGACCACTGTTTTACAACTTCTTGCTTAACAAGCAAAAAATAGAAAAGCACATCTGACATACATTAGTTTTATTAAATAGAAGAACTGTCTCAGACATCAAGGAAGGTTAGTCAAGGTCAAAGGTAACTAAACTTTGTGATAAAAACATGAAACACATAACACATGCACACTACACACACGTGTTCTTTTTCCCCACTTTAAGCAAACCCATTTAAATGCTCTTCATAGGTAAATACTTTAAAATACATTGGGCTTTATCCCCTTTAGTGGGATAGAAATACCAACCAGCATGATTAGAAACTAAACAAAGCCCATCTTACAAAATAAGAAGGGTTCCACAATAATTTGCTATAAAATCCCTGAACTGAGAGGTACAAGAAGACATCACAGAGAAATACCTGAGCAGGGTGAGGGTAGCTTATCCTAGCTCACCAGCTAACCACTGCATAGTTGGAGGGAGAGGAGGGATAGTTTTTATTGTAGGTTTAGCCACAAAATTCACAAACTCACTCACTGAATAAATATACATCAAGTACATACTATATGCCAGGTATAGTTCTAGGCCCTGGGGATGTATGAGTTAACACAACAGACAAAGTCCATGTCCTCATGGAGCTTATATTCTAGTGGGAGAAGTCAGATAAAGAAACACACAACTAATGAGGCACTCTGTGCTCTGGGAAAAACTGGCATAACAGGTCTTCAGATAGTTAGGTATTTTCAGGAGAAGATTTTATGAGCCCAATTCTTGCATATCCTCACATCTAGAAAAGCACTAAAATCATTAACAGTGACATCTGCTCCTGGTGACTAGCAGCAAGTCTCTGCCAAAATGTGTGCTTGATTCTCCTTCACTAAACATTAATATATAGACTGACCTCTCCCCCGACCTCTTCTGAGCAGTATCTCAGAGCTGCTGGAAATTCTGTCTCTTAGGCTATATAGTCCTCATTTTGCACCAAATCATACTTAACCCACACACAAAAAAAGAGAAACACATAACTATATATATGCCTGATGAGAGTTAGTGCTATGGAGAAATCTGGGGTTTTGTATAAGGGGCTCAGGAACGGTCTCGTTAGGTAAGGTGAACTTTGAGTAGAGAGCTGAAGGGAGTGAAGGGGTGGGCCCTGGGGACATGTGGGGGAAGAGAACTGCAAACAGAGACAACAGCAAGCACAAAGGCCCTGGGGTGAGTGCTCGGAAGAGCAGGGAGGGGGCTTCCCTGGTGGCGCAGTGGTTAAGAATCTGCCTGCCAATGCAGGGGACATGGGTTTGAGCCCTGGTCTGGGAAGATCCCACATGCCGCACAGCAACTAAGCCCGTGCACCACAACTACTGAACCTGTACTCTAGAGCCCGTGAGCCACAACTACGGAGCTCGTGTGCTGCAACTACTGAAGCCCGCGCACCTAGAGCCGGGCTCTGCAACAAGAGAAGCCACCGCAATAAGCCCACGCACCGCAACAAAGAGTAGCCCACGCACCACAACAAAGAGTAGCCCCCGCTCACCACAACTAGAGAAAGCCCGCACGTAGCAATGAAGACCCAACGCAGCCAAAAATAAATAAATAAAATTAAAAAAAAAAAAAGAGCAGGGAGTCAATGTGGCATGGTTAGGGGGAAAGTGGTAGGCGATGAGGATAGAAAGGTAGTGGTGCGCCATGAGGTGACCTGTGGGTAGGCTTCGGGTAGGTCATGTAGCACCTTGAAGGACAATGTGAGTATTTGAGCACTGTGGAAAGAGGAGCAGTGTGATCTGATAAAGGTTTTTAGAGCATGACTATGTCTGCTGTGTGGAGAAGAGACGCAGGGGACAGGAGTGGAAGCAGAAAGCAGAGTCAGGGGACTATTATAATCATCTAGAGAAGAGATGATTGTGGATTGTAGCTTGGACTATGGCATTGACAACAGAGGAGATGAGAAATTTTAGACACATTTTGAAGGAGCCTAAAGAATTGCCTGTCAAACTGGATACAGTGTTGAGAGAAAGATGGATGGCTCTAAGGTTTTTGGTTGGCAAACTTGGAAAAATACAATTGCCATTTACAGATATTGGGATGACTTCCACGGGAGCAAGATTATAGGGGTGGAAGTGGCTGTACAAGAGCTTGATGGTGGACTTAAGTTTGAGATGCCCATTAGACATCCAGGTGGAGATGTCAAGTAGAGAATTGGATATATGAGCCTGGAATTCAGGGAAGAGGTCCAGGCTGGAGATATTACTATTTTTTTTCTTTTTCTTTTTTGGCTGAGCTGCACAGCATGTGGAATCTTAGTTCTCTGACCAGGGATGGAACCTGTGTCCCCTGCAGTGGAAGCACGGAGTCTTAACCACTGGACTGCCAGGGAAGTCCTGGAGACGTAAATTTAAAGTCATCCAAATATAGGTTACGCTTAAATCCAAGACACTAGATGAGCTCACCCAAGAAGCTGACACAGACAGAGGAGAATTCTGAATGCTGAGCTTGGAATACTCCGTGGCTAGAGTGCTGAGAGGTGGGGAAGAACCAGCAAAGAAAACAGAGGAAGATGACTGGTGAAGGCGGAGGATAACCGAGAAAGAGAATTATTCCAGAAGCCAAATGAAAATGCTTCAAGAAAGGGGTAATGCATTATGTCAATGCTGCTGATACAGAAAGTAAGAATAGAACAGAGAATGACCACTGGGTTTGGCTCTTTGTAGGTGACTAGTGATCTTGACAAGAAGGATGTCAATGCAGGGACAAGAACTAAAGCCTTATGGGAGTAGATTCAAGACAGAATGGGAAGAAAGGAGCTAGCAAGGTCCTATGTCTTGTAGGGGTTTTACTCTCAAGATGAGAAGAAAAAACAGGGAAGTACCTGGAGAGGAGCCTGGGTAGGGTTATTTTTAAGATGGGAGATATTACAGTACTTTTGTATATTGATGGAAATGATCTAGAAGAAAGGGAACACTGATGATGCATGAGAAAGGAGATAATGGCCCACATGTGCATTATGTAAGCGCCAAAATCTATTAGTAACTTCCACTGTATAGACTGCAAATCCCTTGTGGTCTTACAAGCTCATACAATTTTATATAGAGAGAAATGGGTTAGGGGTAGGACTAGATGACTCCAAAGGTCCCTAACTAGCTGACACTATGATTGTCTATGTTCACAAGTCTAAATACACACTCAAAATCAGAGGTAATAGTAACTTTATAAAGAAGAAACACAAATACATCAGAAGTAGCAAGAGTTCAGCACTCCCCTCTGCTGATAAAAGTCATTTTCAAGTAAAAAAAAAAAAATAGATGATAGGATTGGTCTTACATTTAAAATGTATGTGAATATTTCAGGTCATTTACCATCCTGTAGTTTTGGTTCAGATTGAATTCAGAACCCTGAAGACACGAAGAAAGTAGTTTTTTCATGGCATTCCTGCAGCGTAAGTTTTGTTTCATGGTATCTTTGTGAGATTATTGACACAGTCCAAAGTTGTAAGTGGAATATTTTAATGAACAGAATTTTAGGGACCAATGTTGTACTGTCCTATCATGAGAGCCACAAGAGGTCTCTCTCTGTGTGCCTCCCCTTTCCACCTCTGAATTATCTAACCCATACTTGAAGTTATGGCCCATTTTTGTAACCATCTATTGTGGCCATCTGGTATAATCCATTACCCCTAGAGTTTGTTCCACTTTAAGATTATATACTCTTAAAGGTTCTTTCACAGTTTTTGTAATTGTCTTTTTTTAAATCAAGGAGACCACAGACATAAGAGCATGAACAATTTCCTGCAGTTCTGTACCATGATGAGCTAGCACTTGGTTCTATTAAGCCTATACTTTCTAGATGTGTTAGTTGGGCCCTTTCATTCATGTTGCTAGAAATATGTCTCTGTGTGTGTGTGTGTGTGTGTGTGTCTATATATATGTAGGCTTAAGTGCTTCAATTGAAAGGCATTTATTGTAAGAATACACAGGAAAGTAAGAAAGAATTAATTTAAACCTTTTTGTATCCAGGTATCATGAGACTACAATGCTGCTCAAGAAACTAGACAATGTTTAAAATATCCCCTGTGAATGTATAATGCCATTGACCCCTCAGCAGCAAACTTCTGTTGCCCTGATCTTTGGGTCACTCTATCTCTGTCTTTGTTCTATTCATCTCCAACAAAAGCATCTCTGTACTCCTCACCACTTTGTAGCTTGTGCATGGTTTTCCAGCCTGGGAGATTGTTTACTTCTGTATCTCTGTATTCTGGCCTATAACTCTTCTAACCACTATCCATTCTCCCCAAGATAAAGGCTATGATTAATTTAATCATTTTCCTGGGTTTTCATCTACATCATTGGCTGGTTCTTTGAGGACTCATTTTCAAATCCCAGATCTTCCTGGTCATTAAATGTTGTGGTTTCATGAATATCAATCCTGGTCTCCTTTCTAACACTTTGTCCTCCAGGTGATTTCATTCAGCCATGATGTTGGCTTTGACTAATATCTATACCCCTGTGATTTCATCTGCAAAACTGCTTCTCCTCCTTCAGATATCAGCTCAAATGTCACTTTCTCTAAGAAGCCACATTCGACCAGTCCTCCCTTTCACTATGACTATGTCTTCCCTATAATCTTCTGTGACAAGGACACATTTTGACATATTTGTAGGATACACTGAACAATATCTATTTCTCCCACTAAACTGTAAGATTCAGGAGGGTAGAGCCTATCTCTGATTGGGTTAAGCACTGTGTTAGTTACCAGCTCCTTGCAGAGCATGGGGCATTTAGTATGATCTCAGAAATTAACGAAATACTGAATGAATCAATCTAACTTAGATTTTTTTCCCCAATGAACAGAGTTCACATGCTAAACAATCTCATAAGCAGGCCCTCATGTCTGATCTATCAGTAGTGATCAGGGAAATGGAGTCACATAAAACAAAGAATCTTCTCCATCCATTTTCTTTGGAAGAGGGTTTGGTGAGTGGTAGACCTGCAGACTCTTTCCCAGTACATTCTATCATCTCTATTCAGAGTTAACTATGTCCAGTTTTTCTATATAGGATTGAGTCAGCAGCTAAGAGTATAATACATATTCATCATTGTGACTCCCACTGATATACCCCCGGGAGGTTAATATATGTCAATGACTCACTATACCTTATAAATGTTAATTGACAAGATATATCAGGATAAATGTCATGGAAAAAACTCACAAGATAGAATACTGTTTTGTGTGTGCTTTGATTTCAGAATTTGGAGGTGCTTAGACAAAGAAGTGTTTATTTTGTTTAAAGATGTTAGACTGGAGTAGGTATGTCAATAGTCTAAGATTAAATAACCTTTTTTTCTGAGAGTTGCAAATACTCTTTTCCCAGATTACTGGGTTTAACACTATTTCTTTTTACTAAGATAATCATTAAAAATTTTTATTAGCTTTGTTTGGAACTCTATCAGCATTTGTGAACTGATTAGAATAAAAACTGTTTAACAACAAGTTAATAGTTATAACTGACTCATAGTTGATAATTAGGAAAAACCCTTTCTCTTGCATTGGTATGCTGTGTTATTGATTTAACTTTCATTTTCAAGGTCATTTTTCCCCCATAAACTCCCTGGAGTAGCTTAGTTAAATATACTGCATTACATAAAAACATAAATAGTTCAAATCCAAATGCAACTAATCAATTTTATAGAATTGAAGAAAGTTGCTCACGTTATTAAAAAAAAAAGATTGTTGACAAATCCAAAGCAATATATACTATACTTGGCAGGGGTGATATACAGGGCTAAAGCTAATTATTATTTTTGGTTTTTATACAAAAAGAATAATGACTTTATTAATGACATTATTAAGAACTAAACAGTAGAGAAAATTATATAAAATAAAAATTTTAAATCAACCACAAAACAACCATCCAGATATTACAGTGAAGTAATTTGATGAGCATAGATATATATAGATAAAAGGATATATAAATAGATCAAATTTTCTAAAAATTATATTAATGAAATTTTTTTAACTTAATGGAAAAAAGGAAAAATATATGTGAATTAATTGCTGAAACACAAGTACATGCTCTACTTCAAGGAAAAAAATTATAAAAGAACTAAAGAGACCAGAGTTCATTTCAAAAGTCAAATTCTTAAACTTTAGACAGTATTCATCCCTGATCTGCTACGAAAGATGCTGACATCTGGACCTTAGCACATTACAGTTTCCCTCACCTTCTTTCTTCCTTATCCCCTGGTTTTGGTAGTTCTGAATATTATAATGCCAAGGTTTATAACAGTATATTCTGTAATCATATTACCCTACTTTAAAAAATCTGAATTCTGTATTTCTCTTCTATATATCTAATTCTCTGTTCTTAAGTTCTGTGTTTTTATTTTTTTTAATTTTATTTTGTAGTTAAGTACTTGTTAAAAGAAAGTCTTGTGGATTGTTATTTCCTAAGTTTTTGTATCCACTGGAATGCCTATTTTATATGTATTCAGTCAAGGTGCATCAGGGAAATGGAGGGAGAATCAGTCCAGGTGCTTCAAATAAAGTGCGATTTGACGGAAGGGGTTAGAGGTTTACTAAACTGCTGAAAGGACTGGAGTAGTCCAACTCAGGGAAATTGGCATTCAGGAAATCAGGAAGGACAAAAATCTCAGGAAGCCATCATTGATGACCTCAGTGGCCTACAGCACCCAAATGAGTGACTTGCAGGGGGATGCCTAGAAGCTGCCATGTGCCAAAGCCTATATGCTTGCCTGCTGCTAGCACCAAGCCATGGTGGCTTCTGCATCTTGTCTGCCTTCCACATCTTGTTCAAGTTCCTCTCACTGGCAGAATTCCATCTGGAATTCTGCTGGCTGGAATGGAGAAAATGGTATTTCCAGTCTTTACACCTTGCAATATAGGAGGGGACAAAGGGACAAAATGATGCCTGGTTGTCATAGACAATCTAGACAATACCTTGACTGCTTATAATATTCTGGAGGCACATATTCTTTCCCATAGAAATATTTTCCTATGACTCTTGGCATTGAGGGTTGCTAGGGAGCCTAATTAATTTCTTCCCATCTCCCTACTTTCTTCTCTTTTTAAACCTAGATACCAAAAGACTTTTTTGGGTTTTTTTGAAGTTCAATTCAATAATATCATTCAGTATTGCAATTTGTGTCAAACTCTGTTATTATTTTCAAGTGTCTACGAATTTTCCTGTAAGAAGAGTGTATTTTCCCAATTCTTTATCATCGTTGGCCATATGACTTGTATAGACAAATGGAATGTGAGAAGAAATGACATGGCAGTATGGAGAATAAACATGTCTAATATTTTTAAGGTACTACCTATCTGAATTTATAGTCGATGTTTCATTCTTACAGTATTTCTATTTCTAAAAATATCTATTCTAAGGCAGTGCTCAACTTTATATAAGCATAGAGGTATACAGAGGTGTTCAGTGCAGCACTGTTCATTTGTAATGGTGGAGCCCTGGGAATAAGTAAATAAAAAAAATATCTAGCAAACACCTTTGTATCCACTACCTAGATTCAATGACGGTTTACATGGTTTCCATATTTGCTTTATCTTTAGCTCTATGTGTATGTGTATACATTCTCATTCCCCCCACACCACACACACACACACATTTTTGCTGAATCATTTGAAAGTAAGTTACAGACATCATGACACTTCACCCCTCTAAAGACCTCTAAATATTCCAGCATGTGTTTCCTAATAAGGACATTCTCCAACATATCCACAATATAATCATTATACCTAAGAAAATTAAAAATAACTTCCTAATAACATTTAACATTCAGTCCATATTTTTCATTTGTAACAGTGGAACACTGGGAATAAGTATTTATTAATACAAAGGGTAATGGTTAAATGAATTGTGGGAACATCCAGAATCCAGACTACTGGGCACTAAGTTGGCACAGGTCTATATTCATTAACTTTTAAAGATCTTCAAGACATATTGGGAAATTAGAAAAGTACGTTGCAGAGAAAATTATATAGTAAAATTCCATATATGTGAAACACCAAATTTAAGTATTTTGTGTGTTTATACATGTCTAGGAAAAGGCAGAAGAATAAATCTTAAAATGCTAAATATGGTTACTTTTGGAGTGGTGATTGTTATGGAGGCTGAGGAGTGGAGTGGGAAGATTTTACTCTAGATATCTAGATTGTACTCTAGGTATTTATACCTATTATTACAATAGGTATTTATACCTATTACTACGATGGTAATGTATTCATGTGTTATAATGTAATAAACAAACTAAAAGCTAAAAGGAAATCTTATTGTTTAATGGATAACCCTTAACCACTGTTTGGATAGGTGAGGTGGAGAGAATTGGAATCAAAGAGGCAAAGGGAAACCATCATTTACTGAGTAGACATGTGCCTGTCACCTTGCCAAGCGTTCTTCTTATAGATGTTCATGGCAGTCTCTGAGATAAGATGTATAACCCCCATGTTAGAGATAAGGAAACTGAGATTCAACAATCCTTATTGACTAATCCAATAATCACACTATTAGCAAATGGTAGAGTCAAGATCAAGACCCAATATCTTTCTAACTCCCATATTGTTACACTTCATAAGACAGTTGTATCTTTAGTCAACAGTGGTTATATATGTTTAATTTATTTTGTAACAACTGTGGTAAGCTATGTTTGGGAAGGAGTGATAAATGGAGTGGGCAGCGGAGCTAGGATTTCCAAATTATCCTCACTTTGTCTTGTTTCTGTAGTACCCTTATATGCTTCTCCTATCTCTTTGTACTTTTGTAAGCTTTTGTACTTTTTTCCCTCCTCCTGGATTTCCATACTTGTTTATTCTTCTTTACCAGATTCCTGAACTTAAATATTCTTTCACTTCATGTTATTCTTTTTTCATAAAGAGTTATACTCTGTACATTGTCTGGATCCAGCAGAAATTAGACCTCTTTATGTGAACTAGACTTAGAATGTATGAACCAAGAGAGTTTGATATTTTAATAATAGATCTGCTTCTAGATGATCGTAAAGTTTATTTAAAAATTACCAATGGGAAAACTAGCTAATCCAGATAGCATCCCAAGAGAATTTTATGAAGTTTTTCTATCTAATTTTAACTGCTTTATTAACTTGGGTCATATAACCAAAATAATTCTTCCTCTATGTACTCAGCAAGTAATATTGAGCTGGGGTTTTCAGAAAGATTACAAGAGTTCATAAATTTCTTGTTATCTACTCTAAATAACCTCATAAAATCATACCAAGAGTACTAACTAATGATGCTAACTTATATTAATATAAATGGAAGCATCCCAGTCTATTTTATAATTATTGGGAAATGGCTTTTGGTAATTTACATGAAGGCTTTACTGGTTCTACTTACTTACCAGAATACATTGACCAATATAATCATTTTTTAATCTCAGAAACTTAAATAGGAACAAAGGCCTTACAACTGTTGTGCGAACAGAAAAGACAATAAATAAATGGCAACGTTTGGGATGGAATGTCTAAACTCCCATCCCTTTCTTTAAGGAGTAACACTGTCTAGGTTCTGGAATTCTTCCCTTTAGGACAGAAGTATTAGAGCAGATATGGGACTAATGTTATCCCTGAGAACTAAGCAATGACTAAGCATGCCAACCATGACTGCCTCAGTCTGACTAGAACTCAAACCTCTTATTATGCTTCTCCCCACTGAACCGCCTAAAGCTTCTCACTGACCTCAGCTTCTGTCTGTTGCGTAATGGCCGTGTCTTGCAATTCTCTCATCCAAAGCTGCTGTATCACATTAGAGGCTGACCTCTCTTTGGCTTTTAGCCTCCAAAGTCCCAGTCATAGATAAGGGGATATAACTATGTTTGCCTGAATTGTTTCATGTTACTTAGACAATATTAATAATCAAAATTAGTCTTTGGATGCAACATGCCCATCAATAAAAGCTATCCTGGAGTACTCTGAGTACACTAACAAATAAAACATTCTCACTCTCTGAACACTGGAACTGTTTGTGTTTTTACTGAGAAAAAAGAAAACTGTAGTAACATGTTGGAGGAAAATCACTGATACATAGGCTATCACTTGCTTTACCCTTTTCAACTCAATCCCCTGGGTTAGATAATAAGTGACAGAACTTCAAAGAAAATCACATTCACAATATCTAGGAAATAGTCTCTAGTGGTCAAGTTGAACTGAAAGTCAACTGTGTTACTGTGAAGGATTTTAGAAATTACGTAATTCAACCCCCTTATTTTACAGATGAGGAAGCAGTGTCCCGGAAGATGAAGTAAATTGTGCAAGGCCAAAATGGATTATTAGAAGCAAAATGAAATGTGATTTAATTATCTGGCTTCTAATCTAATCCTATTCCTAAACTGCATAATGAATCTTCAGTAGAGTTTGATGACTATGAGTGGGCATTTTAAACTTGGAAAAGTATGATTTTTTGGAGTAATTACGTTGTACTGAATGGGTGCAATAATTGATGCTATATCACATAATGTGCATTTTTGCAAATATAAAATATCATAGGTGCCGTTGGACATTTATTTTGTAAATTTGTACAGGTTTATACAATCATCCCTCAGTATCCATAGGGGATTGGTTCCAGGACCCACAAGGATATCAAAATCTGAGATGCTCAAGACCCTTATATACAATAGTGTAGCATTTACATATAACCTATGCACATCTTCTTGTATACTTTAAATAATCTCTAGATTATTTATAATACTTAATACAGTGGAACAGGATAGAAAGCCCAGAAATAAATCCACACACCTATAGTCAATTAATCTACAACAAAGATGGCAAGAATATACAATGGAGAAAAAACAGTCTCCTCAAAAAGTGGTGCTGGGAAAACTGGACAGCTACGTGTAAAAGAATGAAATTAGAACACTCCCTAACACCATACACAAAAATAAACTCAAGATGGATTAAAGACCTAAATGTAAGAACAGATACTATAAAACTCTTAGTGGAAAACATAGGCAGAACATACTTTGACATAAATCACAGCAGTATCTTTTTGGATCCACCTCCTAGAGTAATGAAAACAAAAACAAAAAACACATGGGATCTAATTAAGCTTAAAAGCTTTTGCACAGCAAAGGAAACCATAAACAAAATGAAAAGACAACCCACAGAATGGGAGAAAATATTTGCAAACAATGCGACTGACAAGGGATTAATCTCCAAAATATAGAAACAGCTCATGCAGCTCAATATCAAAAAAAAAAAACCAAACAAAAACAATGGCAGAAAAAAAAATGGGCAGAAGATCTAAACAGACAATTCTCCAAAGAAGACATATAGATGGCCAAAAAGTACATGAAAAGATGCTAAACATCACTCATTATTAGAGAAATGCAAATCAAAACTACAATGAGGTATCACCTCATGCCAGTCAGAATGCACATCATCAAAAAGTCTACAGTAAATGCTGGAGAGGGTGTGGAGAAAAGGGAAACCTACACTGTTCATGGGAATGTAAATTGGTACAGCCACTATGGAAAATAGTATTGAGGTTCCTTAAAAAACTAAAAATACAACTACCACATGATCCAGCAATCCCACATCTGGGCATATATCTGGAGAAAACCATACTTCAAAAAGATACATGCACCCCAATGTTCACTGCAGCACCATTTACAATAGCCAAGACATGGAAGCGACCTAAATGTCCATCAACAAATAAATGGACAAAGACGATGTGGTACATATGTACAATGGAATATTACTCAGCCATAAAAAAGAATGGAATAATGCCATTTGCAGCAACATGGATGGACCTAGAGATTATCATACTAAGTGAACTAAGACAGAGAAAGAAAAATATCATATGATATCACTTATATGTGGAATCTAAAAATATAATACAAATGAACTTATTTACAAAACAGAAACAGACTCACAGACTTCAAAAACAAACTTATGGTTACCAAAGGGGAAAGGTAGCAGGGAGGGATAAATTAGGAGGTTGGGATTAACAAAAACACTACTACTATATAAAACAGATAATCAACAAGGACCTAGTGTATAGCACAGGGAACTCTACTCAATACTCTGTAATAACGTATATAGGAAAAGAATCTGAAAAAGAATACCTATGTGTATATGTATAAGTAAATCACTTTGCTGTACATCTGAAACACAATATTGTAAATCAAGTATATTCTAAACTAAAAATTAAAAAAATCCTAATACAATGTAAATGCCATATAAATAGTTGCCCAAGGAAGGTAAATTCAAGTTTTGCGTTTTGGAACTTTCTGGAATTTTTTTCTGAATATTTTTGATCCACAGTTGGTTAAATCCATGGATGTGGAATCTGCAGATTCAAAGGCTGACTGTAATTTCATGTCTTGTATAAGACTTTGGCACATTCCATATATGTGCAGTTCTTAATATGAAAATCACAATCTCATTTTGCTACATTTGAACTTAAAATTTTACATTAACATATGAGTATATTTTTTTCCATTTTGCAAAAACTGAAATTGAGTATCACAAAGGTTAAGAAATTGGATCTAAGATCCATATTTCACACTTTTCCTTCTGGCTTGATAATCAGGTTAAGTTATATTAGTACTATAAAGGGGCATAAAGAATAATAAAAAAAAAACTTTGGCAGGCCAAAATATCTTTTCAGCTCTTCTTCATTTTTTCTGTATGGCCACTTTTCCCTCTCAGATTATTGAGAAATAGGAACAGTCATGGGAGAGAGACCTCAGGTTGTTTCAGCAACCACTGATGTTTCTTGGTTGTCTCACTAAGAAATCAGTTTATCAAGGATGATTTACTGTTAATTGAAAATATTCTTTGCTGTTATAACGTTTGACAATTCCTTTTTTTTGTTTTTTGTTTTTTGTTTTTTTAACCAGGAAGGATATACTCTGGTTATCTGGAGAACATTAAATGGGTAACTCTAACCTAATGGATGACATCAACAGTTGTCAATACTTTAGACATTTGTCAAGCCTCTTTCACTAAAATTATAGGCTCTTCTTTTTGAATAATACTATGTTACATGAAATTTCTTTATAATTTTGAGAAACTCTGGTCTTTTCAAACAAAAAAACTGATGAAGATTAGAAATACTGTAGGCTAAATCTTGAATGCAAGATAAGTAAACATCATGTGTAATTTCTGAGGCTACTTGACCACCTAATAACTATTTATGAGCAATGACTGAATGTAACGTCCGATCAAAAGTGATCTTATCATGATTTAATTTTGAAGCTATACATGATAACCAAATAAAAAAGGGAAGTATTACAGAATATAAAATTTTGTATATATCATTGGATTAAAAGCTAAGAATTTAATGTATGACAAAGATGTGACCTTTATATTCTATGTGAAACGCTTACTGCTTTGAAGAATCAAAGGTCTATTTATTTTACTATTAAACTTTTAAAATAACTAATATTAAAATAATTACTAATATTTATTTTTATGTTAATAAGTGGTCAAATTAGATGAGAGGAAATATTCTATTCTTGATATAATAATATTCCACATTATACTTTTATTCTAATTTTCATATATTTGCCATGATATAGGTATGATATCTATTCCCATTACTTCATCTCTTCATGAGACAGAAGTATAATTTGTTTCTAGACTTGATGCAAATTGATATGTTCATTGATAGCTTACATGATTAAAGGTAGAACATAATTTTCTCATAAAACCAAATTTTGTATGATGGCTGCAGTCTTGTAAAGCATAACGATTTGGGAATAATGCTGACAATAGGAGAAATAAGGAAATAGTCAAAATTATATTTGGTAGAAATGTGGTAATTATTTATCCATTAAAGAGCCACCTCGAGGAGGAGTCAAGATGGCAGAATAGGAGGACGCAGGATTTGTCGCTCCTCACAAGTTCATCTAAAACACATCTACAAATGGAACAATACCCACAGAGCACCTGATGAACATTAGCGGTAGACTTCGGACAGCTAAAAGAATGAAAGAAAGAAGAAAAAGGAAAAAAAGAAAAGAGGAATCAAAAAAGAGACCAGCAACCCAGGTGGGAAGCTGAAGGTGAGGAGAGATCCCCACATTGAGAAAGATTCCCTCATGGAAGGGAAATCAGCTGGGACAGAAATCAGCTGGACTTCAGGGGAACAAAGGAGAACGCAGAAGATGGTCTGTGGAAGGCAGGACAAGGTAAGAACTGCACACATGATCTACACCACAGCTCTGCGCATTCCAGCCTGAATTGTGTGTCACCTGCTGTGAAAGGGAGCTGGGTGCTAGAAAGAGGGATTTGGAGTGAAGTCCCAGGGAGACAACAGCTCTTGGCTGTGAAAAGACAGCCTGAAGGGACAGGAGCAAGGGGTGCCACAACTGGGAAACTCTGTGGAAAAAGCCTGAGACAACATAGCAAGGCGTCACTGTCGAGCAGTGTGCAAGGGGCAGAGCCACCATCATAACCCCTTCCCCACCCGCCGACTTCTGCAGGCACTGGGGGGGGCTCCCACCTGAGTGGGCCTACCTGCCCCCTGGGCCGGAGCCTCCTCCGCCTGCATAGGATCCAGGGGCCTGAGTGCCACCCACCCCTAAACCCTCCTTGGGAATCAGCCCTGGGCACCCCTGCCTGGGATGAGAGTCTGCTGAAGCTGGCAGGGTTGGAGGGCTAAAGCGTGGGTTTGGCAGAACAGGCCCGGCCAGGGAGAGAAACACAGTTGACTATGTGGATACAGTAGAAGGGACAGGAGTGAGGGGACATGTAGCCAGGAATGCTCCTAGAGGATGCGTGGTCTGCCTGGAAAGTGAGGTGCCATTGTTGAGAGGAGTGCCAAGAGGCAGGGCTGGCAATGCTCCCATATGCCAGCTCCTGCTGCTGCAGGCACTGGGAGTACCCAAGTGAGCTCCAAGCAGCTGCTGCTTTCGCTCCCTCTCACCTGGGAAAGGATCAGACGCTTGAGGGTGGCACATACGCAGAGGTGGGGTTAAAACCAAAACTGAGCCCGAGGGGTGGTACAACTAAGGAAGAGAAATGTAAATCTTTCCATGCAGCAGCACAAGCTATGAATCAAATCCCCAAGATTGGCTGGGTAAATCCTGCGTTTGTGGAATACCTGAATAGACAATGAGTGTTTCAACATCTGAGACCAGTCTAGCCTTCGCAGCACTGGATTTTGTGGGCAAATACACATGGTAATCAGGACAGATCAGAGTCTGAGTTCCTCCCACAGTGTCCACAGCAGGTCCAGAGACCTACCTAGAGGTATTGGAAGGCCTCCTGGGGAGGCAGTCCCAGGAAAATATTCTTATTACTATTATTCTTTGTTGTTTTGTTTTGCCTTCTTCAGTTGTTGGTACTGTTGCTTTTATCTTTTATTTTCTACTTAAAAAAATTTTTTTTAATCTTATGTAATTTTCTTAATATACATAAAGCTTTTTTAAAAATATTTTCCTCTTACTTTTTTGTTGCTTATCTTTTGTTTTTCATATTATATGTATATATATATATATATTCAATTGTTTTTGGTGTATATTCCATGTTTTATTCACATTTTGTTGTTGGTGTGGATATTGTTTGCTTGCCCCTGTTTCTGTTTTATTTTTCATTCTTTGTTTCATTAGTATAGTCCTTATCGACTGTTCTCATATCAGAATTCTCTTGTTTGGCTGTCTGTTCCCTTGGGGTTTTTTTTCTTTTCTGTGTGTGTATGTGTGTGTGCATGTGTGTTGTGTTGCTGTTGCTGCTGTTTGTTTGCTGCTGTTTTTGTTATTTGCCCTGAGCTTTGTCTGTTTATTTTTGTTGTTGTTGGGTTTTTTTGTTTTGTTTTGTTTTTCTTTTCTTTTCTCTATTTTTTATCAGGCTTCACTGTGCAGCTTGTGGGCTCTTGGTTCCTGGACCAGGGGTCGGGCCTGGGCCTCTGGGGTAGGAACAGAGAGTTCAGGATACTGGAACATCAGAGAATTCCTGGACCCAGAAAATATTAATCGACGTGTGCATTCCTGAAGGTATCCATATCAACACCAAGACCCAGCCCCAAACAACTGCTTGCAGGCTCTAGTGCTAAACACCTCACACCAAACGACCAGGAAGACAGGAACACAGCCCCACCCATCAGTAGACAGACTGTGTAAAGTCGTACTAAGCTCACAGACACCCCAAAACACACCACCTGATGCAGGCCTGCCCATGAGAGGGAAAAGACTCAACTCCACCCAACAGCGCACAGGCACCAAGCCCTCCCACCAGGAAGCCTGCACAAGCCCCTGGACCAAACTCACAGAAGGGGACAAACAACAGAAACAAGAGGAACTATGACCCTGCAGCCTGCAGAAAGGAGACCATAAACACAGTAGGTTAGACAAAATGAAACGACAGAGAAATATACTGCAGGCAAAGGAGCAAGGTAAAATCCCACAAAACCAAGTAAATGAAGAGGAAATGGGCAAGCTATCTGAAAAAGAATTCAGAGTAATGATAATAAAGATGAACCAAGATCTAGGAAATAAAATGGAGAAAATACAAGAAACGTTTAACAAGGACCTAGAAGAACAAACAATCAGTGATGAACAACACAATAACAAATGAAAAATACACAAGAAAGAATCAACAGCAGAATAACTGAGGCAGAAGAACAAGTAAGTGAGCTGGAAGACAGAATGGTGGAAATAACTGCTGAGGAACACAATAAAGAAAAAAGAATGAAAAGAATTGAGGACAGTCTCAGAGACCTCTGGGACAACATCAAACACACCAATATTCGAATTATAGTGGCCCTAGATGAAGAGAAAGGGAAAGGGCCTGAGAAAATATCTGAAGAGATTAGAGTCGAAAACGTCCCTAACATGGGGAAAGAAATAGTTTGTCACATCCAGGAAGTGCAGAGAGTTCCATACAAAATAAACCCAAGGAGAAACATGCCGAGACACATAGTAATCAAACTAATAAAAAATAAATACAAAGAGAAAATATCAAAAGCAGCAAGGGAAAAGCAACAAATAACCTAGAAGGGAATCCCCATAAGGTTAACAGCTGACTTTTCAGCAGAAACTCTGCAGGCCAGAAAGGAAGGGCAGGACATATTTACAGTGATGGAAGGGAAAAACCTACAACCAAGATTACTCTACCCAGTGAGGATCTCATTCAGAACTGAGAGAGAAATGAAAAGCTTTTCAGACAAGCAAAAGCTAAGAGAATTCAGCACCACCAAACCAGCTTTACAACAAATGATAAAGAAACTTCCCTAGGTGGGAGACACAAGAGAAGGAAGAGACCCACAAAAACAAACCCAAAACAATTAAGAAAGTGGTAATGGGAACATACATATTGATAAGAACCTTGAATGTAAATGGATTAGATGCCCCAACCAAAAGACACATACTGGCTGAATGGATACAAAAACAAGACCCATGTACATGCTGTCTACAAGACGCCCACTTCAGACTTATTGATCATTTCAACAGACGCAGAAAAAGCTTTCAACAAAATGTGACACCAATTTATGATAAAAAGTCTCCAGAAAGTGGGCATAGAGGGAACCTACTTCAACATAATAAAGCCCATATATGACAAACTCACAGCAAACATTACTCTCAATGGTGAAAAATCTAAAGAATTTCTTCTAAGATTAGGAACAAGACAAGGGTGCCCACTCTCACCACTATTATTCAACATAGTTTTGGAAGTCCTAGCCACAGCAATGAGAGAAGAAAAAGAAAAAAAAAGGAATCCAAATTGGAAAAGAAGAAGTAAAACTGTTATTGTTTGCAGATGACATGATACTATATATAGAAAATCCTAAAGATGCTACCAGAAAACTACTAGAGCTAATCAATGAATTTGGCAAGGTTGCAGGATACAAAATTAATACACACAAATTTCTCGCATTCCCATACACTAACAATGAAAGGTCAGAAAGAGAAATTAAGGGAACAATCCCATTTACCATCAAAACAAAAAGAATAAAATATCTAGGAATAAACCTACCTAAGGAGACAAAAGACCTGTATGCAGAAAACTATAAGACACTCTTGAAAGAAATCAAAGACGACACACACAGATGGAGAAATATACCATGTTCTTGGATGGGAAGAATCAACATTGTACTACCCAAAGCAATCTACAGATTCAATGCAACCCCTAACAAATTACTAATGGCATTTTGAACAGAACTAGAACAAAAATGTTTACAATTTGTATGGAGACACAAAAGACCCCGCATAGCCAAAACAATCTTGAGAAAGAAAAATGGAGCTGGACGAATCAGGCTCCCTGACTTCAGACTACACCACAAAGCTACAGTAATCAAGGCAGTATGGTACTGGCAGAAATACAGAAATACATATCGCTGGAACAGGATAGAAAGCCCAGAGATAAACCCACTCACCTCTGGTCACCTAATCTATGAAAAAAAAGGCAAAAACATACAATGGAGAAAAGACAGCCTCTTCAATAAGTGGTGCTGGGAAAACTGGACAGCTACATGTAAAAGAATGAAATTAGAACACTCCCTAACACCATACACAAAAATAAACTCAAAATGGATTAAAGACCTAAATGTAAGGCCAGACACTATCAAACTCTTAGAGGAAAACATAGGCAGAACACTCTTTGACATAAATCACAATAACACCTTTTTGGCCTCACCTCCTAGAGTAATGAAAATGAAAACAAAAATAAACAAATGGGACCTAATGAAACTTTAAAGCTTTTGCACAGCAAAGGAAACCATAAACAAGATGAAAAGACAACCCTCAGAATGGGAGAAAATATTTGCAACGAAGCAACTGACAAAGGATTAATCTCCAAAATACACAAGCAGCTCATGCAGCTCAATATCAAAAAAAAACCAAACAACCTAATCAAAAAATGGGCAGAAGACCTAAATAGACATTTCTCCAAAGAAGACATACAGACAGCCAACAAACACATGAAAAAATGCTGAACATCACTAATTATTAGAGAAATGCAAATCAAAACTACAATGAGGTATCACCTCACACTGGTCAGAATGGCCATCATCAAAAAATCTACAAACAATAAATGCTGGAGAGGGTGTGGAGAAAAGGGAACCCTCATACACTGTTGGTAGGAATGTAAATTGATACAGCCACTATGGAGAACAGTACGGAGGTTCCTCAAGAAACTAAAAATAGAACTACCATATGACCCAACAATCCCACTACTGGGCATATACCCAGAGAAACCATATTCAAAAAAACACATGAACCCCAATGTTCATAGCAGCATTATTTACAATAGCCAGGACATGGAAGCAACCTACATGTCCATCAACAGAGGAATGGATAAAGAAGATGTGGTATATATATATAAGGGAATATTACTCAGCCATAAAAAGGAATGAAATTGGGTCATTTGTAGAGACGTGGATGGACCTAGAGAGTGTCATACAGAGTGAAGTAAGTCAGAAAGAGAAAAGCAAATATCATATAATAACGCATATATGTGGAATTTAGAAAAATGGTATAGATGACCTTATTTGCAAAGCAGAAATAGAGATACAGACTTGAAGAACAAATGCATGGTTACCAAGGGGGAAAGGGGTGGGGTGGGAAGAACTGGGAGACTGGTAATGACAAATATACATTATTGATACTATGTATAAAATAGACAACTGATGGGAACATACTGTATAGCACAGGGAACTCTACCTAATGCACTGTGGTAACCTAAATGGGAGGGAAGTCCTAAAGGGAGGGGATATCTGTATGTGTGTGGCTGATACATTTTATTGTGCAGTGGAGGCTAACACAACATTGTAAAGCAACCATACTCCAATAAAAGTTAATGTTAAAAAAAAAAGCCACCTGAGTTAATGCTAACAATTTTGCATTAATTTTTTGCTGTACAGTTTTGATGAGTTGGAAAACTCCAGTAGCCATTTCCAGTTCCTTAAAAATTTAAAGAATTGTCTTTTATAATCTGCTCAACTAATTACTGAGAAAATTTACAGACATATTACAATCTGTTTCACTTAAAAATTTCAGTTTTCAAATGAAAGGCTGATTGAAATAATTGACATTAAGTGCTGTGTTGAGTAGCAAACCAGTGACTTCTTAATTGACACTGAACAGGAAAAGTTTGTGAAATGATATTAAATTAACATTTACATTAAATTAATAAAAATACTTTGGAGGATGAGAAAAGAACTTTCCCATTAGTGGGAATTTCCATTAATAGAGTTGATATTAAATGAACTTGATAATAGTAGGCAGGGGGAAGAGATGTCTGGCTGCCTAGAAATGAGAGAAAAATCAATGAGCAGAGAAGAAACTGCTGGGAACAGCATCAACTCCAAGACAAGTGAAATGATTTTCTTTAGGAAGGTGGTTAAAAAACTAGCATGCACTGTTTAGCAAAGAAATAAAAACCAAAGATCTATTCAATAGTCCACAGACAATTTTTTATAAACCACAACTTTCAAATGCTGATTATCATCATATTTTTCAAAAAACTAGTTTATAGAAAAAAAAATTTTTAAGAGGAAATGGAAATAGGATAGAACCATCTTAATGACTAGTCAGTCTTGTGATATTTGTTCCTCAGGTTTTCTTTATGAGTAGCAGGCTAAATATAAAGTCTCAGATGTTTACTAACTATGGTATTTAATTACTGAACCATGTATTCCATCAGTGTACTCAGGTGGTATTACCTCAGTGAAGAGAAAAAAGTAGGGAGAACTATGTTTAACCAGTGATCATCCAAATGCTTGCTGTTGCCTTGCTATGAAGAGCATGTCCAGATGTTTTGCAGATCTAATACAATTATGCTTTAAATTGCTATTAACAACATTAGGACTATCATATGATAGAAATGATAAATAGATCACCCCAATGAGTGATAGTTTTAGCACACTGCCGTTTCCAAAAACAGAACCTTCAAAATGCCAGATATTCATTTTGTTAGGACTCAGCTAATCATATATATCACCCTTAATTTTACCTCTGGAGCTAACAACACAAACAATCCTGGACAGGAGAAAACTTTTTCTGTGGTGTTGGTGAAGTCATCAACACCCACTTCCTGGGATGGTGGTATGGGTGGAGTAAGCTGGGGCATGCAGCATCTAGTCACTCGTGTTGGTGGTCCAAGTTCTAGAGAAGGGTGGCTGGTGGTGGTGGTCATGGTGTTCTTGCTGCACTGGGCCAATGGCATGTTAGGGCTGTAGCTCTGGCTCTATGGCTTCCCCCTGTTCTGGGCCAGGTTGTCTAGTACTCCCAGCAAGCCTATGACCTATCAAAGTTTCAATTGTTTCCTTTTCTCTTGAATGACCCTGAATTAGTCTCTTTTGGTTGCAAATAAGAACCTTACTGATACAAGTAACTTGCATTTAATTATATGGGACTACAATACGTGGTGGGAATTTAATAAATATTTGTTGGGTGAATCAAAAACGTGAATAAGACTCTTGATTCTCAAATATAAATTCACCTTATCTTGACACCAGTGTCACTGCTAATAAATGTCTTTAATGTCTTGAAATACCTTGACCAATGACAGGCAGCTTTTTGAGTGTTCTCAGTGAGAATGGCATGGAAAGCTGTAGTAATTCTCCTATGAGGAGGAGTGGTCCCTTTGGAACTCTTCTGATCTGCATGCAGGGTCACGTGTGCAAAAGCAAATTTGGGGGTGATAAGAATGTTACCCCTCATGGAGTAATAAATTTTTAAAAGTGATTTTAGTACCTCTACTTTTAAAAAATGCCTAACCTACTAGACTTAATGTCTACTTTATCAAAAACATATACAATAAAGAGGAAATTATCTATTAGCAATGAGATACATATAAAAGAGTATCGTTTGTCCTTTTTCTCATGATGTGCATTGCCACAAGAAACCTGCCACTAAAATTACCATCTCATATTATGTACTGACTATAATATTTTCTGCCTCAAGTACAATTTTTCCCAGCCTGGCCATTTCATCCTCTTTATCTACTTTCTATTATTAAAACAAAAATGAAACACTCTAATTTTTATAGCTGTTCCTGTTACTTTTAGTTACTGAATGGAAAGGACCTTGTTTTCTGAGTTTTGTGCAATTTTTCCACACAGTGCATGCAATGACTCTATCACATATGCTAATAACCTCTTTTAGAACATGTTTGCTCATTACTGATGCATCTCTTTTCTTCTGAAGAAATACCATTTCATTATGCCATCAAGTAAACAACCTGAAAACTGGATGGGACAAACTGTCATCAAAGAATTTAGGATAAACTTTCAAAGCTAGTAGCTGAGGATACAATAATTAGAATAAGTCCAATTACTGCTGTAGATTGTAACTATAGGTTTCAAAAAGGAGAAGTCAAGGAATATTCGAGCAATCAGGAGTCAACCACAACAGAGTGGGAACTACAGTATATGAAGTCCCTTAACAGGTGGAGGCTGGGTGATGGAGGTGGGGCAGAGGGCTATGGGGCTGGAGGAGGCGGGAGGATGCTGGAAAGTAAGAATGTCTGGTTCCTCAAAATTTCAATGTAAGTAATATTTCTCTTGTACTTCTCCCCATATTGGGTAAAAGGAACGTTTTGACTGGGCTGGTTTCTCCAACTATAAAATTAGGACAAAAAGTCATTGGGATTTCAGATTTTGTCTAGCTCTAATTCATTTGCTATACAGAGGGTCATGGAAATTGGACATTTTTTTAAAATGTTCACTCAGTTCAGCATAGTATTACTTATCCATAGCCTAATTTTATAGAAGAAAAGGGAACTGAAGAAAGTATCTGAAATTCCAGGAGGCAATGCAGATCCTCCAGTTGTCCATGATTAGAATGAACTCAATACAGGGCTCTGGGATGGTAAATGTCAAATAAATAGAGCTGCAATTGTGAGTTGGTTTGATTAGACACCTAGGTGGTTCTTTTCCAGCCACTTCCCACTGGAAAGGTCAGCTAATCACAGTAATTAGGAATTCTTTTGTATTAGCCTTGTTCAGCTTGGAAAGACCAGTAATTAGTTACAACTTCAAAGGTATAGTTTCTTCACAGAGACTATCAATCTTAACCAGGGATTATTACTAAACAAAAAAATTTTTTCAAGTTTTAAGTCCTAAGCATGTTTATCTTCACTTGATCTATGGAGAGTGATTTTACAATAATGTTTTCAATATTCACTGTTAACAAAAAGAAAGACCCTGAAAACTGGACAATCTATGAAGGATTAATCATGTTAAATACATGAACATTCAGATTACAATACTTGGGAAAGCTCAAGCATTTCAGATGCAGTTCTGCAAAATGTACAGTGAATTCTACATCAACATGAGTCTAAATGATAGTAATTCTTTGATGAAAACAATTTTCTCCTGAGTTTATATGTATGTGTGTGTCTGTTTAGTAAAAACATAAATTGCAAGATTTTTTTTGCAGAGAAAAACAGTGTTGGGAAATGTGAATCATTAAATATTGAGGATGGATAAACAGGGCAATGGAGTCTTGAGGAACTCCTGACAGGAAAACTCAGGGCCTCTTCTTCTGCTCTCCCCTTATTCGGAATATTCACGTTATCCTCTCTCTACTTCTGTTTACCTGCTTTGTTTTATCACCATGTGACATACTATTACGTTTTCTTTAGTTAATATGTCTCCCAAATAGAACTCAGAGGTGTTTGTTTTGTTCACTGTTTAATGCCCAAACCTAGAAGGGGCTTGGCACACAGTAGGAGCTCAAGAAATATTTATTGAATGAGAGAGGAGGAAGCAGCTGTTAATTTTCCCTTCAAGAGCTGACTTAAAAAATACTCAAGTCTCTATTTTATCTACATATATTGGAAGTGGAAGTATGAATGTATAGACAGAGTTTTTGACAGTATTCAACTATAGCCACTGGGACCAGGGGAAGTTGATGGGCTTGCCAAGGTAGCAGAAGGTATTTGAATTATAAACTGAGAGCAGAAATAGCAGGCCATATGATCCAGCAATCCCATTCCTGGGCATATATCTGGAAAAAACTATAACTCAAAAAGATACATTCACCCCTATGTTCATAGCAGCACTATTCACAATAGCCAAGATATGGAAACAGCTTAAATGTCCACTGACAGATGACTGGATAAAGAAGATGTGGTAAATATATACAATGGAATAATACTCAGCCATAAAAAGAACGAAATAATGCCATCTGCAGCAACATGGATGCAACTAGAGATTATCATACTAAGTGAAGTCAGTCAGAAATAGAAAGACAAATACCATATGATATCACTTATATGTGGAATCTAAAATATGGCACCAAAGAACTTAGCTACAAAACAGAAACAGACTCACAGAGAGAACAGACTTGTGGTTGCCAAAGGGGAAGGTGGGGCAGATGGACTCTGTGGTTAGTAGATGCAAATTATTACATATAGAATGGATGGACACCAAGGTCCTACTGTGTAGCACAGGGAACTATATTCAATGTCCTGGGATAAACCATAATGGAAAAGAATATAAAAAAGAATGTATATGTGTGTATAACTGAATCACTTTGCTGTACAGCTGAAATTAACACAACGTTGTAAATCAACTATAATTTAAAAAAAAATTTAAAAAAACAGAAATAGCCGGTCACTGTCTAGGAGTATTGAGGACTACCAAAGGCTGACAGAGGGGAGCAGAAATCCACCTCCAGCCCCTCCATCTTCTCCTGGCCTCCATGAGCGTTAATCTAGGAAAGACCTCTTTTCTGCTTAGGTTTTTGCCTCACTCTCTCTAGACTTGATTCCTTTGCTTCTCCAATCCATATGACAGGTACTATGCCATTAATATATTCTAGTCTTGCCACCTAAAAATAGATTTGACTGTTTTTTGTTTTTTATTCCAATTCCAATACTATTCTGGAAGAACTCTGATTGGCTCAAATTGGACCAGTTGGCTACCTTGGAAGAGTAATCTCATTCGATGGATAGAGTCACACTGTATTAACATCAGGATGATCAAATTATTTGTCATCAAAATTGAGTGTTAAAATAATTATCTAGCTTTTGAAATATTATTTACTGACCCACAAATTGGTTTTATTGTAATGGCATGCCCTTAAAAATAATCTTATTCCAAACTATCCAAAAAATAAATATTCTTTCCAAAAGAATGAAATGACTTATATGTCTACAATAAAGCAAAAAAGAAAATTAAATTTCATATCAATTATTTGAACATTAAAAAATGACCATGTAGCTTTAGTATCCAGTAATTGTAGGTACTTAGTAAATAACTGCTAGATAAAGGGATGAAGAGGACTTGAATTTCAGTGAGCCGTTATTGCTTTGAGCTGCTAACTGGAGAAATTCAACAATTGTTATCAAATCCTCCATTTGAATAAGTCTGGATTCCAGAACCTACTCAGTTGTAAAGTCTACCCTGAGAATTTGTCAACATTTCAGAAATCCTTGGAAGACAGATAACACTTTTGAAACATTCCCTATAACCAACTATGTGAGGCAGTGCTTCTTGATACCACAGCTAAATGTTTCTCGTCTTCAAGTGCTTTCCCCTAGAACTTCCATTCTGCAAACCGCTGGATAACTAACCTTCCTAAAAAGTCCATCACTACCACATTCCCCACTTATGAATTTTCTTTTGCTCTAAAGTGTCTCCCACTGGAATCAATCATCTTCTTTACTGATGATCTCAAATTATGCAAATACAGAGGGCCACCTGTACTATGCCATTTAATAAAGAAATGTGACCACTGACAACAAAATCCAATATATGACCCTAGACAGTGAATCCTGCACTGAGTTAGGAAAAGGCTCTAAAAACCATTATTAGATCAACTGACAAAGCTAGAACATGACAGTAGATTCAAGTATTGTACCAATATAAATTTATTAAATAAATAAATAAATAATAATGAGGTCATGCAAGATAATATCCTTAATCTTAGGAAATATTACACTGAAATATTTACGGTAAAGGGCCACGATATGGGTATCTTACCCACAAATCAAAAAATAAAAATAAAAAGAGAGACAGAGAAAGGGGAGTGAAAGAGAATAATAAAGCCAGTTGGGCAAAATATTAACAATAAATTAATTTGGGGAAAGGGTATATGGGTGTTCCTTGTAACAATTTTATTTTAATAGCTTTTTGTA
The DNA here is from genome assembly GCF_949752795.1 of Hyperoodon ampullatus. Taxonomy (NCBI): domain Eukaryota; kingdom Metazoa; phylum Chordata; class Mammalia; order Artiodactyla; family Ziphiidae; genus Hyperoodon; species Hyperoodon ampullatus. The sequence continues at coordinate 72,995,077 of NC_136917.1, read as the reverse complement.
AGTTTGAAATTATTTCTGAATTAGAAGTTTAAAAAATATTTTACTATAATAAAGCTACTCTAAAACATAATTATAGCATTTTAAATTTAGATCTTCTCTACTACTTGAGCTATCATCATTAGTTTTCAGCTTCTCTTTTGCTTTCCTAGAGATAATTTTCGATTTTGATCATCTTTCTGATTTAGTCATGTGCTAAATATTGAGAAATCTATTCACTGCCTGTGCCTCTCACATGCTGTTGGATGTGGCCACAGCAGAAGTTAAAGTATAAAGTGGAGGTCACCAAACCCATCTTTGCTTATTTCAATGCAGCTCTTCATAATGATACCTCATTAACAAGTGGGAAATCCTGGACAAACACTAAACCTAATGACACGACTATTATAAACAAGGACTGTCTCAAATAAACTGAATGTAGGGATACTATAACAGGAAGGCTCCTGTGAAAGCCATGTGGATAGAACTAGAGGGAAGGGATTCCCAGAACAGGGATGATGGTAAAACAATCCCAAATATTTCACTACAGATGATGAAGGTAGGGAAGGCATTAAAGGTCAAAACATCAATGTTAAGTACTCCCACTCCAGAAAATAGTTTCAAAATAGAGTTATGCTATTTAGACAGTTGAGGGTCAGTAGAGACTAATATTTGAAACATCTGCTGGCAATTCATATGCATTCTTTTCAGAAGTAGTAGAAATATTATGTTACACTGTCAGAAACAGATGAAAGATGACAAGTTATAGTTTGTTGTTACCGCTGGTGTAATTCCTTCATATTTCTATCTCAGTGACATTCAGTTTCATTTCTTTTTTTATTGTGAAGTTGTAGAAGCTAAATAAGCTGGCAGGTGTCAAATGTAGAAAAGAATTTCTTCTTCTGGAGAGATGAAAGATTACTTAGAATACACCCTCAATTATACATTGTAAAATTGTAGGGATTTGCCCTCAATCATGCAATGGTTAAAGCAGAGCCTTACATAAAGTTCATTCCCAGTCAAGGAAAAGAATTTTAGGATAGCTGGATCCCAGTAGGAACAGTCTTTTTGTCTAGAATGATGTCACCTGCCTAACTAATAGATAATTGTGAAACATCAGAAAGGTTGTCTATTTATATTTTGTGGTCCCAGGATGAATAGTATCAGTGCCTTCCCCACTCCACCGCCCAGCCCTTTCCTCTTTTGTTAATTTCAATCACTTTTAGTGCTTTCTCTGTGCCAGACACTGCAGTGAGTGTTTTACATATGTTTCTCATTTTATTATCCTTTTCCAGAACTGAAAAAGGTATCACTCTCATTTAACAGATGAGAAAAATGACACTGAATTGTGCAACATTTACTTACTTCAAAGTCAATGAGAACAAAGTGTTGGCAGAACCAAGAATTGATTTACAGGTCTGACTCCATAAGTCCTAGGCTCAAAAACCACAGTAATATTCTGCCTTCCAATAGCTCATGACCTTTATTCCTAGATCAGTAATTTCCCTTTTAAAAATGCATTTAAGGGGCTGTATTTTCCCTCTGCCAATGTCAGGAATACATTTTGACTCCCCTACAGGTGTCTTTCAGGAGTGTGTAACTCTATGGATTTCAGCAAGTCAGCCTGTTCTCCCAATGTGAATAATAATTAGGAGCCTTACTTCACTAAAACTGGGTTTATTTCTAATGCATTTTTCTCTTGAAGAATTCTAAATCTAAGAATGGTTTTATAACATATTAAGTTCAAAACTGTCTCTGTAACTAATTTCTAAACATCTGTCCATATCTATCTTTGGGAAATTAACAGAAAAAGTCTAATTCTTCTTCCATTTGATAAACTCTCAAACATCTTAAAGAAATTTACATTTCGTGCTAATTTTTTTCTTTTCTACAAAAAAATTCTCAGACCATTGGTTGCCTATCTGGCTCTATTGAAGAAATCTCATTCCCCCACCCACCCCCACCCACCCCCACCCCAGAAAGGTAGAGATTAAGAAAACAATTTTAAACTCCCATTTTCTGAGATCAACTTGGGTTTTTCTTTTAATTTTAACTCCAGGAATTTCTTTCAGGGCTTTCACCTCAGGTTGACCCCAGATCCTTAAACAATTTTACTGGCTCGTCTCTCCCTTCTCATGAGTTAGAACATGACTGGCAGACCAAGTGTACATTTAGATATTAGTTTGCTACCTTGGTCCTTTGTCCACAGTGGGTATTACATCACCTTTGTTGAGTGGATAATTCCTGAGCTGCTGGGCTTCCATCAGTCCTCTAGCTTGAGTGGTATCACTTTACAGGGTTCTTTCTACATGCATTTCTCCTTTATTTCTTGCAATAATCCTCTGAAAGGGATGTTACTGCTCCCATTAAATAAATGTGCTTCCCGTTCTTTCTTCCATTCTAAACTGAAGTTTAAAGCAATTAAGTAATTGCCCAACACCATGTAAGCCAATATTCAATATCAGCTATTTGGATTCTGAAATTTCTTCCCTTTCCACTAGTGGTGCTATTAAACTCCTTGAATCATTTTCTTAAAAGAAGTTATAAATGCAACTCAATGTCTAAAAGAGATAAAGGTCACACTGAACAGTAGTTTGAGTTAAATTTATCACATTTACTTACTCAAAAATCAATTAATAAGAACAATGAAGCTACGCTGATGCTGAACACAACTTTTGCATTGGTAGTTATAAACATCATTTATGATCGTATCATTTCAACATATCAAATTCATTTTATTACAATTTCCATATGACCTGTAGGTAAAATTTCTAATAGCTCACCTGCTACTCTGAGGATACTCTTCATTTAAACTGATTCAATAGCTTCAAAGTAGAATAGTGGACTATTTTGTTTCAAACTTCAGTCATTAAGCCTAAGAAGTGCTCACATTCCTTATTCTTGAGAGATGTGACAGGTTACAAGTGTTCGGTAATCAGACTGCTTGTCTTCAAATATTAACTCTTAGTTCTAAGAGTTTGACCTTGGGCAAACTACTTAAACTTTTTGAAACTCAGTATTCATACCAGTAAAATGGGCACATTGTTAGGGCTCTACAGACACTACCTATTACTCGTATTTATTTACTTATTTAACATCTTTATTGGAGTATAATTGCTTTACATTGTTGTGTTAGTTTCTTCTTTATAACAAAGTGAATCAGCTATGTATATACATATATCCCCATATCTCCTCCCTCTTGTATCTCCCTCCCACCCTCCCTATCCCACCCATCTAGGTGGTCACAAACCACTGAGTGGACCTCCCTGGGCAATGCAGCTGCTTCCCACTAGCTATCTATTTTACATTTGGTAGTGTATATATGTCAATGCTACTCTCTCACTTCGTCCCAGTTTACACTTTCCCCTCCCCGTGTCCTCAAGTCCATTCTCTACATCTGCGTCTTTATTCCTGTCCTGCCCCTAGGTTCATCAGAACCATTTCTTTTTCTGGATTCCATATATATATGTTAGCATATGGTATTTGTTTTTCTCTTTCTGACTTACTTCATTCTGTATGACAGACTCTACGTCCATCACCTCACTACAAATAACTCAATTACGCTTCTTTCTATGGCTGAGTAATATTCCATTGTATATATGTGCCACAACTTCCTTATCCATTCACTGTCAATGGATATTTAGGTTGCTTCCATGTCCTGGCTATTGTAAGTAGTGCTGCAATGAACACTGTGGTACATGACTCTTTTTCAATTATGGTTTTCTCAGGGTATATGCCCAGTAGTGGGATTGCTGGGTCATATGGTAGTTCTATTTTTAGTTTTTTAGGGACCTCCATACTATTCTCCATAGTGGCTATATCAATTTACATTCCCACCTACAGTGCAAGGAGGGTTCCCTTTTCTCCACACCCTCTCTAGCATTTACTGTTTGTAGAGTTTTTGATGATGGTGATTCTGACTGGTGTGAGGTGATACCGCGTTGTAGTTTTGACTTGCATTTCTCTAATGATTAGTGCTGTTGAGCATCCTTTCATATGTTTATTGGCAATCTGTATATCTTCTTTGGAAAAATGTTTATTTAGATCTTCTGCCCACTTTTGGATTGGGTTGTTTGTTTTTTTGATATTTAGCTGCATGGGCTGCTTGTATATTCTGAAGATTAATCCTTTGTCATTTGCTACATTTGCAAATATTTTCTCCCATTCTGAAGGTTGTCTTTTCATCTTGTTTATGGTTTCCTTTGCTGTGCAAAAGCTTTAAAGTTTCATTAGGTCCCATTTGTTTATTTTTGTTTTTATTTCCATTTTTCTAGGAGGTGGATCAAAAAGGATCTTGCTGTGATTTATATCAAAGAGTGTTCTGCCTATGTTTTCCTCTAAGAGTTTTAGTGTCTGGCCTTACATTTAGGTCTTTAATCCATTTTGAGTTTATTTTTGTGTATGGTATTAAGAAGTGTTCTAATTTCACTCTTTTACATGTAGCTGTCCAGTTTTCCAGCACCACTTACTGAAGAGGCTATCTTTTCTCCATTGTATATTCTTGCCTCCTTTATCAAAGATAAGGTGACCATATGTGCAGGGTTTATCTCTGGGATTTCTATCTTGTTCCAGTGATCTGTGTTTCTGTTTCATGCCAGTACCATACTGTCTTGATTATTGTAGCTTTGTAGTATAGTCCGTAATCATGGAGCCTGATTCCTCCAGCTCCATTTTTCTTTCTCAAGATTGCTTTGGCTATTTGGGGTCTTTTGTGTTTCCATAAAAATTGTGATTTTTTTGGTTCTAGTTCTGTGAAAAATGCCATTGGTAGTTTGATAGGGATTGCATTGAATCTGTAGATTGCTTTGGGTAGTAGAGTCATTTTCACAATGTTCATTCTTCCAATCCAAGAGCATGGTATATCTCTCCATCTGTTTGTATCACCGTTAATTTCTTTCATCAGTGTCTTATAGTTTTCTGCATAGAGGTCTTTTGTCTCCTTAGGTAGGTTTATTCCTAGGTATTTTATTCTTTTTGTTGCAATGGTAAATGGGAGTGTTTCCTTAATTTCTCTTTTAGATTTTTCATCGTTAGTGTATAGGAATGCAAGAGATCTCTGTGCATTAATTTTGTATCCTGCTACTTTACCAAATTCATTGATTAGCTCTAGTAGTTTTCTGGTAGCATCTTTAGGATTCTCTATATATAGTATCATGTCATTTGCAAACAGTGACAGCTTTACTTCTTTACCGATTAGGAGTCCTTTTATTCCTTTTTCTCTTCTAACTGCTGTGACTAAAACTTCCAAAACTATTTAAAATAATAGTGGTGAGAGTGGGCATCCTTGTTCCTGATCTGAGAGGAAATGTTTCAGTTTTTCACCTTTGAGAATGATGTTGGCTGTGGGTTTGTCATATATGGCCTTTATTATGTTGAGGTACGTTGAGGTACGTTCCCTCTATGCCTACTCTCTGGAGAGTTTTAAATCATAAATGGGTGTTGAATTTTGTCAAAAGCTTTTTCTGCATCTATTCAGATTATCATATAGTTTTTATCTTTCAGTTTGTTAATATGGTGTATCACATTGATTGATGTGCATATATTGAAGAATCCTTGCATTCCTGGGATAAACCCCACTTCATCATGGTGTATGATCTTTTTAATGTGCTGTTGGGTTCTGTTTGCTAGTATTCTGTTGAGGATGTTTGCATCTATGTTCATCAACGATATTGGTCTTTAGTTCTCTTTTTTTGTGACATCTTTGTCTGGTTTTGTTATCGGGGTGATGGTGGCCTAGTAGAATGACTTTGGGAGTGTTCCTCCCTTGCTATATTTTGGAAGAGTTTGAGAAGGATAGGTGTTAGCTCCTGTCTAAATGTTTGATAGAATTCACCTGTGAAGCCTTCTCGTTCTGGGCTTTTGTTTGTTGGAAGATTTTTAATCACAGTTTCAATTTCAGTGCTTGTGATTGGTTTGTTTATATTATTTTCTTCCTGGTTCAGTCTTGGGAGGTTGTGCTTTTCTAATAATTTGTCCATTTCTTCCAGGTTGTTCATTTTATTAGCATATAGTTGCTTGTAGTAATCCCTCATGATTCTTTGTATTTCTGCAGTGTCAGCTGTCACATCTCCATTTTCATTTCTAATTCTATTGATTTGAGACTGCTCCCTTTTTTTCTTGATGACTCTGGCTAGTGTTTTATCAATTTCGTTTATCTTCTCAAAGAACCAGCTTTCAGTTTTATTGATGTTTGCTACTGTTTCCTTCATTTCTTTTTCATTTTTTTTTCATCTGATCATTATGACTTCTTTCCTCCTGCTAACTTCAGAATTTTTTTTGCTCTTCTTTCTCTAATTGCTTTAGGTGTAAGGTTCGGTTATTTATTTGACATTTTTCTTCTTCCTTGAGGTAGGCTTGTATAGCTATAAACTTCCCTCTTTGAACTGCTGTTGCTGCAGCCCATAGGTTTTGGGTCGTCGTGTTTTCATTGTCATTTGTTTCTAGGTATTTTTTGATTTCCTCTGTGATCCCTTGGTTATTTAGTAGTGTATTGCTTAGCCTCCATGTGTCTGTATTTTTTACAGTTTTTTTCCTGTAATCGATAGCTAGTCTCATAGCATTTTGGTCAGAAAAGATACTTGATATGATTTCATTTTCCTTAAATTTACCTAGGCTTGATTTTTGACCCAAGATGTGATCTATCCTGGAGAATGCTCCATGAGCACTTGAAAAGAAAGTGTATCCTGTTGTTTTTGGATGGCATGTCCTATAAATATCAATTAAGTCCATCTTGTTTAATGTGTCATTTAAAGCTTGTGTTTCCTTATTTATTTTCATTTTTGATGATCTGTCCATTGGTGAAAGTGGGGTGTTAAAGTCCCCTACTATAATTGTGTTACTGTCGATTTCCCCTTTTATGACTGTTAGTATTTGCCTTATGTATTGAGGTACTCCTATGTTGGGTGCATAAATATTTACAACTGTTATATCTTCTCCTTGGATTGATCCCTTGATCATTATGTAGTGTCCTTTTTTGTCTCTTGTAATAGTCTTTATTTTAAAGTCTATTTCGTCTGATATGAGAATTGCTACTCCAGCTTTCTTTTGACTTCCATTTGCCTGGAATATCTTTTTCCATCCCCTCAGTTTCAGTCTGAATGTGTCCCTAGGTCTGAAGTGGGTCTCTTGTAGGCAGCATATATATGGGTCTTGTTTTGTATCCATTCTGCCAGTCTATGTCTTTTGGTTGGAGCAGTTAATCCATTTACATTTAAGGTAATTATCGATATGTACGTTCCTATTACCATCTTCTTAATTGTTCTGGGTTTGTTGTGTACGTCTTTTCCTCCTCTTGTGTTTCCTGCCTAGAGAAGTTCCTTTAGCATTTGTTGTAAAGCTCATTTGGGTGGTGCTGAATTCTCTTAGCTTTTGTCTGTAAAGGTTTTAATTTCTCCATCTAATCTGAATGAGATCCTTGCTGGGTAGAGTATTATTGGTTGTAGGTTTTTCCCTTTTATCACTTTAAATATGTCCTGCCAGTCTCTTTTGGCTTGTAGAGTTTCTGCTGAATGATCAGCTGTTAACCTTATGGGGATTCCCTTGTATGTTATTTGTTGCTTTTCCCAGGCTGCTTTTAATATTTTTGCTTCACATTTAATATTTGATAGTTTGAATAATATGTGTCTTGGTGTGTTTCTCCTTGGATTTATCCTGTATGGGACTCTCTGTGCTTCCTGGAGTTGACTGACTATTTTCTTTTCCATGTTAGGGAAGTTTTCAACTATAGTCTCGTCAAATATTTTCTCAGACCCTTTCTTTTTCTTTTCTTGTTCTGGGACCCCTACAATTTGAATGTTGGTGCATTTAATGTGGTCCCAGAGGTCTGTGAGACTGTCTTCTTTTCATTCTTTTTTCTGCTCTGTGGTAGCTATTTCCACTATTTTATTTTCCAGGTCACTTATCCGTTCTTCTGCCTCAGTTATTCTGCTATTGGTTCCATCTACAGAAGTTTTAATTTCATTTATTATGTTGTTCATCATTGTGTATTTGCTCTTTAGTTCTTCTAGGTCCTTGTTTAACTTTTCTTGTATTTTCTCCATTCTATTTCCAAGATTTTGGATCATCTTTACTATCATTACTCTGAATTCTTTTTCAGGTAGACTACCTATTTCCTCTTCATTTGGTTGGTCTGGTGGGTTTTTACCTTGCTCCTTCATCTGCTGCATATTTCTCTGTCTTCCTGTTTTGCTTAACATACATACATTCATAACGTACATAACATTCGCAGGCTGCAGGTTCGTAGTTCCCATTGTTTTTGGTGTCTGCCCCCAGTGGGTAAGGTTGATTCATTGTCTTGTGTAGGCTTCCTGGTGGAGGGGACTGCCTGTGTTCTGGTGGGTGGGGCTGGATCTTGTCTTTCTGGTGGGCAGGGCAGCGTCCAATGGTCTGTTTTGGGGTGTCTGTGACCTTATGATTTTAGGCAGCCTCTCTGCTAATGGGTCGGTTGTGTTCCTGTCTTGCTAGTTGTTTGGCATGGGGCATCCAACACTGGAGCTTGCTGGCCGTTGGGTAGAGCTGGGTTTTAGTGTTGAGATGGAGATCTCTGGGAGACCTGTTGCCGATTGATATTACTTGGGGCTGGGATGTCTCTGGTGGTCCAATGTCCTGAGCTCAGCTCTCCCACCTCAAAGGCTCAGGCCTGACACCCAGCCAGAGCACCAGGACCCTGTCGCCACACAGCTCAGAAGAAAAGGGAGAAAATTGTAGCTGTAGTGCACTAGCCCCTTTCAGGCTGTGTTCACGCAGCCAACCCCAGTCCTCTCCCTGGGATCTGACCTCCAAAGCCTGAGCCTCAGCTCCCAGCCCCCACCAGCACTGGCAGGTGGGCAGACAAGCCTCTCGGGCTGGTGAGTGCTGGTCGGCACTGATCCTCTGTGCGGGAATCTTTCCGCTTTGCCCTCTGCACCCCTGTTGCTGTGTTCTCCTCTGTGGCTCCGAAGCTTCCCCCCACCAACCCCGTCCCTGCCAGTGAAGGGGCTTCCTAGTGTGTGGAAACTTTTCCTCCTTCACAGCTCCCTCCCAGAGGTGCAGGTCCTATTCTTTTGTGTCTGTTTTTTCTTTTTCCCTATGCATGTACGTGGGGATTTTCTTCCCTTTTGTGAAGTCTGAGGTTCTGCCAGCATTCAGTAGTTGTTCTGTAGGAGTTGTTCCACATGTAGATGTATTTTTGATGTATTTGGGGGGAGGAAGGTGACCCCCACCTCTTACTCCTCTGCCATCTTGAAGGTCCACCTACTTTTAGATATAAATACAATATAATATATGATAAAATACAAGCTCTCCAATTTGTAAGTAATATATAAAAGTGTCTATAGTATCATCCTGACTAAATATTGATACATTCTTGTGATTGCCAGGGAACTGTTATGTTAGAATGAAAGTGTTCCCCAAGCAGATCTACCTAAACCTTCTTGGGCATTATTTGAGCAGCATTAGAACTAAAGTAGGGTATTTGATATCCAATTTTATAAGCATAAATATTCACTGAACTGCAATTTCAAAAGAGACAGTCCTGAGCTATTAACCACTCAATAACTAACACATTTACAAGTCCGGACACGTTCTCAGTACGGGAGATGAGGCTTTTATTTCAAAAGTGAGTTAAAATCAAAGTGCAAGTCAACTCATATGTTAATATATATTATGTGATAAACCGTGCTTTTTTAAAGTTTTAATATGGATTAATATATAAATATGTTAATAGAAAAGTTTAAATCAAGTGATTTCTGGAACATCTTAAATACATATAGAATAAAGTGTGAAAATTTCTGATCATAATATATCTTGATGCTAGGGAGTTTCCTTGTCAGTTTATTAATATTCCTTTCAAAATTGACATGTGCTTTTTTCCCCCTCTTTTTGTTACCAACAGGCTACATCTACTTTGTTTAATTGGATACATCACCAAACCTCTCTAAGCCTATTTCCTTACAGAAAAAACAGGGATATTAATAACTTATCAGAATAATAAATTAAATTATATTTATAATGTACTTAGCATTTCTCTATAACATGGTAGGTATTCATTAAATGATACCTGTTATCATTATTACCATTGTTTATTTTTTCTTATATAGATATGTTTATGTGTTTTGAAGTGGACAAGTTAGAAACATTATTCTAAGAAGAAAATTAGAAAGGTCTCCACCATTCTGTTGCCTGTCCATAAACAAATATAATCAATTTTACTAGCTTAGAACTGAACTTACACAAATTAAGACAGCTAACTGTGGGAAACTGGCTTTAATTATATGGATGCAGATGGTTTTATAATTCAGAATATTGCCCATGTGGGAGAATTTGGTAGGTGAATAAAGTAAGAACTTTAATGACATGATTGCTTTTTATGTGACCACAGATTTAACTAATTTAAAATGTTTGGCTCTTGGAGGACTGAACAGAGTAGAAATGCCTTGTCTGAGTCTAAATAAATTTTGCTGCAATGCAAAAGGATGGGGGAAGCAGCCTCCAAATAGAAGTATAAAATCCTCCAAGAAGTTTATTTTTACCTGTTATACAAGTAACTTTTATAGGCGATGGGATCTTGTTTCTCTTATATTGTTATTTTAAATATTTCAATAGCACCAGAGGAATGCTAAATACCAGAGCTCAAAAAAACAAGCACTCCTAAATAATAATCTAAAAACTAACTCAATTACAACATATTTTCATAAAATAAGTTTGTACAAAAACACATATTAAAATAAATGATCTGTCTCATTATCATTCAGGAGGCATCTCACTCAGCTGGAATAAAACTTATTTCAGACTCACACATACACAAATCTCAGATAAATTACAAATATATGGGCACACATAAATTAAATAGAATACACTTTATAAGCGTTTAAGGTGCTAAAATTATTTTGGAGGGTACATCTGTATATTTTTATGACATACTGTGCCACTGCCTTTTCAAATTTGAGTAAATTATAGTTTGGACACCATAATTACATTGGCTCATGTTTGCTGGTTATGCTTTATAATACTCAGCCAATGTTAATCAAGATTTCCTAAATTTATATCTCTGTATGAGATATACAGAGATATAAATTTATATCTCATTCCCTGTATAAGCCTGTATGAGCTTATGTGCTTTGGATAATTATACTCATCTACTGCTTTTATTATGTGGATGGATACCGCTCCCTTAGTCCCATAGCATTCATTCATCTTTCAGTATTCAGACCATGGTTTAAAATTCCCTTTTTTCCCCTTTTGGCCAATACTTGTTTTTTACCTGAGTGATACTTTCACCTTTCTGTCCACCATCCTTCCTACTCATCAAAACCAGATTGAATTTTGCTGCAGAAGAAAGATGTGTTCAATAAAACTTTGCCAAGAAGATGGTTATTGATATGTCTTTGAAAGGCAGCTGTATTGCTTATGTACCACTGGGGACTGGAGTAGTGAGACTTAAATTGCTTGTGGTACCAAGTAAAAGCAAACTGTTTTCTCTGCAACTTAAAAATTTGAAATAAAGTAGTCTCCATGTCTTTCTCACATTTAAGAAAAGAGTTGTGAATAAAGAAATGGTCCTTGGAGATAGTGTACAGAATTAGGCTATCATTATGGAAAATGCTATCCATAGGTTCACTGAAATATTTTATGGTGATAGTCTTAAGAATGTAATTAGATTTAGAGCAAACATAGTAAAATAATTTATAGTCAGTTTTTAAGTCTTTTAAAAATTCCTGTAAAGACAATCTTTGAAAATACCAACACATATTTTAAAATCCTTAGAAAGACCATAGTTGCCCTCTATGAAATGTTTCATTTTAGGAATATTTCATTCGATGGCTTTGACGAATTTGGATATGGATTGAGATCCAAGGAAGCCATGTATAAGTCTTGGATTTATGTAAAGGAAATTGAGTGACTTGTAAACACAGTAGGAACTCACTAAAAGTTCATTGAAAATATACAGACATATATCAGTTATATACAAAGGAGGCTTTGGGGGGAGGGGGACAAGTGAAATGCAAGGATGTGCCCCTTTATTTTGTCTAGTGGGAAATAAGAATTTCAAAATACGCTTTTGCAAATAGCAGTTATAGAAATTCTCTTTTGGTAGCCTAGTCTGAAACACAAAAATGACTTTGCTAAGGTTTTCCTGAACAGCTTTCTTGTTAAGATTGAAAAACATTCTTGGCATTGTACATTTCTTCATAATCCCTAACTAAAGAATTGTCACCTCAAATGAGAGTATGTTTAGTGTAAACCAATCCAAAATGTTTATTTTCAACATTACAAATTTGTTTTCCTTTTCTACTCTCAAACAAAGTTCTTAACATGACGCATTTGTGATTTTTCATATTATTTTCATCATTATTGTCATCAATAAGAAAATAAATTTTTATGGAGACCCTACCTATCTTCACATTTTCATCCCATGTGCTACATACATGGGAAGATACAAAGCAGATATGGTCGTGCACTGAAGGAATTTACTCTCCATTTGGGGGGAACTATGTTCTTAAATGCTACTCTTGCCTCCAGATTCTTCCCCTCTCATACCACCTTCTAAAATATCACCAGACATACAAATGAAAATTTCCTGATAACCTGGTAAAGTGATATGCATTTATAAATATATCTTCAATCCCCTTTCCATATCTCAATGCATGTGAGAAGAAATGCAAAAAGACCCCAAAGAGAGTAAAGCCAGGGCAGTCTTTAAAACCGAACTTTGAATGTGACCACCTACTGACATTCATGTCCACTGTCAGAGAACTGAAGCCTTACTGGCTTACAGTGCTTGAGAACAACTTCCATCCAGTCACTCAAGCCACAACTACTGGATGACAACCAAGCTATGAAAACACAGGGGCAACCCCTAGGAAGCCAAACTTAAAAATAATAGTAGTTATTATTATTATTTTAAAACTTGAATAGAGATGTCACCAGCCACACAGTGTATGTGAAATAGATCTCACTGGTTTAAACCAAGCAAGTTACTAGACAAAAAAATAAAAAACGCAAACAACCAACAACTTATTTTTTATCATTATTGTTTTTTCGGTACGTGGGCCTCTCACTGTTGTGGCCTCTCCCGTTGCGGAGCACAGGCTCTGGACGTGCAGGCTCAGCGGCCATGGCTCACGGGCCCAGCCGCTCCACGGTATGTGGGATCTTCCCGGACCGGGGCACAAACCCATGTCCCCTGCATCGGCAGGCGGACTCTCAACCACTGTGCCACCAGGGAAGCCCCCAGCAACTTATTAGTAAGAGCTTTGGGGGAGAATTCAGAATCCACAGTTGGAACCATGTAGTATTTAAAATGTATAGCTTTCAACAAAATTATAACTTAAGCAAAGAATGAATAAAGTATCTATTGGGAATACACCAAAAAACCCCCAAAAACAAATAACTTGAGAAAAACACTGAAAAAAAGAAAAAGATCACTCTGACTGTCCAAAGATGTTGGATTTAGCAGACAAAAACTTCAAAGTGGCTAATATAAATATGTGCACTAAGAAAACTAAAACACTAAGAAACCATGTTTAAAGAATTAAAGCATGAAAATAATGAATCAACATGTGAGATAAACATTTTTTTAAAAGTGGAAACTGACATTGACAAGTGCAATTAATAAAATTAAAAGTGAAGTAGAGGGGCTCAACAGGAGACAGGTGATGGATGACAAGAGAATCTATAAACTAGAAGATAAATAGAAATGATCCAATTTGAGGAACAATCAGAGAAAAGATTGAAGAAAAATGATCAGAGCCTCCAAGACATGTGGGACCACACTGAGTGTACAAGTGTATGTGTAACTGGAGACCAGAAGGAGAGGAGAGAGAAAAAGAGATGGAAAATAAAATTTGTAGAAACCATGGCTAACCTCCCAAATTTGATGACAAAAATTAATCTACACAGCCAATAAGTTCAACTAACCCGAAGTAGGAGAAATCAAAGAAATCTATGCCTAGGCACATTATACTGTTGAAGGTAAAAGACAAAGCAATGAATCTTAAAACCAGTAAGAGAAAAACAACTTATCACATACAGTGGTGCATCAATAAAATTAATGGCTGACTACTCAACTGAAAAGGCAGAAGCCAAGAAAAAGTGGAATTGCGTATTTAAAGTGCTGAAAGAACAACAGGTCTCAATCGAGAATTCTATAAAGCAAAACTATCTTTCAAAAATAAAGGCAAAATAGAGACAATCTTATATAAAGAAACACAGAGAGAAATAACAGCCCACAGTGCCACAATAAGTAATATCTGAGGGAAGTTCCGAAGGAAGTGAGCTGCATGTACATCTGGCAGATCAGAGTCCTAGGCAGTGGGAATTGCAAGTTCAAAGTCCCCAAGGAAGGGCTGTGTTCACTTTATTTGAGGAACATAAAGGGACTAGTATGTTTGGAACAGAGTGAATGATTGGAAGAATAGAAGGGGATGGAAGCAGAGAGATATGGTGGCCAGATTATATAGGGTATTTTTTGGTTACAGAAACATGATTTTTACTAGGAGAACTATGAAGAGATATTTGAAGGTTTTGAGGTGGCACGGGGGAGATCTGACCTGAACTGACTTAGGTTTCAACAGGATTTCTGAACACTGTTATAAATAGTTTGAGGAAGAAGAGGGTTAAAGGATGAAGACCAATTAGGAACATAGTACTTTAATCCCAGCAACATTTAATGATTCCTTAAACTATGTGGTAAGGAGCGGAGATAAGAAATGACTGGATTCTTGATATGATTTGAAGGTAGAACCAGACAGGATGTGTTGATATCATGGCTGTGGGCTGTGAGAGAAAAAAGTAGGTCAAGGAAGACTGAAGATTTTTGCTGGAGTATTTAGAAATATTAAGATGTGAGATAATGGGAGGAACCACTATGGGAAGGAATATAAAGAGCTGCATTTTGGACAAATTAAGCTTGAGATGATTATTGAATGTTTAACTGGAGACATCAAGTAAGCTACAGAATATACACACCTATATTTCAGGAGGGAGTGAATCTAGGCTAGAGATATAAATTAAGGGGTCACCAGAATTTGGATGGTATTTAGAGCCATGAGACTGGATGAGATAGTCACAGAGAAGAGGCTTAAGGAACACTTCAGTATGAAAAGAACAAAACTACAAGTAGGAGCCAGGAAGAAGGATTAAGGAGGAGTTGTTGAAGAATTACCTGGAAAATCAGGTGAATGTATCCTTGAACCCAAGGAAGGAGAATATTTAAAGAGGAGGGTACAGTTAGTTGTGTGATGGGTCAAAAGGGATGAGAACTGAGAATTGCTGGAAGATTTAGCAATGTGGGTATCTTTGGCAAAATAAGAGCAGTTATATAGCTTGATGGGGGCAAAATGCTTACAGTGTAGGGTTAAGAAAGACTAAAAGAAACTAGAGCTACCCAGTACAAAGAAATATTTAAAGTTTTATTGTAATGGTAAAGAAAAATGGAGTAAAAATGTAGAGATATAGAATGTGTTCAAACTTAAGGTGTTATCAACTGAAAATAGATGGTAATAAATGTAGGCTGTTATACGTAAACTTCATGGTAACCAAAAAGTAAAAACCTATGGTAGATACACAAAAGATAATGAGAAAGGAATCTAAGCATACCACTAAAGAAACTCATCAAACCACAAAGGAAGAGAGCAAGAGAAGAAGAAAGGAAAAGAGAAGAACTGCAAAACAGCCAGAACATAATTAACGAAATGGCAATAACTACATAATGATCACTAAGTATTTTAAATGGACTAAACTCCCCTATCAAAAGACATTGAAGGGTGCAATGGATCAGAAAACAAGATATAGACCCATCGATATGCTGCCTACAAGAGATTCACTTCCTATGTAAGACACACAAAAACTGAAAGTGAAGAGATGGAAAAAAGTTGTTCCATGCAAATGGAAAAGAAAAGAAATGTGAGTAGCCATTCTTATATCAATCAAAATAGACTTTGAACAAAGACTGTAATAAAAGAAAAAGAAGGGCATTACATAATGATACAGGGGTCAATCCAATGAGAGGACATAATATTTATAATTATGCACCCAAAGAACGAGCACCTAAGTAAATAAAGTAAATATTAACAGACCCAAAGTGAGAAATAGATAGCAATACCATAATAGTGGGGGACTTTAATACACTACTTACAGCAGTGGATAGATTGTCAAGACAGAAGATCAATAAGGAAATACTGGCCTTAAATGACAGTTAGACCAGATGGACTTAACAGACATATATGGAAGATTCCATCTAAAAGCAGCAGAATACACAGTCTTCTCAAGTGCACATGCAACATGTTCCAGGACAGACCAGATGTTAGGCCACAAAACAAGTCTTAAAACATTTAAAAACACTGACATCATAGCAAGCATCTTTTCAGACCACAGTGCTATGAATGAAAAATCAATTACAAAAAGAAAGCTGGAAAATTCACAATCGTATGGAAATTAAACAATATGCTACTGAACAGCCAATGAATTAATGAAGAAATCAAAAGAGAAATAAAAAAATACATTGCCACAAATGAAAATGGAAATAGAACATACAAAACATATGCATGCAGCAAAAGCAGATCTAAGAGGGAAGTTCATAGCAATAATTACCTTCCTAAAGAAACAAGAAAAATCTCAAAAAAGTCCCTAAATTTTACACATCAAGGAAATAGAAAAAAAAGAACAAATGAAGCCCAAAGTTAACAGAAGGAAAAAAATAAAGATCAGAGTGGAAATAAATGAAACAGAGAATAAAATAACAATAGAAAACATGAATAAAACCAAGAACTGGTTCTTTGAAAAGATAAACAAAATTGACAACTCTCTATCTAGACTCACCAAGAAAAAAAAGAGAGAGGACTCAAAATAAGTAATGAAAGAGGTGAGGTTACAACTGACATATCAGAAATAAAAAGGATCATAAGAGACTTCTATGAACAATTAGAGGTCAATAAACTTGACAACTTAGAAGAAGTGGATAAATTCCTAGAAACATGCAATCTTCCAGACTGATCACAAAGAAATAGACCAATTACTAGTAACAAGATTGAATTAGGGGACTTCCCTGGTGGCACAGTGGTTAAGAATCCACCTGCCAATTCAGGGGACATGGGTTCAATCCCTGGTTCAGGAAGATCTCACATGCCACAGAGCAACTAAGCCCGTGCACCACAACTACTCAGCCTATGCTCTAGAGGCCACAAGCCACAACTACTGAGCCCACATGCTGCAACTGCTGAAGCCCACAGGCCTACAGCCTGTGCTCTGCAACAAGAGAAGCCACTGCCATGAGAAGCCCGCACACTGCAACGAAGAGTAGCCCCTGCTCGCTGCAACTAGAGAAAGCTTGTGCACAGCAATGAAGACACAATGCAGTCAAAAAAAAAGAAAGATTGAATTAGTTATCAAAAACCTCCCAACAAACGAAAGTCCAAAACCAGATGGCTTCATGGTAAATTCTACCAAACATTTAAAGAATTAATACCAATCCTTCTCTAATTCTTCCAAAAAATAGAAGAGGAAGGGACACTTTCAAACTCATTTTACAAGGCCAGCATTACTTTGATACGACAATCAGGCAAGGACACTACAAGAAAAGAAAATTACAGGCCAATATCAGATGAATGTAAATGTAAAAATCATCAACAAAATATTAGGAAGCCAAATTCAACAATACATTAAAAGGGTCATACACCATGATCAAATGGTATTTATTCCAGGGATGCAAGGATGTTTGAACATCTGCAAGTCAATGTGATATATACCACATTAGCAGAGAAAACTCATCTGATCATCTCAATAGATGCAGAAAAAGCATTTGACAAAATTCAACATCCATTTATGATAAAAAAAAAATAACTCTCAAAACAGTGGGTATAGTGAAAAAGTACCTCATCATAATGAAGTGTGTATATGACAACCTCACAACTAATAACATACCCAAATGGTGAAAAGTTGAAAGCCTTTTCTCTAAGATCAGGAACAAGACAAGGATGCCCACTCTCACCATTTTTATTCAGCATAGTATTGGAAGTCCTAGTCAAAGCAATTACACAAGAAAAAGGAATGAAAGGCATCCAAATTAGAAAGGAAGAAGTAAAACCGTCACTTTTGGTAGATGACATGACATTATATAGACACCCTAAAGACTTCACACCAAAACTGTTAAAACCAATTAAAATTGACTGAAGTTGCAGGATATAAAATTAATATACATAAATCTGTTGTATTTCTATACAATAAAAACAAATTAACAGGGGCTTCCCTGGTGGTGCAGTGGATGGGAATCTGCCTGCCAATGCAGGGGACACAGGTTCAATCCCTGCTCTGGGAGGATCCCACATGCCACAGAGCGGCTGGGCCTGCATTCTAGAGCCCGCAAGCCACAAATACTGAAGCCTGCGTGCCCAGAGCCCGTGCTCTGCGATGGGAGAGGCCACCGCAATGAGAAGCCCATGCACTGCAACAAGGAGTGGCCCCCACTCACCTCAGCTAGACAAAGCCTGCATGCAGCAACAAAGACCCAACACAGCCAATAAAAAAAAAATTAACAGAAAGAGAAATTAAGGAAATAATCCCATTTACAACTGCATCAAAAAGAATAAAATACCTAGGAATAAATTTAATGTAGGATGTGAAAGGCCTGTACATTGAAAACTATACTACATTGATGAAAGAAATTGAGGAAAGACACAAATGGTAAGATATTCTATGCTCATGGAATTGGAAGAATATTCTTAAAATCTCTATACTACCCAGAACAATCTACAGAATTAATGCAATACCTATCAAAATTCCAACTGCACTTTTCACAGAAAGAGAATACAGGATCCTAAAATTTGCATGGAACCAGAAAAGACTGACTAGCCAAAGTCATCTTGAGAAAGAAGAACAAAGCTGGATGCATCACGTTTCCTGTTTTCAAACTATATTACAAAGCTGTAGTAATCAAAACTATATGGTACTGGCCTAAAAACAGACACATAGATCATGGAACAGAACAGAGAATCCCAAAATAAACCCATGCATACATGGTCAATTAATTTATAACAAAGGAGCCAAGAATGTACAATGGGGAAAGAATAGTTTCTCCAATAAGTGGTGGTGGGAAAACTGGACAGCCATATGCAATAGAATGAAACTGGACCATTATCTTATACACAAAAACTAACTCAAAATGGATTAAAGACTTGAATTTAAGACCTGAAACCGTAAAACTCCTGGAAGAAAACATAAGTGCTAATTTCTTTGACAGCAGGCTTGGTGATTATTTTTTTGGATCTGACTCCAAAAGCAAAGGCAACAAAAGCAAAAATAAACAAGAGGGATGACAACAAACTAAAAGGCTTCTGTAAAGCAAAGGAAACCATCAACAAAATGAAAAGGCAGCCTATGGAATGGGAAAAAAATATTTGCAAGTCTTATCCGATAAGGGGTTAATATCCAAAACATAAAAAGAACTCATACAACTAAATATAAAAAATCCGATTAAAAACTTAGCAGAGGATCTGAATAGACATTTTTTCCAAAAAAGACATAGAGATAGCCAATAGGTACATGAAAAGTTGTTCAAAATCAGTAACCATTAGGGAAATGCAAATCAATCACAATGAGACATCACCTCACACCTGGGAGAACAGCTACCATAGAAAAGATAAGAAATAACAAGTGTTGGCCAGGATGTGGAGAAAAGGAAACACTCGTGTACTGTTGGTGGGAATGTAAAGTGGTGCAGCCACTGTGGAAAATGGTATGGAGGTTACTCAAAAAATTAAAAACAGAACTACTATATGATCCAGCAATTCCACTCCTGGGTATTTATTTGAAGAAAGTGAAAAAACTATTTCCAAAAGATTTATGCACCCCCATGTTCATGAATCATTATTTACAATAGCCAAGATATGGAAACAACTTAAGTGTCCATGGATGGATAAATGGATAAAAGAGATATGGTGTATATGGAGAATGAAATACTATTAAGTCACAAAAAAGAATGAAATCTTACCATTTAGGACAATATGGATGGATTTTAAAGGCATTATACTAAGTGAAATAAGTCAGAGAAAGACCAATACCATATGACCGCACTTACATGTAAAATCTAAAAAACAAACAAAGACAAGCTCATGAAGGGGGTCAAAAGGTACAAACTTTCAGGTATAAAGAAGTCATGGGGATGAAATGTACAGCATGGTGACTATAGTTAATGCTGTATTGCATATTTGAAAGTTGCTAAGAGAAAAGATCGTAAAAATCCTCATCAGAAGAAAAAAAATTTTTGTAACTCTGTATGGTAACATGTTAATGAGACTTATTGTGATCATTTCACAATGTATACAAATATTGAATCATTATGTTGTACACCTGAAACTAATATATGTCAATTATATGGCCAAAAAAGGGAAAAAAGAAATTGGAGCTATCTAGTACAAAAAATATTTGTTTTATTGTAAAGGGAAGGAAAGAAATGGAGTGCTAGCTGTCAGGAGGTGGGGAGTGAGGTTTATAGAGAGATTTTTCTTTTTACTGGGAAAAATAACACATGTGATTGCAACTGGTAGTAATTCAGTAGAGGAGCAAAAACCTACTGATTGCTGCAGCCATCCTCTTACACTGATGAGAGGGGATGGGAGGTACACAAGTTTTGTACTGGTCTGATCAAGGAGTGGGGACACTTTAGCCACATTTGCAGGAATGACCATAGAGTATGTGGGTGCAGATGTCAGTAGGCTGAAGAGTTCTTTTGTCATCATCCTCTGACATAATCACTTTTTCTGATCATGAAAATCCTTGGGTCTATGTATTCTTTTGATCAATACTACCAATATTATCCTTAGAAACCAGATTAATTTATTATACAAGTCATCCTGTTTCATCGGTAGGCTCTAGGTGTACCCATACTTTCTCTACAAGAAAAATGTGCACTATCTTGGATGGTTACTTTCCTTGATACACACAAGCCCCCTTTGTCCGTATTTACAGGTTTATGACAATTTTCTAGATGGTTTAGTCATCCAAAATATGACCATCTAATAAGTAGAATGTTACAATGCCAACATATTAATAACTGCTATTATTTGTATAGTGCTGTGTGGTTCAAGTATTTTCATATATGTTACCTTATTTAATCTTTAAAAAATACGAATAGTAGATGAAATAGTTATTTTTTTACTATTGCTATTTTATAGATTAGGAAACCAAAAATTGTGGCATGTCCAAGATGTAAAACAAAACAAAAACAAAAAGACATTAGTAATTGGTGAATCCAGGATTCAAATCAGATATTCTGGTTCCATGAATATCAGGATATATTATGCTAGGGACCAAAATCCCATAATTCTCATTTACTTGTAAAAGCATTATAATTTTAATGTAAGTTTTCTAATTAAGGGAAGAAAAGCACCATTTATTTAGAAGAGTAAGTTTTAGCCTTTAAGTTGACCAAAAATTTGTGAAATAAAAACAATGCTTAACATGTATAAAAATGGTTCTGAAGAACCCAGGGGCAGGACAGGAATAAAGACGCAGACGTAGAGAATGGACTTGAGGACACAGGGAGGGGGAAGGGTAAGCTGGGACGAAGTGAGAGAGTGGCATGGACATATATACACTACCAAACATAAAATAGATAGCTAGTGGGAAGCAGCCGCATAGCACAGGGAGATCAGCTCAGTGCTTTGTGACCCCCTAGAGGGGTGGGATAGGGAGGGTGGGAGGGAGACGCAAGAGGGAGGAGATATGGGGGTATATGTATATGTATAGCTGATTCACTTTGTTATAAAGCAGAAACTAGCACACCATTGTAAAGCAAAGATACTCAAATAAAGATGTTAAAAAAACCCCAAAACACTGACAGAGAAGGGTATGTGGGGTGTGAGAATGGCAATGGGAACTATGGTAGATTTTGGTAGATTTTCTGCCCAAATGCATTGCAACGTGTTTAGGAGGTTTTTGCTGTTTTTGCTGTGTCACAATCATTATAGGATGATTATTATTACAGTAGTCTTCAGGAACATTTTACCAGTGAATCCTAACAGTATTCTGATGACAAAGATGATATTTACAGAGTCAAGTAAAAACACAGAAGAGATGTAAAGTAACTCTGTGGTAGGTAGAATTCAGAACTACAGTCTTAGTACACTGCCCTGATTCCAATCATGAAAAAGGAAGCATGTTCTCTTGAAACTGCAGCTGAAATTGTGAATTCCTCACAACAGTGTGTGTTCACTGCAGAACCAGAGTAAAGAGATCAGAATCTATTGTTACAGGGCTCAATGGTAAACTCTGCAGGCTACAGATTTTGTGTCACAGTCTTTTTCTAACTTCCTTCAGTCCTGAGCTGTGGGAATGATGGTCAAATTACCTATACCGGCTTATTTGACTCTTTAAGGCCAAAAGGAAAAAGATGAAATTTGTAGTAATTTTTCTTCCAGTAAAATTAAGTACCTGATTTATTACATAAGAGGTAATTTAATATGAATATTTAAACAACAGACCATTAGCACTTCATTTTTTAAGATCTTTCACTACAGGGCGTGGCTGACAGATGATTTTTGCTCCTTGTTTTTATTTTTTTTTTTTTTTGCGTTATGTGGGCCTCTCACTGTTGTGGCCTCTCCCGTTGCGGAGCACAGGCTCCGGACGCACAGGCCCAGCGGCCATGGCTCACGGGCCCAGCCGCTCCGCGGCATGTGGGATCTTCCCAGACCGGGGCACGAACCCGTGTCCCCTGCATCGGCAGGCGGACTCTCAACCACTGCGCCACCAGGGAAGCCCTGCTCCTTGTTTTTAAATGACTGTATTGTCATTCTTTATTTCTCTCTAAGTCATATGGAAGCCAGGCACTTCTGACCCCTATGTCTTTTTCCTTCACCACAGAAACCTGGTTTGATGCATCACAAGTGTTGTACAGCTCATCTGTGCTGCAGAAAGGAACCAAGGAACCGGTGAATTGTAGCTGCTTTTAAAAAAGAGTTGAAAAAAATCAATAATAAATTATCTTCCTATACAGCAGTATAGGTTCTTTGCACGTCCCCTCTGACATGTAGATGTAGTTATAAATTGATTTAGTTGGGGACTATAAAGAATCTCACTTGCTCTGGACTGCCTGGTGAATGTGCATTAGTGAAATAAAAATAACCCACCTTGTCAGAGGGCCTTTCTAGGAGCTGGCCGAACCCAGCAAGTTATTTTTATAGTTTAATGAGCTAGGCCCTGGCTTCCACGGGGAGACACAGCAAGTGGAGTGCTTCAAAATTTACTGCTGTAAAATGATCAGGATTCATGTTGTCTATAAAACATGAAAAACATTCTTCATTCCTTACCAATTAGATCATAGTTACGACTCACAGTTCCTTTGAGCTTAAAAGAAAAAAATTTAACTGCTAGACATAAATGAATGCTGTGGTTAAATTAAACCCTTCAACAGCCCAAACAGGCTTGAAAGAAATGCCTTCTGGATGTTATTAACACGCATATTTAAGTGCTATTTTTAAATTTTAACTGCAAGCCATAGCAAGCATAAATATTTAGAATAGCTATTTTGGCACCATAGCATTACTTTCACATTTTTTCATCTTTACTAATTCTTTCCAATAATTATTTCACCTTTTATTATATTAAAATATTTTTGCAGAGATGGGAAACTTGTTTTGAGAGTAACTGTATTTGAGGAAGCAACAAACAATTAATGGCTATATAGCTTTGTAGTAGAAAGTTCTGTACATTTATTATGTCAACAGGATCATGTGTCATTTTCCATGAGTATTCTAAAATTTCCAAGAATTGAGAATTTGAACTCAACTTTTTTAAAGGTTTGTTTATAATTATTTTAAAATATATTCTTTGTAGAAAAGTTGAAACATAACTACAAGGAAGACCATAAAAGCCATCCTTACCAAAGTAAAATTTGGATATAAAGCTCTCATGTATGTATGTATGTGTGTGTGTATGTAAGTGTGTGTGTATGTATATACAGTTGACCCTTGAACAATGCAGTGGTTAGGGATGCTTACCCCCTGCACAGTTGAAAATCCAAGTGTAAGTCCACATTCAGCCCCCCACATCTGTGGTTCTGCATCTGCAGTGGATTCAACCAACCTCAGACATGTAGCACTGTTGTATTTATTGAACAAAAAAATCCACATATAATGGACCTGCACAGTTCAAACCCGTGTTGTCCAAGGCTCCACTATATATGTATATTTATATGGGTATATGTGTGTGAGACAGAGTTTTGGTTTTCCATATTGTCTATATCACAACAATGTACTTTTCCTTATGACATTACGTTAACACAAGATGTGTTTGTTTGCTAGGGCTGCCATAACAAAATACCACAGACTGAACTGTTTAAAAAACAGGTATTTACTTCTGACAGTGCTGGAAACTGGAAGTCTGAGATCAAGGTGCTGGCAGGTTTGGTTTTTCCTAAGGCCTCTCTCCTTGGCTGGGAGATGGCCACCTTCTCTGTGTATCCTAACATGGCCTTTTCTCTGTATGTGCATATTCTCATAAGGACACCAGTTTTATATGATTAGGACTATTACAATCACATTTAACCTTAAACTACCTCTTTAAAGGCCCTATCTCCAGATATAGTCACCTTGGAGATTAGGGCTTCACTATATTCAGTTTTGTGCGTGACGTAATTCAGTCCATGAAACATGACTTTAAAAGTTCACATGATATTTTACCTTACAGATACCCTATATTTTAATAATTCTCCTGGTTTGAGACAATTAGAATTTTTGACAGATTCTGCTATTAATCATAGTACTGTTTCCTGCATTTTATGTGTGCAGAAGATACATCTGCATTTTTATCTACACCTTTGATAATTTCTTTAGTATATGTGCTGCTAATACTTTGATACTTGAATATAAATTGCTAGAAGTGAAATTATTATGTGGGGAAATCAACATTTTAAGCCTCTTCTTCCTGTATTTATATACAGGAAGTATATAGTGCTTTTTGTCTTCCATGAAATCCTTGCCTATTCCAATGTCCTATAGGTATTATTCTGTTTTCTTCTAGAAACTTTATGGTTCTTGCATTTATGAACAGGCTTATCATTCATCAGGAGTTACATTTTGATATGAAGTGAGGTAGGTCTAGTGTTTCCATTTTTTTTCCCATAAATATTTCCAACTGTTACAGCAGGGGTCCCCAACCCCCAGGCCATGGACTGGTACAGGTCTGCAGCCTGTTAGGAACTGGGCCGCACAGCAGGAGGTGAGTGGCCTGCGGGTGAGCGAAGCTTCATCTGCTGCTCCCTGTGGTTCCCCATCGCTCGTGTTACCACCTGAACCATCCACCACCCCGCCCACCCCCCACCGTCTGTGGAAAAATTGTCTTTCA
Organism: Hyperoodon ampullatus; assembly: GCF_949752795.1. Taxonomy (NCBI): domain Eukaryota; kingdom Metazoa; phylum Chordata; class Mammalia; order Artiodactyla; family Ziphiidae; genus Hyperoodon; species Hyperoodon ampullatus. The sequence continues at coordinate 72,969,784 of NC_136917.1, read as the reverse complement.
AGAAACCGGTCCCTGGTAGCAAAAAGGTTGGGGACTGCTGTGTTACAGTACCTTTTGTTTAAAAGAGTTTAATTGTATTAACTTGGTGACTTGGTTGAAAGAAATCATTTGATTGTACACTTATGAGTCTATTTCTTAACTCAGTTCTGTCCCATTCATCTACCTCTCTATCCTTATGTCAGTGTTTTCACTGTCTTGATTACTTATAATTTAATATTCAATCTTGAACTCAATTAATATAAATCCTACAACTTTGTTCTACTCTTCAAGATTTTGACTATTCAACTCCTTTATATCTCCCTATAGTTTTTAGAACCAGCTAATTGATTTCTTTAAAAATTCTGCATTTTGATTAGTGTTAGACTTACAAATCAATTCTGAAATAATACCGTATTAATAGTGAGTCTTCTATTGCACTGGTATAATATATCCCTCAACTTTCTTTAATTTCTCTCAGTAATGTGTTATTCTTCAGTGTATAGAAACTGCACGTATATTGATGATTTTATTTCTAGATGATTGTTATGATGCTATTATAGATGATATTTTTTAAATTTCATTTTACAGTTGTTTGTTGCTAATATTATAAATAAAACAGAATTTTGTATATTAACTTGTACACTGTGACCTTGATAAGTTCATTCATTATTTCTATTGGCTTTTTGGTGTGTGTTGATTTTATAGGGTTCTCTTTATATACAATCATAACATCTGTGATGGAGACAGTTTTACCTGTTTATTATCTTTATGTCTTTTCTTTTTCTTGGCTTATTGCATTGTTAGAACTGCCGCTGTGATGACATTGTGAGAGTGAATATTTGTTTTGTTTGCAATTTTAGTTAAAAAATACTCAATATTTCACTATTAAGTATAATTTTAGTTACAGGGTTATCAATTATTTTTTATCCAATAGATATTAAGCTTGATTCTATTCTTAGTTTACTGAGAGTATTCCTTAAAATCATGACTGGGTATCCAAATTTCTCAATCTTTTTCTCTGTATTTATTGTGATGATATGATCATATATTTTTTTCTCTTTTATGTTGTTAATATGGTGAACTACATTGCTTGATTTTCAAATGTTAAACCAAATTGCTTTTTTGGGATAAATGCCTCTTAGTTATGACATATCCTTTTCCAATATTGCTAGATCTGATCTGTTCATATTTAAGGATTTTTTAAATCTATGTTTATGAGGGATATTGGTTTATAGTTCTCTTTTGTAATGTCTTCATTAGGTTTTAAAATTAAAGTTGTGCTGTCCTCATAAAACGAGTTGGGAAATGCTTCCTGTTCCTCTAAATTCTTAAAATTAGTTACAGTTTCGTATTTTTTTCTTAAAACTTTAACAGAATTTATTTTTCAATTATGGAGTTTCCTTTGTGGGAAGGTGATCAATTTTCTTAATAGACATAGGACTATTTAGATTGTCTGTTTCTTTTTACGTTTTGATGAATTGTATTTTTCAAAGAAATTGTCCATTTCATCTACACTATTTAATTTATTGTCATGGTTTTGTTTAAAATGTCACCTTATTATACTTTTAATGCCTATAGGATCTGTAAAGGTGTGCTTTTTGTGGCAGATATTAATACTTCATGCAATTTTTCTTTTTCTTCAATCTTGCTAGAGTTTACACATTTTAAGAAGCAACTTTTAAACTTTGTTGATTTTTCTCTGTCAGTTATCAAGTTTATCACCTTTAGTCCTATTTTTAATTTTTCTTTTCTTGTATTTACTTCAGGTTTAACTTTCTCTCATTTTTCTATGTTCTTATCACAGAAATTTAGATCTTTGCTTTTATATGTCTTTTTTTCAAATACAGTTATTTAAAACCACAAGTTTTGTTCTAAACACTATTTTATCTGTATCTGAGATCTTTTGTGTGTTTTCATTATCACTCAGAAATATTTTCTAATTTCTATTCTGAGTTCATCTAATGAGCTACTTAGAAGTATATTAATTTTCAAACATTTGAGAATTTTCTATGTATTTTTATTAATTTCAAGTGTAGTAACATTGAGGCTTAGAACACACTTTATGATTTTATTCCTTTGAAATGTATTGTGGTCTATCTTGGTGAAAGTCCCATATGCTCATGAGAAGAATGAATATTTTGCAGTTGGTGGCTGTGGTGCTCTACAAATGGCAGTAAGATCAGGTTGGTTGATAATGTTGCAAGTATTCTGTATCTATATTAATTTTTATCTCTTTGTTCTATCAATTACTCAGAAGGGGGTGACAAAATCTACAGCTATGACTGGACATTTAACTTTCCCTTTTTTCTATCTTGTATTTTCTTCAAGTACTTTGAAGATCAAAATTAGGTAAGATTGTTATATTTTGTTGATGACCTTTTACCATTATGGAATGTTCCTCATCTTTGATAATCATTTTGCCTATATTATCTGACTTTAAATAATCAATACTACCTATTTTTATGCTTTGAGTTTGCATGGTTTATCCTTTTCCTATTGTTTTACTTCCAAACCTTGTATCATTAAATATTGTTTGTGATACTTGTAAATAACATTGTGTTGATATTTGATTTATCCAGTTTATGGTATATTTTGATCATATGCTGGTTAGTAAATACTATCATCCTCCAGAAACGGTATACCTCTTCTTTTGCTACGCTGGTAGTATGAATGGATAAATCCATCTAATTTGTAGTTGAGTTTGCTTGGGGTTGTGTTACAGCTTTAGATAAATTTAGTGTATCAATGACTTCAAATGGATGAGGGTGAAACAGAACTTTTACTTTAGCAGCACTAGCACTTGCTAGATTTCAGATATCTCTTATGTTTTACATCCTAAATGCCATATCTTTCTCTGTTTTACAACCTGGCTGACAGCTTTGCGGCTCACTAGGGAGTTTCTTTTTCCTCTCCAGTCCGTCCTGGCTTTCTGGGCTTTGAAAGACTTCTCCCAACCCTGCTCCTCTGTCCCCAGCATTCAGAATCTGCTGTCTCCCCATTATTGAAGATTCAGTGTACCTTGAGGGGTTTTATTCTTTCTTCTGCCCTGTTCTCAATCTTTAGCAGGTCATTGCTGGGCACTCTGTGAATGTCTGGGCACTTGGTCAGTGGGGTTTCTCTCCATTCTCCTGCCCTACATCCTGCCTGATTAGAGAATAGCAGTGAATTTCCAGAGTGATCTGGAAGAATTTCTCTCATCTCTCCTTTTGTATTAACAAGTTTCAACACACTACTCTCACATACTCATTTAGGTATTTAAGAGTTATTGGTAGGTGCACATTTGTTCTATGGCTGGGGATCCTTGGTATTATAATCCATCTTGTCTGCCCACAAGACTATTAAAAGTTAATTAAAAATTTGGCAGGGTTTATCCCTTTGTTTGTGGTAGATTTCTTCTCTTCCCACTACCCCAACAAAGCTGAAAACATGCATAGGTATTTTTCCCCTAGGATGAGCCTGTCATGTTTAAATTTTAGTTCGTTTAGATATCTTTGTGCCTTCAGCTTGGATTTTTTTAAAACTAGAATCTTGTCACTTATCCAGCTTGTTCTCATTGTTGGGATAGAAGCAACAGTCTTTTGTGGCCTTCCCTATCTTAATTGGCAGTGAAGGGTCCTGACTGGAATTTTCCTTGGAAAATTTAGTTCAGCTAATTAAGCATTATGGCAAAAATTGATACCTCAAAATATCCAAATTTACCATCTTGTAACATACCGTATCGCTCCATTTAAATGTTTACATACTTTACCCACTTCCCATTTTTTGTAAGAAGAAATTTTAAACATGGTTAAAGAATATTTGAATATATGACAAACCCTTGGCTAGCCTAAGAAAAAAAGAAAAGACTCCAGTAAAAATCATAAAGGAAAGAAGGGACATTACAATGAATGCCTCAGAAATAAAAAGAATAATAAAATATATGAATAATATAAAAACTATGAATAATTATATGCCAGCAAACTGGATAACTTAAAAGAGATGGATAGATCCCTAGAAACATACAATACACCAAGCTAAATTATGAAGGAATAAAAAGTCTGAAAATACCTGTAACTAGTATAAAGATTCAATCAGTAATCAAAAACCTCCCAACTAAGAAAAACTCAGGACCAGATGGTTTCACTGGTAAATTCTATTAAACATTTAAAGAAGAATTAACCCCAACCCTTCTCAAACAATTCCAAAAAACTGAAGAGGAGGGAACATTTCCAAACTCATTTATGAGGCCAGCATTACCCTGACATCAAAGCCAGACAAAGATACCACAAGAACAGAAAACTATAGGGTAATATCCCTGATAAATATAGATGCAAAAATACTCAACAAAACACCAGCAAAGCAAATCCAACATCACACTACAAGGATCACACAAAACCACAACAAGATGGCCAAGTGGGATTTATCCCTAGGATATAAGGATGGCTCAACATACAAAAATCCATTAATGTGATACAACACATTAATAGAATGAATGACCAAAGTCATACTATCATCTCAACAGATGCAGAAAAAGCATTTGACATAATTCAGCGCCTCTCATGATAAAAACTCTCAAACTCAGAATAGAAGGAAAATAACCCAGCATAATAAAAGCCATGTAGGACAAGCCCACACCTAACATCATACTCCTGATGAAAAACTGAAAGCCTTCCTATAAGGATGTCCAATCTCACCATTTCTATTCAACATAGTACTGCAAGTCTTAGCCAGAGCAATGAGGCAAGAAAAAGATATAAAAAGCATCCAAATTGGAAAGAAAGAAGTAAAACTGTCCCTTTTTGCAGATGACATAATCTTTACATGGAAAACTCTAAAGAACCCATCAAAAAACTATTCAAACTACTGAACAAATTCAGTAGAGTTACAGGATACAAAACTAACATAAAGAAGCAGTTGTGTTTCTAGACACTAACAATGAATTATCTAAAAATGAAGTTAGGAAGACAATCCCATTTACAAGAGTGCCCAAAAGAATAAAATACTTAGGAATAAACTTAACTAAGGAGGTGAAAAACTTGTATATGAGAACTACAAAACACTGATGAAAGAAATTAAGACACAAATAAACAAACATATTTATGAATTGAACAAATTAATATTGTTAAAATAGCCATACTACTCAAAGTAATCTACAGATTCCATTCAAGCCCTATCAAAATCACAGTGTCATTTTTACAAAAAGAGAAAAACAATTCAACAATTCATACAGAACCACAAAAGACCATCAATAGCCAGATCAATCCTGAGAAAAAAGAACAAAGCTGGATACATCACACTTCCTGATTTCAAAATATATTACAAAGTTATAGGAATCAAAACAGTATGGTACAGGCATTAAAAACACACATAAAAACCAATGGAATTAGAGTCCAGAAATATATCCAAGCATGTATGGTAAACTGATCTTTGACAAGCATGTCAAGAATTCACAATGAGGAAAGAACAGTCTCTTCAACAAACGGTACTAGGAAAATTCAAAATCCATATGCAAGATAAAATTGAACCATTAACTTACTCCATGCACAAAAATCAATTCAAAATGTATTAAAGACTTAATCATATGACCTGAAATTTTAAAATTCCAAGAAGAAAACATGGGGGAAAGCTTCATGACATTGGTTTTGTCAATGATTTCATGAATATAACACGGAAACGACAGACAACAAAAGCAAAATTAGACAAGTGGAACTACATCTAACTAAAAAGCTCTGCACAACAAAGGAAGCAATCAGAAGAGTGAAAAGGCAACTTAAAGAATGAGAGAATATATCTGCAAACCATATATTTGATAAGAGGTTAATCTCCAAAATACATAAGGAACTCCTACAACTCAATAGCAAATAATGAATACCCAATTTAAAAATGGGATAATGACTTGATTCATTTCTCAAAAGAAGAAATAAATATAAATATTAAAATAAATAAATATAAATATATATAAGTAACCAATAGGTATATAAAAATGCTCAACATCACTACTCATCAGGGAAAATAAACCAAAACCTCACAACTGCCAATATGGGTATTAGCAAAAAAATAAGTTATGTATTGGTGAAGGTGTGGAGAAATCGCAACCCTTCCCCCCTTTATTGGTATGCAATATTGGTGTATCCACTACAGAAAACAGTGTGGAGTTTTGTCAAAAAATTAAAAATAGAACCACTATATTGTCCAGCAATCCCACTTCTGGATATTTATCCAAAGGAATTTAAATCAGGATCGTAACATTATTAGCACAATGTTAACTGTGGAACTATTCACAATAGCCAAGATATGAAAACAACCTACATGTCCATGAACAAATGAATGAGGAAAATGTGTTATATACATACAGTGGGCAGAAATTATGCAACAATTTGCTAAACCTTAAGGATATTATGCTAAGATAAATATGCCAGACACAGAAGGACAAATACTGCATGCTTCCTCTTATATTAGGTATCTAAAACAGACTCATACAAGTGGTTGCCAGGTGCACGGGAAAGGGATAAATGGACAGTTACTAATCAATGGGCATAAACTTTCAGCAAAGTAAGATGAACAAGCTCTAGAGATCTGAAGTACAACACTGTAACTGTGGTCAACAATACCTATTGTACACTTTAAAAATTGTTGAGCAGGTAGATTTCATGTTAAATGCTCTTACCACAATCAAATTAAATTTTAAAAGTTAAAAAATGTTTGAATACACTAGAATTTTATGTGAAGAACTGCAAAAAAAATTATTTAATAATCAATGATTAGATGCATTATTATTCATGCCAACATCAAAATATTTTGCAGCTAAGAAAATCACATTTTGAAGCTTCTATACTATAGAAAAATGTTCAGATTTTTTCAACATGTATTTATTGAGCACCCATTAAATTCCAAACACTGTAGCAGGGGCTAACTATGCATAGACTTGAAAAATACATGGCTTCTGTCTCAATGTAGCTTATAATATTGTAGAAAAGAAAAAGCAGTAAACAAATATGTCATCAACAACTTTGGTGTAATAGTAAGTAAACGAAAAGGGGTGCAGATCTCCATTATCAGGTGGGCTAAAAGCCACTCTTAGCAAAGATAAAATGTAAGTAATTACAGAGATGAAGTCACGTGATTGGCAGGAACAACAGTTCAAGCAGTGGGAACAGTGTGAATGAAGAGCCTAAGAGGAGCTAAAACTTAAGACAGCTTGCAAACTAATGCAATGTTCCATGACTAAAGCATATTTGGCACATAGGGAATCATGACTTATAAGGTTGACTTGGTAGTCAGAGACTTGTTCATTCATGGCTTTAAAGGCTTTACAAGGTTTTAAAAGTAAGGGGTTTAGATTTATTTCTTTGTTCAAGTGTTTCTTATTTGTTTAAACTGACTTTAAATACGATCTGGTTTGTCACTGCAAAAATAAAACAAAAATTTTTAGTGGAGAAGAAAGAAGAACTACAATCCTGCAGCCTGTGGAACAAAAACCACATTCACAGAAAAACAGAAAAGATGAAAAGGCAAAGGGCTATGTACAGATGAAGGAACAAGATAAATCCCCAGAAAAACAACTAAATGAAGTGGAGATAGGCAATCTTCCAGAAAAAGAATTCAGAATAATGATAGTGAAGATGATCCAGGACCTCGGAAAAGAATGGAGGCAAAGATAGAGAAGATGCAAGAAATGTTTAACAAAGACCTAGAAGAATTAAAAAATAAACAAACAGAGATGAACATTACAATAACTGAAATGAAAACCACACTAGAAGGAATCAATAGCAGAATAACTGAGGCAGAAGAACGGATAAGTGACCTGGAAGACAGAATGGTGGAATTCACTGCTGTGGAAACAGAATGTTGGAATTCACTGCTGTGGAACAGAATAAAGAAAAAAGAATGAAAAGCAATGAAGACAGCCTAAGAGACCTCTGGGACAACATTAAACGCAACAACATTAGCATTATAGGGGTACCAGAAGGAGAAGAGAGAAAGGACCCAAGAAAATATTTGAAGAGATTATAGTCGAAAACTTCCCTAACATGGGAAAGGAAATAGCCACCCAAGTCCAGGAAGTGCAGAGAGTCCCATACAGGATAAAACCAAGGAGAAACACGCTGAGACACATAGTAATCAAACTGGCAAAAATTAAAGACAAAGAAAAATTATTGAAAGCAGCAAGGGAAAAATGACAAAAAACATACAACGCAACTCCAATACGGTTAACAGCTGATTTCTCAGCAGAAACTCTAGAAGCCAGAAGGGAGTGGCATTATATACTTAAAGTGATGAGAGGGAAGAACCTAAAGCCAAGATTATTCTACCCGGCAAGAATCTCATTCAGATTTGATGGAGAAATCAAAAGCTTTACAGACAAGCAAAAGTGAAGAGAATTCAGCACCACTAAACCAGCTCTACAACAAATGCTAAAGGAATTTCTCTAAGTGGGAAATACAAGAGAAGAAAAGGACCTAAAAAACAAACCCAAAACAATTAAGAAAATGGTCATAGGAACATACATATTGATAATTACCTTAAACGTGAATGGATTAAATGCTCCAACCAAAAGACACATGCTTGCTGAATAGATACAAAAACAAGACCCATATATATGCTGTCTTACAAGAGACCCACTTCAGACCTAGGGACACATACAGACTGAAAGTGAGCGGATGCAAAAAGATATTCCATGCAAATGGAAATCAACACAAAGCTGGAGTAGCAATACTCATATCAGATAAAATAGACTATAAAATAAAGAATGTTACAAGAGGCAAGGAAGGACACCACATAATGATCAAGGGATCAATCCAAGAAGAAGATATAACAATTATAAATATATATGCCCCCAACATAGGAGCACCTCAAAACATAAGGAAACTGCTAACAGCTATAAAAGAGGAAGTCGACAGCAACACAATAATAGTGGGGGACTTTAACACCTCACTTACACAAATGGACAGATCATCCAAAATAAAAGTAAATAAGGAAACAGAAGATTTAAATGACACAATAGACCACATAGATTTAATTGATATTTATAGGACATTCTACCCAAACACAGAAGATTACACTTTCTTCTCAATTGCGTACAGAACATTCTCCAGGATAGATCACATCTTGTGTCACAAATCAAGTCTCAATAAATTTAAGAAAATTGACATCATATCAAGCATCTTTTCTGACCACAACGCTTTGAGATTAGAAAGGAATTACAGGGGAAAAATGTAAGAAACACAAACACATCGAGGCTAAACAATACATTACTAAATAACCAAGAGATCACTGAAGAAATCAAAGAGGAAATAAAAAAATACATAGAGACAAATGACAATGAAAACACAATGATCCAAAACCTATGGGATGCAACAAAAGCAGTTCTAAGAGGGAAGTTTATAGCTATACAAGCCTACCTCAAGAAACAAGAGAAGTCTCAAATAAACAATCTACCTTACACCTAAAGGAACTAGAGAAAGAAGAACAAACAAAACCCAAAGTTAGCAGAAGGAAAGAAATCATAAAGATCAGAGCAGAAATAAATGAAATAGAAACAAAAAAACAATAGCAAAGATCAATAAAATTAAAAGCTGGTTCTTTGAGAAGATAAACAAAATTGATAAACAATTAGCCAGACTCATCAAGAAAAAGAGGGAGAGAACTCAAATCAATAAAATTAGAAATGAAAAAGGAGAAGTTACAACAGACACCGCAGAAGTACAAAGCATCCTAAGAGACTACTACAAGCAACACTATGCCAATAAAATGGACAACCTGGAAGAAATGGACACACTCTTAGAAAGGTATAACCTTCCAAGACTGAACCAGGAAGAAATAGAGAATATGAACAGACGAATCACAAGTAATGAAATTGAAACTGTGATTAAAAATCTTCCACCAAACAAAAGTCCAGGACCAGATGGCTTCACAGGTGAATTCTATCAAACATTTAGAGAAGAGCTAACACCCATCCTTCTCAAACTCTTGCAAAAAACTGCGGAGGAAGGAACGCTCCCAAACTCATTCTATGAGGCCACCATCACCCTGATACCAAAACCAGACAAAGATACTACAAAAAAAGAAAATTACAGACCAATATCACTGATGAATATAGATGCAAAAATCCTCAACAAAATACTAGCAAACAGAACCCAACAACAAATTAAAAGGATTATACACCATGATCAAGTGGGATTTATCCCAGGGATGCAAGGATTCTTCAATATATACAAATCAATGTGATACACCATGTTAACAAACTGAAGAATAAAAACCATATGATCATCTCAATAGATGCAGAAAAAGCTTTTGACAAAATTCAACACCCATTTATGATAAAAACTCTCCAGAAAGTGGGCATAGAGGGAACATACCTCAACATGATAAAGGTCATATATGACAAACCCACAGCCAACATCATTCTCCCTGGTGAAAAACTGAAAGCATTTCCTCTAAGATCAGGAATAAGACAAGGATGTCCACTCTCACAACTATTATTCAACATAGATTTCAAAGTCCTAGCCATGGCAATCAGAGAAGAAAAAGAAATAAAAGGAATACAAATTGGAAAAGAAGAAGTAAAACTGTCATTGTTTGCAGATGACATGGTACTATACATAGAGAATCCTAAAGATGCCACCAGAAAAGTACTAGAGCTAATCAATGAATTTGGTAAGGTTGCAGGATACAAAATTAGTGCACAGTAATCTCTTGCATTCTTATACACTAATGAAAAATCTGAAAGAGAAATTAAGGAAACACTTCCACTTACCACTGCAACAAAAAGAATAAAATACCTAGAAATAAACCTACCGAGGGAGACAAAAGACCTGTATGCAGAAAACTACAAGACACTGATGAAAGAAACTAAAGATGATACAAACAGATGGAAAGTCCTCGTTTTTTGTCTAACATAACATAACCAACAAGAGGTAGAGCTCATATAGGCAAAATTTTGCCTGTCACCACACCCTTCCCAGAATACATGGAGGGAATGAGAGAAGAGAACAGTAAGAGAGAAAGATACATGTTTTAGAGGACAGAGTCAATCATTCTTCAACAGAAAGCAGGCATAAATTGCCTACTGTTATTTTAATTAAACTCACTATTAATAATAAAGCAACTGGGCTTCCCTGGTGGCGCAGTGGTTGAAAGTCTGCCTGCTGATGCAGGGGACACGGGTTCGTGCCCCAGTCCGGGAGGATCCCATGTGCCATGGAGCAGCTGGGCCCGTGAGCCGTGGCCACTGGGCCTACACGTCCGGAGCCTGTGCTCCGCAACGGGAGAGGCCACGGCAGTGAGAGGCCCGTGTACTGCAAGAAAAACAAATAAATAAAAAATAAAGCAACTAAGATAGTTCAGGATTATGCATATACACATGCCCTAAAAGATGAAATGTTATACAAAGAATCAGTAGTCGTAAAATCCCAACAATTTCATATGGTAGCCATTTCCTGTGGCTTTCAATCAAAAACAAGGGTGAGTAAATTATTTGGGAGAAGTGATATTCTGGATTGTCTATTCAAAATTAGAAAAGGAAGGGGAAGGTATTTGTTCAATTTTACTGAATAGTCATTAAATGAAGTGTTTAAGTAAATTAGATTTTGGGAAAGAAAGAGAAAAGCAAAAAAAAAAAAAAATAGAATTTACTAGGTGAGTACATTTCCGTGTTGCAAAGAAGCAAGTTAATTAAAACACATGCATTGTGAAGGTTCAATGTACTGGGTGTCAACGTGTACATCTGAATTCACCTTGTTTATATAATACTGGGGTAGACAGTAAATAAGCACAGACTCTAGAGTGCATCCTCCTAAACTGTAGTTATATATACTAACAGTGTCTGTATTCTATTGTAATTATCAAAAGAGGACAAAAAGCACACCCCTGCAAGGACTGTGCATACAGCATCTCTTAGAAGCTACTCATTTTTAGATTTTTCCAATTAATCTTCATTCTAATGTTCTTTTACATTTCATCTATCTTCCATTTTTCAGTGTGATAAAAATGAAATGGTGCCAATGAAAATGGGCTAAGGTTTTCACTGCAACTTTTTTAAATAGAATAAATTGATAACTTCTGGAAAAGCTGGCAATGTAAAAGTTTGTTTATAGACCCTATTTCCACTGAAGTTGAACAAAATTACAAACAAAAAGTGAATTTTTAAAGAGGCAGAGGAAAAAAGCACATGATTACTCTTGAAACTAAGGAACAACCAAAAGTATAAGGAATTTTAGTCACATAGAAAACAAATTAGATAAAATGAAATGGACACACTAAAAGCCAATACTCAACTCATTTCAAGGAAGAGATTCAGTGTTGTTGCTGAGACTACTCCTTGGCTTTTCTGATCCTGCTGCATGAAAGTTGTTATCAATAAATGAAGAACAAGATGACAAGACACTATGGAAAGCAGCATGGAGTCTCCTCAAAAAGTTAAAAATATAACTACCATATGATCCAGCAGTTCCACTTTTGAGTATTTATCCCAAGAATATGAAAACACTAACTCAAAAAGATATGTACCCCCATGTTCATTGCAGCACTAATTACAATAGCAAAGATATAAAAGAAACTTAAGTGTCCATGGATGAATGAATGGATAAGGAAATTGTGGTATACACATACAATGGAATATTTTTCAGATTAAAAAAGAATGGAATCTTGCCATTTGCAACAACATGTATGGACCTCAAGAGCATTATGCTAAGTGAAATAAGTCAGACAGAGAAACACAAATACTGTATGAGCTCTCATATCTGGAATCTAAAAAACAAACACCAAATTCACAGAAAAAGAGATCTGGCAGGTGGTTGCCAGAGCTGGGGATGGGGTGGTGGGAGAAATCGGATAAAAAGGTAAAAAAAGGCAAATACTGTAAATATTTGTTAAATGTTAGTTTAGCTGAAGTAAGTCTGTATATGTTTTATATAAGTGCTAAAAAGGAAAGATGATCTCATCTACTATGTAATACATTGAGCAAAGTACATACAGGTAATTTATAAACTTCTGATTGTGATGATGCCTTGAGAAAGAGAAAAAAATTAAAATATCTTTAGCTATGACATGAATCATATATTTCCATCTTTGATTACTAAATTATAACATACATCTTTAAATACTTTATAAGAAAAAAAGGTGGCTATTTTACATTGAAGTCTTTATATGATAGCTGATGTCATCTGTTATCTAAAGTACTTAATTTAAAAAAGGATTTTTAATACCTTAATGAATAATTTCAGCTTAAATAAAAGATGAGACAACAAAAACAAAGTGAACTGTAAAAGAATTTCGCAGGGTTAAAGAAAACACAGCCGGCCCTCTGTACCCACAGATGTGGAACCCATGGATACAGAGGGTTGACTGTAAGGTACTTCAGCACCTGTGGATTTTAGTATCTGCAGAGGATCATGGAACCACTGTCTGGTATAGCAGATATGTTGGGATTATTAGACAAATAATTTTTTTTTAAACTATGATTAATATCTTAAGGCTTTGATGGAAGAAGCAGATAAAAATTCAAGAACAGATGGATAATGTAAGCAGAGAAATGTAGACTATAAGAGTAAGAAAATGTTAGCAATAAAAAATACTAAAACAGAAGAATGCTTCTTCTGGGCTCATCAGTACAATGGACACAGCTGAGTAAAGAGTCTCTGAGCTTGGGGATATAATAACAAACTTCCAGAACTGAAAAGACAAGAGAAAAAAGGCTGGAAAAAACAAAGAACAGAATATCCAAATATCCAAGAACTGTGAGAATACTTGTAGAAGAAAGAAAAAGGAAGAGAAAAAAAATTTGAGGCCATAATAACTAAGAATTTTCTCCATTTTAATATCAGACACCAAACCACAGACCCAATAAGCTTGGAGAACAACAAGCAAGATAAATGCCCTCCCAAACTACACCTAGGCATAGTGTATTCGAACTTCAGAAAATCAAACTTAAAGAAAAAAAATCTTGAAAGAAGCTAGAAGTGAAAAAACCCACCTTACCTATAGAGGAAAAAGATAAAAATTACATAAAACTTCTCCTCAGATACCACGCAAACAATAAGCCAGTGAAATGTGAAGGTGAAAACACATTACATTTACTTTTACTTTAGCATCCCACAAAATGAAATACTTAGGCATAAATCTAACAAAATTCATATAAGACATATGAGAAAAACTACCCTCTGATGAAAGATACCAAAGAAGAGCTACATAAGTGCAGAGATATTCCATTTTCATGGATAGAAAGACTTGCTATTATCAAGATAGCAGTTCTTCCCAACTTGACCTAGAGGTTCACTCAGTCTCAATCAAAATACCAGCAAGTTGTGGATATTAACAAAATGACTCTAAAGTTTATATGGAGAGGCAAAAGACCCAGAAGAGCCAACACGATATTGAAGAAGAAGAACAAAATTGAAAGACTGACACTATCCAAATTCAAGACTTACTATAAAGGTATAAAGGTACAACAATCAAGACAGTGTGGTGCTGGTGAAAGAGTTAGATAAACAGATCAATGGAACAGAAATAGAAAGGATGCATTGGGCGATTGGGATTGACATGTATACACTGCTGTGTATAAAATTGATGACTAATAAGAACCTGCTGTATAAAAAAATAAATAAAATAAAATTCAAAAATTAAAAAAAAAGGAAAGCCTGGAAACAGACTCACATAAATACAGTCAACTGATATTTGACAAAGGAGCAAAGGCAATACGGTGGAGAAAAGATAGTCTTTTCAACAAGTGATACTTGGATAACTGGACATCTACATAAAAGAAAACTAAACTAGTCATAGAACTCACACCCTAAACAAAAAGTTACTCAAAATGGATCAGAGACCTAAATGTAAAACACAAAAATATAAAACATATATATATAGGTATATAAAAATATGTATTAAAAACAAATATAATATAGAACACTAATATATATAGTACAGGAGAAATAAATGTTATAGTATATATATATAGTATAGGAGAAATCTCAGTGACCTTGGGCAGAGCAATGACTTTTTAGGTAAAACACCAAAGGCACAATTCCTGAAAGAAGGAATTGATAACTTAAATTTGATTAAAATTGCAAACTCCTCCTCTGAGAAAGACAATCACAAGAGAATGAGAAGCCAAGCCACTGTTTATGAGAAAATATTATAAAAGGCCTATCTAATAAAGGATTGTTAACCAAATTATACAAAGAGTTCTTGAAGCTCAACAGTAATGAACAATCCAATTAAAAGAGTAGGCAAAAGATCTAATATTTCACCAAAGAAGATCTACAGATGAAAAGATGTTCATCATCATATGGCAATGGGAATCGCTAATTAAAGCAACAATGAGATACCACTATATACCTGTTAGAAAGGCCAAAATCCAAAACAATAACAATGCCCAATACTAGCAAGGATATGGAGCAACAGGAACTCTCATTTAAACAGGTGGGGATACAAAATGGTACAACCCCTTTGGAAGACAGTTTGACAGTTTCTTACAAAATTAAGCATGCTTTTTCCATATGATCCACCAACTGTTTTCATTGGAATTTACCTAAATGAACTGAAATCTCATGTCCACAAAAAAAACCTGCACACAGATGTTTATAAAAGTAGTACTCATAACTGCAAAAACTTAGAAGCAACTAGGATGTCCTTCAGTAGGTGAACAGATAAAGAAACTGAATCATTCAGACAATTGTATATTATTCAGTGTTAAAAGAAATGAGTTATCAAGCTATGAAATGACATGGAACAATCTTAAATGCATATTACTAAGTGAGAGAAGCCAAGCTGAAAAGGCTTTAAACTATGTGATTACAACTACATGACACTCTGGAAAACACAGAACCAAGGAGACAGTAAGAAGTTCAGTGGTTACCAGGAGTCAGGGTGGAGGGAGAGGTGAACAGGCAGAACCCAGAGGATTAGTAGACAGAACATAGTACAACTATTCTATATGATACTACAATGGTGGATATATTTGTGAAAGCCCATACAGTGTACAACACCAAGAATGAACTCCTATATAAACTATGACTTTGGGTGATTATGATGATGAAATAAAATTTATACTTTAAGGCAGTATGAGAAAAATTAAACATAAAATTCTCTCTCTGTGTTTGTTTGAGACTTCTCCCTCCCTAATGTGCAGTGTGGATCTGCATTACACATTAATCAGAGCTCCTCAAAGAGGGGAGTGCAGGCTCAACTGTAAAGATCAATTTTTTTTCTTTCTTCTGACACTAGCAACATTACTTCTTAAAAGAATAGCGTTCCTTCCCAGCTCTGTAGGGGGTCATCGTGACTTGCTATTGGCTTTGAATGTGTTTACCTGGACTATGTATCCTTGGTGAACTTTATGTAAAATATCAGTATCTCATTTTGATGTATGATCCTTTGTCTCAAAAATGTATATGACTATGCATTCGACTTCTAACAGGTGGAACAGTTCTCAGAGCTTTCTGAGAATCAGCTTGCAGGGTTATAATCCTCAGTTTGGCTCCAATAAAATTCCCTTTTTTCTTAATAGTTAATTGAATTTTTGTCCACAATGTGTCAATGTAGCTTCATCAATTTTAACAAATGTACCACTCTGTTGGGGGATGTGATAATCAGTAAGGTTGTGTGAATGGGGGTGGGGGTGCAAGGATTATATAGGAACTGTGAATCTAATACTGCTCTAAAAATAGTTTTCTAATTAAAAAAATAAGAGTCAACTGCCACTATTTCACTGCTGAGAGTGTTAGCTGTAGAAGAATTGTTTACGTTTTCTGAAGACATATAAATAACCAGTAATAGAATTAAGGGAGGAGAGGATGGGGGGTGGAAGGATAAAAATATTTTTTAAAAATATCAAAAATATCACAGAAAAATTAATTAAGACAGAAAAGAAATTGTAATAGGGAACAGCAAATCTGACCCCATGTTGGATCTGTTTCTTTTACTCTAAACTTTGGGCTCTGTTGCCTGTGCTTAGTCATGCTGGCTCTGCACCTTTGTAAAAGAATGTTGCCTATAGCGTGAAATATACAGGATAGCCTATCCTAAGGGCTCTGACCTTCAAGAGTCCCATTCATAGAGATAAAAAGTTGCAGAACAGCAAATAACATTTGTCTTGTTAGAGGTTTATAGGAACATCTGACCTGACATACGTGGACAGCTGTAAGAACAAAGGATTCCTGCACCAAGAAGTTTGTAATAACGAACCACCCTCCTCCCCCTTTTAGTATAAAAGAAGCCTCAACTCTGACTGGGGTAAGATGGTTCTTTGGGACACTAGTCTGACATCTTCTCAGTCTTCTGGCTTTCCAAATAAAGTCGTTATTCCTTGCCTCAACACTCCTGATTTACTGACCTGTTGTGCAGCAAGCAGAACAAGTTTGGACTCGGCAACAAAAGGAGTAAAAGTATTCCAAAAAAAGAAAATAAATTAAGAATTTAAAAGACCTAACATAACATACTGTATGGTATAGTAAATATGTGTGAATTAATGGTCACCTAATCTATGACAAAGGAGGCAAGAATAAACAATGGAGAAAAGACAGTCTCTTCAATAAGTGGTGCTGGGAAAACTGGACAGCTACATGTAAAAGAGTGAAATTCGAATACTCCCTAACACCATACACAAAAATAAACTCAAAATGGATTAAAGACCTGACTGTAAGGCCAGACATTATAAAACCCTTAGAGGAAAACAGGTGGAAAACTCTTTGACATAAATCACAGCAGGATCTTTTTTGACCCATCTCCTAGAGTAACGCAAATGAAAACAAAAATCAACAAATGGGGCCTAATTAAACTTAAAAGATTTTGCACCGAAAAGGGAACCATAAACAAGACAAAAAGACAAGCCTCAGAATGGGAGAAAATATCTGCAAATGAAGCAACTGACAAAGGATTAATCTCCAAGATATACAAACAGCTCAAGCAGCTCAATATCAAAAAAACAAACAACCCAATCAAAAAATGGGCAGAAGACCTAGGGCTTCCCTGGTGGTGCAGTGGTTGAGAGTCCACCTGCCAATGCAGGGGACGCAGATTTGTGCCCTGGTCCGGGAGGATCCCACATGCCTCAGAGTGGCTGGGCCCGTGAGCCATGGCCGCTGAGCCTGTGCGTCCGGAGCCTGTGCTCCACAACAGGAGAGGCCACAACAGTGAGAGGCCCACGTACTACAAAAAGGAAGAAAAAAAAAATGGGCAGAAGACCTAAATAGACATTTCTCCAAAGAAGACATACAGGTGGCCAATAAACACATAACAAGATGCTCAACATCACTAATTATTAGAGAACTGCAACTCAAAGCTACAATTACCTCACACCCATCATAATGGCCATCATTAAAATATCTACAAACAATAAATGCTGGAGAGGGTGTGGAGAAAAGGAAACCCTCTTGCACTATTGGATGTAAACTGATATAGCCACTATGGAGAACAGTATGGAGGTTCCTTAAAAACCTAAAAACAGAACTATCATATGACCCAGCAATCCCACTACTGGGCATATACCCAGAGAAAGCCATAATTCAAAAAGACACATGCACCCCAGTATTCACTGTAGCACTATTTGCAATAGCCAGGACATGGAAGCAACCTAATGTCCATCAACAGAGGAATGGATAAAGAAGATGTGGTACATATATACAATGGAATATTACTCAGCCATAAAAAGGAATGAAATTGGATCATTTGTAGAGACATGGATGGACCTACAGACTGTCATACAGAATGAAGTAAGTCAGAAAGAGAAAAATAAATATCGTATATTAATGCATATATGTGGAATCTAGAAAAATGGTATAGATGATCTTATTTGTAAAACTGAAATAGAGACACAGACATAGAGAACAAAGGTACAGACACCAACGGGGGAAAGCAGGGGTGGGATGAATTGGAAGATTGGGATTGACGTACATACACTATTGATACTATGTTTAAAATAGATAACTAATGAGAACCTACCGTATAGCTCAGGGAACTCTACTCAGGGCTCTGTGGTAACCTAAATGGGAAGGAAATCCAAAAAATAGGGGATATATGTATACGTATAGCTGATTCACTTTGCTGTACAGTAGAAACTAACACAACATACTCCAATAAAAATTAATTATAAAAAATAAAATAAAACACAGCAACAACAAAATACCCTATCTATTTGAAAGAGAAACATAAGAAATGACTCTTAGTTTGAGTCAAAAGAATCTAACCACTGCCAAGGCCATCAGCTATAGACACACATAAAAGAAAGTGACTCAGAAGATGGGTAAAATGCACCAGGAAAATGCAAAGAAATAAAAAGCTAAAGTCACAATATTAAAAACAGATCTGGTGGAATTCAAAGTAAAAAGTCTTAAAGAGGATAACTTTTTGATGAAGGATATTGTCTAAAAGTAAGGCATATCAAAACTTTATGCACAAAATTGAATACAGTTAAAATCTAAAGAGGAAAAAAGTTGAAACCTAAGAAAAGCTTACAAAAAATAGAAGATCGGTGAAAAATACAGTCTCTGAATATATAGAACAAGTAAGGTCATTTTACTTATTGTTACATATTGAGGTCTACTCTCTGAAAACAGAATTCATCTTATTTTCAAGCAGCACCCATGGAATATTTACTAGAATTAAGCATATATTAGGAAGTGGTAACAATCAGTTTTCACAGTACATATGTTGCATTTCTGTAAGTAAGTTAAAATATTATATATCTAAAAAAGTATAGAGAGCAAAATATTAACATTTATATTTGCATCTTGGGATTATGACTTATTTTTCTTCTTCTTTCAGCAAAATTTAAGTGTTTTACAATGAACTTGCATGAAATTTTTAACTTAAATGGTCAATGTTACTATAAAAAATAAACTTAGTTATTAAATAAAGTGACCCAAATAGTTTTTAAAATAAAAGTTTTCTTAAAACAAGAGTGGAAGCACACTTTTCCTAGGAAAGTTTATGAAATGTTAGGAACAGAATCTCAAAGCTTTGCTCTTCTGTCAAGAGTGACTTTAGATGTTATCATTTTGGCATGTATATTTCCTGTCTCTTTCTTTTCGCACTTAGGCATATTCCAAACTCACACATGCTACTCAATCCTTTGAAGCAATGTTGATTACTGGTCCCAAGTGACTTCAGCTTTGGCTACAAACTGACTTTGTAAATATGCTTCCCAGATATGCCTAGTAAAAGAAAAATGTCAACTTTCAAGTAAGATCACTTTCCTACTAATTCCTAAGCAATGACCCTAACCAAATGCTGAAATACAAGATTCCGAGAACAGCTCATTGGTTTTTAAAGAATAAGTATTAAAGAAAGGGAAGGTAAAAAGTAAATATTTGTTTAAAAATATGTTTTAAAAGTTTTTACAGTTTTAAAAGTTGAAAAATAATACTGTACCCTAAATACATAGTCAATTTGGTTCTTGGCTTAAAAGTCACAAAAAGATTTATCTCCAAACCAAATGTACCTGTTCAGTTTTTCTTTTAGGAGGCTCCAAAGGAGTCCTAACATATAGACCATTCTTTTCCACCCAATCCTGAACAGTTTTAGAAAAAGAACAGAAGTGGCACTTGAGATCAGACTCAAAGACATGGCTTCATCCAAGTATATCAGCCTAGCAGTATCATGAATAGCACACACCAGAACTAGGCAGAATTATCCACACAGACCCAGGCAAGTATGGATCCATAAGGTATCCCTCAGAGGATGAGCAATGGAACCTGTACTCAAATATCTTTTACCACACTCAGCTCGTTTCCTCTCACCTCTCTTAGTTGCCTTTGCTGTACCTTCTTCTTGCTTACAATTCTAAATGTCACCGTGCCGAGCTGCTAGTCCTTGGACCACATCTATTTTTCTGACTACACGCACTCTCTAGAGTCTAGATGATCTCATCCTGTCCCATGATTTCAACTCTGATCTCTGAGCTGATGCCAAGGTTGGGCTTTTCCTGGTGAACTCCAGGGTTATGTATCCACTCTCGTGTTCAATATCTCCACTTGGAAGTCTAACTGGCATCTTAAACTCAATGCATCTAAAACTGAAGTCTTGATCTTTACCTTCTTGATCCTACCTGCACCGAAAACAGCTCCTTTCCCAGTCTTGCCCACCTCAATTAACTGCAAATTCATTCTTCAGTTACTCAGACCAGTATCTTTGATGTTTATCTTTGTTCTTGATGCTTACCGTTCTTCATACTGCATCTCATTTATCAGCAAATTTTGTCACCCATTCTTCAAACATGCCTAGACTCCAACTCTTTTTTTTTTTTTTTTGGCTGTGTTGGGTCTTCATTGCTGTGCACAGGCTTTCTCTAGTTGTGGCGAGCAGGGGGCTACTCTTCGTTGCGGTGGGCAGGCTTCTCATTGCGGTGGCTTCTCTTGTTGTGGAGCATGGGCTCTAAGCATGCGGGCTTCAGTAGTTGCAGAACGTGGGGTCAGTAGTTGTGGTTTGCGGGCCCTAAAGTGCGCAGCCTCAGTAGTTGTGGTGTATGGGCTTAGTTGCTCCGTGGCATGTGGGATCTTCCCAGACCAGGTATTGAACCCGTGTCCCCTGCTTTGGCAGGTGGATTCTTAACCACTGCACCACCAGGGAAATCCCCAGAATCCAACTCTTTCTAGCCACCTTCACTGTTAGCACCATCATCTCGGTTCTGGATTGTATCAATAACCTCTTAACTCTACTTTTGTTTCAATCTTCCCCATACCCAAAATGAGCCTTATCACAGGAGTCAAGTGATTTTGTTAAAACACAAGTCATATTAGGTTAGTTCCCACCTACTTCCCAGCTACTCTGTTTCCTTGCTCTTCCTCAAACTCTGGAGGCGATCTCTGCTTCAGGCCCTTTGCATAACTGCAGAAGGTTCTGCTTGGAATGCTCTAATTCCAGACATCTACATGCTTCTCTCCCGCACTTCCTTCTGGTGTGAGTTACAATCACCTTCTCAGTAAGGCCTTCCCTGTACTTCCTATCTAAAATTTCAGCTCCCTCCCATCTAGATACTTCTTCTCTGCTTTTTTAACACTTGTCACTTTAAAAACACTTATTATGTTTATTTTCTGTGTCTCTTATCAGAATGTAAGGGATTTTTGTCTGTTTTCTTCACAGCTGCAACTCCAGTGCCCAGAACAATGTCTGATATACATAAGCACTGAATACTATTTATTAAATGAATGAATGGGTTAGCTCACATCTACGAGGAAGAAGGGCTGAACTGAGCCAAGCAAGCCTAGGTTTTTTTCCCCAAAATTTACCACCTTATCAGAACTGCCCTTCCCTAAAGCACAGTGAGTGAAGGAGCAAAAGGGAGGCCATGGGTGTTATAGTGCCAGGAGCTCCAAGAACAAAGAAGGAACACAAGGACTGAGGAACAAGGTGCTCTGGAACACTCTCTTTGTTTCCATGTTCTGAATTAAAAACTAAAGTAATGTTGCAGTTATAATCCCAGAAACTCTAAAACAGGTCTTCTTACTACGGTCTGAGTGCCAAATCTGGCCTGCAACCTGTTTTCTGTATGGTTCGTGACTTAAGATTTTTTTTTTTTCACATTTTGAAAGGATCAGAAATATAAGGAAAAGAAGGAGAGCATCCTCCTACTCAAATCTCAAAACTTCTCCAAGCAAGAGAGCTTAACCTTTGAGTTTAATTTTGTTTCATTTCTTATATAAGAGATGTCATTTGTGCAATCAGTGCCATGCCAAGAAACAAACAATACACACACACAAACTATCGTCTTCAGGAAGCATTGAAGGATTCTGAAATGGAGAGACATTCTGCATTTATCCCCAGTGTCATTGAGAAAAACAGGGCCTCCTCCTGACATATTCCCAGGCCCTGAGTGCATAGCAGCAGGGTCGAATCTGTTCTCTGCATTTTCTTCCAGCTGGATATATCAGGTGCTCTCTGCAAGGGCACTCTAAAGAATAGGCTACCACTGCAGTGCATTTGGGAAATGGTGTTCGAGAAACAATAAAGGGGGCCCTGGCTTAAAGTATATTAAGGGATCACAGGACTACATCTTGACTGCATTTTCAGATCTTTTGATTCAAAGACACACTTCTTATCTCCCAAGGGGTGAGGCCAACCTACCAGAGAATACAGACAGTGCCTCACAAATAAGGTTGCCAACTGCACGTCAGGCATGATGAGTAAGAACACAGTGAGGGGCTCCTTCACTGCCTGCAATGCAGAGTCAAATGGGTCAGGGAGGAAACTCAGGGCGTCTGTGCTGAGCCACAGCCTAAATGTCAAGGCAAACCTGCATCACGGTGGCACTGAAGTGGTTCATTGTCCACCTGGAGCTACACTGGGAACAGGACATACATTATGCTCATTCTGCCTGGCAGCTTTGCTTGTCTACTCCCTTTGGATATTTCATTTACATCCTCTTCCATAGAGTAATAGAAGGCCAGAAGGTGTGAGCAGGTGTGAGCAAAGGGAATACCAAGCTGATATACATACACACATCACTGAAATAACAGGTTTTACCTACATGTATAGTGAAGACTCACAGCCACCTCGTCCCATTTTATACCCATTATGTTTGTACATGTCACTTTCCTAATAGGATTTGAGATGATTAAAGGGCATGCATACCATACAAATTACTATAAATTCTCAAAATTGTGAAAAGGACAAGAAAGCAAATATGGCAAATCTCAAGCCTATAAACAGCTGTTGTGATCAACTTTCCAATTTCCTTCAGTTTGCTGTTAGCCAACTCACCTTTCCTGGTAAAGCCACATGGGCCTAGCATGTAGTCAGCTGCCATTAAGCCATGAATGAATTGCCATACAACAGTCTTCTCATTCTTTTCTGTACCCAATTGCCCAGGAAACTCATGGAACAGATTCCCTCCAGAAATGTCATGGCTTTCTAATTAAATGCTTCTCTAAATTTAATCAATGTTTATTTTGCCAGTGAAAATTTTACTAGGAAATGGTGTAAATGGAAGCACATTTTATCACAGATTGCCAACTAATAAATAGACCAATGGTCAGAGAGGAAAGCTCTAAATATCTGTGGGCTGCCTTTTTTCTTATTGTATTTTTCCAATTCTTTTTAAGCTTACTTGGTAACCAAAGATCCTTTGAGTTGTGTGTGTATGTGATTCACTTCTATTAGTCCCCTGTGGTTTAACTGGACTGCTTTCTCACCTTACATATCCTATTCACTCACTCCCCATGCTCTTGCCTTCTCTCCTGCAGAAACAAAGGAAGATGGGTGAAGATTTCTTTGAAGTCGTTTCAGCTCCCATGAGAGTGTATATGCTATCTCGTTATCAAAAACAAACAAACAAAATCACTGTAGTCCAACTGCAGACATAGCCAAGCAAGTGCACCACAACTCCAAGGGCTTTGGGCCTTATCTCTGTTCTTTAAAATCATGTTTGATTTAATCAACAGATGACACCAGCAGGGTAGATGTCAATAATCCTGATATTTAACATTACCCACACTCAAATTGTGAGAGCTGTTACCTATGAGTTATTTCTATGGGTCTTTTTTCTTTATAGGACACTTTGCGATGGTATGGAACCATGCTGTCTTGCCTGTTTTCAGACCTCCAGACTCACATATACCACAGGCTTATTCAACAAGTCCATTCTGGTATCTAAAATGCACCTCATATCTCAACGTATTCCAGAATGAATCATCACGTCCTCACCACATTTTGTCCTCGTTCAGTGGTCCTACGCCAATGAATCACACTTCCCTCCATTCAGCTGCATAAGCCCCACACCCAGGAATTGTTTGAGAATACCTTAACCCTCGCACCAAGTCAAATCCATCACAATATCCTGTTTAACCTCCTAAATATCTCCCAACTATACTGTTTTCCTCTTAATTCCACATCATCCTTGTCTTTGATACCACAATTTCTAATATTTGTTGTTACACTGCCGATCTGGTTTTGACAAAGTAGCTGGGATTATCATTTAAAAATGCAACGCTGATCAGGGCACTTAACAGCTACATTCCACTCAAAATGTTAAAAATCCAGCAGTGGTTTTCTCCATTGCTCTTAGGATCAAGACCAACATCCTTAACACATTATTCATGGCTCCTACATGGGTCAGCCCTGTCTACATCTCAAGTTCCACCCCATTTCTCACTCTCTCTCACGATCCAGCCATACTTCCCTTTTCTCTTCCTTTAGTCCTTCCAACTCCCTATTCTCATTTTTGTCATAGGACCTTTATACATGGCTATAGCTCTACCTGGAATGCCCTCTCTCCACCCTAAGGCTTTCTGAATAAGTCTCACCATTCAAGTATTAGCCAAGTGTCCCTTCCTCAATGAAGCCTTCTCTAAGCCCTCAGGCTAAGACACATTCCTTTCTTATACTCTCCTCTATTCTTCCCTTTAGATCACTTATCTGAGTTTGTCATGATATTCTTCCTATCAAGGGTATGATTTCTAAATTAATATTTGTCTCTCCCATGAGACTAAACTCCATAAGACAAGGAGTTGTGATGTTTAAAAGTTACCTCTCTATGCCAGTATCCAACAGTGTATCTACCAGTGTATCTTTTAGGCATCAATTGGCTGACTGAACAAGTAACAATTTTAAGACAAATTTGTGAACTTTGCCTATATTTACAGAAGTAGAGTCTATGGATTATGTTTTCAGACTATATATATATATATATATATATATTTTTTTTTTTGTGCGGTATGTGGGCCTCTCACTGTTGAGGCCTCTCCCGTTGCGGAGCACAGGCTCCAGACACGCAGGCTCAGCGGCCATGGCTCACAGGCCCAGCCGCTCCGTGGCATGTGGGATCTTTCCGGACCAGGGCACGAACCCACGTCCCCTGCATCGGCAGGCGGACTCCCAACCACTGCGCCACCAGGGAAGCCCCAGACTCTATATATTTAAGAAGTATCTCAATGTAATTTTGATCTAGCCATGCTTGGAAACCACTGTTAAAGGAAAACTATTTCTTTACTTACAACACTTGATACCAGATGTGCAGTATTTTTTTCTCCCCACACCAACTAATTTTCCAACTCTTCCAACATCAACTGGGTGTCCTATAATTTATTCAATTCTGCCACTAATTACCTGGAGTTAGTGTCAGTCTCTACAGCTTTAAAGGCTCAGTCCCAAAAGACAGCCCTCACTTCTGATGCCAGTCACAAGTAATGGGTCCCAGGGGACCCACATTTCTGTCTAACGTGGCTACAAAGTCAGAAGTTCCCGCAATCACCTCCACTCAGCTTTGATAATTTGCTGGAATGGCTCACAAAACTCAGGGATACACTTATTTACTATTACTTATTTATTTTAAAGGAAAAAGATGAACAGGCAGATAAAGGAATACATAGTGCAAGGTCTAGCAGGGTTCCAATCACAGAAGCTTCTGTCCCTACAGAGACAGAGTATACAACCTTCCTTGCATAGGGATATGTTCACCAACTCAGAAGTTTTCCAAACCCCATAGTTGAGGGATTTTTATAGAGATGTCATCACATAGGCATGATCAATTATTAAGTCAATCCCCAGCCCCTCTCCCCTTTCTGGGGACTAGGCTGTGGGGCTGAAAGTTCCAAGCTTCAAAGCATGGCTTGGTCTTTCTGGTGACCAGCCCCCATCCTAAAGCTATCCAGGAGCTCACCAAGAGTCACCTCATTAGAACAAAAGATTCTCCTAACACCCAAGAAATTCCAAGGGATTTAGGAGCTCTTTATAAAACACTATCAAACCCATCACTCCAGAAATTACAAGGGTTTTAGGAACTCTGTGTCAGGAACTGGGGTCAAAGACTAAATATCAGAACATATGATGCCCCTAGCCTTCCTATCATTCAGGAAATTACAAGGGTGTTTGAAGCTCTGTGTCAGCAACTGAGGTCAGAGACCACATACATATTTCTTATGTCACAACTGTCTTAGAAAATATCTAGCTCACATAATGCGAGAAGGTTTCAAATAACTTCCCAGGAGGTAATTATCTGAACTTTGCCAGGCATTTTAAGGTTGAGGCGGGGAAATGGTACCATAGGGGAGTCACTACTTAAAAAGCTGTATATTTCATTTGGGAAGCGTTCATTGTTAGAAAACTTCATTAAATGGTGCCAGCACCATAAATCTCATTTTGTTGATCCCAGATTTTCTAGGGAGTTTCACAGAAGAGGTCTAATCTGCCTTCTAGAGGTCAGTCTGTCAAATATTGGAAGCATTTGTACTATACTACAAATATTTTTTTTTTTTTTTTTTTTTTTTTTTTTTTTTTTGTGGTACGCGGGCCTCTCACTGTTGTGGCCTCTCCCGTTGCGGAGCACAGGCTCTGGATGCACAGGCTCAGCAGCCATGGCTCACGGGCCCAGCCGCTCCGCGGCATATGGGATCCTCCCAGACCGGGGCACGAACCCGTATCCCCTGCATCGGCAGGCGGACTCTCAACCACTGCGCCACCAGGGAGGCCCTACAAATATTTTTTAACTACACCAAACATAAGCAGGTCCTTTAATAGTTCCTTAAATGACATGGTTTCCAGGTGCTAACCCTTTCCAGATGCACTCCAGTTTTCCACTGTCTCTCCTAAAATCATCACTCAGAACAGATCATACTTCAGAATGTTCTGATCAATGCAGACTTTAGCAAACCTACTCTCTTCATAGTTCCAAACTATGAAGCCATCTTGTACCTGTGGGGTACAAGGAAATCAAGTTATTTACTCAAATGAATGTAGTTAGTAATAGAGATGGGAATAGGACTTAATTAGCCTAATTCCATAATTTTATTTATTTTTATGTCTTCCTCCTAACAGTATGAACATTTAGCATCAAATATATCTGGTAAATGTCAACACAATTTCCTTCATTAAACACAAAATTCAGGGGTCAAGTATCTTTCAACTTTCTTCTCTTTGCCATATTCTGTGATTGCTTCTGTACATCACTCATCAGTGATTCTTGATGATAAGCTATGGTGTTTATCATCATCTCTACAACTACTCACTGTAATGTCATGAGTCTAAGTGGGATTGAAAGTGATCACTCAGGTGAGATTACACTGACCTCTTAATACTGTCTTTCACAGTTTAACCTCATTGCATTGTTCAATCTCATTGAATTGTAGCTATAGTTCTTAGATATGGCAATATCCACACCATTTGCGTTAGGAAAAGAGTTTTAATATTTTACTGTTTCCAATACTTTCCTTGGAGTCATTACTTTATTTTGAAGGATACTTGGAGAGTGTTTTAGAAAGTATTTCTTTTACTTCTTTCCAGGAAGAACTTCAGTAAATTTTTACACTATTAAAATGGCAGATTGGTGGCATGAAAAGAAAACTGAATTTGAATTTAGGAAACCCCAATTTCAATTTGAATTCTTCTACTATATGTAGTTGTATGACATTGAAGAATTCACTTAACCTTTCTGAGCCTCAGTTTTCATTAAACAAATAAAGGATTTTATGTCAAAATACTATGAGAAAAATGTACGATATGAATTTAAGACATCAATACTATTAAGAAAAAAATGTTAACATGTTAGGGATATGTAAGAAACTTCTGAGTTCCCAGAGGAAATAGTTGCTTATGTACTCTTATCTCTTCACTTCCTCGGTAAAACAAACATTCAGACCAACAAGTATGGCAAACAAAGCTGTTCAGAACCCACACTTAGAGCCTGAATTGGGATCAGAAATTACAACAGACTTTCACATGTGTAAGTAGGGAAATCAATACCTGCACACAGCAGAGCAAGCTCTAGAGCTCACCCCAGAGACAACAGGTGGCAACATGGGGGGTGCTGTGCGGGAGAGGAGAAGCATCAGACGCCTTGTATGACAGACAACAGATCAAAATTATCTCCCAGGAAGAGAGACTCACACCCTAAATGCCATCTTAGAACATTGAGAACATGAGACCTGGTGGATTGGGACACTGGCCGCTGAAGAATCCATTGGCAAAGACTTAAGAATGTGCCAGAGCAGAGATGGAAACCTTGCAAGGGCCCCACTGCAGGGAATGGCAGGTGACTAAGAAGGGGAAGAGCACCATTGGAGGATTGGGAGTGAAAGGAAAGAAGGAAACAAGCCCTGAAAATTAGGAGATCTATAGAAATTTTTTAAAAAATCACAAAATCAGAAGACATAAAATATCCCTCACCCACCCAAACCAAGCACTACTCATTTTAAAATGACAACACAGTATACAAAGAGAAGGGTATCCACACAGTAACAGACGTTGTGGGCCAAACATACTGCTCAGACCTGCCTACATACCCCATTATTGTTGATACAGAAGAAGACAAGACATTTCAAAATTAGCATAAATTGGCAGACGGCATCCATACAAAGGTATTGTAAATAGAAAAGTTTTTACCTGTTAGCAGGTAAAAACTACAACATAATAGCACAACCTGACTAAATATTCTTTTGTTTTTTAAACATTTTTTTGATGTGGACCATTTTTAAAGTCTTTACTGAATTTGTTACAATACTGCTTCTGTTTTATGTTTTTTGGTTTTGTGGCCACGAGGCATGTGGGATCTTAGCTCCCCGACCAGGGATCGAACCCGCACCACCTGCATTGGAAGGCAAAGTCTTAGCCACTGGACCACCAGGGAAGTACCCTGACTAAATATTCTTAAGCAAATATTTGTATGTGTAAATAAAATATGTCAAATCAGAAACTCAAAAATGAAGAACCAAAATGGGCATACACACACATATACTACATACAGAGAAGATATGAGTGACTAAACTCAGAAAAGAAAAATATAAAATCAAATTGAAAATAAAGACTCAATTATAAGATGTCCAAGGGAGACTAGATTCAACTGAAAATATAACATTGGATGTTGAAAAAAAGATAATATAGAAAAAAGATGGAAAATTAAAAAATGAAGAAGAATCAAAGACAGTGAAAGATATAAGACAGATGATCCAACATATGTATATATAACTACAATTTAAGAAGAAAAGCAAAAAAAAAAATTAAGCTAGTCAGTTTTAAGATATATCCTAGTAAAACTATTAAACATTAAAAATAAAGAAAAAATCTTCTGCCTTTCCAGGTAAAAAGACAAATTTACTTTAAAAAAATCAGGTTGGTATCACACTTTTTAACAGTAACATATAAAAGCAACACACTGGGAGAGCAATAGCTTAAAGGAACTCAAAAGAGAAAGTATGAGCCCAAAATCTTATATACAGCCAAGCTCTTCTTCAAGTAACAAGGCTACAGACAATGTAGCCTGCAAACACCAGAGGAATACTGTCCTTATGAACAATTCCTGAGACCCTATGAGAGGACAAGCTCTATCTGACCAAACCACACAGGGGGAACATCAGCCATAGGACTAATAGTGAGCATTGAATATGCTTAATTATAGATCCAAGGTTCAAGCAAATGTGGGGAGCGAAGGTAGAAGATAGTGTGTAAAAGTTATGAATTCTGACCTAGTAGGAATAATTCAACAAAAAATCAGAGGAGAAAGAGACAGAAAAAGAAATTAGATAAGCTCACTGACTGTCACGTAATAAGTAGGAGTTGAAGATATCACTTAAAGTTGTCAAAACAAAGAGAAAGTATCTAAATAAGGGGAAAGAGGACAAAGAATATCATACAAATTATGAACATAAAAGTAACCAGTAGCACAAAAATACAGATCTTCCTAATGAAGAGAGCACTGTAGAAAAAGGGGCAAAGAAAAGAGAGCATAGAGAGAAAGAAAAACAGTAAATATAGCCTATAATTTGTAAATATATGCAATATAAAACATAAAAAGAATGATCAAGCTGAGACCAAACATATTTGTGATATAAGTAACACAAAATTGGCTTACCTCACCTATTTTTAAAAATTTAGATTGATTTCCAAAGCAAACCCCTAATATATGTCAATACAAAAAAAAACATAGTTAAAAATAAATAATTCTAAAATGTTAACAGTAAAAGGATGGGTAAATGTATGCCATGAAAATCCAAACAGTAAGAAAGCAGGGATGGCAACCCTGAGAGTAAACAAGGGAGAATTCAGACCAAAAATGAGCAATTGTGATTAAGGCTTTTATATGGTAAGAACATCAATTTGCAATAAATATATAACAATTACAAATATATATGAACCAAACAGAAACTCGTCAGTAATAATAAGGACGTTTTATTTCTTTCACTTCATATCAAGCCTGCAAGGATCCTTCTCACTCTCAAGTCAATCAGCAATTCTCAACTTTTGTTTTACATTGGAATCATATGAAGACCTTTAGAAACACTGATGGCTATGGCCTCACACCCAGAAATTCTGATTTAACTTGTTTGTAATATACCTAGGCTGTAAGAATGTTAACTTTCCCGGATGGTTCTAATGTGCGTAGAAGATTGAAAACCACTGAAACAGAGGAAAAAGGATTGGAAAAATAGTAAAATGACCTCTCTACAATGAGAAAATAATATTCACAACAGCAAGCAAGTAGATACTTAGAAATAAACTTAACAACAAACATGCAAAAATGATGAGAACAGTTGAAGAAAAAGGCGTTTCTTCATCTTGAAAAGGATGTGAAGCCATTGCGTATACTGTGATTGTCGCTAAGAGAATATATAAATTTAATGCAGTCCCTATGAACACACCAAGTCTTCTGAGAGCTAGACCAGTTAAATCTAACATTCATATAAAACCAGACATGTGTAGAGCTAGGAAACTCCAAAAAAAAAAAAAAAAAAAAGCATACACTGGTGTTGAATTTTGTCGAAAGCTTTCCCTGCATCTATTGAGGGGATCATATGGTCTTTCTCCTTCAATTTGTTAATACGGTGTATCACATTGATTGATTTGCATATATTGAAGAACCTTTGCATTCCTGGGATAAACCCCACTTGATCATGGTGTATGATCCTTTTAATGTGCTGTTGGATTCTGTTTCCTAGTATTCTGTTGAGGATTTTTGCATCTATGTTCATCAGTTATATTGGTCTGCAGTTTTCTTTTTTTGTGACATCTTTGTCTGGTTTTGGTATCAGGGTGATGGTGGCCTTGTACAATGAGTTTGGGAGTGTTCCTCCCTCTGCTATATTTTGGAAGAGTTTGAGAAGGACAGGTGTTAGCTCTTCTCTAAATGTTTCATAGAATGTGCCTGTGAAGGCATCTGGTCCTGAGCTTTTGTTTGTTGGAAGATTTTTAATCACAGTTTCAATTTCAGTGTTTGTGATTGGTCTGTTCATATTTTCTATTTCTTCCTGGTTTAGTCTTGGAAGGTTTTGCATTTCTAAGAATTTGTCCATTTCTTCCAGGTTGTCCATTTTATTGGTATAGAGTTGCTTGTAGTAATCTCTCAGGATCCTTTGTATTTCTGCAGCGTCAGTTGTTACTTCTCCTTTTTCATTTCTAATTCTATTGATTTGAGTCTTCTCCATTTTTTTTTTTTGATGAGTCTGGCTAATGGTTTATCAATTTTGTTTATTTTCTCAAAGACCAAGCTTTTAGTTTTATTGATCTTTGCTATCGTTTCCTTCACTTCTTTTTCATTTATTTCTGATCTGATCTTTATGATTTCTTTCCTTCTGCTAACTTCGGGTTTTTTTGTTCTTCTTTCTCTAATTGCTTTAGGTGTAAGATTAGGTTGTTTATTTGAGATGTTTCTTGTTTCTTAAGGTAGGATTGTATTGCTATAAACTTCCCTCTTAGAACTGCTTTTGCTGCATCCCATAGGTCTTGGGTCATCGCGTTTTCATTGTCATTTGTTTCTAGGTATTTTTTGATTTCCTCTTTGATTTCTTCACTGATCTCTTGGTTATTAGGTAGTGTATTGTACAGTCTCCATGTGTTGGTATTTTATACAGATTTTTTCCGGTAATTGATATCTAGTCTCATAGCATTGTGGTCAAAAAAGATACTTGATATGATTTCAATTTTCTTAAATTTACCAAGGATTGACTTGTGACCCAAGATATGATCTCTCCTGGAGAATGTTCCATGAGCACTTGAGAAGAAAGTGTATTCTGTTGTTTTTGGATGGAATGTCCTATAAATATCAATTAAGTCCATCTTGTTTAATGTATCATTTAAAGCTTGTTTCCTCATTTATTTTCATTTTGGATGATCTGTCCACTGGTGAAAGTGTGGTGTTAAAGTCCCCTACTATGATTGTGTTACTGTTGATTTCCCCTTTTATGGCTGTTAGTATTTGCCTTATGTATTGAAGTGTTATGTTGGGTTCATAAATATTTACAATTGTTATATCTTCTTCTTGGATCGATCCCTTGATCATTATGTAGTGTCCTTCTTTGTCTCTTGTAATAATCTTTGTTTTAAGTCTATTTTGTCTGATAGGAGAATTGCTACTCCAGCTTTCTTTTGATTTCCATTTGCATGGAATATCTTTTTCCATCCCCTCACTTTCAGTCTGTATGTGTCCCTAGGTCTGAAGTGGGTCTCTTGTAGACAGCATATATATGGGTCTTGTTTATGTATCCATTCAGCAAGTCCATGTCTTTTGGTAGGAACATTTAATCCATTTTGATTTAAGGTAATTATCAATATATATGTTCCTATTACCATTTTCTTAATTGTTTTGGGTTTGTTATTTAGGATATTTTCCTTCTCTTGTGTTTCTTGCCTAGAGAAGTTCCTTTAGCATTTGTTGTAGAGCTGGTTTGGTTGTGTTGAATCCTCTTACCTTTTTCTTGTCTGCAAAGGTTTTAATTTCTCCATCAGGGTGAAATTCAACACCCATCTATGATAAAAACCCTCCAGAAAGTAGGCATTGAGGGAACTTTCCCCAACATAATAAAGGCCATATATGACAAACCAACAGCCAACATTGTCCTCAATGGTGAAAAACTGAAACAATTTCCACTAAGATCAGGAACAAGACAAGGTTTCCCACTCTTACCACTATCATTCAACATAGTTTTGGAAGTTTCAGCCACAGCAATCAAAGAAGAAAAAGAAATAAAAGGAATCCAAATCGGAAAAGAAGAAGTAAAGCTGTCACCGTTTGCAGATGACATGATACTGTACACAGAGAGTCCTGAAGATGCTACCAGAAAACTACTAGAGCTAATCAATGAATTTGGTAAAGTAGCAGGACACCAAATTAATGCACAGAAATCTCTTGCATTCCTATACACTAATGATGACAAATCTGAAAGTAATATTAAGAAAACACTCCCATTTACCATTGCAACAAAAAGAATAAAATACCTAGGAATAAACCTACCTAAGGAGATGAAAGACCTGTATGCAGAAAATTATAAGGCACTGATGAAAGAAATTAAAGATGATACAAATAGATGGAGAGATATACCATGTCCTTGGACTGGAAGAATCAACATTGTGAAAATGACTCTACTACCCAAAGCAATCTACAGATTCAATGCAATTCCTGTCAAACTAACACTGGCATTTTTCACAGAACTAGAACAAAAAATTTCACAATTTGTACGGAAACACAAAAGACCCCGAATAGCCAAAACAACCTTGATAAAGAAAAACGGAGCTGGAGGAATCAGGCTGCCAGACTTCAGACTATACTACAAAGCTACAGTAATCAAGACAGTATGGTACTGGCACAAAACAGAAATATAGTTCAATGGAACAGGATAGAAAGCCCAGAAATAAACCCACGCACATATGGTCACCTTATCATTGATAAAGGAGGCAAGAATATACAATGGAGAAAAGACAACCTCTTAAATAAGTGGTGCTAGGAAAACTGGACAGCTACATGTAAAAGAATGAAATTAGAACACTCCCTAACACCATTCACAAAAATAAACTCAAAATGGATTAAAGACCTAAATGTAAGGCCAGACACTATCAAACTCTTAAAGGAAAACCGAGGCAGAACACTCTGTGACATAAATCACAGCAAGATCCTTTTTGACTCACCTCCTAGAGAAATGGAAATAAAAACAAAAATAAACAAATGGGACCGAATGAAACCTCAAAGCTTTTGCACAGCAAAGGAAACCATAAACAAGGCGATAAGACAACCCTCAGAATGGGAGAAAATATTTGCAAATGAAGCAACTGACAAAGGATTAATCTCCAAAATTTACAAGCAGCTCATGCAACTCAATATCAAAAAAACAAACAACCCAATCCAAACATGGGCAGAAGACATAAATAGACATTTCTCCAAAGAAGATATACAGATTGCCAACACACATGAAAGAATGCTCAACATCATTAATCATTAGAGAAATGCAAATCAAAACTACAATGTGATATCATCTCACAACGGTCAGAATGGCCACCATCAAAAAATCTACAAACAATAAATCCTGGAGATGGTGTGGAGAAAAGGGAACCCTTTTGCACTGTTGGTGGGAATGTAAATTGATATAGCCACTATGGAGAACTGTATGGAGGTTCCTTAAAAAACTCAAAATAGAACTACCATATGACCCAGCAATCCCACTACTGGGCATATACCCTAAGAAAACCATAATTCAAAAAGAGTCATGTACCACAATGTTCATTACAGCTTTATTTACAATAGCCAGGACTTGGAAGCAACCTAAGTGTCCCTCAACAGAAGAATGGATAAAGAAGATGTGGCACATATATACAATGGAATTTTACTCAGCCATAGAAAGAAACGAAATTGAGTTATTTGTAGTGAGGTGGATGGACCTAGATCTGTCATACAGAGTGAAGTAAGTCAGAAAGAGAAAAACAAATACCATATGCTAACACATATATATGGAACCTAAAAAAAAAAAAAAAAGGGTCATGAAGAACCTAGGAGCAAGAAGGGAAAAAAGACGCAGACCTATTAGAGAATGCACTTGAGGACATGGGGAGGGGGAATGGTAAGCTGGGACAAAGTGAGAGAGTGGTAGTATATATATGGACATATATACACTACCAAATGTAAAAGAGATAGCTAGTGGGAAGCAATCGCATAGCACAGGGAGATCAGCTCAGTGCTTTGTGACCAGCTAGAAGGGTGGGATAGGGAGGGTGGGAGGGAGGGAGATGCAAGAGGGAAGAGATATGGGGATATATGTATATGTATAACTGATTCACTTTGTTATAAAGCAGAAACTAACACACCATTGTAAAGCAATTATACTCCAATAAAAATGTTTTTAAAAAAAGCAGTAAGGGTTGACTAGCCCTAATATGTAAAACATATTATCAAAACACTAATTAAAACTGTGTGGTACTGGTGCATGAATTGACAGACTGACCAGTAGAACAGAATAGGAAGTTCAAAAACAGACTCCAAAACATGTAGCAATTTAGTGAGTGATAAGGAAGGCATATCAAATGGCTGGGAGGAAAGATGGACTTTACAATAGATGTTCTTGAGACATCTAAAAAATAGTAATTTTGGACTCATACTTTATACTAAATGGATAAGAGATCCAAATGTAAAAACTTATGTTTAAGTACTAGAATAATACATGGGTGAATTTCTTTATAACCTGGATGTGAGCAAAGCTTTCCTAACTCAAAATTCAGTTGCAATTTAAAAAAGATGAATAAACTCTACTAAATTAAAAAAAAGTTTTCATTGCAAAATTATGTTAAAGAAAAAATGAAAATTTGGGAGAAAACAACTGCAATATGTTCAACAAATAAAAGACTAGTTTCCCTATTATACAAAGAACTCAAAATGAGAAAAAAAAAGCCAAGCTGACAGAAAAAGGGCAAAATACATGAATAGTTCACAGAAAAAGCTAGAACAAATGTCTCTTAAATTTTGAAAAGATGTTCACCTGCCTACTAAAACTGAAAATACACTGAAATACCAATGTATCAATAAAAATTAGTTCTCTTATCACACAAGTTTCTTTGTTTTTTATGGCTGCACCTCATGGCTTGCAGGATGCTAGTTCCCTGACCAGGGACTGAAGCTGGGCCACGGAAGTAAAAGCCTGGAGTCCTAACCACTGGACTGCCAGGGAACTCCCATCACACAGGTTGCCATTCTTCATTAAATGAAACCAGGGCTCTTTGGTTAAAATGGTGGATTTCAGATTTGGGAGAAAAAAAGGATAAAGTTAACACTAAATATTGTGTTCTAGAAATCAAGAAAGTGCTCTAAGACTAATGAGCCTATGCTAGATGGGCACAGGAATCTGCCTGAAGTGCCTACCATTGGTCAAATTTGGGACAATTAAAGCATCAAAAAATAATAAAAGTAATGGGTTACATAAAACTGAATTTTAAAAAATGGATCATGAGTTCATAATGATACTCAAGAGAGAAGGAGGGAAAGAAAGGACTAAAAAAGAGAAGAGAGGGAGCTAATAAATGAGAAAGGATTGACAGAGTTAGTAAATAATACCATTTACAACTCCCAGTGTAAGAATTTTTTAGGACAAGAATCGTCAATGCATGCTAAAAGGATTGGATGAAATTTTAGGGGTTGTATTCATTTTCTATTAGAGTTGCAACAAATGATCAAAAGTTTAGGGGTTTAAAACAATACAAATTTGTTAACTTACAGTTCTGTAGGTTAGAAGTCAGACATGGGACCCACTAGGCTCAAATCAAGCAGGTCAGAATTCCTTCCTGGAAGCCTTAGGGGTGAATCTGTTTCCTTGCCTTTTCCGCTTCTAGAAAATGCCTGCATTCTTTAGCCTGTGACTCCCTTTCTCCATTTTTAAAGAAAATAGTGTTACCTGTCACTAACGAGTCTTCCTTAGTCACATCTCCCTCTCAATCTTCCACCTCCATCTTTGACTTGTAAGGACCCTTGTGATTACATTGGGCCCATATGGATAATCCAGGGTAATTTCCATATATTCAGGTCAACTGGTCAGCAACCTTAATTCTATCTGCTACCTTCATTCCCCTTATCCATCCCTTAACTGAACATTATTCACAGGTCCCACGGATAGGGACATAGACATCTGTAGGGGTAATAAGGTGAGGGTGGTATTATTCTGTTTACCATGGGGAGAGAGGACTGCATGCTGTCGAAGTTTTATGCCCCAGATTACTATTGATTATATATATATATATATATATATATATATATATATATATATATATAAAAGAAAAAGAAGGTACCTTTACAAGTGAGAGATCCAGCTTAATTAAGGGCTCAAATGTCGTCTCACCAATAATGGGACAAAAGGCCATTCCAGGTCTCTGGATGTAAAGCAACAGCAAGAACATTAACTCACTGGACTTCCCTGGAGGTTGAGAATCTGCCTGCCAATGCAGGGTACACGGGTTCGATCCCTAGTCTGGGAAGATCCCACATGCCACAGAGCAACTAAGCCCGTGCACCACAATTACTGAGCCTGTGCTCTAGAGCCCACGAGCCACAACTACTGAGCCCTCATGTCACCACTACTGAAGTCTGTGTGCCTACAGCCCGTACTCCACAACCAGAGAAACCACCGCAATGAGAAGACCGTGCCCCGCAACAAAGAGTAGCCCCCACTCGCCTCAGCTAGAGAAAGCCCGCGCGCAGCAACAAAGACCCAACGCAGCCAAAAATAAATAAGTAAATAAATGTTTTTAAAAAGTAACATTAACTCACCTATGCAGCACTATTGTCAAAAATATTTAATCTTAATTTAAACCTAAGGAAAGAAATCAACAAGTCCGGATAACAACATACTCTATAAACTAGTGGCCTGGATTCTTAAAAAATTTCAATGGCATGAAAGAAAAAAATAGCAAGTGAACTGTTACAGATTAAAGGAGCCCAAAGAGATGCGACCGTGAAATACAATGGGTCTTTCTTGATTGGATCCTGGTTAAAGGTGAAAATCAGCAAAAATGATATGCTTAGAGAATTCAGAGAATTTTAAATATGATCTGTTTAATATGCAAAATTAAGGTGTTCTGAGAATTACAGAATTTTAAATATGGTTTGTTGAATATGCAAAATTAACTACTCATATTAAACACTTACATATGATCATGATATTGTGGTTATCTGATAGAATGCCCTTGCTCAGAAGAGACAGTATTTACGGTTGTGATATCACGACATCTTCGGCTGGCTTTCAAATAGCCTAGCAGAAAAAGAGGGTGGGCAAGATGTGTATGGGACATATGTAGAGAAAAAGTGAATATGAAAAAAATATTAACAGTTGGTGAAACTAAGCAAAAGATGAACTCCAGGGCTGAAGTTTCTTACTTGTACAAGATGGTAGATGGTGGATGTGGGCAGTTGGTTTCGCCTCAGGACGTCTATCACCATCTGGCATTTATCTAGCTATCACCTAATTTGTTTTGAACATTTGACCAAATAAGCCAAATAATGAACCCTCAATCTTCTGAAAAGCTAAAACTTTTCCTTCTCTGTATTTATTTTATTTTCTAATTTAATTTTTATTTTATATTACAGTTGATTTATAATGTTGTGTTAGTTTCAGGTGTACAGCAAAGTGATTCAGTTATACATATACATATATCCATTCTTTTTCAGATTCTTTTTTGGGATTAACATATACACACTACTATATATAAAACAGGTAACAAGGACCTACTGTGTAGCATAGGGAACTCTACTCAATATTCTATAATAACCTAAATGGAAAAAGAATCCTTCTATGTATTTTTAATTTTATACCCATTGCTGAATTTTTAAAGTTGGTTTAAATGCTTCACAGCTTAGACTTTGTTTGGTTACCATGAACTTCTCTAGCTAGAAAACATTTCCTCTTACTTTCTTCTAAGACTTGGTCGAAGCTTTGTTCCCCTACAAACAGATCACTAAGATGAATACAGTAAATATCTTCCCACTTTCATACTCAAGGAAATGTCTTCTTCTCTCTACCCAGGTAAAGAAATAACCTGCAATTTCTCTCAGAGTTCCAAATGTATGGTTTGATGACTTGTTTGTAAACTATGTTTCATAGTAGAAGAGACCCTTTCCTGACATTCTACCACACTGAGCTTCTACCATGTTGTGGACATTTCATACATGTTACAGAAACATAAGGGAAAATTTTCTAAACCACATTTTCACATATTCTTCAGGATGGAAACTTTCAAACCAACTCTTTATCCTCCCCCGAGGATGTAAATTTCCAAACAGCAGAAGTGAGGACAAGCAGAAAGGACAAAATATAGGAACATGTACCCTTACAAAGCCAGTACAAATGTTTAAAAAGCGATTCCCTAACATTTACGGCTGTTTTTTCTTATAGAAGTTTCCTTATGATTCCAGCATTGTGTCACCTGATAAGCTACAATGCTCCTTACTATTCCAGATAATACGCAACTGGGTTTTGGAGAACTCTTTATTAAAATGCCCTTAAGTCATAAAAGCGTACTTTGAAGTAGAACAGTAGGCAGCTGCTTCAGTAAGTTGAAGATCAAAGATGTTGCTCTCCCCATGGCCAATAAGAATGAAAACTTGATTTTAGTGCAGAAGTGTTTGGGGAGAAGAAATGATTTCTTACTGAAAAAAGAAAGCTAG
This sequence comes from Hyperoodon ampullatus, assembly GCF_949752795.1. Taxonomy (NCBI): domain Eukaryota; kingdom Metazoa; phylum Chordata; class Mammalia; order Artiodactyla; family Ziphiidae; genus Hyperoodon; species Hyperoodon ampullatus. The sequence continues at coordinate 72,929,502 of NC_136917.1, read as the reverse complement.
AAATGGGGCAAGGAGGCTGTGGACCTGTCTGCTTCACTCCATGGGTCATGTATTTCTCCAATAGCCTAGCAGACCTTCTTTGAATCAGTCTTTTAAAATTTAAAACCTTTTCTTCAACTCCCCATTCTTTTTCTTCTCAACAGCTGGCCCCTTATCTTTGCCCTTGAAAGAGAACATGCTGGCCTGGCCCCCAGAGACAAGCCCTCTGAGGAGAGTGTGTGCCGTTTCCTATTCTCACTGCTCTTGTTCTGATACAAACCACCACACATTACATTATTTTTTCGTCCTCATTATTTTCCCATTCATGCTTTGTGAATGCCAGCAACAGGACTTCAGAATAAAAATGCTCACAGCAGCCACCTCAAGAAGCTGTGTGGTATCAACTTTTGAGACGGACTGTTGACTGACCATTTGCTTTGTACTTTCGAGGTGACTGGCTAGTGAGTGAAATTGAGCCGGTTCGACATCTCTTGATCATACAACTCCTGGGGTTTACCTGAATTCTCAAGCAAAATGGTCAGTTAATCACAGCATAGAGTGTTAAGGAAGAGAAGAGAGGGATGGGGGAGCCAGATTGGTTTTTCCACAGTGCTGTACCAATGGGATCAGCATCCTGTCCTAGGAGACCTTCTGGACTGACCTCAAGAGAGAAAGTCTGCACAGAGCAATGGCTGAGCCTTGAAGTTTCTAGAGAAGGCCCAGTTTATATTAAATAATGTACCCACCACACTATTTGATATTTAATTCACATTCAAGTACGGTTATCAAACCATGAGAGGTAGAGTTTAGATCTGAGGATTATCCACTTCGTATTCTCTTTTAGAACTAATGGAGATTACAGCCTAAGGAGCCATTCCTTTTGAAGTTTTCAAGAATTCCCAAAACTACCCAAAGATCACATGGGGATGCCCTGAAGAGTTCAGCAAAGTCCAAAGCTGATATCGCATACCCCATGCCAAATGGATGGATGAATATACTTGTATGTATCAGAACAGAAAACCCAGTAAGCATGGGTCTGAATGCAGTTCTGCCCTCAAAACTCCCTATAAAATTTTGCTGTCCAGATGACAGAAAGTCTAAGAATTTGATTATTTCCTAGGATAGGACTTAATTCTGCATGTAAGCACTCCCAGTAAACACAGTATAGATTTCAACACATAGAATGACTCTCTACAGGAAATAGACTTTTCCCATTTTTATGTAATTTTTCTCAAATGCTCAAGGAATGGCATAGGAACAACGAAGCCATTAAGACACATCTGGCCATACAAATATTTCCAACTGCATATTAACTATACATATGGATATATTTCTATATGCTCATATAGATAATCTTCCATATTTAAAAACTCATTTTCTCCTAGCATTCTCTGCCACCTCCACCCCAAGTAAACAAATGTGTTTGAGGACGAAGAGTTCTAGTTGGAATAGTCTTTCATAAAACCATTTCAAACTCCTAGTTCGGAAGCAAATGGTGCCATAGTAACTGAAGGCTACGTGGTTCTCAGCTCATTCTGAAGTGAATGGAGTGGATCAAATTAGCAATCTGTTGGCAACCCCAGTAGTTCATGGGTCTATCTTTACTCTTCCCCGTCTCTTTCCACCATGCGCACTTCCATCTAAGTAGAAAAGCAGCTAGAATACAGGGCTCCATATCAAAGGACTTTATCAGGGAGTATGTTTTGAATACCTAGTTTAGAGAAAGAGTAATATGAGCCTCTTGAAACAGCTGAAAACCTTTAGACTGTACTTTTGGGGGAAAAGAAATGAAAATACCTTGTGTTCATGAAATGACACTTTTCTTTTGTTTTCATGTGAGACTGATCATGATAGTTATACATCTTTTGCTTCTGAGAAGTCAGTCACAGGAATGAAACAAGGCATTGAGAAGTGGTGTCAGGGTTGCTGCTGCTGCTTCTTTTTAATATATAGACTGTTTTTTAGTTTTAGGTTCACAGCAAAATTGAGTAGAAAGTAGAGATTTCTCACCCACTACCCCCCGCCAACAACCACAGCTTCCCCCATTATCAACTGATGTCATGGGGTGGGGCCCTGACCCTATAGGATGATTATTCTTATAAAAGAGACACCAGAAAGCTCACTCTCTCTCTCTCCATGACACACACTGAGGAAAGGCCATGTGAGGACACAGCAAGATGATGGCCATCTGTAAGCCAGGAAGGGAGCTCTTATGTTGAACCAAATTGGCCAGAAACTTGATCTTGGACTTTTAGCCTCCCAAACTGTGAGAAAATAAATTTCTGTTATTTAAGCCTTCCAGTCCGTGCTATTTTGTTATGGCAGCCTTAGCTGACTAATATAGGCATTGTTCTAGTCAGCTATTGCCAAATAATGAAACATTCCAAAAGTTAGTGTCTTAAAGTGATAACAATCACTTCCTTACCTCTCACAGATTCTGAGGATCAGAAACTCTGGAAGGATTCAGCTGGGCAGTTCTGGCATGGTTGCGTTTCTTGTGGTTACAGTCAAATTTTGACTGGAACTGGGAGAGTTGAGGGCTGGCACTTCTCATGTATGCTCAGGGAATACATGGGGTCTTTCTGCACAGGCTGTGGGACTTCCTAAGAGCATGAGAGCCTCAGGGTTGACAAACGGCTTACATGGCGCATGAAAATGTTACGAATTAGTATACCAGGAAACAAGGCAGAAGTGTTACTTTTTTTTTTTTAACATTTTTATTGGAGTATAATTGCTTTACAATGGTGTGTTAGTTTCTGCTTTATAACAAAGTGAATCAGTTATACATATACATATATCCCCATATCTCTTCCCTCTTGCATCTGCCTCCCTCCCACCCTCCCTATCCCACCCTTCTAGCTGGTCACAAAGCACTGAGCTGATCTGCCTGTGCTATGCGACTGCTTCCCACTAGCTATCTCTTTTACATTTGGTAGTGTATATATGTCCATATATACACTACCACTCTCTCACTTTGTCCCAGCTTACCCTTTGCCCTCCCCATGTCCTCAAGTGCATTCTCTAGTAGGTCTGCGTCTTTGTTGCCGTCTAGTCCCTAGGTTCTTCATGACCTTTTTTTTTTTTTAGATTCCATATATATGTGTTAGCATATGGTATTTGTTTTTCTCTTTCTGACTTACTTCACTCTGTTTGACAGATTCTAGGTCCATCCACCTCACTACAAATAACTCAATTTCGTTTCTTTCTATGGCTGAGTAATATTCCATTGTATATATGTGCCACATTTTCTTTATCCATTTGTCTGTCGAGGGACACTTAGGTTGCTTCCAAGCCCTGGCTATTGTAAATAGAGCTGCAATGAACATTGTGGTACATGACTCTTTTTGAATTATGGTATTCTCAGGGTATATGCCCAGTAGTGGGATTGCTGGGTCATATGGTAGTTCTATTTTGAGTTTTTTAAGGAACCTCCATACAGTTCTCCATAGTGGCTGTATCAATTTACATTCCCACCAACAGTGCAAGAGGGTTCCTTTTTCTCCACACCCTCTCCAGCATTTATTGTTTGTAAATTTTTTGATGGTGGCCATTCTGACCATTGTGAGATGATATCGCACTGTAGTTTTGATTTGCATTTCTCTAATGATTAATGATGTTGAGCATTCTTTCATGTGTTTGTTGGCAATCTGTATATCTTCTTTGGAGAAATGTCTATTTATGTCTTCTGCCCATGTTTGGATTGGGTTGTTTGTTTTTTTGATATTGAGCTGCATGAGCTGCTTGTAAATTTTGGAGATTAATCCTTTGTCAGTTGCTTCATTTGCAAATATGTTCTCCCATTCTGAGGGTTGTGTGTCACTGTCTTTTATGATCTAACCTCAGAAATCACTCTGCGTCACTCCCATCCATTCTATTATGAGCAAGTAATGGCCTGATAACTTTGAAGGATAGGGTAGCTAGCCTCCACCTCTTTATACAGAAGTGGTTAAGATTTTAGAAGTATGTGTGGGATGGGAGCTCTTTTTGTGGCTATCGTTTAAAAATACAATCTGCCACAGATATATTTTTTTCCAAGGATGATGATTTTTCCATAATAATTTGATGATGCTAAAACAGAAACCCTTCCTCATGTGGAGGCATTAAAATATGGAGTTTAGAGAAAAAAGAGATGAGTCATAAGTTATTTAGGATGAGGTGAGCAGTGTTCACTCCACTTTAAGAGACCTAGGGTCACAGAAGTCACATCCAAACAGATATCTTTAAACTAACCCTCTTAGCTAAGTCCTCTGGAGAGGGCTGGGGTCAACTTGGTTGTGTGAAAGGATGATTCATCTTATAAAGCCAGAGAACCAAAGAGCTCTAAGCATCAGCTGGGACACTAGTATGAGGGGATCTGACCCAATACTGATCAATAAGCATCTTTGGTTGGACCTCAGAGTCCCTCCCAGAGCAGAGCCTGTACCCGTGGGGGTTAGGGAGGAGACGAATGGCAGGGGTAGAGGGAGTGATGGTGGTGCAAAAGGGAGGGTGGTACCAGGCAGTCCACAGACTTGGCAGCAGTGCATGAGATGGGAACAGCTGGATGAAAGTGCCCTGCAAAGATACTGAGACACCAAATCCACCAGCAGCATCACCAGCAAAGACAGCAAGGAGAGAATTTGGTAATAATGGTAAAAGAGGCTTGGTTGTCCAGACTGGAGGAGAAATCACAAAACCATTTGAGATGACCCAATGAGATGACCATTCATATTTTCTGTCTGGTAGGGGATTGTCTCTTAGGATGGAGTTTCTGGGTACACAATTTCTCTTATGCCTAGAAGAGGATTGCTGGAAAACAGATCTTGTATGTTTCATATTCAGAACACCTTGCCCCAGACTTGATAGTATCAAAAAGTGATAAGAATGAATAAATCAGGGCCTCCCTGGTGGCGCAGTGGTTGAGAGTCCGCCTGCTGATGCAGGGGATACGGGTTCGCGCCCCGGTCTGGGAGGATCCCATATGCCGCGGAGCGGCTGGGCCCGTGAGCCATGGCCACTGAGCCTGCGCATCCGGAGCCTGTGCTCCGCAACGGGAGAGGCCATAACAGTGAGAGGCCCGCATACCGCAAAAAAAAAAAAAAAAAAAAAAAAAAAAAGAATGAATAAATCACTCTCAAAAGATCTGGACTTAGTTCACAAAGAAAGGTCAAATACTACTGAGGCTACTGATAACAGTGTTAATAAAGAACCCAAAATGTTAACTGGAGGGCTCAATGCTCCTTCTGTCAATTGTTTCCCCAATACAGGTCATAGGATAAGAGTACCAGGGCTAGTGAAGGAGTCAAGGTAAATCAAGATGATATTAATTCAGATTTTTTTGAAGGGCAGAGAGGTTCTTTAGGAGTGAATATTCTAAGACTGGGTCTGATAGAAACAACCGAAATGTCCATTGACAGATGAATGGATAAAGAAGAAGTGGTACACATATACAATGGAATATTACTCAGCCACAAAAGGAACAAAATAATGCCATTTGTAGCAACATGGATGGATCTAGAGATTATCATACTAAGTTAAGCCAGACAGTTAAAGACAGATATCATATGGCATCACTTACCTGTATATGTGGAATCTAAAATATGACACAAATGAACTTACCTATGAAACAGACTCACAGACACAGAGAATAGACTTGTGGTTGCCAAGAGGTAGTAGGGCTGGAGGAGGGTTGGATTGGGAGTTTGGGACTAGTAGATGCAAATTATTACATATAGAATGGATAAACAACAAAGTCCTACTGTATAGCACAGGGAACTATATTCGATATACTGTGATAAACCATAATGGAAAAGAATATGAAAAAGAATAGTATATGTGTGTGTGTGTATGTATAATTGAATCACTGCTATATAGCAGAAACTAACACATTATAAATCAACTATATTTGAATTTAAAAAAAATAAAATTAAAAAATATTAAAACTGGGTCTGACAGGACTATGGAAAAAAACACTGTTAGGATCCATTAGAGTAAAATGGGATGAAATAAGTTAACTTTCCAACGCCCCTTACCTCTTTTGTGCAACCAGTGATAATGTCCTTTTTAAAAAAAAAAAAAAAACAATGAATCTCCCTGAGCCATAATATACTGTTTAGGGGACTAATCTCAGCTCAGAGGAGACTGAAAATAGTTCAGGGAACTAGAGAACATGTTTTATAGCTTTGTTATTTTCTTTCCACTTTCCTTCCCAATTTCAAGAAAATATTCTACTCTTGGCAATGGGTTAGTGTGAAATCTTTTGAACTTAATATTCTCCCATGCATAAACTGGTAACTGAAACTAAGGGGCATATTAATTCAGAGGAACAGAGTATAGAGACTTAAGCCTTGGGGAAATAAATTCTAATTTTTATTAAATATTTGGAAGAGCATAAGAGGAAATTTTATCCATTGATGTATTTTCCTTCCAAACTTAGTGTATTCTGTCTTGATAATCGTTCATCATAGAAATTCATGTCAAGTCTCTCATTCTTCTCCTTAACTGCCTCCACAATACAAAGTGGTCTGAAGAAACATTGTCAACCTAAGTACACATGGCCTGAGAAATGTTTTCCTGACACTTGGGAAGACTGTCCTACTGACCTAGGGGAAAGCTTTGGGAGAAAGAAAGAGAACACCACAGAATCAATGGATTCAATCTCAGTGATCAGTGGAGGGGGAGCCAACCCGTCCTAATTACTGTGGTTACCATAAAAGTCACTGCCTCTCCAACGCCTTCCTGCCAATTAACCAGCAGTACTTTTCGATAATCCAGTGGCAGGAATTTCCTATGAAGTACTGTCTTTGGAACTGCTTTCCCTAGGAGAGTCACATATGTGGAGTATTTTCTCAAACTGTTTCAACAACCCACAGATTTTGGAGTAGAATTCAGAGCAGAATTAATGGGAAGACAAGCTGGGTATTCATCTAGGAGGCAGATCTAAAAGGAGAACTGAAACATCACTGGACTAAATTGGCAAAATATAAATTGGTTTTAGTCTTCACTGGTGTCAACCTGTCTGTGTCGAGTACTTTTGTGAATCGCACATGAACCTGAGTTCAAAAATCAGTAATGCATGCTGCTTTGCTTACCAGGAATGAGTGATTTAGTTTAATTACCTAAATGTTAAACCCCTTAATTTGCCACCCAAGATACTGTCTCATCTAGAAAATTTCAAAAGGAAATTGAGAAAACTACAAAAACGTGGGAAATATTTTGGTTTTGTTTTTAGTCCACCCTTCTGTAGCTAGTGAAGGTAGTAAGTGACTGTTTTCACATACAGTTTTTGTTAATTAAAAAATCAGCTTCTTCTAGTTTCCATAAAAAAAGAGGTACAAATACTTAAATATGGCTTAAGAGGTGCCAATTTATCAGTCTTCCCAGAGCAACATGTCTCAAGTCGACTCTGAGTGACACAAGATCCATCTAACCAGCTTTTCGGCATCTTTGTTGTCAGAGACAATCCATAAATGGGATGCATCTAAAAGGAGCACTGACCTTTGAAGGCCCACTTACTAGATATGTTCTTATTAAATAAACAAGTCCTTTAGTGAACCACACTTTTGACTGTTGTTTTATTTCCCCCAATTCTCCACTATTAACTTCTCTAAGCATATAGAATCATTTCCTCACTTTTACTCCAGAACTTTTTTTTGATGTTTGGCTAACCTCCAATTCATCATCAATTATGAATTCTCTCTATGTCATTTATAATTCATCAAGAAACATCATGAAAATCCTACATCCAGTTAATTTGGTTTCACTCAGTTATCTGAAGGCTAACCACAGCTTTTTAGGGACTTAACATGTGTCAGGCACTGGGTTAAAGGCTATATACACTTATACAATATTCATTTTAGCCTCATAATAACCTTCTAAAATAGATACTATCTCCATTTAAGACAAGAAAACTGAAACTAAAACACATCGCATTTCTTTTTCCTAACATTTCACAGACAGTAAGCAGGAAAACTAGAATTTGACTCTCAGTATGTCAACTTATCGGACATCAAAACCTGTAACAGAGAAGAACAAACCTGACTCCATATTGGGTCTGGTCCTTTAGCTCTAATCTTCGTGCTCTATTGCCTTAGTCATACTTAGTCATGCTGGCTCTGCACCTCTTGTAAAGGAGTGTTGCCTATAGCCTGACATAATAGCCCTTTCTCAAGGCTCTGCCTCCCAGGCTTAACCTTTAAAGGTATAACACTTTTCATTCATCTAGAAATGAAAAGTTGCAGAACAGAGAATAACATTTGTCTTGTAGAGGTGTACAGAACATCGTGACCAGACCTACGTGGACAGCTGCAAAAACAAAGGATCATCACATCCCTTCTCAGGTCTGGCCAGCACCAAGAAGTCTGCAACAACCAGTCACACCCTCTCCCCTTTCAGTATAAAAGAAGCCTGAGTTCTAATTTGGGTAAGATGGTTCTTTGGGACACTGCCCACCATCTTCTTGGTCTCCTGGCTTTGTGAATGAAGTTACTATTCCTTGTCCCAACACCTTGTCTCTCAACTTATTGGCCTGTCATTCAGAGAGCACTATGAGCTTGGACTGGGTAACAAACCCATGCTCTAAAATCCTGCACTAGGGGGAGTCCCTGGCTGTCCAGCGGTTAGGACTCTGCACTTTCACTGCAAGGCCCGGGTTTGATCCCTGGTCGGGCAACTAAGACCCCACAAGCCAGGCGGCCAAAAAAGAAATAAATATAAAATAAAATCCTGCACTAATTTATCAATCATTTATTGACCAAGTGATATGTACCATGCTTTTCACCTGGCCTTTTGCGTTCATTCCAGATGGACTCACTAAAATCCATAGAGGCTAAATAACTTTCCAAGTGATCTCACAGCCTGTGAGTGGCAAAGCTAGAGATCAAAGTCAGACCTGTCTCTCCAGGTGTACAATGCCCACAATATGACTCTATCTTCAGGAAGAGTGTGAGGGTTTGCATGGAATGACTAGAAGACTGACTTCTCCCTCAGTGCCCAGAATCTCCACTGACTGCACAAAAGTTTTCACAGTACTGAATTTTCAATCTTTGGGAGGTAGTTTTCTTTTATTTGTTTGTTCTTTTTTATTTTTTATTTATTTTTTATTTCTATTTTTGGTGTAGCTGTGAGAACCCTTATCAATATCTTGGTTAATCCATCCTTAATTTCTTCTAGGAACCTCTGGGTTCCATCTGGCCAAAATTTCTCCCATACAAAAATTAGCTTTATCTATTACTTTTCTGAGGCTTTAATATGGGCTAGGATTGCCCTCTACACTTTCACCTCTAATGCTCTGTTTTAGTAGGTAAATGAACAGTTTACAAAGCACTTATCTTAAGTTATTTTTCAATTTAGCTTTTCATTTTATGTTGGCAAAATCAGAGGGATAAAAATCGATATTAACCTAAATACTTAGCTTGTCAACACTGCAGAATTTAACAAACCAGTCCTTTGTCTTATCAGTTGAGATAGCTGCTGTGGTTGACCACTAACTAGGGTTCTTGAGGTAGATAGCTTCAGACATGGCTTTTAATGACCCTCTCTCTCCCCCAAATATGCACACCTCTTGGTATTTGTGCCCTCATATATATCCTCTCCTTGAGTGTGGTCTGGATATAGTGATTTGCTTCTAATGAGCAGAATATAGCAAAAGTCATGGGTTCCATTTCCATGATCAGATTACAAAAATACTGGTTTTCATTTTGCTAAAACTTTTTCTTGCTAATATACTCTTGCCCTCTCACTTTCTCATTCTGATGAAGCAAGCTGCCATGTTGTGAAATGCTCACTGAAGATGCCTGTATGGCAAAGATCCAAGGGAAATCTCTGGCTAATAGCTTATGAGGGACTAAGGTTTTGTCCAATAATTCGCAATGAAATGAATCATGCCAACAACCATGAGAGTAAGCTAGGAGCATATCCTTCCCAATCATGCCTTGAGATGACTATAGCCTTGTTAGAGAACCCAGCTAAGCATACTCTAATTCCTGATCCAGAGACACTGTGAGACAATAAATGTGTATTGTTTTAGTCTACTAAGTCTTAGAGTAATTTGTTACATAGCAATAGATAACAAATACAGCTCATTACGTCTAGCCTTCCACAGAGCTGGGCTGAGACATGCTTTGCTTAGATTGGCCTGCCCAGGGACACCTGCTCTTTGCATCCCCAGTGAGCACCAACTCCTTGTATTTTGAAGACCATGTTTCTGAACTTGGGAGCTCATTTACTTTAACTGTTTGCTCCTTAGAGAGAAGGCAAAACTCCATTTTCTTCAGAAATATAATCTCCCTGACATTGGGATATAGCTGTGCAGTTGTCTACCTGACTTGCCTTCTTAGGACTTAATTTCAGTGCTAAATAACGGCTGACAAATGGACTTTCTACCTTGACTTGCAGCTCACACATTTTATCATCAGTTTCATTTAATTATTCTAATTATAACAAATAAAAAATAGTTATAACTCGGTAAGAGTAGTTGTATGCTTAATAATAACTTAAAACATAGCTTTCATTGAATGAGTGCTTAGGCTGCGCTATGCTAAGATCTTTATATGAGTTATATTACATAAAAGTTAAAAGTTATTATTTTCACCCACTATTCTGTTTCTCAATTTACAGATGAGTAAATGCAAGTTTTAGGGAGGTTGTATAATTTGCCTACAGTTGCACAGAAAGAAATAGAACTGGGGCATGAACTTGAATCCAGACAATCTGTCTCCAGAGGCCACACTCACATACTGAAAAGTACAAAAAAAATTTTTTTAAGACAATTGTTTAGAGCACTTTAGGTTTACAGAAAAATTGAGAGGAAGGTACAGAGATTTCCCATATATCTCCTGCTCCCACACATGCATAGCCTCCCTGTTATCAACATTCCCCACCTAGTTGTACATTTGTTGCAATTAATGAACGTACACTGACACGTCGTAATCACTCCAACATCCACAGTTTATGTTAGGGTTCACTCTTGTTATTGTACATTCTATGGGTTTCGATAAATGTATAATGACATATATCCTCCACTACAGGATCATATAGAGTATTTTTACTGCCCCCAAATCCTCTGTGCTCTGTCAGTTCATCAATCTCCCATTCCTAAAAGCTGTAAAAAAATTTTCAAATATAAAAAAATAACTTAAGCCATCACAAATCCTACTATCAGAAATAATTTCTGTTAATATATTGACTTATTTGGTTTATTTGGCTTGTTTCCTAGGTTTTTTTATGTGTAAATGTAAATTATTTTATGGGGTAAAAAATTCTGCTTTTTCTATTTAAACCTTTATTATGAATATTTTATTATGCTGTATTTTAAAAAAACATGATTTCTAATAAGTATAAAATTTTCCAAAATAGTACATATCAATTTTTAAATCACTACTCTAATGTTGGACAGGACTCTAAGTTTTCCTAATGAATAATATTGCAATGTTCTTGAATGTGAAGATTTATATTCTTAGAAGTGAAAATATTAGGTTAAATGTACATTTTAAGGCTCTTGTTATGTATTAACAAAATGATTTTTAGAAAGAGAAAAAACCAAGTTACATTCCCTTAAACAATTTAAGTGTTTGCATGTCTTGCCAAACCTACCCCAGTCTTTTTATTATTTCAGATTTTCCAATTATTAAAAAATTCATCTTGAAATTATTTTAATTTTTATTCCTTTTTGAGCGTGGAAAAGTTATCCAAATGTTCATTCACTTATACCTAAGTTTATTAATTTGGTGCTGTTTTACTGGGAGAAGAAGAAGAGGAGGGGAGACTAGGGAGGGTGTGTGAAGCAGAGGGAAGAGGCTGAACAGAGGCGCAGAGATGTGAGAAGACAAGACGTGAGGGCAAATGAGAAGCATTATAGAATTTTAAGTCTGGAAATGACAGGATAAGAATTACATTTTTCCAAAGATTATTCTGGCAACAAGGTAGAGAGTAAATTCACAAAATAGGAATAGAGTGAATGGGTAACAACTAAGTCAGAGAAGTCAGTTGGAAGCTTGTTTAGTAACTGACACAAGAAAGTGGGGGTCAAGATAAGCCAAAACTAAGGTGGGGGCCATAAAGAAGGAGATAAGGAGAAAGATTCAAGGGTTGTTTAGGAACTGGAAACGATAGGGCTTGGAGGCTCTTGGACATGGGGAAAAAGGAGAAATCTGGGGTGACTGCCAGATTTCTGGTTGGTAAGACTTGGATGGAAGTATTTCACTGGTCAAGTATTAGAGAGGAATGTTGGGACAACCACAGGAAGACATCCAGGAGCTGATCAGTGGTCTAGATTTGTCACTTGGAAGAAAAGTGGGAGTTGGAGACAGAGGTTCGAAAGTGCTAGGTGGTACTTGAGGTGGCTTTTCTAAGCCTTTATCATTTATAATGTGTGGAAAATAATGTTTAATTCATAGGATTATTGAAAGGCACCAATGAAATAATGTTTATAAAGTGTTTAGCTTAGTGCCTGGAGCATAGCAAACACTAAATAATGAGAGCTGCCTGTTTACTATAATAAGAAGGCAAGAGTGGTCATCAATATATCACACTTAACAGATCCTGAGAAAGATAAGCCCTAAAGTGTATCAGGTTAATATTGCAATAGGGAGAATCTAGGTGACCTTGCAAAGAGCAGTTTCCATAAAGAAGTAATTGTGATTGGGAGAGTTTTTGTAATTGTGATTGGGAGGACTGTTTTGAAGTGTTCCAAAAGCAAACTGCAGTGAAAGCAAGAGATGGATGAGGCTGAATATCAAACAAGAAATGCAACAGTAAATCATGGTGTTCAGTCCCTGTAGTAGGCAGAATACTGGCCCTCTAAAAGTCTCTATATCCTAATCCCTGGAACTTATAACTATGTTACTGCACATGACAAAAGATATTTTGCAGATGTGATTAAGGAAGTTAAAATGGGGAAATTCCTTTGTATTATTAGGGTGAGTGCAGTGTAATTATAAACGTCCATGTAAGAAGGAGGCAGGAGGGTCAGGGTCAGAGAAGGAGATGAGATGACAGAGGCAGAGGCCAGAGTGATGCAGCCACAATCCAAGGAATGTGAGCAGCCTATAGAATAGAAGTTGGAAAAGATAAAGAACAGATTCTCCCTTAGGCTCTCCAGAAGGGACACTGACTTTAGTCCTGTAAAACCCATTTCAGGCCTCTGACCTCCAGAATTGTGAGAAAAACTTTTACTGTTTTAAGCCACTGAGTTGTGTAATGAGTTTCAGCAGCCATGGGAAATGGACACGGTTCATTAAGAGTATGAAGGGGTGTAAGATCCAGAGCCTATGCTAGGGGATCAGATCTGGCTTACGTGGGGACCTCAGCAGCCCATGCAGGGTAAACAACTGCCCAGATAATCTCCAAGTGGCCAATCAGCATAGCCTTGATTAGAGTCTAGAACCATGCCTGATACAGAGCAAGTGTTCAATTAATATATATGGAATAAATTAATAATTCTGAGCATTTTATTTTTTTATTACACTTTGACCTCACTTCTATCTTTCCAACCTCCTCAGATGCTTATATAAGAGTTCTAAATTTTAAAGGTTGTTTCATTTCCCCTGAAAATGTTGTCATCTCATGTGATTTGCTGAGTATAAAACAAAAGTTGACATGTAAAGTAAAAGTATACGTGTAAACTAAAGTCGACGAATTTCAGTTCATCTCCACAGGAGAACTAATTCAAACCAACCTTCTCTCATTTCTATCTCCCTTGAATGAAGAGTTGATCCGAACAATTCAATCTCGGCCGAGATGAATTAGAAATTAGAAGCTTTCTATGCACGTTTAAGCAGCTCCGGGATTACACTTTTACAAATTTCTTCAGAGGGAGCTAACAATAAAGACTAAAAGCAATAGCCCTGCAAAGTACATACTGTAGCTAGATGTGAAAGGACACAACAAGCTCCCGCTCAAAAAAACTCCCTGCGGCTGACGTTCTGGTCTTCTGTGGATTCAATTCTTGCTCTCACTGACGTTCTTTGAAAACAGCAGCCACGCTGTTTAATTCAACATTCAAAGAAGCCACTGTTAACCACGTGGTCCACTGTGATAAAGTCAAAATGTGTGTGAGAGTCCCTCCAGGCATGGAAGAAGGGCCTGGAATTCTTGCATTCTTCAGCCTCTACCTTTCCTTCCTAGAGACTTGACTTGACTATCTGAACTTAGTCACATGATTTGCTTCCTTTTCACTACCATCCAAAGTGCTGTTTGAGGCTTCTTGGATCTTTAAAGAACAGTGTTTCCATATCGTCTTTTCTCCCCCAAGCATTTATCCTGTATTTTAGAAGATTACATTTTAAAAACAATTCACATCTCCTGCCTCCTTCCTGCCTTCCTGACATTCTCTTCCTTACTCTTTGTATCTGCCTCCAGTCAGTGAGACTAAGGATTTGACATTAATCTTGACTAGATAGGTAAGCAAATATTTTGAGGAGAGTGTAGGGAGTATTTTGGGGAAGGGATATGAAGAGTAGACTTAATAAACAAATAAAAAGATGGAAAATTATTTTAAATATTATAATCAGATGATCATAAACCACACCTTTTCATGACTCCTTAACTGGTCCATTCTATCCACCATTTAGGACTGCACTGTAGATTTCCATAGCAACTCTCCTTAATTGTTATTATGCCAATGCAGTAATTATCACATTCACAAACGAAGACTGGTCATTTTCTCAGTAGGGAAAGAAAATAACTATGGTCTATGGAAGTTCCAGAGAAGATGAATCATTTATTCCCTTCTCACTTAACTACATCCTGAAGCATTCCCTACCAGTTTTGCAAAAACTGTTACTTATGAGTTTGTTAATTTTGGAAGCAGAATGAACTCTTTCAGGGCACTAAGGCACCCAGCAAGGATATATAACAATCCATGAGCCTAGGTAAATGTGGCTTACAATGCTGGCTTTTATTGGGTTGTTTGCAAATGGACAGAAGCAATACATAATGTCATTTTAGAGGCCTTCTTATGGTAATTAGAGACGGGCTTTAAGATGCAGGTGTGCTTTCATGTACACCCACATACACACACACACACATACACACACACACCACCCTCCAACCTTAGAAGACTCTTCAGTTATTATGATTATCTGGTTCAAGTGTATAGATAAAAGCTCTATTCGTAACAGCTTTAGGCCTTCCTGGCATCTAACATGAATGATATTTTTAAATAAACCTTGGTTACTTTCTATATGTTTGAAAATGATGGTCGGCATAGCAAGAGAATCCATAAAACAAAAGAGACTGGAGCTTTCCAATGGCATATTTTTCAAATGCTTTAGTTGATAAGGTTGGGCTAGAAATAAGTAGTCATTTGTGGGTAATATTCTTTCCTCTGATTTCATTATATGGTTGTAACAGAGAAATGCCTACCGGTTATTAGTGGGATGTGGAGTCCATGTGTCTCTATAGCATCATCTTGTCTGTATGTTCTAGATTGGAAGATTTTCTGTTACTCAACAAATACAAACCTCTGTGAGCCCCTGCTATGAGCCAGGCACTGTGCTAGCCCCAGCGGACACTGCAGAGAACAAACCAACTCCATTTCTGTAGTCACAGGACCTGTGTTCTAGTGGCAGGAAATAGCCAACCAATGAATAAATATATCATGTGACAGCTGATGATAAGTGTTACAAGGAAAAATAAAGCAGGATAAAGAGGATAGATACTAATAGGAGTGAGGCTTATTTTATGTGGGGTGGTCAAAAGAAGACCTCTCCAAGGAGGTGACATTTGACATTTGAGCAGAGTCTTAAAAGAAATGGCTTTTCAGTTTTGCTAAATGCTCTCAGATCCCTGCACCGCTTTCAGTAAATCTGAATAAGAAACAAACATCTGCCAGATGAAAGAAGCAAGAAGGTAAAGACAGGAAACTCGAGTGACACATCCACACAGATCCAATTCGGGGACTAATTTATGCTTCCAAAGCATGTTCAGAAAAAAGCAAAGAAGAAATCCCCACACTGATATCCTTTGATGAATCACCAGTAGCTAATTGTTACCAAGCATCCCACAGGCATGACATATCATTGGAAATCTGGGTGGATTTCAGAAGAGAAATGTTATTGCATTTAAACAATACCATTAGCCAATCTGATTTCACTTACTGGTATGCACTTTGTTCCAGCTATCTAGTCTAAAGATGAATTGCCCAATGGTTGTATTGTCAAAATGACAGCGTGAAAAGAGAAGCATGTGGGTTGTAATAATAATGTGGTACATGTGTAGAAGGTCAGAGAAGCAACAGATTAACATTCCAGCGAAAGATTTCCCCTGGGACATCTCTTGAAAGTATCAAAGGCCAAAGGATCAGGACACTGATAATGTGTCTGGCATTGGTGGTGAAATTGTTGTATGTATTTAGCTCTGCTGAGGACAGAGCTGTGTTCTTTTCAATTAGCTGATGAAATCTCTCCTGAACAATGAAGAAGCCAACCACGGAAACCGGCTTCAATACAGCTGAATGAATGGAAATGAGGTTGTGTGAAAATATGAGTTGCTTACTTCAGAGTAATGAAATACATTTGAACATGTTCCCTTGAGAAGGCAACTAAATAATTCCCTACCCTGGAGATTTAAGCTTACCATGTATAGCGTGACATTTCTTCACTGAATTTTAAACCAAATTCTCAAGTTTGCAACCCTTCTGCAAGGTGAACCTGGGGATTATGGGATGGGGGAGTCCAGTGGTCCTTTCTAACTGCTGGCACTGTGGGGTAAAGGGTGAGGGGCAGGGAGCACACAGGCTCTGCAGGCAGAGGAACCTGGGTTTGAAACTGGATTTCATAATTTACTGATGTGTAAAAATAAACTCCATTTTCCTTATTTTTAGAATGGGGAAAATACACACAGCCCAAATATTTGTAGGGCAGGTTTAAAAAGGCAATGCCTATGGAATATTTTGTAATCGTGCAAGGAATGGGAGCTATCGCTGAATTTTACAGCTTCTCTGTGGCTTCTGTGACATTCCTACTGCCTCACCTTCCCTGGTGATGGGAGAAAAATCCTGGGTGGCTTGATACACATTAAGAGAGAATGGTGGGGCCTCCCTGGTGGCGCAGTGGTTGAGAGTCCGCCTGCCGATGCAGGGGATACGGGTTCGTGCCCCGGTCTGGGAGGATCCCATATGCCGCGGAGCGGCTGGGCCCGTGAGCCATGGCTGCTGAGCCTGCGCATCCGGAGCCTGTGCTCCGCAACGGGAGAGGCCACAACAGTGAGAGGCCCGCATACCACAAAAAAAAAAAAAAAAAAAAAAAAAAAAAGAGAGAATGGTAAGTTTTGTTTATATTTCTAAATGTAAGGACCCCTTAACTTCAGGAAGGAAGATTGTCTGCTTTGTTTAAAACTTCATTTATGTGTTTACTATCAAAAATGAAGATCTGAGGGCTTCCCTGGTGGCGCAGTGGTTGAGAGTCTGCCTGCTGAGGCAGGAGACACGGGTTCGTGCCCCGGTCCGGGAAGATCCCACATGCAGCGGAGCGGCTGGGCCTGTGAGCCATGGCCACTGAGCCTGCACATCCAGAGCCTGTGCTCCGCAACGGGAGAGGCCACAACAGTGAGAGGCCCGCGTAACGCAAAAAAAAAAAAAAAAAAAAAAAGAAGAAGATCTGAAAAATACAGGGATATTTTTCAGGAAATTTCAGGAAATAAGTAAAATACAACAAGTGATTTGCAAAGTACATAGGAAATATCACAATAAAAATTTGGGAGGCAGTGTATATAATGGTTGGAATGTAGTTCCTGGATTCACTGCATGTGTTTAAATTCCAGCTCCACTACTTCTTGATGCGTAACCTCCAGCAAGTTGCTTACCCTCTCTGGGCCTCTCTTTCTTACCTGTAAAATGGGCAAATAATAGGACCCACATCATAGGGTTGATGGAGGATTAATTAAATTGGCAAAAAGCTTCAAACAATGCATGGTACTATTTGTAATTCTTGATTACTCAAACCATCATGAATGTAATTCTAACCAAAAAGCATTTTAGGGAAACTTAATAATGTTTTCAGATAGAACTTTAATTGTGATTTATAATTTTATTACTAACATGGGTGGTTGTGTTATGACCTCTTTGCTATAAGGTCTTATTTCTTTAGATAGCAAGAGTGCTGTAAATAGCAATAAGAGAGCCTTATGCGAAGCTGACTTGACTGAACTGTTCTGAGAAAGCACGTTGTCCTCTTCACAGTGAGATCCCTGGAGACCATCAGAGCAGCTCCTGAAACAGAGCCCCTACCTCCCGCTATGGGAGCCACAATTCACAGCAACATCCTCAATTCTCCCCTTCAACACAAACCCAGAGGAGCTGGGAAGACAGCCCTGTCAAAACAGCTTATGACTTGGGGACTCCAAAAGCAAGTTCCATGAAGATATAATATCTCAGTGTGGGATACACAAGTCTCTTTTTTAAAAAATCTGGTCTCTTTTATGACTTGGATAGCTAGTGTTTGGGTAGGATGTTCGAAACCGATGAAGTATAAAAGCTGGCCAGAATTCCTAATCTTTTTAAGGTTCCCGGACAATGGTGTCAACTCCTCTCCTGCTCTTCACGATTACCACTTGATAGTCTTTGAATCAACAATAAAATGGAAATGGAAGAGGCAGTCTGACCTGGACCTTAAGAGGATGCTATAGAGGGCTTACAATGATTACCTGAGGAAGATGCAGCCTGATGGGCACTAAAGCAGGGATTAATAGTTTCAACCACTGCTTGATGAATTTCTCTGAAAAGAGAGGCCTGAAGGACACTGGCAGAAAGAAATGGGAGAAAACATAAATGGCTTGTGAGAAAGAGCCAAATGGCCTTTTCCTGTTTCCTAAGAGACTGAATCTCCTGGGCTGGAGAATGTGCTGTTTCTTATAAAAGGTTCTGGAAATGCACTTTCTTACCAAAATTCAAGGCAGGGCCACAAATCATTTATAGGAGACAAAAAACAGTAAGTAGTATCAGCACAAAGGAATATATTGTACTTTGCTCTGCCATGAGGAATTATGGTACGGAATATAAAGTAACATAAGTTGCCTGTTGACAACAGGGTTTGAAATTATAAAATGTAAAACCAATATATTTCCTGCACACTATGAAACAGCTGGGGTGTTTTTATGGCTTCTAGCGGGATACCATGCCATCTCTCAAAACCCTATAATTCTGTAAGCACCATAAGTGCATCTTGTTATTTATTTTGTTTATTTGGCTTCAAGGATTTCACAGGGAGCACTGCATTAGAATCAAATGTAAAGAAAGTGATCAACACTGAATTATGCTGTCTTTAAGAATGTCCAGGGGCTTCCCTGGTGGCGCAGTGGTTGAGAGTCCGCCTGCCGATGCAGGGGACACAGGTTCGTGCCCCAGTCTGGGAAGATCCCACATGCCACGGGGCGGCTGGGCCCGTGAGCCATGGCCGCTGAGCCTGTGTTCCGCAATGGGAGAGGCCACAACAGTGAGAGGCCCGCACACCGCAAAAAAAAAAAAAAGAATGTCCAGTCCTGCCTCTACTGAAGGGTGGGTTGGACATTATGTTCAACGTGGCAGCATACCTAGGCAGAACAGAATCTTCTCCTTGCAAGAAGGGGAAAAAAATGATTCAATCAAATATGCCACAGGAATGTTTCCCTGCATGGTCTGTCTGGAGTCTACGTATAAAAATTAAGTCTTTGTCAATCTAGATGTATATGGAAGAGAAACAGCAAACAATAGAGCAAATAGAGTAAAATGCAAAAAAAAAAAAAAATTAAGTCTTTTATGAGGTTGACAACAGCAGAGTTCATATAAGGTCCCGTTAAATGACAGATGGTGATAAGCAAGTCAACACTTTATGTGCTAGACTTTAGAAGTGTCACAGCCACTGAACCACATTAATGAAGAGCACAGACAAAAGGCAGGAAGCAAAACTCTGTGCGGAGCATCCTACCCTAAACAATGATTGATTGCATTGTCTTCATTCTGGTTGCTTACTCTAAACCCATGCATGTCAGTCAACCAGTACAAAAGACTTTGATTGCTAAAAATGCTTTGGCTGTTACATTAGCTGTGGTTTTATGTTTTAATCAAATATCACATTTTCAATTATTATACGCTGAACTCCTGGGATACAGAATTGACTGGAAATTTGTTAGGACTTTGGCAGTGTTGGTGATTAATGATTTGAAGCGCGTATGCGGCTGCAGATGAGCAGAGGGCTGGGAGGGGTGTGGGGTTAGTACCAGAGGATGCTCTGCTTGGGGATGGAGAGAACCATCTTACCCAGAAACAGTTTCTTGCTGCCTGAAAAGAGCAGAGAATCTCGTCAAATATCTTCCCCCTGCTTGAGACAGAGGCCTTCTCTTTCCTGATTGCAGGCTCAGGAATTTTGTGAGGGTAAGCATCGCCCTTCACACAGAAGTTTGTCAGCTGTCAGCAGCTCCTGACGTGACAAAATCCCAAAGCAGGGGTACTGAGGCTGTGTAATACAGAAGTGCCCAGTTGTCTGAGTTGAAAAGAGAGGAAACATCAGATGTTGCTTTTCTAACAAAGACCCAGTTTCATGCTTAACATCACAAAGATAACTTGGTTTTCTGTTCTTAGGATTAAAAAAAAAAAAAAAAAAAAAAAAAAACCTTTGTTCCCTTGAAGTAAGAGCAAGCTATGTGAAATGAATTTTAACCAGGTTCTGCCAATATCTATCAGCACACAGCATTTCATATTGCAGATAATAAGAGTCTGGAGAAAATGACAGGCAGAAGCAAGGGAAATCTGGAGGCTAGGGTCAGAGTTTGCAGCATCCAGGTCAGACAAGGGTTTGGAAGGCTTTTGGGATGAGGGTTTGATTGAACCTGAGAACATGCTGAGTGCCCATGTTCAGAGGTGTGGATGTTTTTTTAAATAAAAAATAGATTAAACTAGGAATTTGGGGGGTTATTTTTCCTTTTTGCTACGCCCACCCATAAGGGAAATAAATGTGTTGATGTAGAGAAGACTTAATCATAAATGAATGGAGTATGTAGCTCATTATTCATGACAATAATTAAATATCATTTATTAATACGGTTTATGAAGACCTTCTCCTCTAGGTAAGACAGAGAAGTTATGAATCCTTTCCATTTAGGTAAAGAAAGAAGCCAAGATTATACCACAAAAAAGATGACACGTCTTCCCAAAGACAGGGCGTTATAAGATGTGTGTGATGTCCGCAGATGCAAAGACAGATGATGTTCGAAAAACAAAGAGTAACTATGAGAGTTTGGTGAAAGGTTTAGGTTAGGTAGCCTTCTTCGAATAATGTTTTAAGATTGCTTGATAACACCAGAGAATTTTAAAAGAATGTGAAAGAAAATGCCTTAACCACAGCTGGTGGAAATAAAAAAATGAAAGCACGAGATCCAGTTATTAATCCTGGTAGCTGTTTCTTGGATACTGAAAAGAGAAATCAAAAAGCCAGAAGCAAGTTCAACGAACATTTCTAATATGAGCCTATTTCTGGGAAATTCTCCACTAAGGGAAACAAGAAATCATATTGTATTGAGATTTATAGTCAGCACATACATCAACCATGTCTGCAAGTCTGTATTTCCCTATGGTTTATCTTTTTTTATTCTGTATCATTTTTTTCCCTCTAAGACTCTGTGTGTGTGTGTGTGTGTGTGTGTGTGTGTACAGTTAGCTGTGCAGAGATAAAAACAAGTCAATTTAGTTAAAGGTAAGAAAGGTGATGTGGTGATATGGGCACTGGAGTGACTGGGAAGATCAAAGGGCAAACTAAATACAACTCACCAGGTGACTTGAGCCATGGGATTAACTTCCCTGGGTCTCTCTTCCTCATCTACAGAAGGGGGCTTTTTACATCAGACTTCTCTGAGACCCTTTCTAGGCCTGATATTCTACAATGTAAATGTTCCCCACATTTTCCCAAGGATTAAATCATCAATGGTGCATGCACAACACAGGGTGGGTTTTCAATTAGTACACACACAGAGTAATAATAATTTTAATTGCATTTTGTTGTATTTCCTATTAATCTTGGAACAGAACTGTTATGTGTTAAGAAAACTGCAGAGGACACCAACAGCTTAGAAAATAATTACTGTGCAAAAAAAATTCAATTTATTCCAAAGTTTTGCATTAATCTCAGGCTAAGTAAAAGGATACTAAATTGATGTTTAGATTTCTAGGTCTAGATTTTGCTCTGTTAAGACTCTGGGCAAAGCTTTCATTTTCTGTTACTTCAAAGTGAAGGGAGGATTCAGGTGAAATAATTTCTTAGACGACTTCACAATTCCCTTTTCATGATGTCCTGAGAGTGAGTGTGTTGTAATGGAAAAATCTGTTTTTTTTTTTTTCAGACAGCGAGCCCTGGACTTGACACACAGCTCTACAACTCACTGCTGTGTGATGGGGACGGGCCGGCTCTGGGAACCTCTCTTAGCTTTCGGGATTATTCCAGGCATAAGGATGCATATAAAGTGTGTGTGTGTGTGTGTGTGTGTGTGTGTGTGTGTGTGTGTTGGGGGGGATATACGCAACTGGATTTAGGGAATCTTAGTGAGTATTATGGAGCTTGCTCTGATTTCCCTTTGATTCTGAGCTTTCGAACCCACGGTAATTTCCATGGTTTATATACAATAATCTGTCTCAAAAAAAAATCATCTTAATGTTCATCATATAGCAAAAAGCCCTCTGATTTGTATGTGAACAACTGAGTTTAAGTTGAAACCCCTAACAAACCCTCCCAGGACTTCAGAGGAGACTGTCCCTGCAACCTCATTCACAGCAAAGCGCAGAACCTGAAGTACTATAACTCGTACAGAGTAAACCCAAGGGACAGAGCTCCACCTTAGCAGGGAATCCATATAAGCCAAGACTGACTCCTGAATAAACCAAGAAAGTGAAACGTCTCCAGTGAAAGGGCTCCCAAGCTGCCCCCTGGAGGTAAGTAAGCTGGGTACACATCCACCCATCTGTCTATCACGTCCACTTCATCCAAATTACATAACAGATATACCCTAGAGCCAGAGCCTTTCCCACGTCAACTCTGCACTGTTAACTGGAGAAAAGAAAAAGGGGTTCTAGAGGAAAAGAATAATATGGCAAAGAACTGCCTTTCTTAACATCGAAGTGTATTCACATGCACACACTGCTTTTAATGTTTATTTCTAGGGGGGGAAGCATAAAAAATACCAATCTACACTTTGCATAAATAAAGAATATATGAAATAGTTTGATTTTAATTCTATATTTTCAGAAAGCATGCTAACCTATGCAGCAATGATGTAGAAATGTAGACACAGAAGCCAACATGGAGATCATTTAGTTTAACATCATCATTTTAGAGGAGAAAACTGCTTTTAAAAATGGTTGCCATCGTTTCACCTCTCTGAAGTTTCCCGTGGCCCTTGATTTAACTCACACTTAATATTTTATATACAACCTGGTCACTGGAGTAAATGTTCCACAAGCAATTAAATGATATACACACCGATGTCACTATTCTTCTAATGCCATTTCCTAGTGGCTGCATGTTGACCACACATTTTATGTGGCTAAGAACCTCAAAGAAATATCAAATGATGAAACTCAAAGGGTTCCTGATGTAAATTAAGCTTTTACAGACAGACTATGTTTGACCACCAAGTACTTAATTCTCAACCACACTGAAAGAGTAACTCTGTATCTTAGATAACGCAACTTGCACCTAAAGTCAAATTCTCCCATACTCATTTTTTTCCAGTGTCCAGGTCACATACTAGTAGAGGAATTAGTCTCTTAAAAGAATATTTTGCTTCATTATACAACATTGCTTCCTGTAGCAAGTAGAGCAACTGGTACATTTATTTACCCAAACCAGGAAATACTGATATCTTGTAAATCATACAACAGATTTCCTAGCATCACAGTCAGATACGGATCCTACTATAATGAAATGGCATAGGATAAAACACTGAAATATGGACTAATCCCATATAAATCATGCATTTAGCAATTTTAGGAGTACTTTCACTAAGTTTGAAGTCTATAGATAACCATCTTAGCTTCTAGAGTTTCTGAAAAACAAACATGGCTTTCAGGACCAAGCATGTACACTGAGGCACTGGGAAAACAGAATCTACTCTCTGTTGGCTTATTCTGCCCTAAACAGAGGAAATTCCCATATTCTGCTGGGGTATCTGAACACCGATAGAAAAGAAGTTTGGATTGAATTATGCCTTTATTTCAGCATGGTATAATTTCTGCCCTGTATTTTCAGATTTCTTGTAGGAAGTCAGCCAGGTTGATAAATTGGTAAAATTAATTTTCTTGAGTATATTTATTAATATATTAAATGATTCATTATCTTATTACTAACATCCACTGAGCCTAATTTCTTCTTAAATACTTTATTATCATCTCTGAATTTCCTCATAATTAAACATAATGCATAAAAACGGTGAAAACTTGATTTGCCTAAATACTCACAACCAAAACTCTTGAAAAAGTGTTGGGGCCCAATATTATACAAGGTTTCTTGAAACGTATGGGAAACCCTAACCAGATCATCAACCAGATATTAAAGAATCAGAGCAAGGATTATTTTTCAAAATTAAACTAATTCTAAAGTATGTGCATAAGGGCGTTAAGAATCTTTGCTTCCTCAAGGAGAAAAATGTACCAGTGTATTTATACTAGCTATTTATATTGTTTGCATAGGAGAGAGATACTCAGGTTAACCAAAAGTGTGGCAAGCATACCTCTTGTTCTGCCCAGAAGAGTCTCACTCTTTGCCTGTTATCTGAGAATAATTATTAATAGTGTCTAATTTCACCTTCAAAGACATCCTGGTTTGAGAAAATAAATTATGTGATCAATTAAAAAAAAAAGACAGGATTCTGTCTCAGGCTATATGGGAAAGTTAAGAAAGCACAAGCAATTGTACCAGCTGTCAGATGGCCAGGCAAGATGGAAAGCTGGAATTTTGCTCAGAATACCATAGTACTCGAGAGACCCAATGGTAACTCTCTGTAGTCAGAGCGCAAATTGTGAGCAGAGGCAGAAATAACAGTAAGGAAATTGTTAGTGAAGGCTACACAAATGGCAAGAAAGGTGCTAGCAAAGACTGAAAAAGATGTTGAGAAAATTTTTATTGAAAGTTGGGATAATGGTACCCCATGTTATACAGTAATGAAACAGCTGTAAAGCAGGTGCCTGAAGAAATGTGGAAGAAAGGAAATATACTTTATATACTCTGGGACCTTGGTAAGGTGATTTTCAGGAAGAATGTTCAAAGTGGCAACTGGCTTCTTTTAAAGCAGTGGCAGGGCTCAGTTGAAGAAAAAAGTGTTAAAATTTCAAGAAAAATTTGAAAGGACTATAAAGTGACTAGGAATTTCTGAGTTGGAAAATTAAACTATTTCTAATTTTTACTCCTTCCATCCTGAAAAGATTCTCAGAGTGAAATACTGCCTGGGGCATAGATCAAATCAAGTGTGTGGCAATAAGACTGTGCTAAGATCACTAAAAGATTTAAGGCAGCATTGAGTAGAGCCCCCTCAGCTACAAAAAAAAAAAAAAAAAGAAGACTTAATTCCATCCAGTTTATTTAATTTTATTTGTTGTATTTAATCTCTATTTGGGTCTTGGGTCTGTTTTTGGAATTGGATATACAGTTGACCCTTGAACAACATAGGTGTTGGAGGTGCCAACCCTCCACACACTGGAAAATCCACGTATAACTATTTTTGACTTTCCAAAAACTTAACTACTAATAGCCTTCTGTTGACCAGAAGCCTTACTGACAGCATAAACTGGTTGATTAACACATATTTTGTATGTTATATGTATTACATGCTATAATCGTACAATAAGGTAAGCTAGAGAAAAGAAAGTGTTGTTAAGAACATCATAAGAAAGAGAATATATACGTTTATAGAACTCTACTGTAGTTATCGATACCGTAACTTTACATCATCAGTTTCCAAGATGAACCATCTGTCAGTACCTATATCAATATTGTCTCATATGATACAAAATACTGTAGATGTTATATATAGTACTAATACTAGTTATCAAAATGAAAAGATAATGTGAAAAAGAAATTCATATTTATTTACAGGTATAACGATTCATGCAATGATAATGAACAAGCAGCCATATGATTGCTTTATGGTAGCCCAGTGTAATCAACAGGATTGTTTCACGGTAGGTTAGCCTATTCACTAATGAATGAATTGTTACACAACTGTTAGGGCATACGGTACTACAGTCATACTCATAATACAGTCTTCGTAATATTGTTAAACTTTTAAAAACCACTTACCTGTGATGATGGGCTGATACACAGTTTCTCCAATTCTAAGAGAGAAGCATACTGTAATTCTTTGAAAGTGACACTATAAAAAAATAAGAAATTAAGTTTTATATTAGATATCACTCACCGTATGCCTGTGTAAGGATAAACTAGTATCTACATCTATTTTATGCACTCATAACACCTTTTTCTTAACTTTTTTGATATTTCTATGCCTACATGGTACATCTGCAACTTTTTTCAAAATGTCACAAATATCAAAAAAAGTCCCAATATATTTATTAACAAAAAAATGCATGTATAAGTGGACTCTCACAGTTCAAACCCATGTTGTTCAATGGTCAAATCATTTTACAGTGTTTACAGTGTTCCTCACGGCACCCTTTTTAACACAGAACACTTATCTCCAGAACTAGTAACGCATTTTGGAAAATGCTATTCTACGTTAAAAAAAATTCTTTTTTGACCTTTCCCAACTTGGGAAAACAGTTCATTAGGTGTTATATTTGCTGTTTTTGGTTTAATACCACATACAAATAAATTCAAAGAAATACCATTATTGATTATAGAGAAGACACAGAGTAAAGCATGTGGTGAAAATATAAAATATAAAACATTCCATCTAGTCAATGGCAAAGAAAATGGTGGAGGTGGTTATGTTCCACAATGATTTGATCCTGTCTTTCATCTTGTTTAAACAGAAAGCCACCTTATTTCTCTATAATGACCACTTCCAGGCTTTATGTTCACATTCTTATACCAGTTTATATCATTAATAATCATGTGTGCTAAGCTAGGATTGTGATATTAATCATTTGGGCTAGACCAAAATTGTGAAATAAAAACGTTGTGATAGGTAATATGGATGACAATTGTGTCACATCGTTTTTTTGAAAATAAGCATATCACATGATTATACTGTTTCTTGAATAAATAACAGAAATAAAAAGCCAAACATCTTGATGTAGATGATTATATTACCTAGTTAACATATGTTTCACATTTTAGTTATCACAAGTTAAATATTTAGGGTTATGCTTTTGATTTTTCCTTTCTTCATAAAGTTGTTATTTAAGATTTAAAACTCTATGCTTTAACTAGATTGGAGAAAGTCAAATCTTTTTTGTAACTGTTTAAGGTTTACCATCAATGAAGGACTATATTTAACAAATGCCCAGCTGTGTTTGTTGATCTTATTTCCTTCATATCTTTAACTTGTTAGAAGATAAAAGATGTAGTCATGTTTCAACAGTAAAAATTAAATATGTGAATAACTTAGCTCTTCATGAATGGATCTTTCACTAATCATTCCATATCCCTACAAAATGTACTACATTGATATACTGTAGTCAATGTCCAGATCTATGGTTGAAGGCTCATCATACATGTTAAACACAGTTAGGTTATCTTAATTTAAATGTTACATGTGGCATGTGATTTCCAAAGAAAATAGAAATTCCTAATGATGTTGGATTGATTTGTACCAGTGAAGATGCCTTTATTATTTGGAACAAATGATTAGTCTTTCTTTACCAAAGTTGCTGTTGTGCTTTCTCAACTAGGTATTTTAATTTTCACGTTGACAACCAGTCAGAAAGAATCCATTACAAACGATCAAAGCATATGCTTGATAGGCCAGTTTCTTAAAATGACAAGTAGGACAGTTCTGTGATAGAGGAAAGTTGATGTGTGCTTTAATCTCCATATTTTGATGTGCTGCACACCACGTTGCCTTAGTTGAAATGCATTTTGTTCTTAAAGCTTTCACTAAGTGTTTCCACTTTAAACACTTTGTCAGGTGGAGAGATGCTCTGGATGGAAGTTGTTACTAATGGTATAATAACTGTTTCACTACTTAACAGTGAGGAGAATTGGTTTGCCTTTCTAATATCTGACCTAAAATTTAGTTCATAAATTGAAAGAGAAATGAAAATAGGAAAAAGGAAAGAAAAATCAACATTTTCCTTTTGACTATTTTAATACACAGGGGTTAATTAAAACAAGTGAAGTCAATTAAAAAAAAAACTATTTGACAATAGTATTTACAGTTGTCCAGGAATGGAAAGGCCTTGCCTGTGGGCATCCGAGCATAAAACACCAGATAGTTATAGATGATCAGGCAAGCCATCCACCTTAGGAGTCTGAAACAGGTAGGAATTTTCGTATGCCATTTTTAGGTATATAAAATGTCACATTTCTTTATATTTCTAAAACAATTCATATCTATCTCCAAGCTTCAATAGCCAAGGTTCATGGAAAGGTTAATATTTTATGATTCCAGGGAGAGGACTCAAGATTGCGGAATAGGAGGATGTAGGGGCTCACCTCCTCCCAGAAACACATCAAAAATACATCTATTTGTGGAACAATTCTCACAGAAAATCAAGCGGAAGCTGGCAGAAGATCTCCTATACAACCAAAGCTGCAGGAAAGATCTCCACATAACCACGTAGGACAGGGAAAAAAAGGCATCCTGTTGGGACCTCTGCCCCTGGAAGGAGACTGAAAGGAAAAGAAGGTCTGCATGGGCAGACCCTCATTCTGGGGAGCAAATATGCAGAGCCACATCTGGGCATCCTAGTCTTGGGGTCTTGCATGGACGAGACAAGCCTCCTTGCCTACTGGGAAATCCACTGGGACAGACAGAGAGGCTGGAGAAGCCCAGACTCTATACATGAGTATGCACAGGCTGGCTTGCCAACCATCAGGGCAGAGGGAGCCTTGCACTGGTGGCTGCTGCCTCCCCATACTCCCCAATCTGAAGGAGAGAACACCTTGGTCCCGCTCCCTCCACCCCACAGGCTGGCACAATATCTGGGCAAAGGCTCAGTCTAGCTACGCAGAGACAGACCAGGGCATCTGGTGTGTGCTCAGGGTGGGGCGCTGGTGGCCACTGTCACTGCATGCACAGGAGGCCTGGGGTGTGATCCACGTGGGACAGCAGTGGCCACCGTCACTGCACGCAGAGTACACAGCGGTTCGTCTCACAGCGAGAGCACTCCGGGTCCACCCACTCCGCACCACAGCTTAGCACTAGATGTGGGGCAGACAGGTCCTGGGACAGGTCTGCCACAGAGGCAGCCCAGATCGTAGGTGGCAGCACAGCCATTTCAATTCCTGCAGCCACAATGCCCCGACCCCCAGCCCCAGCCTACTCCACACCACAGCCCTGCACTAAATCTGGGAGGGATACAACACAGAAAGGGACGTGACCTTGGGCTGCTTCTGAGCTGAACTGCAGGTGCCTACACAGGTGGCATGGGTTCTCTGTGGCTATTCTGTCCTCACTTACTTCAGCAGTCACCTCCTTTGGGGCAGGGCATGCACTCAAGGGCAATGGAGCCTGATGAAACTTGAACATAAGATTTTTACTCCAACAAGTGGGGAGCAGACCCCATCCCTGACAGGGCAGCAATAGCCACAGAGCAGAGAGGAGGCCCTGCCTCACACTGTACACAGGTTCTAGATACTAAGACACCGACCACGCCCCCTTATCAAGGGGCTAATAGCCAGCACACTCTGAGGAAAGACATGGCTGGTGTCCATAAGGAAACCAGTCCTCTCACCAAAAACACTGGACACACACAGTCTATACACGAATGCTCCCATGTAAAAACATCTCTTCAAGGCCAGAGTAGATAACTGTTTCTCCTAAATTCATAGAGACAGAGAAAGTTAAATTAAATGAGAAGGCAGAGGAACTGCTCTCAATTAAAAGAACAAGAGAGATCCCCTAAAATAACAAATAATGAAGCATAGCTTACCAGTCTACTAGACTATGAGTTCAAAAAGGTGGTAGTAAGAATACTAACTGAATTAAGGAAGACTGTCGATAGAAATACAGATCACTGTAACAAGGAACTAGAAATTATAAAGATGAACCAATCAAAAATAGACAATTCGGAGGGAAACCTTCAAGATGGTGTAAGACGTGGAGATCACCTTTCTCCCCACAAATACATCAGAAATACAACTATACGTGGAACAACTCCTACAGAACACCTACTGAACGCTGGCAGAAGACCTCAGACTTCCCAAAAGGAAATAAATGGCCCACATACCTTGGTAGGGCAAAAGAAAAAAGAAAATACAGAGACAAAAGAATAGGGACAAGACCTGCACCACTGGGAGGCAGCTGTGAAGGAGGAAAGGTTTCCACACACTAGGAAGTCCCTTCACGGGCAGAGACTGCGGGTGGTGGAGGGGGGAGCTTCGGAACCACAGAGGAGGGTGCAGCAACAGGGGTGCGGAGGGCAAAGTAGAGAGATTCCCTCACAGAGGATCGGTGCCAAACAGCACTAACCAGCCCAAGAGGCTTGTCTGCTCACCATCCAGGGTGGGTGGGGGCTAGGAGCTGAGGCTTGGGCTTCGGAGGTCAGATCCCAGGGAGAGGACTGGGGTTGGCTGCGTGAAGACAGCCTGAAGGGGGCTAGTGTGCCAAAGGTAGCCAGGAGGCAGTCCGGGAAAAAGTCTGGACCTGCCTAAGAGGCAAGAGACCATTGTTTCTGGGTGTGCGAGGAGAAGGGATTCAGAGCATCACCTAAACAAGCTCCAGAGATGGGCATGAGCCACAGCTATCAGCGCGGACCTCAGAGACAGGCATGAGACACTAAGGCTGCTGCTGCAGCCACCAAGAAGCCTGTGTGCAAGCACAGGTCACTATCCACACCTGTGCAGCCCGCCACTGCGAGGGTCCCGTGAACCAGGGACAACTTCCCCAGGAGAACACACGGCAAACCTCAGGCAGGTGCAACGTCATGCCAGCCTCTGCCGCCGCAGGATAACCCCGCATTCTGTACCCCGCCCTCCCCCCGGCCTGAGTGAGGCAGAGGACCCAAATCAGCTGCTCCTTTAACCCTGTCCTGTATGAGCAAAGAACAGACACCCTCAGGCGAACTACATGCAGAGGCGGGGCCAAATCAAAAGCTCAGACCCGGGAGCTGTGAGAACAAAGAAGAGAAATGGAAATTTCTCCCAGCAGCCTCAGGAGCAGCAGATTAAATCTCCACAATCAACTTGATGTATCCTGCATCTATGGAATATCTGAATAGACAACGAAACGTCCCAAATTGAGGAAGTGGACTTTGGGAGCAACGATACATATATTATTTTCCTTTTTCTCTTTTTGTGAGTGTGTATGTGTATGCTTCTTTGTGAGATTTTGTCTTTAGAGCTTTGCTTTTAACATTTGTCCTAGGGTTCTCTCTGCCCATTTTTTTTTTTTAGCAAGCTTTTTAGCACTTGTTATCATTGGTGCATTTGTTTTTTGGTTTGGTTGCTCTCTTCTTTCTTTCCTTCTTTTTCTTTTTTCCTTTTTTATTACATTTTAATTGTTTATTTCTAATAATTATTTTTTATTTTAATAACTCGTTCTTTCTTCCTTTCTTCCTCCCTTTCCTTCTTTCCTTCTTTCTTTCCTTCTCCCTTTTCTTCTGAGCTGTGTGGCTGACAGGGTCGTCTTCGTGCTCAGGCCGGGTGTCAGGCCTCTGCCTCTGAGGTGGAACAGCCAAGTCCAGGACGTTGGTCCACCAGAAACCTCCCAGCTCCATGTAATATCAAACAGCAAAAGCTATCCCAGAGATCTCCAACTCAACGCTAAGACCCAGCTCCACTCAACAACCAGCAGGCTAGAGTGCTAGACACCCTATGCCAAAAAACTTGCAAGACAGGAACACAACCTCACCCATTAGCAGACAGGCAGCCTAAAATCATGATAAGGTCACAGACACCCCAAAACACACCACCAGATGTGGTCCTGCCCACCAAAAAGACAAGATCCAGCCTCACCCACCAGAACACAGGCACCAGTCCCCTCCACCAGGAAGCCTACACAACCCACTGAACCAACCTTAGCCACTGGGGGCAGACACCAAAAATAACGGGAACTATGAACTTGCAGGCTGTGAAAAGGAGACCCCAAGCACAGTAAGTTAAGCAAAATGAGGAGACAGAGAAACACACAGCAGATGAAGGAGCAAGATAAAAACCCACCAGACCAAACAAATGAAGAGGAAATAGGCAGTCTACCTGAAAAAGAATTCAGAGTAATGATAGTAAATATCATCCAAATTCTTGGAAATAAAATGGAGAAAATACAAAAAACGTTTAACAAGGACCTAGAAGAACTAAAAAGCAAACAAACAATGATGATCAACACAATAAGTGAAATTAAAAATTCTATAGAAGGAATCAATAGCAGAATAAATGAGGCAAAAGAACTGATAAGTGACCTGGAAGATAAAATAGTGGAAATAACTACTGCAGAGCAGAATAAAGAGAAAAGAATGAAAAGAATTGAGAACAGTCTCAGAGACCTCTGCAACAACATTAAATGTAACAACATTTGAATTATAGGGGTCCCAAAAGAAGAAGAAAAAAAGAAAGGGACTGAGAAAATATTTGAAGAGATTATAGTTGAAAACTTCCCTAATATGGGAATGGAAATAGTTAATCAAGTCCAGGAAGCACAGAGACTCCCATACAGGATAAATCCAAGGAGAAACACACCAAGACACATATTAATCATTCCATCAAAAATTAAATACAAAGAAAATATATTACAAGTAGCATGGGGAAAAAAAATAACATAGAAAGGAATCCCCATAAGGTTAACAACTGATCTTTCAGCAGAAACTCTGCAAGCCAGAAGGGAGCGGCAGGACATATTTAAAGTGATAAAAGGGAGAAACCTACAACCAAGATTACTCTACCCAGCAAGGATCTCATTCAGATTCGACAGAGAAATTAAAACCTTTACAGACAAGCAAAAGCTAAGAGAATTCAGCAGCACCAAACCAGCTTTACAACAAATGCTAAAGGAACTTCTCTAGGCAGGAAACACAAGAGAAGGAAAAGACATACAATAACAACCCCAAAAGAATTAAGAAAATGGTAGTAGGAACATACATATCGATAACTGCCTTAAATGTAAATGGATTAAATGCTCCAACCAAAAGACACAGACTGGCTGAATGGACACAAAAACAAGATCCATATATATGCTGTCTACAAGAGACCAACTTCAGACCTAGGGACACATACAGACTGAAAGTGAAGGGATAGAATAAGATATTCCATGCAAATGGAAATCAGAAGAAAGCTGGAGTAGCAATTCTCGTAACAGACAAAATAGAATTTAAAATAAACACTATTACAAGAGACAAAGAAGGACACTACATAACAATCAAGGGATCAATCCAAGAAGAAGATATAACAATTGTAAATATTTATGCACCCAACACAGGAGCACCTCAATACATAAGGCAAATACTAACAGCCATAAAAGGGGAAAGCGACAGTAACAGAATCATAGTAGGGGACTTTAACATCCAACTTTCACCAATGGACAGATCATCCAAAATGAAAATAAATAAGGAAACACAAGCTTTAAATGAAACATTAAACAAGATGGACTTAAATTGATACTTATAGGACATTCCATCCCCAAACAACAGAATACACTTTCTTCTCAAGTGCTCATGGAACATTCTCGGAGATAAATCATATCATGGGTCACAAATCAAGTCTTGGTAAATTTAAGAAAACTGAAATCATATCAAGTATCTTTTCCAACCACAAGGCTATGATACTAGATGTCAATTACAGGAAAAAAATTTGTAAAAAATACAAACACACAGAAGCTAAACAATATACTATTTAATACCTAAGAGATAACTAAAGAAATCAAAGAGGAAATCAAAAAATACCTGGAAACAAATGACAATGAAAACACAATGACCCAAAACCTATGGGATGCACCAAAAGCAGTTCTAAGAGGGAAGTTTATAGCAATACAATCCTACCTTAAGAAACAAGAAACATCTCAAATAAACAACCTTACACCTAAAGCAATTAGAGAAAGAAGAACAAAAAAACCTCAAAGTTAGCAGAAGGAAAGAAATCATAAAGATCAGGTCAAAAACAAATGAAAAACAAATGAAGGAAACGATAGCAAAGATCAATAAAACTAAAAGCTGGTTCTTTGAGAAGATAAACAAAATTGATAAACCATTCACCAGACTCATCAAGAAAGAAAGTGAAAAGACTGAAATCAATAGAATCAGAAATGAAAACGGAGAAGTAACAACTTACACTGCAGAAATACAAAGGATCATGAGAGATTACTACAGGCAACTCTATGCCAATAAAATGGACAACCTGGAAGAAATGGACAAATTCTTAGAAAAGCACAACCTTCCGAGACTGAACCAGGAAGAAATAGAAAATATGAACACACCAATCACAAGCACTGAAATTGAGACTGTGATGAAAAATCTTCCAACAAAGAAAAGCCCAGGACCCAATGGCTTCACAGGTGAATTCTATCAAACATTTAGAGAAGAGCTAACACTTACCCTTCTCACACTCTTCCAAAATATAGCAGAGGGAAGAACACTCCCAAACTCTTTCTACGAGATCACCATCACCCTGATATTAAAAGCAGACAAAGATGTCACAAAGAAAGAAAACTACAGGCCAATATCACTGACAAAAATAGATGCAAAAATACTAGCAAACAGAATCCAACAGCACATTAAAAGGATCATACACCATGATCAAGTGGGGTTTACCCCAGGGATGCAAGCATTCTTCAATATATGCAAATCAATCTATGTGATACACCATATTAACAAATTGAAGGATAAAAACCACACAATTATCTCAATAGATGCAGAAAAAGCTTTCGACAAAATCCAACACCCATTTATGATAAAAACCCTGCAGAAAGTAGGCAGAAAGGGAACTTACCTCAACAAAATGAAGGCCATATATGACAAACCCACAGCCAACGTCGTTCTCAATGGTGAAAAACTGAAACCATTTCCACTAAGATCAGGAACAAGACAAGTTGCCCACTATCACCACTATTATTCAACATAGTTTTTGAAGTTTTAGCCACAGCAATCATAGAAGAGAAAGAAATAAAAGGAATCCAAATTGGAAAAGAAGAAGTAAAGCTGTCACTGTTTGCAGGTGATATGATATTATACACAGAGAATCCTAAAGATGCTACCAGAAAACTACTAAAGCTAATCAATGAATTTGGTAAAGTAGCAGGATACAGAACTAATGCACAGAAATGTCTTGCATTCCTATACACTATTTGAAAGAGAAATTAAGGAAACATTTCCATTTACCACTGCAAAATAAAGAATAAAATACCTAGGAATAAACCTACCTAAGGAGACAAAAGACTTGTATGCAGAAAACTATAAGACACTGATGAAAGAAATTAAAGATGATACAAACAGATCCACGTTCTTGGATTGAAAGAATCAATATTGTGCAAATGACTCTACTACCCAAAGCAATCTACAGATTCAATGCAATCCCTATGAAACTACCAATGGCATTTTTCACAGAACTAGAACAAAAAATTTCACAATTTGTATGGAAACACAAAAGACCCTGAATAAACAAAGCAATCTTGAGAAAGAAAAACGGAGCTGGAGGAATCAGGCTCCCAGACATCAGACTAGACTACAAAGCTACAAGTAATCAAGACAATATGGTACTGGCACAAAAACAGAAATATAGATCAATGGAATAGGATAGAAAGCCTAAAGGTAAACCCACGCACATATGGTCACCTTATTTTTCATAAAAAGGCAAGAATATACAATGGAGAAAAGACAGCCTCTTAAATAAGTGGTGCTGGGAAAACTGGACAGCTACATGTAAAAGAATGAAATTAGAACACTCCCTAACACCATTCACAAAAATAAACTCAAAATGGGTTAAAGACCTAAATGTAAGGACAGACACTATCAAACTCTTAGAGAAAAACATAGGCAGAACACTCTATGACATAAATCACAGCAAGATCCTTTTTGACCCATCTCCTAGAGAAATGGAAATAAAAACAAAAGTAATGGGACCTAATGAAACTTCAAAGCTTTTGCACAGCAATGGAAAGCATAAACAGGACGAAAAGACAACCCTCAGAATGGGAGAAAATATTTGCAAATGAAGTAACTGACAAAGGATTAATCTCCAAAATTTACAAGCAGCTCATGCAGCTCAATATCTAAAAAACAAACAACCCAATCCAAAAATGGGCAGAAATCCTAAATAGACATTTCTCCAAAGAAGATATACAGCATGCCAACAAACACATGAAAGAATGCTCAACATCCCTAATCATTAGAAAAATGCAAATCAAATCTACAATGAGGTATCACCTCACACTGGTCAGAATGGACATCATCAAAAAATCTATAAACAGTAAATGCTGGAGAGGGTGTGGAGAAAAGGGAACACTCTTGCACTGTTGGTGGGAATGTAAATTGATACAGCCACTATGGAGAACAGTATGGAGGTTCCTTAAAATACTAAAAATAGAACTACCATATGACCCAGCAATTCCACTACTGGGCATATACCCTGAGAATACCATAATTCAAAAGAGTCATGTACCAAAATGTTCATTCTAGCACTATTTACAATAGCTAGGTCACAGAAGCAACCTAAGTGTCCATCAACAGATGAATGGATAAAGAAGATGTGGCACATACATACAATGGAATATTACTCAGCCATATAAAGAAATGAAATTGAGCTATTTGTAGTGAGGTGGATGTACCTAGGGTCTGTCATACAGAGTGAAGTAAGTCAGAAAGAGAAAAACAAATACCGTATGCTAGAACATATATATATGGAATCTAAAAAAAAAAAAAAAAAAAGGTTACCAAGAACCTAGGGCAGGACAGGAATAAAGACCCAGACATAGAGAATGGACTTGAGGACATGGGGAGGGGGGAAGGGTAAGCTGGAAAGAAGTGAGAGAGTGGCATGGACATATATATACTACCAAATGTAAAATAGATAGCTAGTGGGAAGCAGCCGCATCACACAGGGAGATCAGCTCAGTGCTTTGTGACCACCTAGAGAAGTGGGATAGGGAGACGCAAGAGGGAGGCGAAACGGGAATATATATATAGCTGATTCACTTTGTTATAAAGCAGTAACTAACACACCACTGTAAAGCAATTATACTCCAATAAAGATGTTAAAAAAAATAGACAATTCAATTGCCAAAATAAAAACCAATCTAGAAGCAATGAATAGCCAACTAAGTGACACAGAAGAATGAGTAAGTCATCTGGAAGATAGAATAATGGAAATCACCCTATCAGAACAGCAGACAGTAAAAGAAATAAAAAAAAATTTAACGCAACGCAGGTGACCTACGGGATAATAGAAAACATGCCAACCTCTACATAACAAGGATTCCAGAAGTAGAAAAGAGAGAGAGGAGATCAAAAATGTATTTGAAGAAATTATGGCTGAAAACTTCCCAAACGTAAAGAAGGCAACAGTTATACAGGTATAGGAAGCACAGAGGATCCCAAACAAGATGAACCCATACAGACTCACACCAAGACACATCATAATTAAAATGGCAAAAGTGAAAGATAAAGAGAGCATTCTAAAAACAGCAAGAGAAAAACAGAGTCAGTTACAGGGGAACCTGCATAGGCTATCAACTGATTTCTCTGCAGAAACTTTGTAGGCCAGAAGGGAGTGGCATGATATATTCAAATTCCTGAAAGGGAAAAACCAGCAACTTAGGATACTCTCTACTCAGCAAGATTATCATTTACAATAGAAGGAGAGATAAAGAATTTCTCAGAAAAGCAAAAACTAAAAGAGTTCTGCAGTACTAAACCTACCCTTAAAGAAATATTGAAGGGTCTTCCCTAAAAAGAAAAGAAACAAAAATCTATAGGAAAGGGAAAATCACAATAACAAAGACAGATATAAAAAAAGGATGAAACTTTTGTCTTTTCTGGATACATGCTCAAGAGTGGAATTGCTGGATCACAAGGTAACTCTATTTTTTTGTTTTCTGATGAACCTCCATACTGTTTTCCACAGTGGCTGCACCAATGTGCATTCTAACCAACAGTGTAGGAGACTTCCCTTTTCTCCACATCCTCTCCAGAATTTATTATGTCTAGGCTTTTTGTTGATGGACATTCTGGCTGGAGTATGGTGATACCATGCTGCTGTAGTTTTGTGTTGCATTTCTCTAATAAGTAGCAATGTGGAGCATCTTTTAATGTACCTGCTGGCCATCTGTGTGGCTTCCTTGGAGAAATGTCTATTTAAATCTTCTGCCCATTTTTTGATTGTGTTGTTTGTTTTTTTGATACTGAGTTGTATGTGTTGTTTGTATATTTGGAAATGAAGCCCTTGTCAGTTGCATCATTTGTGAACATTGTCTTCCAGTCTGTAGGTGGCCTTTTCATTTCGTTTATGCTCTCCTTTGCTGTTCAAATGTTTATAAATTTCATTATGTCAAAACTCTAATTTAAAAAGATACATGCACCCCAGTATTCATAGCAGCACTATTTACAATAGCCAAGAAATGGAAGAATCCTAAGTGTCCATCAACAGAGGAATGGATAAAGAAGATGTGGTGTGTGTCTGTGTGTGTTTATAAAATGGAATTGTACTCAGCCATAAAAAGAATGAAATAATGCCATTTGCAACAACAAGGATGGACCTAGAGATTATCATACTAAGTGAAGTATGTCAGAAAAAAACAAATATCATAAGATATCGCTTATATGTGGAATCTAAAAAACAGTAAAAATGAACTTATTTACAAAACTGAAACAGACTCACAGACATAGAAAATAAACTTACAGTTATCAAAGAGGAAGGGGGGAGGGATAAATTAGGAATATGGGATTAACAGATACACACTACCATATATAAAATAAACAACAAGGATTTACTGTATAGCACAGGGAACTACATTCAGTATCCTGTAATAAACTCTAATGGAAAAGAATTTTAAAAAGAATATTAATACTTAAATAAGCCAATACATAGATTAAAAAACAATAAAAAAATTATGAAAGCAATTATAACTACAATAAACAGTAAAAGGATAAACATAAAGATGTAAAATAGGACATCAAAATGTTGGAGAGGGGAATATAAAAATGTAGATCTTTTAGAATGTGTTTGAACTTGGATGACTATCCGTTTAAAGTAAGTAGATATAGTTATGTGTCAATGTACTTGAACTCCATGGTAACCACAAACAAAAAACATGCAATGGATTCACAAAAACCAAAAAAAGGAACTCAAGCGTAGCACAAAATAAAATCATCAAACCACAAAAAGAAAAACAAAAAGAAGAAATGAGCAAAGAACTACAAAAATAACTAGAAAATAAGGATTAAAAATAGCAGTAAGTATATACCTATCAATAATTGCTTTAAATGTCAGTGAACTAAATGTTCCAATTAAAAGACTCAGAGTGGCAGACTGGATTTAAAAAAAGAAAACAAAACAAGAACCTACAATATGCTGCCTACAAGAGACTCATTTCAGGATGAAAGACACACACTGACTGAAAGTGAAGGAATAGAAAAATATGTATCATGCAAATGGAGACGACAAGATAATGGGAGTGGCAATACTCATATCAGACAAAATAGACTTTAAAACAAAGGTTATAAAGAAAGACAAGAAGGGCATTATATAATGACAAAGGGATCAAAGCAAGAAGAGAACATTATACTCGGTAACATATGCACCCAATATAGAAGCACCTAAATATATAAAACGAATACTAACAGACATAATGGGAGAAATTGACAATAATACGGTAACAGTAGGCAACTTTAACACCCAAATGACATCAATGGACAGATCATCCAGAAAGAAAATCAACAAGGCAACAGAGGTCCTAAATGACACAACAGACCAGTGGGACTTACTTGATATCCACAGAACACTTCATTGGAAAACCCCACAATACCCATTCTTTTCAAGCACACATGTAATGTTCTTTAGGCTGGACCACATACTGGGTCACAAAACAAGCTTCAACCAATTTCAAGCATCTTTCTCACCACAGTATGAAACTAAAAATACAGGAAAAGAATGAACACATGGAGACCAAACAATATGCTACTAAAAAAGAAAAAAAAACAATGGGTCAACCATGAAATCAAAAAAGAAGTCAGAAAATTCAGACAAATGAGAATGAAAACACAATCTTACAAAGTCGATGGGATGCAGGAAAACCAGTTCTAAGAGGGAAGCACACAGCAATAAAGCCCTTGCTCAAGAAACAAGAAAATTCTCAAGTAAACAACGTAACCTACCACTAAAAAGAATTAGAAAAATAAGAATAAACAAAACCCGAAGTTAGAAGAAGAAAGGAAATAATCAAAATCAGAGAGAAAATAAGTAAAGTAGTAAATCAAAAGATAATAGAAATGATCAATAGAACCAAGAGCTGGTTCTTTGAAAAGATAAACAAAATCAACACACTCTATCCAGACTCACTAAGAAGAAAACAGAGAGGAACCAAATAAACAAAATAAGAAATGAAAGAGGAGAAATAGCAACCAGTACTACATAAATACAAAAAACCATAAAAGAATACCATGAACAGTTACATGCCAACAAACTAGACAACCTGGAAGAAATGAACAAGTTACTACAAACCTATAGCTTGCCAAAACTGAGTCAAGAAGAAACAGATAATTTGAACAAACAGATCACTAGAAGTGAAATAGAATCTCATAAAAAAAAACTCCCTACAAACAAAGGTCCAGGACTGAATGTCTTCAATGGGAATTTCTACCAAATACACAAAGAAGAATTTATACCTATCCTTCTCAAACTATTCCAAAAAATTGTAGAGTAGGGAACAGTCTCAAATTCATTCTATGATGCCACCATGACTCTGATACCAAAACCAGACAAAGACACTACAAAAAAAGAAAATCATAGGCCAATTATCTTTGATGAATAAAGATGCAAAAATCCTCAAAAAAATATTAGCAAACTGAATACAATGGTACATAAAAAGGATCAAACACCATGATCAAATTGGATACATTCCAGGGTTGCAAGGATGGTTCAACATACATGATCAATCAATCAATGTGATAGACCACATTAACAAAAGGGAAGACAAAAACCACATGACCGTCACAATAGATGCAGAGAAAGCACTTGACAAAATTCAACATCGATTTAATATAAAAACTCTCAATAAAGTGAGTATAGAGGGAACATATCTCAACCTAATAAGGGCAATTTACAACAAAACCATAGCCAACATAACATTCAATGGTGAAAAGCTGCAAACCTTCCCACTAAATTCAGGAACAAGATGAGGATGCCCACCCTCACCACTTCTATTCAACATATTATTGGAAGTCCTAGCCACAGCAATCAGAAAAAAATAAATAAAAGGTATCCAAATTGGAAGGGAAGATGTAAAACTGTCACATAGAAACCTTAAAGTCTCCATACAAAAACTATCAGAATAAATGAATTCAGTGAAGTTGCAGATTTAAGATTTTTTAAATTTATTTATTTAATTTATTTATTTTTGGCTGCATTGGGTCTTCATTGCTGCGTGCGGGCTTTCTCTAGTTGTGACAAGTGGGGGCTACTCTTTTTTTTTTTTTTTTTTTTTTTTTTTTTTTTTTTGCATTACGTGGGCTTCTCACTGCTGTGGCCTCTCCCGTTGCGGAGCACAGGCTCCGGACGCGCAGGCCCAGCAGCCATGGCTCACGGGCCCAGCCGCTCCGCGGCACGTGGGATCTTCCCAGACCGGGGCACGAACCCGTGTCCCCTGCATCGGCAGGCGGACTCTCAACCACTGCGCCACCAGGGAAGCCCGGGGGGCTACTCTTTGTTGTGGTGCGTGGGCTTCTCATTGCGGTGGGTTCTCTCATTGTGGAGCATGGGCTCTAGGCGTGCAGGCTTCAGTAGCCGTGGCTCGCAGGCTCTACAGCACAGGCCCAGTAGAGTGTGGGCTTAGTTTCTCCACGGCATGTGGGATCTTCCTGGACCAGGGCTCGAACCCGTGTGCCCTGCATTGGCAGGAGGATTCTTAACCACTGAGCCACCAAGTAAGCCCCAGGATATAAGGTTAACATACAGAAATCTGTTGCATTTCATTACACTAACGAAATATCAGAAATAGAAAATAAAAACAGTATTTCATTTAAATTCATGTCAGAAAATAAAATACTTAGGAATAAACTTAACCAAGGAGACAAAAAGACCTATATGCTGAAAACTATAAAACATTTATAAAGAAAACGGAAGATGATTCAAAGAAATGGAAAGATATCCCATGCTCTTGGATTG
Organism: Hyperoodon ampullatus; assembly: GCF_949752795.1. Classification (NCBI taxonomy): domain Eukaryota; kingdom Metazoa; phylum Chordata; class Mammalia; order Artiodactyla; family Ziphiidae; genus Hyperoodon; species Hyperoodon ampullatus. The sequence goes on along the minus strand of NC_136917.1, from coordinate 72,887,164 downwards.
GAAGAATTAATTTTAAAATGGCCACACTACCCAAAGCAATCTATGGATTTAATGCAATACCTATCAAAATACTCATGACATTTTTCTCAGAACTAGAACAAATAATCCTAAAATTTCTATAGAACATCAAAAAGGCCCAGAATTGCTGAAGCAATTGTAAAGAAAAGGACAAAGCTGGAGGCATAAAGCTAGACTTCAGACTGTACTAAAAAGCTACAGTAAACATCATTGTATTGCTACAAAAAAAGACGTATAGATCAATGGAACAGAACAGAGAGCTGAGAAATAAACCCACACACCTACCATCAATTAATCTACATCAAAGGAGGCAAGAATATACAATGGAGAAAAGAGAGCCTCTTCAGCAAGTAGTGTTGGAAAATGTTGATAGCTACACGTAAATCAATGAAATCAGAACACTCCCTCACACTACATACAAAAATAAACTCACAATGGTTTAAAGACCTAAACAGAAGACATGACATCATAAAACTCCTAGAAAATAACATAGGCCAAACATTCTCTGACATAAATTGTAGCAATATTTTCTTGGATTGTCTCCCAGGGCAAAAGAAATACAAGAAAAAATAAACAAATGGGACTTAATCAAACTTAAAAGCTTTTACACAGCAAAGGAAACCATCAACTAAATATAAAGACAACCTACAGAATGGGAGAAAATATTTGCAAAAGATGCAACTGACAAGGGGTTAATATCCGAAGTATAAAAACAACTCAGAAAACTCAATAGTGAAAAAATAAACAATCCAATAAAAAAATTGGCAGACCTAGATAGACATTTTTTCAAAGAAGACATAGGAAAAGTGACCAGGAACATGAAAAGATGCTCAACATTGTTGATTATTAGAGAAATGCAAATCAAAAGCACAATGAGTTGTCACCTGACACTGGTCAGAATGGCTATCATTTATTATTACAAATAATAAATTCTGGAGAGGGTGTGGAGAAAAGGGAACCCTCTTACACTGTTGGCTGCAATGTAAATTGGGGCAGCCACTATGGAAAACAGTATGCAGGTTCTCTAAAAAACTAAAAATAGAGGTTCCAGCAGTCCCACTCCTGGGTATATATCCAGATAAAACAGAAACTCTAATTTGAAAAGATACATGTACCCCAAGGTTAACAGCAGCACTATTTACAATAGCCAAGACAGGAAAACAACCCAAGTGTCCATCAACAGACAACTGGCTTAAGAAGAAGTGGTATATATATACAACAAAATATTACTCAGCCATAAAAAAGAATGAAATATTGCCATTCGCAGCAACATGAATGGCCCTAGAGAATATTATGCTTAGTGAAGTAAGTCAGAGATTGACAAATACTATACGATATCACTTATATGTGGAATCTAAAAAATAATCTTAATGAATCTATATACAAAATGGAAACAGACTCACCAACACAGAAAATAAACTTATGTTTACCAAAGGGGAGAGGGAGGGATACACATACAGGAGTATGGAATTCACAGACACAAACTACTATACATAAAACAGATAAGCAACAAGTATTTGCTGTAGAGCACATGGAATTATATTCAATATCTTATAATAACCTATCACAGAATATAATCTGAAAAAATTAACTGAATCAGTGCTATACAGTTGAAACTAACACAATATTGTAAATCAACTATAATTCTTTTAATTTATTTATTTTTGGCTGCCTTGGGTCTTCATTGCTGTGTGCAGGCTTTCTCTCTAGTTGCAGCGAGCGGGAGCTACTCTTCATTGCAGAGCTCAGGCTTCTCATTGCGGTAGCTTCTCTTTGTTGCAGAGCATGGGCTCTAGGCGCATGGGCTTCAGTAGTTGTGGCACACGGGCTCAGTAGTTGTGGCTCACGGGCTCTAGAGCGCAGGCTTAGTAGTTGTGGCACATGGGCTTAATTGCTCCACGACACGTGGGATCTTCCCGGACCAGGGCTCAAACCCATGTCCCCTGCATTGGCAGGCGGATTCTTAACCACTGCGCCACCAGGTAAGTCCCTCAACTATAATTCAGTAACAAAATATTTTATGATTCTATGTCTTTCCTAGTGCAACACCAGGACTTCCAGGGCTTGTGTGGTTTAGGAAAATGATGTAGGGCTATTATTATTTCCTCTATTACTGAGTTTTGGGCTGTAAGTAAAAAAACCTGCAACTTAAACTGACTATGTAACAAGCAGAAGTCTAGAGGTAGAGCAGACTTTAGGTTATCAGTTCATCAAGAGCATCATCAAGGCACTTTCCATCTCTCCATCCTCCTTGGACATGTTGGCTTCATCATAAGGCTGATTACCCTCATGAGCATGAGGTATCTGCCACCAGCAATGGAATGTAATCCCTTATTCACATTCAACAGAAATAGCCACTCTTTTGTATCCTGTTGACCCCAAGTAGTTCAGGCCTGTCCATCCATGAAGTAATTATTGGCAATGAGCCTGGACATCAACGATTATCTTAGATGAACTCTCGAAAGTGCAATGTTGTTGGAGAGCCAACAACAATGACCACTGAATGCTCCACTTTACACATGAGGGAAATGAAGAGCTATGAAGTTGAGCGTTTTGTCTATGATCACATAGTTATATGAGGTAGATGTAGGTCTACCTATCAACAAAGTGCATGTTCTTAACCTTGGTTCTATAGCACTCGGGAACATTCTGGAGGTGGGAGATGGGTTCTCAGAACCCAAATTTAGATGCTTATTACAAGACAAATAAGAGGGATCTACCAAAAATTACCTTGTTTTTTCAAATATGAGAAACTAAATGGGTAAAATTACTTATGTAAGGGGACATTGTAATACTGTATTTGTGGGACTTGGGACCCTTTTGAGGTTTTTGGTTGTTTTGTTGTTGTTGTTTTACATAATGCAATGCAAAGTAAGGGAGGCACAGAAGAGTGAAAATTATGACTCAAGGAAAGTACAATAGTTGATCACCCAGCTTCATTTGAAGCAAAGAAGAGTGCTTGTTAAATACTCACCTGTTTCTTTTCTGTGACTGTTGTAACTACTACTTAATTCACTCTTTCATGTGAATTGCATTCCAAGTTTCAAAAATAAATGAATAAGATATTTATTTCAGCAAAATGTTTTCCTTCCCTATTTCCCAAAAGTTCAAAGTGGCCAAATAAAATTCATCATTCAACTACAAATCATTTTTAACAGGTTATATAAATGACTGATTCTATTAAGTACTGAATCAATAAAGTAGAAACTCCTTTAGTGCCCTGGGAATTGTATGATGTATCTTTCCTTTTCATCAATCACTCTGAATAGCTCTGTGTTAATAAGTACTCCATATTTCTCATCATAGATTATTTTTCAGTAAGTAGGAAGACTGGAGGAACCTCCCAGATCCCTGATTTGATTCACTGTCTATGTGAACTTAGGATTAAAGACTCTAAGGAATCCTTCCCGCAAATGATGAGAATGGTACCCATTAGGAGAAATATAATTATGCTGAATAAATGAAAATCGAAGTCTTGCATTTTTTCCTTATCTTCTTTCATTCCTTCTTTATCTTATTTATAAAACACTATGTTCTTAATGATTTTCAATTTTTCCTAATTTTCATCTTTAAAAGCACAAGAGAATTGTATACTATTTTCCTTCTCTTTCCCTGTTTTATTCATCCGTTCATCTTCCCTATATGTTGTGGGCAGATTATCAAATTTCAAGGATATTTACTCTATAGATACATGTCATAAAAACAAAATAATTCTAAATAACTTCTAATGAAATCATTCTGTGATGTTTTAAAACAATTCTTATATTTGACAAAGTATATTTATTTGACCTACCAAATAAAATGATAGAATTTTAATGTTGGGATGGTTTCCTTTTGTGGGTGTGCATGATCTATACAATTAAAACTCATGATGAAATTAATATCTTCCAGGGATCTTAACTTGGCTTGTTCATCAGTGACAGTAAAGTCAGAGGTTGATGAAAAGGAGGGGAACGATAAAAAATCCAACTAAGCACACAGGTAAGCAATTTATTTCCTAATGAACATAAAGGAAAAAAAAGATCTAATTGAGTTTTAACAACTAACATTTAGAGATTTCAATCTCTTTTCTTATTTTGGCTATTCCTGTGATTCTGAATGATATCTCACTGTGGTTTTAATTACATTTCCCTGATGACTGATGATGCTGGGCACCTTTTTCATGAGCATTGTGACCATTCACATATTCTTTTGTGGTGTTACAAAGTGTTTTTTGGCTTTATTGGGGAGGGGGATTCTTAGTCTTTTTATTATTGATGAGTAGGAGTCTATTAGATATTCTGGATATTATTTAATATTCTGAGACTTTTGCTGAAATTAGTTTTTTGCCCAATATTTGGCTTGTCTATTCATTTTTAATGGTGTCTTTTGATGAGGAGATATTCTTAATTTTGATGAGGTCCAATTTATTAACTCCATATTTATGATTAATACATTTTGTATTCTGACTAAAATAGCTTTGCTTAGGTAATGAAGATACTCTCTTACTGTTTTCTTCACGGAACTTCATGGTTCTTAGTTTCACATTCACACCTATGTCCATTTAAATTAATGATTATGTATGGAATGAGAAATGGACTCCAATTTATTTCTAATTGGCCCAGCAAGATCTGTTAAAAAGACTTTACTATCCCTCTTGGATTGACTTAGTACCTTGATCAAAACTCAATTTCCATGTGTGTGTCTATTTCTGGAATTCCAGGTTTCTTCCACTGATCTATTGGCTAACATTGTACCAAAGTACATGATTTTAATTATCATAGCTTTATATGTCTTGATATCAGGTAGTATAAGTTGGTTTTTTTTTTTGCTGTGTTGGGTCTTCGTTTCTGTGCGAGGGCTTTCTCTAGTTGTGGCAAGCGGGGGCCACTCTTCATCGCGGTGCACGGGCCTCTCACTATCACAGCCTCTCTTGTTGTGGGGCACAGGCTCCAGACGTGCAGGCTCAGTAGTTGTGGCTCACGGGCCTAGTTGCTCCGCGGCATGTGGGATCTTCCCAAACCAGGGCTCGAACCCGTGTCCCCTGCATTGGCAGGCAGATTGTCAATCACTGCGCCACCAGGGAAACCCCAGTATAAGTTTTTAGAATTATATTTTTAGTGTTCTTTTGGCTATTCTGTTTTAGATTCTTTGAATTCCACATGAATTTTAGAATCAGCTTACTTCTTCCCAATAGTCGGCTGGAATTTTGAAAGATATGCTTTGAATTAGTATCAATTTATGGAAAATGAAAAATATCAGGTCTACTCATCCAAAAACTTTTATTTCTTTTTTTATACAGCACGTTCTTATTAGTCATCAATTTTATACACATTGGTGTATACATGTCAGTTCCAATCTCTCAATTCAGCACACCACCATCCCCACACCCCCACGGCTGTCCCCCTTGGTGTCCATGTTTGTTCTCTACATCTGTGTCTCAACTTCTGCCCTGAAAACTAGTTCACCTGTACCATTTTTCTAGGTTCCACATATATGCATTAATATACGATATTTGTTTTTATCTTTCTGACTTACTTCACTCTGTATGACAGTCTCTGGATCCATCCACATCTCAAAAAATGACTCAATTTTGTTCCTTTTATGGCTGAGTAATATTCCATTGTATATATGTACCACATCTTCTTTATTCATTCGTCTGTCAATGGGCATTTAGGTTGCTTCCATGACCTGGCTATTGCAAATAGTGCTGCAATGAACACTGGGGTGCATGTGTCTTTCTGAATTAAGGTTTTCTCTGGGTATATGCCCAGTAGTGGGATTGCTGGATCATATGGTAATTCTATCTCTACTTTTTTTTTTTTTTTTTTTTGGTGATACGCAGGCCTCTCACTGCTGGGGTCTCTCCCGCTGTGGAGCACAGGCTCCGGACGTGCAGGCTCAGCGGCCATGGCTCACGGGCCCAGCTGCTCCGCGGCACGCAGGATCCTCCCGGACCAGGGCACGAACCCATGTCCCCTGCATCGGCAGGCGGACTCTCAACCACTGCGCCACCAGGGAAGCCCGTTTGTATCATCTTTAATTTCTTTCATCAGTGTCTTATAGTCTTCTGCATACAGGTCTTTTGTCTCCTTAGGTCGGTTTATTCCTAGGCATTTTATTCTTTTTGTTGCAGTGGTAAATGGGAGTGTTTCCTTAATTTCTCTTTCAGATTTTTCATCATTAGTGTATAGGAATGCAAGACATTTCTGTCCATTAATTTTGTATCTGGCAACTTTACCAAATTCATTGATTAGCTCTAGCAGTTTTCTGGTGGCATTTTTAGGATTCTCAATGTATAGTATCATGTCATCTGCAAACAGTGACAGTTTTACTTCTTCTTTTCCAATTTGTATTCCTTTTATTTCTTTTCTTCTCTGATTGTCATGGCTAGGACTTCCAAAACTATGTTGAATAATGGTGGTGAGAGTGGACATCCTTGTCTTGTTCCTGATCTTAGAGGAAATGCTTTCAGTTTTTCACCATGGAGAATGATGTTGGCTGTGGGTTTGTCGTACATGGCCTTTATTATGTTGATGTAGGTTCCCTCTGTGCACACTTTCTGGAGAGTTTTTATCATAAATTCGTGTTGAATTTTGTCAAAAGCTTTTTCTGCATCTATTGAGATGATCATATGGTTTTTCTTCTTCAATTTGTTAATATGGCGTATCACACTGATTGATTTGTGTACACTGAAGAATCCTTGCATCCCTGGGACAAATCCCACTTGATCTTGGTGCATGATCCTTTTAATGTGTTGTTGGATTCTGTTTGCCAGTATTTTGTTGAGGATTTTTGCATCTATATTCATCAGTGATATTGGTCTGTAATTTTCTTTCTTTGTAGTGTCTTTGTCTGGTTTTGGTATCAGGGTGATGGTGGCCTCATAGAATGAGTTTCAGAGTGTTCCTTCCTCTGCAATTTTTTGGAAGAGTTTTGAGAAGGATAGGAGTTAGCTCTTCTCTAAATGTTTGATAGAATTCACCTGTGAAGCCATCTGGTCCTGGACTTTCGTTTGTTGGAACATTTTAAATCACAGTTTCAATTTCATTACTTGTGATCTGTCTGTTCATCTGTTCACATTTTCTGTTTCTTCCTGGTTCAGTCCTGGAAGGTTATACCTTGCTAAGAATTTGTCCATTTCTTCCAGGTTGTCCATTTTATTGGCATAGAGTTGCTTGTAGTAGTCTCTTAGGTTGCTTTGTATTTCTGTGGTGTCAGTTGTAACTTCTTTTTCATTTCTAATTTTATTGATTTGAGTCCTCTCCCTCTTTTTCTTGATGAGTCTGGCTAATGGTTTATCAATTTTGTTTATCTTCTCAAAGAACCAGCTTTTACTTTTATTGATCTTTGCTACTGTTTTCTTTGTTTCTATTTCATTTATTTCTGCTCTGATCTTTATGATTTCTTTCCTTCTTCTAACTTTGGGTTTTGTTTGCTCTTCTTTCTCTAGTTCCTTTAGGTATAAGGTTAGATTGTTTATTTGAGATTTTTCTTGTTTCTTGAGGTGGGCTTGTATAGCTATAAACTTCCCTCTTAGAACTGCTCTTGCTGCATCCCATAGGTTTTGGATCGTCGTGTTTTCACTGTCATTTGTTTCTAGGTCTTTGTGAATGTTGTGCATAATTTCTACTATATCTTTTATTATCTTTTATCATACAGATCTTAAAGCCACTATCTGACGATTCAAACATTTGGTTCATGTCTGGATCTGCTTCTACTGGCTATTTCCTCTCTTGACCATGGATGACATTTTCTTGCCTTGTGTGTCTTGTAATCTTTAAGTATATGCCAGACATTCTATAAGAGAACAATAGAACCTAAAGCAAATAATGTTTACCTCCAGAAAGGTGCAGGTTCTTGTTTCTGTCAGTCTACTAGAGGTGAAATGAGTGGGTTAGGTGGGTCTGAACTTTGTTGCTGATTTAGTTTGACTCAGCTCACCACTGGCTTAAAATATGTTGAGGGTGGAATTACAGCCTTCTTATTAGCAAGGACTGGACCTGAGCACTGATGATATTCCAGATATATGTCTGCGCTTCACAGTCAAGCCAGCAGCTTTCAGAATTGCTGGGGTATCACCATATTTTACTGCCCAGTTACAAGATTTTGACTTTACCCTCTAGAGTCTCTTTGGTCTCCAGTCTTACCGCCAACTGCTTTCCTCAGGAGATATTTTGCAACCTTCCCCCTTTTTCTCTATTCTTTTGAAAGCAGAGTGCCATATACTCAAGAAGGGCCTCAGTGCCTTAGAGTGGTTACCTTAGCTCTTTTACCCACTCTCATTCTTTGATAATTAAAGCCTGGAGTTCCTGGGCAGAGAGAATGTTCTTTGAGCTCTTCTGCCAAGCCCATAATCTTTTGTATGTCAAAGTCTAGATTGCCTCAAGCAGTTTATCTTAGCTATTTTACTAAATTTTATTCTAACAGGAGCATCTCAGAATCCTTATTACTTCAGAAGAAATCTGTTCTTTAAAATTATGCAATCCACACAAAGACAATTTGATAGTACATAGTCTAGTTGATACTAGTTTTATTAGGTGGAATATAATGTTAAGAGATCATTATTTTAAATACTCTAACTTTATTGCCTAGATAGCTTCTTGGTCTAATGGAACTCAGTCACAGGGTGACTCCTGATTCTATTCTTTGCTTCTTCATTGCTTACTAATGAAGCTTGGGAGCATCATGTGACTTCATTGCTTCTATTCTCTCTCTGTTCATTATCCACTCCAGAGAGAAATGTGAATTAATAAGGTTCTAAAATACTTTGAAAACTTTTAAACAGGTACTATGTAAATCTAAGCAGTCATTACCATAGACACTTTTTATTTTAAAAATTATTTTTATAATTAAAAAAATAGTAGTATTTTCAATTGTATAGTATACATCATTATATATATATATATACATATATATATATATATAGAGAGAGAGAGAGAGAGAGAGAGAGGGAGTAAAGTATTAGAACCCCCACAACTCAACAGCAAAAAACAATCCAATTAAAAAATGGGCAAAAGATCTGAATAGACATTTTTCCAAACAAGACCCACACATGGTCAAAAGGTACATGAAAAGATTCTCAACATTACTAACCATCAGGGAAATGCAAATAAAAACCACAGTGAGGTATCACTCATACCTGTTTGAATGGCTATTCAAAAAGACAAGTTATAACAAGTATTGGCAAAGATGTAGAGAAAACGGAACCCTTGTGCACTGTTGGTGGGAATGCAGACTGGTGTAGCCACTATGGAAAACAGCATGGAGGTTCCTCAAAAAATTAAAAATACAACTACCATATGATCCGGCAGTTCCACTTCAGGGTATTTACCCGAAATAAACAAAAACTCTAACTCAAAGAGATATATGCACCCCCATGTTCACTGCAGTATTATTTACAAGAGCCAAGATATTGAAACAACCTAAGTGTCCATTGATTGACTGACAAAAATGTGGTGTATATGTGTGTGTGTATATCTATATATATAGATATAAAATGGAATATTATTCAGCCATAAGGGAGAATGAAACCTTGCCATTTGTGCAACATGGATGGACCTCAAGGGCATTACAGTAAGTGGAAATAAGTCAGAGAAAGACAAATACCATATTATCTCACTTATATGTGGAATCTAAAAAGGAAAAATAAAGAGAACAGACTGGTGGTTGCTAGAGGTGGGGGGTGGGGAGTGGGCAAAATGAGTGAAGGGGGTCAAAAGGTACAAACTTCCAGTTATAAAATAAATAAGTCATGGGGATGTAGTGTACAGCATGGTGACAATAGTTAATGATACTGTATCGCATATTTGAAAAGTTGCTAAGAGAGTAGATCTGAAAAGTTCTCATCACAAGAAATTTTTCTTAGTATGTATGGTAATTGATGTTAACTGGGCTTAGTGTGGTAATCATTTCTCAATGTATACACAAACATTAAATCATTATGTTGTACACCTGAAATAATGTTATATGTTCATTATACCTCAATAAAAAAATGGAAAAAGAAGTATTCATCACCATGTAGATGAGGAATAGCTAGTGATTCATAGATCTAGCTTCTCAATTTTGAAAAAAAAATTAATAAAATGAAAAACTGGCTCACTTTAATTTTAGAACGTAATGTTATCTACCCATGGGAGCCTGTATAAAGCTTTTAAAATCCTGGAAGGAAAATAGTTTATAGAACTCCTGGTGGATATAACAGTCCACTTGAATCAATGACAGTCCATGGGATTACATTTGCAATTGTGCCCCACGCTAACTCATGGAAAAGAATAAATCTCCCACATCATCATGGAAAATGGAGTGTGGTTGGTGGTCACAATGCATGATAATTTTGAGGACAAAATTATTAGAGTATTTATCTCCTAGCACAGCAAGACCATTGAGAAGCCTCCTTTCCCTAAGCCCTTGTGAGTGTTCCAAGGAGAAATTTTAAGCTCTAAATGGGCATGTCCAATATTGAAGCACCTAAAAAAGCGACTTTAGAAAGAGAACGTTTAAGGCTATGGTATAAGTTTAATTTCCAAGAATATTCATTTTTCCTTCCATCAAGGCCAATAGTCTGCAATGTGAACTTGAACACACTATGATATGTAAATACAATAGTGACTCAATTAAAAAAATTAATGCCTCTGTTATGTGGCAGTTCACCAGAGTGTCTGTCTTCACCCTTGGGGCATTTTACTGATTTTTGTCAATAAAGAGGCTTCTTTTGAATTCTGCTTGTAGTGGATTAAGGAGAAGTATATTTTTAAAAGCCACGCAAGCTCAAAGCTACATTTTACAGTTATAGGGAGCTTAATGTTTTGTTATTTCACGAAAAAATTATTCATATTCTCCAGTAAAAAATATACTAGATCGGAGGTCTCCAAACTATTATGGTACACTACTATTAGTAAAATGATGTTGAGCAAAATCCCCCAACACATGCATATTTATTTATTTATAAATAATATGCATGTACTATCATTATTAACTAGTATCTAAAGGCAGAATATATGCTTCGATTGTAGCCATCTCAACTAATGATATGCATAAATGTATATTTGAAACAGTCTTCTTAATAGTTTCACTTTTGTTAGCTAACTACTAGTTTACATTTTGTTTGCTCATTTTTGTGTGTGTGTGTGAATATTGGCTAATGTTGCCCTTACTTGAGAAGTGATAGCGACAGTTCTGCCAACGTTAAGTTGTTTGCTTGTGATTGCATTGAGTATAAACTTTAATCTGTGGTTTTTCTGCCAGAATCTTTTAAAGCCCCTTGTACTTTTTAATTAAGAATTGTCTTTCATTAAAGTGAGTAATATAATGCACAGATTTCCTGAACCAGGCACACATAAATTGCAATATGCCAAAATAGACTAGATATTTGTATAGCATATATGACATATGACACTGTGACATATGAACTGGCTAAGAGGGTCTTGTTCATTTTGCATGCTAAATATTAGAAAAAATTAGTTTATTTCATATTTTTAGATTGAAAAAGAGGTAAATTCTCATTTTTTTTCCTGTATTCCATCTTGCTCACCCACTGTTGTTGTCTGCCTCCCCCTTTGAAACTCACTGGCTTAAATGGCTCGTATTTGAAAATGGAAAAACAGACCATGATTAAAGGAAAGGAAAGTGCTATTATTAATCTTCAAATACATCATGCTTCAAGTAAAAATCAAATTGAAAATCAAGAAAGGGTGGCAACACAGGCAAGGATCAAATTACGTTAATTTCTGATGATCTTTATTTAAAGAGAGAAAATGATTTCTTTCCTAGAAGAGAAGGAACCAGAGTAACATATGATAGGGAGAGGTGATTCTAGGGGTACAGAGCAGCATGCAAGAGACTGAAGTGGCTGGCAGAGTGATTACATAAAAATGAAAGAATAAGACTGCTTAAGAGAAGAAATTTTGGTAAAAATCACAGTTAATATTCAATGGAAATCAAACTGGGAAAGGAGAGAGATGTTTTCATTATAAGTGGGCCTAAGAACATGCTTTTGTTGTCATGATAAGGTAAAATGGAAGGAAGTCATTATCCTTCTCATATACTGCCTTTAGCATTTACATCACTGGTAAAACCAAGTCATCATCTCTAAGTACATTTAGCTACAACGACTCAGTGACACCACTTGCTTACTTCTTATCCTTGTCTCTGTCTCAAGAAGCAAGTCCCTTTCCTCCTGTAAAGCTCAGGGCTCCTTTTGTGCCACCCAGCTCCTCTCTTCCCAGTACCATCAAGACTCTAATTCTCAATTGATTCCCGCCCTCTCAGGCATCTTCAAATCCTCCTTACAGCTTTCACCCTATGCCTTCAAACATGTATAGTTCTCTGCTCTCCTAGAAAATTTTCTCTTGACCCAGCTGCCCTCTCTAGCTACTGCTATCACTTTTTTCCCCTTTTACTGTCAAACTTTTCAAATAAGCAGCCTATATCTGCTGCCTCCATTTTTTTCCTGACATATCCTAGAATCAGGCTTCTGTTCTCATTACTTGACAAAAAAGAATTTCCCATCGTTCTCATCCAATCATTATTATGGCCTATTTATATTAGATAGTTGTCTCATCTCATCTCTGTCTCCTAATCCTTCCCTGCTATATCCCTAGCCTGGCCTTTTCTACTTCCTGCCCCTAATCCAGAGTCCTTCCTTCCTGTCTAGAATCTTCACTGCAACATGATGACACCTCTCTGTTCATAGTATTAATGTTTCCTCCTTTAAGACACAGAACGTTTAATTCCTCATCCTTACTTTGGACTTTCTCAGGTTTTTCCCATCTGCACTTATTAAATCATTTTTTCTTGCAGCAGAAGGGACTGAATAAATGTTTGTTGAGTGAATGAATAAATGAATGGACACGTATTCTACGTCCTGGTCAAGAAGTGACCTCATTGTTCTAGCATGCCCACAGTTACCTTCTATCTTTATTATGTTGATAAACTATAACCATATGGTTTTGGTATGTCCCTGAGTCACTGTATATAACTAAATGTGCCAAGCTCCTTAAATGCATGTTAAGTAGCCAGGAAACCTTAAACTGCAGTATGTGACTGCCAGCAATACTCAGTAGGGTTGAGTCACACAGCTTTTCATGGTAGCCTTCTCATGAAGACTACATAGACAACTACTCTTTAGGCATGTTTTCCTTCTCTAAGTTATTCTATTTTTAAAGCACAGTAAGAGAAATGTTAATAAATATATACACTAGATGAGAGTTACAAGAAGTAGGATGTAATACTTAAAGCAGAACTTAAAAATTATGAAACACAGGCATTTAGGGATGATCTGACTCTGCTCTATTTCCACTTACTATAAATTTCAACTTGATTTATTCTTGGGTTGCCTGAAGCCTGGTATGTGTCAAAGCCTTTCAATTAACTAGCTAATATATTTAAGCTCTTCTCTAAGAGTGACATTCATTACTTTCTCTTTGCAAGTGCTTGCCAATCGATACCAGCAGAGATGAACTCAAAGTCATGAATAAGGTGATTATGTGGCTTTTGTGCTTGCCTGACTATGCTGCTTCCCTCCAGGGAAAACTTGACATGCCTGAGGTTCCTACTTGCCTTTCCACATCATATCCCTGAGTTTTGATTTGCCTGATTTACTACAGAATGAAAATCATATAGACCCCTCTACTTCCTCCCAATACCTTGTTCTTGAAGTAAATTCAGCAGAATGTGAAATCTGTTGACAAGCCTTCCTTTCTGTTTAGAGGCCCTCATCAGCAGTTTGTGAGCTAGTGTCAATAATTCCTACTATGGAAAACCAAAACTCCACATAACAACAATGTAAGTGGATATAAATGCGACATGGCCTTATAAAAACAATGATATACTACATTATTTATATTATTCTTCAATTTTAAGATCTTTTTCTGTTCCAGGAAGCCTTCTATAATTATTCTAACCTTTACTGATGGCTCTGGCCTCTGAACCCTTACGGAAATGAAAATTTTGCACTGAATTACACAGTGCATACACTATCATTTTATGTTTGTTGTCAACCACTTGTCCCTCTTTGAGGGTGGGGACCATATCTTTTAGTTTAGATCTGTACCATATTACATATTGTAAAATGCAATGTAGCAGTGAATTCGCATTCATGTGTCTATGAACAATTAATGTTGGCCAGGGGATGGGGAGGAATGTGGAAGGTAGTGACAAAATACTATCAGAATATATGTCAGGAATTTCCAAATTTCAAGTAACACAGATGCAACCCAAACCTGTTTTATTCCTTCTTTCATTCAACAAATATTTATTGAGCACCTATGATGTACAGACACTGCCCGAGACCCTTGGAATATATCAGTGCATAAAATAGAGCAAGATTCTTCCTCCTGGGGAGCGTCCACTGAAGTAGACTGAGATAGATGTTACACAGTAAACATAATAAGTAATTAGAAAATATAATGAAAGATTATGCAGGAGAAAAGAAGAAAAGAACAGTGTAAGTGGTACTGTAGAGTTGGTGGGAGGAGACTTCAGGTCAGGGGAGGCCTCATTGTGAAGCTGATGGTTTGGTAAAGACCTGAAATAGATGAGAGAGAGCCATGCTGATATGTGTGTGTCCCAGGCAGACATGGCAGTCAATGCAAAGGCCCTGGAGTGTAATCATGCTTAATATCAAAGCAGGAAGATCAATTAAGAAGATATTGTAATAATCTAGGTGAGAGATGGGAGTGGCTTGAAGCATGGTAGCAACAGTGGAATGCTATTTATATTCTAGATATGTAATTTACATTCTAGTTAGATTTGGAAATTAGAATCAAGAAAATTTTCTGATAGATTCAACTTGAGGGAGGGGAGAAAAGGGAGGAGACAAGGATAATTTAAAGGTTTTGGCTTGAGCAACTAGAAAGCTACAGTTGCCATTTGACTAAGATGGGGGGGGGGAAAGACCATAAGTAGAACAAATACTGAAAAAGATCAGTTTGGGGCATGTTAGATTGGAAATTTCTATTAGACACCTAAAGAAATATTAAGCAAACAATTGGTTAAACAGGTCTGAAATTTAGATGTGAGATCTGAGCTGGAGCATAACTATGGCTTTAAATCATAGTGGTCAACAGTAACCCACTCTCCAACTGCAAAATAGTTAAGTGGTACTACGTCTGCACTAATTGTATAAAATCACCAAGGTTGTGATGATAAGGGAAGAAAACTTATGGAACTGATTTCATCACTCTCTACTTATATTCTGACTATCTATTAAATAGAAAAATCTACTTCTTACACCGACCCTCATCTCTCAATTTGGGTTTTTCTCCAAAGCAATGAGCATCAAAATTTAAAGGTGATAGAAAGAAACTTCTCTGAAAATAAAAGTGCTAGGTACTATGACACTAATTTGGATGAAAATCAGCCATCCATCTCCCCTTTACAGGTGTGTCTGAGCAATGGTCAGAGGTTTGCTTTCATAATGGTGTACCAGTATCTTACATCTACAGATAAATGATTTTCCTGTAAGCCTGTATATATAATTATATAACTACATCTCTCTCTCTCCCTCTCTCTCCCTATATATATATATATATATATATATGTGTGTCTGTGTATGTGTGTGTGTATACACACACACACACACATACACAGACACACATTTATATGTGTGTGTGTATATATATATATACACACAGCATATGTATGTTCTTCAAGGCAATGCCTTAGATGTTAGTTTATTACAATTGAATCAGACTGACAAAAGTAAAACACTGCTGTCATTCACAGCCATGGGAATAAAAGTTAGGGTGCCTTTTTCCAACAGTTATTTTCTAAAATGTACAGCTTAAAGATCTCAAAGATGGTACTAGCATTAAATTTAAGCCAATGTACAGTTGTGCTAATTCTGAAGTACCTTTAGTCTCATAGAGATGCACAAACCACCAGACACTAGTATCAAGTTCTCATTGCCAAAAATTTTGATTCGACTGCTACAGCACAGGAAATTTAGAATCAAATGGGTTTTTTAATAATTAGGAGATGTAGAAAACAGTCCTAAATAACACACAACAGAGCAACAAATCTTGACCTTGACTGGATGGCAAAATAAAAAACAGGAAACTCCAGTTGCTTATTCATAACACTAACACCAGGAATCAAATGCTGGATTTGGTGACAGGCAAAGGTTGTTTGCCCTGAAACCAACCTAATATTTTAAGAGGAGCACCATGAAAATCTCATATGCATGCTCAGTCTAAGAGCTATGAAATTTCTCTGCATTTTAGTTTCCCACCCTGGGAAATAAGAATAATAACAATATTTTCCCTGAAAGGTGGTGCGGAAAACAGATATGATGCTAAAGAACCTGGTGAAAAGTATTTATCCAAAATGCCACACAATTCCAAGGTCAGAGTTATTTTATTAATTATAATAAAAATCTTATTTCCAAATATTAATTCTAATATTCAACAGAAGTAATGTTCGACTGGATTCCTATAACAGGAAATCCTGATCAATGTCCCATCAATAATTCTATTATATGTATATAACCCTCAGCTCTGCAAAACTTGATACACAGGTACACATTTAAGTCATTCTTTCCAACAATATAAAAGCTGTATTATGACCAACTCCTTGGCCTTCAACCACTTGATTTTGCAGAACATGTATTTTAAGAGGACTAGGTGCAAGAAGTTCAAAATATCTAAACTTGCTGAGCTAACTTGGGTGTTGAGAGGAAAATCCAAGACTATAATTATTCTAACAATAGAATCAGGTTACAAACTCCCTCATCACGTGGGGTCGAAAGCTTCCTCTGGAAAGGCAAAGATGTCTCAGTGAATACTAGGCAATACGGATCATAAAAAATTCATTACATTGCCCTTCTCTTCCTGTGGTAAGACAGATGTAAAATGAGGAATTCTCCCAGTAGATCCTTCTCATAGCATTTAGAAAATGAGGTTGGAAACACACACACACACAAATATATGCTAACGGAGTATATTGAGCTTGACAAGAGAGTCACAAGTAAAGCATGTCACACACCTCAAATCAAAGGTGTCACACATTTAATAGCAGCCTCTTTTAATGCAAAAGACCACCACATGCATGTGCTGCCACTGCTGACAGAATTATGGGAGATGCGGGTGGAATGTCGAACATGTATAGAATAGGCCTGTAATTATTCACAAAACTTCAGGAAATAAACATTCACTTTCAAAAAATTGTTTTCAGCTGCTCTAAAGCCAAGTGACAGCTAAATTACAGTTCAGGGAAGGAAAAGTTTCCATTTTCTAATTTGATGCATTCTGTTGCATCGTACTACATTATCCAGAGTCAGGGCTGCCATATCCTGTCATGCTTCAAACCACAGGCTGAAATCTCCAGGCAGCTGAAAGCACTGTTTGTCCGGTCACACAGTACGCTAAGTGTACTATGAGAACAGCGTCTGGGGACTTGGGACAAGTCTCTTGGTTAACATTCCTAGGATTTCCACAAGTGCTTTTGGCTGTACATGCTGTGGCTGCTCCTTCAGCATCTTCTTTGTGCCAAGCTGTGATATGTTTATGGAAATTCTGTTGGCCCTGCCCAGGAACAGCCCCAGACGCACATTCTCCCAGGACTTTGCCAAGAAAGGGGGATGGGAAGAGGGGAAGAAGAAATGGTGGGAATCCAAACAGCAACTCTTGGGTGCTTACATGCTGACCGGTAGCTGTCAGGAAAATAAATAAGGTACGATATATCTGACAGTATAAGAGGGAAGAAAGGAAATTAAGTTTTTATTAAAAGAGATAACAGAAATGCTACCAGGCAGGCAGTTTCCTATTGCCTGCTGAGTCTTGTGATGAGGACTCCAGTTCTTTAAATGATAGACTGTCAGAAATGGCCTATGAATACACAGTAAGAGATTCATAGAAGCTCTGTTTTACAACAGATCATACTCTCATAAAATATTTAAGATACTCGAACCAAGAAGATAGGAAAAAATTAAAATCCTATATACTTTGATAATTTTGGACTCTGAGATTTTTCGACTTTAAACCCTAGACCCTGATCAATTAGAAATACATATTCAAAAGGAAAAATGTTTAATACAGCAATTTTACACTCAAAAGAAGGAAGCTAAAAGTCCTGGCTGAGGTTACTGTTTACTAGAAGAAATTCAAAGTAGTATTCCTGACTCCTTCTCATTAAGATCTTATGTTGCCATTTATTTTGACTTTGAGAAACTTAAAAAAACAAATCAAGAAGTTAAACATTAACCTCAAGTATTAAAAAAAGAAATGACAATCTCTCCCTTTAGATTAGTCCACTTGCCTGACAGAATTTGCTACATAACCAACGGCTGAAGTAGGCAATTTCTTTTCACTCCAAATGATACCCATGCCTCAGAAACATTTTATCTTTTAAAAATTATGAATGGTCCAAATAACTTAGTATAGAAAAACCTAGGGGATAAAAGAGAGGACTTGCTTCAAATGAGATAGACATCTTTCTTAGCACAAATTAAAGTTGTTCACGTGTACCTGCTTCCATCAGGACACTGAACCAAGAGCTCCCAAATAATGTCTCTTCACACTTCACAATTTTAGCATGAAGAGTTCCTGGGTTGCAATGAAAATGGATTTTTTTTTTCTAAATAAGTTTTCAAATTCAGATATTATAAGCAGTGTTGGGCTGATTACATGATGCACGGTGGCAAATCCTTCAGTACTGGTGAAGTGGGAAGACTGGTGGTTTCCGTGCAGTGAGGTTACCAGTACAGACACTCCAATTTTCAATTTAATGGGTTATTTTGGTGTGGAAAGAGCTGCAGCTTGAGTGAGGAATGAGAAAACAATGTCTGAGGCATGAGAGATGTGTAGAGTTGCTATGGATTTTAAATAAAGTTATTTTGGCAGAACCAAAATACGTGAACAATACTACATGTCCTGTCAAAAATTCTGATTTCTAAATTTATTTTTAAAATTCTAAGAAAGGAGTGCAACTTAAATCACATACAATTGTATTTAAAATCTTTGGGGAAACAAATAATGATAATAAACAAATTTAGTTACTGCATGTGCATTCTTTATTGAAATAAAGTACTTAAAATCAAGACTATCACAGAGTATCTGTAGTTCATTCATATACTCAGCAGGAAACTTACGGCTATGAATTATTAAAATGTCTGAAGAAAGATGATTTATGAAAACATAAGACATTTAATTAAGTCTCAAAAGGCATCTGGCTAAGATGGCTCTGTAAGTTCACACTTAAACACCTCTTTCCCCAAAACAGAGCAATGGTAGGTAAAATCAACTAGAAATAACTCAGCTCAGAAAACCACTCAAACGCCTTCATGTACTAGAAGTGGACCAGAAATACAGAGCAGTAGTAGAACTGAAATTCAGTGTTTGCTCGGTTCTGGAACAGGCTGGACAGAATCTTGGCTCTTGAAAGGTTAACGGGGTCTAGAAATGCTTCATGTGAGATAGCAGGCAGAAGCCAGTGTTACTACCTGAAGCCAAGACTTGAAGCTAGTACTCTCTTCAAACACAGTATATAAAGAGACCAAAAATGGGCACTGTTTACAACCAAGAAAATCAACAATTAAGACAACAATTTATTCCATATAAAATTAACTTTAGGGAGCACTTTGACTATCTTTAAAGCAAGGATACTCTTCCATAGTGAAAAAGAAATTACAAAGTAAAGCATGGAGAAATGAAGAATGAAAAAGGTGGCTATGTGAAAAGCTTATTAGAAGCCATGGGAATTAAAAAAATGAACTTAGAAGTCTCAATAAATTGTATAAATGCTGAAATAGTCACAAAGATAGAACTACTGAATTTTAAGAACTGATGAATTCACTAAAAGTGCATTACATAGAGATAAATAAAGAACGATTGAGGGCCAGAGGATAATCTGAGAGGCTCTAACCTAAGTCCAAATTGATTTCTAAATGAAGGGAAGGGAGGAAATGACAGACAGACAATATTTCAAGAAATAGGTGAGACATTCAAACTGAGGAAACCATGTATCTTCACATTATAAATTTATTTTGAATGCCAAAAAAGAAACATAAAAACAAATTCCATATCTAGACACATACCACAAAATTGCAGAATATTAAAGAAAAGGGAAAAATCCTAAATTATCAAAAAGAAAAGACCATTCATCTACCAAGAATAATTTTTGAACTGGTAAATTTTCAGGCGGCAACAATCAAATCTAGAAGACAATTTAACAATACTCAGTAATATCTGCAAAGTGCTGAGAGAAAAATAACTGGTAACCTACAATTTTATACCCAGCAAAGCTATCCCTTAAGAATAAGCATACTAACAACAACAGAAAGTAGACACAAAAAGTAGACAAGAGAGTTTCACTATAAGACAAAAAAATGTATTTTAGCCAGAGGAAAAATAAAGTGGAAAATTATTGGATGAAAAAGAAAATGTTAGGCAGATATTGATAAAAATGTGTCTGTAAATTTAATTATTGACAGTTAAAATGATACTTCAAAAATGTAAAACCAAACTCTACCAAATAATAAAAGATGAATTAGAAAAATTTATACCAACTTATGCATTATGTACAGAGAGTATAAATACCTTTAGTAAAATTCCTAAGTATTTTCTATTTATGGGTGCTATGCCTCAAGCATTCCAAGTTCATACTTAGCTTGCAATCTTTGCACTTGTTCTCATTGTATGGAAATGTATCACCTTAAAACTTCTCACGGCTTTTGTTTCTCACTTTCATTCAAGTCTCTGTTCAAATATTGCCTTTTCATAAGTTAGAGATCAGAGAAGTGGTGACAAGTCTATTAGAAATAGCTCCTCTTTTTTTTACCACATGATAGCATATATTTCTTTACTGGATGGTAAACTCTACTTTTTGATTTAAGCCTCAAAACAGACATTCAACTAATGCTTTAAAAAAATGGTAGTACTGACTTTTGCAACCAAACATTTTCTTAAGTATTTATTAAAATAGTATTGCAGACTAACAGAGTATTTGAACACCTTTCGTAAATGTAACTTTTAAGTACTGTGATACTGCCAAATATCTGGAAGAGCAATCGACCATGTTTATACAGCAAAGTCAAGCTGCATTTCATACATTATCTCACTTAGTTCTCATAAAAGGATAAGTGGAGAAGAATCTGAAACCTAGAAAGATAATGCTAGCTGTCCAAAGCCACTGAGCTAGTGAGTAGCAAAATCACTATAGGAACACAGGCCTGACTCTAAATCTTCAATGTTTTTTTCCTTCCTTTTTTTTAAATTTTATTTTTTTTATGCAACAGGTTTTTATTAGTTATCTATTTTATACATATTGGTATATATATGTCAATCCTAATCTCCCAATTCATCCCATCACCACCAGCCACCCCTCCCTCCACTTTCCCCCTTTGGTGTCCATACGTTTGTTCTCTACATCTATGTCTCTATTTCTGCCCTGCAGACCCGTTCATCTGTACCATTTTTCTAGATTCCACATATATGCGTTAATATACGATATTTGTTTTTCTCTTTCTGAATTACTTCACTCTGTATGACAGTCTTGAGGTCCATCCACGTCTCTACAAATGACCCAATTTCGTTCTTCTTTATGGCTGAGTAATATTCCATTGTATATATGTACCACAAATTCTTTATCCATTTGTCTGTCGATGGGCATTTAGGTTACTTCCGTAACCGGGCTATTGTAAATAGTGCTGCAATGAACACTGGAGTGCATGTGACTTTTTGAATTATGGTTTTCTCTGGGTATATGCCCAGTAGTGGGATTGCTGGGTCATATGGTAATTCTATTTTTAGTTTTTAAGGAACCACCATACTGGCTGTATCAATTTACATTCCCACCAACAGTGCAAGAGGGTTCCCTTTTCTCTACACCCTCTCCAGCATTTGTTATTTGTAGATTTTCTGATGATGCCCATTCCAACCATTGTGAGGTGATACCTCATTGTTTTTGATTTGCATTTCTCTAATAATTAGTGATGTTGAGCAGCTTTTCATGTGCCTCTTGGCCATCTGTATGCCTTCTTTGGAGAAAGGTCTATTTAGGTCTTCTGCCCATTTTTCAATTGGGTTGTTTGTTTTGTTAATATTGAGCTTCATTAGCTGTTTATATATTTTGGAGATTAATCCTTTCTCTGTTGATTCATTTGCAAATATTTTCTCCCATTCTGAGTGTTGTCTTTTTGTCCTATTTAGAGTTTGCTTTGCTATGCAAAAGCTTTTAAGTTTCATTAGGTCTCATTTTTTATTTTTGTTTTTATTTCCATTACTCTAGGAGGTGGGTCAACAAAGATCTTGCTGTGGTTTATGTCAGAGTGTTCTTCCTATGTTTTCCTCTAAGAGTTTTACAGTGTCCAGTCTAACATTTAGGTTTTAATCTATTTTGAGTTTATTTTCATGTATGTTGTTAGGGAGTGTTCTAATGTCATTCTTTTACATGTAGCTGTCCAGTTTTCCCAGCACCACTTATGGAAGAGGCAGTCTCTTCTCCACCGTAGATCCTTGCCTCCTTTTTCATAGATTAGTTGAACATAGGTGCATGGGTTTATCTCTGGGCATTCTATCCTCTTCCATTGGTCTATATGTCTGTTTTTGTGCCAGTACCATATTATCTTGATTACTGTAGCTTTGGAATATAGTCTGAAGTCAGGGAGTCTGATTCCTCCAGCTCCATTTTTTCCCCTCAAGATTGCTTTGGCTATTTGGGGTCTTTTGTGTTTCCATACAAATTTTAAGATTTTCTGTTCTAGTTCTGTAAAAAATGTCATTGGTAATTTGATAGTGACTGTACTGAATCTGTAGATTGCTTTGGGTAGTATAGTCATTTTCAAAATATTGACTCTTCCAATCAAGAGTCAATTGGATGTCATTGGATGACTCTTCCAAGGACATCCTTGTCTTGTTCCTGATCTTAGAGGAAATGCTTTCAGTTTTTCACCATTGAGAATGACGTTTGCTCAGATTTGTCGTACATGGCCTTTATTATGTTGAGGTAGGTTCTCTCTATGCCCACTTTCTGGAGAGTTTTTATCATAAATAGGTGTTGAATTTTGTCAGAAGCTTTTTCTGCATCTATTGAGATGATCATATGATTTTTATTCTGTAATTTGTTAACATGGTGTATCACACTGACTGATTTGCATATATTGAATAATCCTTGCCTCCCTGGGATAAATCCCACTTGATCATGGTGTATGATCCGTTTAATGTGTTGTTGGTTTCTGTTTGATAGTATTTTGCTGACGATTTTTGCATCTATATTCATCAATGATGTTGGTCTGTAATTTTTTTTTTTTTTTTGTAGTATCTTCTTCTGGTTTTGGTATCAGGGTGATAGTGGCCTCGTAGAATGAGTTTGGGAGTGTTCACTCTGCAATTTTTTGGAAGAGTTTGAGAAGGATGGGTGTTAGCTCTTCTCTAAATTTTTCACAGAATTCACCTGTGAAGCAATCTGATCCTGGGCTTTTGTTTGTTGGAAGATTTTTAATCACAGTTTCAATTTCAGTGCTTGGGACTGGTCTGCTCATATTTTCTATTTCGTCCTGGTTCAGTCTCAGAAGGTTGTGCTTTTCTAAGAATTTGTCCATTTCTTCCAGGTTGTCCATTTTATTGGCATATAGTTGCTTGTAGTAATCCCTCATGATCCCTTGCATTTCTGCAGTGTCAGCTGTTACTTCTCCTTTTTCATTTCTAATTCTGTTGATTTGAGTTTTCTCCCTTTTTTTCTTGATGAGTCTGGTTAATGGTTTATCAATTTTGTTTATCTTCTCAAGGAACCAGCTTTTAGTTTTATTTATCTTTGCTATTGTTTCCTTCATTTTTTTCCCTTTATTTCTGATCTGATGATTTCTTTCCTTCTGCTAACTTTGTGGGGGGGGGTTGTTCTTCTTTCTCTAATTGCTTTAGGTTTAAGGTTAGGTTGTTTATTTGAGATTTTTCTTATTTCTTGAGGTAGTATTGTATTGCTATAAACTTCCCTCTTAGAACCACTTTTGCTGCATCCCATAGGTTTTGGATTGTCATGTTTTCATTGTCATTTGTCTCTAGGTATTTTCTGATTTCCTCTTTCATTTCTTCAGTGATCTCTTGGTTATTTAGTAACGTATTGTTTAGCCTCCATGTGTTTGTGTTTTTTACATTTTTTCCCTGTAATTTACTTCTATTCTCACAGCATTGTGGTTGGAAAAGATGCTTGATATGATTTCAGTTTTCTTAAATTTACCGAGGCTTGATTTTGTGACCTAAGATGTGATCTATCCTGGAGAATGTTCCATAAGCACTTGAGAAGAAAGTGTAATCTGTTGTTTTTGGATGGAATGTCCTATAAATATCAATTAAATCTCTCTGGTCTATTGTGTCATTTAAAGCCTGTGTTTCCTTATTAATTTTCTGCCTGCATGATCTGTCCATTGGTGTAAGTGAGGTGTTATAGTCCCCCACTATTATTGTGTTATTGTTGATTTCTTCTTTTATAGCTATTAGCATTTGCCTTATGTTTTGAGGTGTTCCTATGCTGGGTGCATATATAATTGTTATATCTTCTTCTTGGATTGATCCTTTGATCATTATGTAGCGTCCTTCCTTGTCTCTTGTGACATTATTTTAAAGTCTATTTTATCTATTATGAGTTTTGCTACTCCAGCTTTCTTTTGATTTCCATTTGCATGGAATATCTTTTTCTATCCCCTCACTTTTAGTCGGTATGTGTTGCTAGATCTGAAGTGGGTCTCTTGTAGACAGCATATACATGGGTCTTGTTTCTGTATCCATTCAGCGAGCCTGTGTCTTTTGGTTGGAGCATTTAATCCATTCACGTTTAAGGTAATTATTGATATGTATGTTCCTATGACCATTTTCTTGAATATTTTGGGTTTGTTTTTGTGGGTCCTTTTCTTCCCTTGTGTTTCCCACTTAGAGAAGTTCCTTTAGCATTTGTTGTAGAGCTGGTTTGGTGGTGCTGAATTCTCTTAGCTTTTGCTTGTCTGTAAAGGTTTTAATTTCTCTGTCAAGTCTGGATGAGATCCTTGCCAGGTAGAGTAATCTTGGTTGTAGGTTCTCCCCTTTCATCACTTTAAATATATTGTGCCACTCCCTTCTGCCTTGTAGAGTTTCTGCTGAGAAATCAGCTGTTAACTTTATGGGAATTCCTTTGTATGTTTTTTGTCATTTTTCCCTTGCTGCTTTTAATAATTTTTCTTTGACTTTAATTCTTCTCAATTTGATTTCTATGTGTCTCGGCATGTTTCTCCTTGCATTTATCCTGCCTGGGACCCTCTGCATTTTCTGGACTTGGCTGGCTATTTTCTTTCCCATGTTAGGGAAATTTATGACTGCAATCTCTTCAAATATATTCTCGGGTCTTTCTCTCTCTCTTCTCCTTCTGCGTCCCCTATAATGCGAATGTTGGTGCGTTTAATGTCCCAGAGGTCTCTTAAGCTGTCTTCATGTCTTTTCATTCTTTATCTTTATTCTGTTCTGCGACAGTGAATTCCACCATTCTGTCTTCCTGGTCACTTATCCATTCTTCTGCCTCAGTTATTCTGCTACTGGTTCTTTCTAGTGTATTTTTCATTTCAGTTATTGTATTGCTCATCTCCGTTTGTTTGTTCTTTAATTCTTCTAGGTGTTTGTTCTTTAATTCTTCTAGGTCTTTGTTAAACATTTCTTGCATCTTCTTGATCTTTGCCTCCACTCTTTTTCCGAGGTCCTGGATCATCTTCACTATCATTATTCTGAATTCTTTTTCTGGAAGGTTGCCTATCTCTACTTCATCTAATTGTTTTTCTGGGGTTTTATCTTGTTCCTTCATCTGGTACATAGTCCTCTGCCTTTTCATTTTGTCTGTCTTTCTGTGAATGTGATTTTTATTCATCAGGCTGCAGGATTATAGTTCTTCTTGCTTCTCTCAATGTTTTTTCTACCCGAATTATCTTCCCACAGAAATGCCTCCAAAGTACCTGTTTTGTGGGACGTTTGTTCTTAACTATTAGCTGAGCTCAATTCAACATCTTTACCACCTCCTTACAAGTTCACCTCACAGAGGATAAATTGGAAACTACATTTCCTAACGCCCCTTTCCCTTCATGATTCAAATTTAAATTTTCAGTGAGTGGCTTTTACATGAAAATGGGGGGTAGGAGGGAAGGATGAGCATTATTCTCCTGAGACACTTGCAGCCAGACATATGGACAGACAGGAGACTCACAGCAGCCTTTCCAGGGAGCTCTTAAGGACCACCTGCTTCATAACTTCAGGCTGAGATCATCAGAGGGGGCTCTTCTGGTCTTTCCTTCCCAAATTCTTCCAGTGTAAGCCTCCGATTGTTATATTAAAACCCTTATACCTAGGGAGTATAGAGTGGGTGCAGTTTTCCTAAAAAATTACTGAATAATGTATTTTGCTTATATTTTATCACAACCTCTCTTAGCCTTTTAACAGATGAGAAAACTGAGGTATAAAGAAGTAGTTGCTCTAGATCACAATAAATAACCAGGGATCAATCCTTCAAGCCTATGCTGACTCTGATTAAATTGCAGGAGTGTTTTGGGAAGAATGCTGAGGTTGTTTGGCTCACTGAAAAACAAGGTCATAATCTCCTAGCAATATCATTGACAATGCACAGGTACAGAAGCAGGAAGTGGTGGTAAATGTATTTATCGATCATGCACTAAAATATCAAGGGAATAATGCAATGAGAACTCTGGTTTGGCCCTTGGTGACCCAAGTGGGTACTCTAGAGAGCTACACTTTCACTGTGCAACTGTTCAGCACTCTGCACAAATCCAGATTAAAGATGTAGACTCATCTGTTAGACACTATAAATTAGGTATATCATTATGTTTCATATTCATATTTTTAAAGGCCTCCCAATCACGTTTTATTGCCCATTCAATTACTATAAACACTTAGTGGATAAATAACCCATCTTCTAAAAGTTTCTTATATTAACATATTCTTTTCTGGACTTACTCAGACAAAACAGAGGCTTTTACTAAAAGCCCTTGGTCATTCAGTCAGATGTATAATTCTTCCTATGCTGCTGCGTAACCTTGCACAGAAGTCTGCTTCATACATAAGATCAATAATAACTGTAATGTACTCCGTACAGGCAAGATTTGGTACTTCCTTCAAGAAAAACTCAAAGACACTAAAAAGAATAGTGTTGCTGTTACCTGGAACCCTTATTCTTGTTTTACAAGCAATATGCAATTTAATTTGGATTAGACTTCCTTTTGCTATAATCTGTGCTATTTTCAGAAAGCCAATATGAAGGAAATGGCAAATCAGAAGAGTCCAGCAAACATGCATTTTAAACACAAGGTAGGCATTATTACATCTACCATGTGTAGATGATCTTTTTTCTTGGTTCATCAGGCCACAATTCATGTCAAATCATTTACCTCATGTACCTTATTTCAAGACTACAATTGATACACTATGTAGTTGAGCAGTTAGAGAAAATGATTAATAGGTCTCCTTAGCTTCTGATAAATGGCTGGAAATATAAAAGTGGAACCAACAAACAACAATCATAGAATGTACAACTAGTGACCCAAAATTAGAACTGCAGTCATTTGCCTATTTCTGGGAAAGAAGGCAACAATCTGATGAGAATATTTCTGTATTTTCTCACTTAGGGCTTCTTATTTACAAGTCAATTTATATTCTTAATTTATTTTCTGATAATTTAGTAGATTCGTACTGTATTTTAAACAGACTGTGTCTTAGGGATTTTTAAAACTGCTTTCTCTATGTGTCTAATCTGAGGTTAATGGGTGCATTGGTTCAGCTAGGGTGTGAGCACTAATGTCAGTTATTCCCATTTCATAAGCAGAACATTTGGACCACAGTTTGTCAGGTGATTATGATCTGCTTACATCCATTCATGTGGCCATTGAATTGCCTGCAATCTGCACCATTAATCAATTTGCCTACTTGGTTGTCAAGAGAACTGAAAACATCAGCTCAACTATTTTTTCCAGTCTGGTGTTTTTCATGTTTTCCCCACTGTATCATGTTAGTTACTTAATTTCTCTGTTTTACATTCATTTTCCACTCACAGTAGAAAAGTACATCAGTGTATCAGTGTGTTTTAGTCTGCATAAAAATCTGGCAATGCCTTTTAACCTGACCTTAATAAGCAGATTACTAAAATTTTTGCAGTGAGAGATGTAGCTGGTCTCCAAAAACAAGGTTACTTCAGTAGCATGGGAAAGAATGAAAACAGAATCATTTTTCTATTTTTTAACCACTATTATGTCAGTGTATATCAACTATCATTATGTACTTCATACTTACAGGAAATACTTAAGAAAATGTTAATAATCAATATAATATTCTTGAGGACCTTGGCTCTGTCTTCAGAGATAAAACTAAAAAGAGAGCTGAGCAATTAACAAGTGGGTTTCATACACAAAGAAAAATCCGGCTAAAGTGGAACTTTGTCCTCAATTTTAAAAATCCTTTTATCAATTTTTTCAACCTGTTTTTTAAAAATAGTAATTAAGTTGATAAATATTTAATGGGTACTTAATTTTTTACAGGTCTTTAGATATTCAAAGAATAAGAACATCCTCAGAAAGTTCTAGAAATGGAGATTCACAGTGAATTCAATCCCACTCCCCCTCCCCAACCTATTCACCAAATCTCAACTTGGTGCCCCCAAATATAAGAAAAACAAATTGTAACATTGTAAGGGTGATACCACCCTGAAAAATAGATGAAACAAGCTACATAAATTATGAAACACACTCTTGATGTCTTCAGCTAAGTGCAAAACTGTGTATACTTTTCAAGACAGAAAAACAGATTCAAACTTTTTGACTATAACCTTGAAGATGGGTCACTACACCATCCAAGTTATATGTACTGTACCCCATATCCCAAGCTCTTTTTCTCTGTATATTCTAGTAAAGACAGAGGAGCTAAAAAGCTTTGATAAAGACAAGAACAAGGTATCACAGGTGCAAAGAGAAGGAGCAACTAAACAGAAACACACCCATGAGAGACTCCTTACTTCAGCAGGAATGTCCTCTATGGTGTCATCTAGGTTTTTGGGGGTTTTTTTCCTGATTAAGAGACTGGAGATGTGGAAGGAGACACTGGCAAGAGATAAACTGTAGGAATTCATTTAATTAATGTTTGCTCATTATATATTCATTCATTGGATACATGTTCAATAAATATTTCTTGAGTATCTATCGTGTACTAGGCATATGGCATTTACCAAGAATTCCTTATGTGCCAGGTATTACCTTAGCATCAGTGATGTCTCTATGCCCCTGAGAAGGAAAATAATCCTGGAGAGAACCTCAGATACATTATTTTCCCCCACTCACTGATGATCCACATGTTCTAACTTCTGTTTAGGAAAGCCATACAAATCTTCCTGAGGTAAGTGTCCCAAATCTTCTGCAGGGAAAAAACTTTCCATTATGAAAATTACACATTAAAGAAATTAAATTAGTTCTTTCTTGCTTGTAAAACACTATTAAAGAAATAAAGAGCACCCCAAGCCTAAGGCAAACTCTAAGTGACACCTCAAAGTAGAGATATTTCTGGCAAAGAATATTTAGAAGAAATGACAGAGAAGATAATTTTTTGATCACCTTTTTTGGTTTGTTTTCAGTGTTGGAAACTTGTAGAAGCAAAGACTTCATTTAAAAGAATGAAAAACTGAGTTACTTCACTTACATGAAATGCAATTTTACCTGAAAGAACTCTTTTTTCTTTAAGTGTGAGGCAACAGTAATTAAATTTAGGAGGCTGTTAACCCCTGAAGTAACAGATAGATAAATCATACTAAAACCACCTTGGAATTTGTAGTGAGCAATGAAATAGATCCCAAGACCAATAAAAGAGCTCAGCTAAGTGACTTATCTAAAATGTACACCAGGTAGCCAAGAAGAGGATCTAGGCTTAATTAAAAGCGAATACCCAGTTTCCTCTTCCTACATTTTTATATTTGTCTCTTCACTCAGCTATGGTTTCAAAGCAATTTTCTGATTCTTTCCATTAAGATTCCTTTTCTTTTCTTTTTTTCTTTCTTCCTCTTTTTCAGACAGTTTTTCATGGGTTTGGAAGCTACTAAAATGAGTTTAGCTCCATTTAAAAATCAAGCCAAGGGCTTCCCTGGTGGCGCAGTGGTTAAGAGTCCGCCTGCCGATGCAGGGGACACGGGTTCGTGCCCTGGTCCGGGAAGATCCCACGTGCCGCGGAGCGGCTGGGCCTGTGAGCCATGGCCGCTGAGCCTGCGCGCCTGGAGCCTGTGCTCCGCAACGGGAGAGGCCACAACAGTGAGAGGCCCGCGTACCGCAAAAAATAAATAAATAAATAAATAAAATTTAAAAAATAAAAATCAAGCCAACTCCCTGCTTCCCAAATATCTGATAAGAAATTTTGCCTGTGTTAAGTCTACAAAATACTATATTTGTATAATTATATTACACTAATTATATTGTTCCAAATTAAAATTTTAAAATGCATTAGGGTAACTATTTTCACAACTCACATAAAAGGAAACAGGTTTAAGATTCAGAAGTGTTAACAGGTGCTTGGAACAACATATATAAGAAGGAATCATTCCTTGCGATTCAAGGTCATATCCTGTTTTTTTTTTAATTCATTTGAAGATATATAAATAGCATGCATTTCATGTTTATAGAGCAATGAAATATTACATAACCCTAGTATCATCTGTCTACATCAAATTTTTGCTATTTGTCACTAGCAATGACGTTTTTGCCAATGGAGTAAAGCAGTTTTTAGGAATGGACATTAAATTGACATAGATATTGCACATGTGCTTTTCATACTCTTGATGTCCTACATTATTATCAATCCCTGAAACACATTTTAGCCAGTACTGCTGTCTGTTGTGAATAAGAAGAATGTGGTGCCAGGGCAGGGAGCACTAAACTGGCCCAGTTATCCACAATTCAATAGCCAGAGGGTGCTTCCTGAATTTGCTTCTTTCAGAGCTGACATTCTTCAGAATGGCACGCACTGACCCAGGAGTATCCTCCCAGTATTGGCAGCTCTCCTTTCTGCAAAATCTAAAACCGCAGGAAAATAGCAGACTCACTTGGGTGGGCAGCCACTGCATCTACATCTGTATCTTTATGAGACTTCTTTATCCAGTCATGATGCCTCCACAGCAGAGAGCCCACAGCTAGTTCCTGATCTCAGTCACGCAAAAAAAAAAAAAAAATGTGCTTATTTACCAAAAACACTTTTACTACTTGTAAAGGACCCTCTCTGAGACACAGGTTCCGGGTAGGTTGCTGAAAGTGAAATGGAAGGGACGGAGTTCAAGGTTTACTGTCCCTTTTCTGAGTTTACTCAGGGACAGAATACAAAGAATAAGATAGAGAGAGATATTTTAGTCTTGGTACAATCCCAGAGGAAAGTGAGAACAGGAGAGGGGGAATGAGGCAAGAAAGAAGGGAAAGCATATGAGGGGTGGGTGGGTGGGTCCATTATCTGGGCACCCCTGATAATAGGTGCAGATGATTGCTACAAAATGATTGAGGCTCTCAAAGAGACCTTACAAACTCAAGACAGTCTGTTCGTGGGAAAGGAGGACAAAAGAATCTATCTGTTCATGCCTTTTCATTCACTGTTTCCGACTGGTCTGAGTTTGCTCCATGGAGCATTAACATCCACGTACTGTTTGTCACTATTCCACACTAGGCTGTTCTAGGTAACAACTGGACTGGCCTGAGCCCCCAGAGCTCTAGTTTGGCCAATGTGCAGGTCCCATGACCAACACTGCCTGTGGAGTTTCTAAACCTGCATCCACAGCTGCAAAATAGTGCAAGTCATGTGAGGGCTGCACCAGCAAGTCAAATGAAGATGTGCATATAGGGTAGTGCAGAAATTGACCCTGTACATGAAGTCCAGCTTAAGAAAGCTGATTACCCCCAGGAGGATGAGTTACTTCCTCCTTTGCGTTTCCTTAGCACCCAGTAGACGCCAGTATTATTAATTTTAACTCATTGTATCATTATTACTTATTTGTATGTCTGTCTCTCCCCAAAAGACACTGAACTTTAAGCAGAGTGACCTTACTTCCAGATTTGATTGGGAGTATTGGATTTGCCAGTTTGGAGCAGTTAACACTGGATAATTATTTTAATTCTCTCTTTCACTCTCAAAGGGTCCTAGTTTAGATGATACATTATAGGATCACCATATTCTTATGACACTGGGGCACGTCTTATTCAATATTCAAAGTAAGTTAAGTTAGTATCTAGTGTAATGTTTGGGTCATAATACATGTTTAACAAGGGTCTGATAATTTTTTTTAAAAGGAAATAGTGACAAGATTGAAGAACTTGAATAATTTGGATATTAAAAAGAGGAAACAGATATTTCAACATTTGCTAAATTAAAAAATGTAATTGCTTTTATACAATTTCATGGATAGAAGGCAAAGATATTAAAACTTAAACACATCTTGGTAGGTAGGCTTCCATTTTTGGTTTGGTTACTGAGAGAGGTGCAAGAGGGAAATAATATTAGTTGATAAATAAGCAAAACAGCTACAATTTACTTAGTGGTTATTCTGTGTCTGACATTTTCAGCATTTTACATGGATTATCTCACTGCTGGCGGACACGGCTAGCCCTACTCAATAAATATTCTGTTCTCCTTTACTAATAGGCCACTGATTTTGTTTGGAGGCAAAATGTGTCCAATAAAAAATTCCCTAACTTTCTAGACTCTATTGCAGCAAGGAGTTGCCATGAGATTCAGTAATGAGACATAGTGGAAACCTACTGAAAAGATTTCTGAAAAAGAATATGCTACTTCCTTCTCCTTCTCCTTAGACTTTCCGGAAGAACAGCAACCTTGAAACCATAAATATGAAAACCACACGTTAGTAGATGCCCCAACCCTGGGCTGCCAAGTTCCAGGTTTCTTATCATATGTGAGAAATAAATCCCTAACTATTCAAGCCACTGTTAATTGTATTTCTGTTGTGTATACAATTTCCACCTGATACATTATTTAATTCCTACAGTACCCCTATGGAGCAAGTATTAGGTTGAATCAAATGAAATTCTGACCTACAAAAATGGCAATTTTTATTCATTCACTTTTCATAATTCATTTAAATATTGAACACTTACTATGTGCCGAGCACTAACACATGACAGCAAACTTAAAAAACAGTGCTTCTTATTTTCAATACTACCTAAATATTACTGTTTCACCCTCAGACTCAAAACTAAATTATAGAACTAGTTAACCAAACTAAAAGGATAACTACTTGAATATGAGTCAGACATGACAAGATGAAAATTACACAGGTACATTATTTAAAGCCAAACAGATAATTTCCTTTTAACATCAATATTCAGTATCCTGTACAGTGGCTGTTACAAAGTTCAGAAAATCAGAACTCTACAAAAATGGGAGAAATAGAATAGGGCAACTCTTCTATCAGTCTGCAGTTTAAAAAGAAGAGAGGCCAAGATTCAGGATCAATTGGTGAGATGCTTTAGTTCTTTTACAATTTCTCTTTAAAATGTAGGCCACAGACTTTGGACATCAGCTTCAATCTGAGTTCACATCAAAGTGATATTTTCTTTCTTTCTTTCTTTCTTTTTTTTTTGCCAAGAACAACCAGACTTGGCAGGAAGCTCTGACACACAAGTGTTAGCTCCCAAGCAGTACCAAATGTGTCTTCCTAAGAACTGTGGTCAGACACACTAATGAGGTTCTTATGGGGAAAAATAACAATTCTTGACTTGAAATCTGAGAAACAAAACAAACTAAAACCAAAAAAAAAAAAAAGTTACTTTAGTTGATTTTCAAAGTTGGAAGAATTTCCCTCTATTTTTAAATTTTTTATTTTTCTTAAGAAATATTTTTCCTCTACGAAATCTTGATTTGGGAAACAAAGTACACTTTCCAAACATCTACACAGAAAGAATATTCAGGGGATCAAGCAATAATTTTGAGATTTTAAGATCATAAGATTTAACTTGAAAGTTGGGGAGAAAATTCAGTTTAGCTTTGCAAGATTTTTATGAGGATTATCTAAAGATTATGCAATAAAACCATATATTGTTTTGTCTTCACAACTAGGACTGGAAAAAAT
Organism: Hyperoodon ampullatus; assembly: GCF_949752795.1. Classification (NCBI taxonomy): domain Eukaryota; kingdom Metazoa; phylum Chordata; class Mammalia; order Artiodactyla; family Ziphiidae; genus Hyperoodon; species Hyperoodon ampullatus. Next base: position 72,853,111 of record NC_136917.1, on the reverse strand, counting down.
AAAAGGGGTCAATAAGAACACCGAAGGCTTTCATTAAATAAACATTTAGTGACATTTGAATAAAAATTTCATATTATATATTTATGGCTTAAATCTACCAGTTTGCCAATCCCAAGCACTAGCACATGATAAGAGTCCATTGTAGACAGAATGGGTGCTGAAATACCTACTTCCCCAGGAGAGTATGCTTGTTTAGCTGCTTTCTGGTTTTGTTAAGGTTATTAGCTCATCTGAAAGGTGCTAAACTTTTCTGAGAAGAGCTAAAGGTTGTTTTGGGTCCTGGTCTACCTGACACCATCTTCTCCAAAGCAAAATATGTGTCCTGAACCCGACACAAGTCCATGAACCTGAGGAACTGTCCATGTCAGGCAGCACTGTTGTTATAAGGATGGAACCACCATAGGAATAAGAAATAACAGTAACCACAAGTAATCGTGTGTTAAAGAAAGTAATTTCTTTTAAAAAAATTTAATTCATAAAATTAAAACACACATTTTTGGTTAAAAAGTGATAAATTTTGTGCACATTTTTTAAAAAAAGTATACATTGGATCCTGATATGTTTGCTCGGACACAAATTTCCTGGTTCTAATGGGTATCCTCTAGGACTTCTAAGCTGACAAAAATATATCAATAAGCACAATGTACTGAATAAGGTACTACCAACTTGGAGAGCACCTAGTCATGCCAGATGAAAGTTTGCTGAATGAAATGGGACTATTTGAAATTATTTATGCTCATTAGACTCTCTAGCAACTTATTATCCAAAGCAAACAGATGTATTTTGTCAAGCATCCCACATGAAATACACTTAAGATTCAGTTTAACAGGGAACAGGGATTTTTTTTCTATAGGCCCATAGGCTTAATTTGACACAATTGATCATTATATTTCTCATCCTAGGCTTATACTTTTTTCTTTAAAGATCTGGAAAAGTTATAAAACTTCTCTGGGCACCTCATCCTATAAAATTAATTTCTAATTCTATATAACAGATATATAAAACATGGCTCTTAATATCACACGCTTATGAATATTTGTAATACAAATCACTAATAGTAATGTTTTTAAAACTTTTGATCAGAGAATTGTACGTATTAACTATTATTACTGACAGAAATGAATATCCAGATCAGCACCATCTTATTTGAAAAGCCTGGGCTATTTAAAAGACCATGATTTACTTGTGGGGATTTCCATCCAAGCCTCTTCAAGTATTCAAAAGCAGGACGAGCTTATTCAAAGCCTGCAGGGGACAGACGGGGAGTTAATGACAGGGGAAGCCCGGCTGAGGGTTGGTGAGGGTCACCAGAAGAATCCTGGCTTCATCCGAAGTAGGCAGCTACCATTCAGCATACGTGCGGGTGGGCTAAGTAGTGGCAGATCTTTTTTGGATTTTCCATGACAAATCTGGGAGGTTCAGATTTTTCAGTGAATTCTTATTTTTAAATGTGTTACAAGTCAAATCCAGCATTTCTACATGCTGCATTCAGTCAACAGGTTGCCAGTTTGAGACCTTTGGTTTTACTATTTACTTCCTAAATATGACAATTGTACGCCTATTTAGCAACTGGAGAAACAAAAAGCAAAAGTAAATGTAACTGGGAATTAATAAAACAAACTTGCAAAAAAGGACTGCTAGTCAGGCATAAAATCAATAAATCAATATATGTACTTTCTATAGGCCTCATGTACTTTCCATAGGCAATCAGAACATCACCAAAGGACTTTGCCCTGAAGTTCACAATCAATTGAAATTTTAGGACATGTCTTATGAAGACTTTTATCAACAGTTTTTGGTGGAATAAATGTGATAGGTAAATATGTAGAGAATTAATTATTCAAATAGAAGAAATGAAAGCAACAAATCATATCAAAAAAAGGTTCTGTTGATGCTGTATCTGGTTGTCATGAATGTAGGCAAACAATTAGCAGACTTTCAGTTCCACTCTCCAAATACAGTGTTTGATCACTGAACTAGATAGTGCTCTATTTGGCAAAGCTCGCTCTGCATCTTGAATTTCAAAAGCACTGAAGTAACCTTATGAGCCAGCTTTCTTGAAAGAGTTCCCCCATGGTGGACATAAGAAATGCAAAGTGTTCTATGAAAATATGCTCTCACAGCTACATGACATTACATCCAGCCAAACTAAAACTCTTCTGATGTAATAAGCTGGTTGGGTTGCAATGCTCTTTTAATTTTAGCAGAGACCTTGCTTTTTATAACTTCATATACTAGCATCCTTGTAAATTCACATCTTAATTTTAACTATTCTGGGAAATTAGATAATTGCTTACACAGTTAGAAATATAGGACAGAACATTCAGAGGAGACTCGGTTTTCCTAAGTCACATTTCACCCAGATAGGTCACTCTCCATCTTACTGATGATTTCCTCCACTTACAGGAAAGTACAGAGAGTTTTTGCAAGGATCCTGAAATTCACATAGAATAGGACAAAGAAAACACACACAAGGACTTGAAGCTGGAAAACATACGGCTTTCCAAAGAATAGTAGACAATAGGGGAGTCTGGAGGAATGGGTAAGTGTGCTTGATGCATGGGTCAGAGCTAAGTAGTTGGGAGAAGCAGAGAACAAGGCATGAAATCAAACTGGCTTATAGAAGCCCCAGTAAGAGGCAACAGACAAGACACAACAGGAACCTTCTGAAATGCAGACATGAACAGTTATATAATGAATTTAATGGGATGTAGTCAAACAGGTTTGATAATTGTGCCCCACATGTCCCATTGTGTCCTAGATCTCTTAATAGCAAAACTTTTCTTTTGATTTGAAATGTCTGAGTAATTGCCTCAACTCTATCACTCATTACAATTACCCCTGAATCCACTACCAATCAACCAATCAAGAGTTATCAATCTTACGAAGATAGAATTGTTAGCATTTTGGCAGCTCTAAGGAGAGAATTTTGTAACAAGGACCCTGTGGCTTCTGAGGCTACCTGGTCTCATCCTGGAATGTCCTGCCTTCTTGCCAACATTTTATATGTCAAAGGATAGGAGTTAAATGGAAAGTGCACTGTATACAGAGTCATCTCTGAATTTAGATTTTAGGACAAACTAAGCTCCAAAACACATTCTGGGGAACCATATACAGTTTTTCTAAGTTTCTAAGTCACGGCTCCAGTGACAAATAAATATGGACATTTTAAAATTGCCCATTACCCATAATCTCATTAGATAACTATGTTTTTGGACATGCATTTTACAGATATAATTTTTTAACTTACATCACTGAACGTCCTATTTCTGAACATGTAATTTCAGAGGAACTCACAGGTACTTAATGAGTTTGATTACATCTCTCAAGACTTTTCATTTTAATGATCAAGAGTGCATTTTTTTTTAAAGGGAGAGAATCAAAACCTACACTAAACCTGGAATCCAAGGGATATTATTACCCACAAAGCAAAAATATTGAGACAGATAGTGCTACATATTGTGTGTCCAGGGAAAAGTCAACCCACCAACACCTTCTTCTCTGGGAAGAAATGCTCACTGATAGACCCTCCAAAAGAGCCTCATCAATGCATCTATCTCAGAGGGTGGAGACACAGAGAAGAGGCAGGGTGAGTGCAGTCAGGGCTCTGGGTTACTTACATATCTCAGTTATTTTTGGTTGTGCAAATTACTCTGAAAGTTCTCCACAAAGAATAAAACTTTTCTAAATCAGACCCCAAATTAAGATTTTTGCAAATTGTAGGTTAACTAAAGTAAGAGTTTTAAAGAAATCTGAATGTTCTTATCTTTGAGTAATTCAACTTTGAGAAATAGTCAAAGGAGAGTACAAAAATCTTAGTAAAAGGTGCTCATAATAGTAGCTTTTTAAATAATAAAAGTGAAAACTATCTGATTTTCCCCAAACAGCAGGGGTTTATAATCCAGTTAAATTCTACTGCATATTTTAAAACATGCAAATTATAATATATTATTCAATAAGGCAGGAGGCAGAAATTTTAGAAAGAATTTTTCTTTTATGTGTGAGAGAAAACTGTATTTTGCTATATTTCTAGATTTTCTATATGATATATAGAAATAATATGCTTTTTTCTAACAACACCCAACAATAAACAAATAAGATTAAGATGAAAAGATATTAAAAATACGCCCAAAAAAAAAGCTTGCCCTCCTCCTCCCTCGCCTCCTCCTCCTCCTCCTTCTCCTTCTTTTGTTCAAAGGTTAATGCACTTTATATGTTTCCAGTTGAAACTGTGGAGATTCTGGCTCACTGCTGTCCATCACTTGACAATAATCTCTTTGTGTTCTTAAGTTACAGATTTATTTTCTACAAATGTACTATATTATTATTCTTGGAATCAAAATTGGAATCATCAGACAAAAATAGCCTTGGATTCCCGAAAACAAGTGTCTGATACATTTGTAGACTTCTTTGAACTCTTGTCCAAGCCTCCCCAGACAATTTGAGTTGCTGTCTTCTGTTTCTTTAGCTTTCAACAGCAACATCTTTTTTGTTCCCTGATTTCTGATTTTCTGTGAATTTAAAAAAAAAAAAAAAAAAAAAACCTATTACTTGGCAGGATTTTTTCTGACTGCTTATTTACTTTGTAGTAACAAATTTATAAATTTTCAAATTTCCAACTATTTTAGCTGTATTTTTAATAGCATGTAAGTCCAATAATCTCCTTTCCCCTATTTTAATTTTCCTACCAAAATCAACTTTATCTAATGCCCCTATTCTTTTCAGTCTGTGTGAAACTTTACTCCAATTTAAATAAAAATTAATAGTTCTCTTGTAATATGTAATGTAATATCTTTCATTTGATGTTTCTTCTCTATTCCTTTTAGTTTCCTTTGCCGTCTTTTGACCAGTTTATTTTCTTATCTCTTTCCCACTAGCCTTTAGAAACTCTGATTAGTTGTTTTGTACCCTATTATTTTTTATTAAGCATTGTTTAAAAAAATCAACAACAGGACAAAAATGCCATTCAGGTACACATGTTCATCTTTCTTTACAAAGAATTACAGTGACTCCTGTGGATCAAAGACTTTTTCCAAAAAATATTCTGTACTTTCTCTTCCATCTGAACTTCATTAACCTGGTGCAAGAAGTAGATTCTATTAACCATGTAGAGACAGTGGTAACATATGACCTGTATCTTAATGAAAAGCAAGAGTCTGAATAAGCACAGAGTAGAGGAAAACATACGTATGGCCTATAGTGAAACAAGGCAGTTTAAAACAGTGGGTTTGATTAATGAAGATAATATTTGAAAGGTATGGTAGAAACCACCCTTGAAGTCTCATAAACTTCAAGATATATAGCTTTTTATGGATACTACAGAATATCAAAGGAGAAAGCCATTGGGAGCATAGGGCTATAATCTTTAGACCCAAGAATACCTGGGTCATCAGCAACTTAGGTTGGAGTTGAGCATAATAAAGAACAAGTACAGGTGCACCTTTAACTGTGCCTAAAGACTCTATTTGTATATCCTCTGAAAATAGCATTAGTGAATATGGCTAAAATCTGTTTGAGTCAGAAATGCACTTCAAGGTCTTCAGGGTAAAGAAGAATAATGTAAAGAGATGTCTCCGTGGCACCCTTCTGTTTAGTGTCACTCTTATTAGATTGCCTATTATCACAGAATAAACTAAAACACAGTCAAATTTTGCCTCATGGCTCACTACCTCCCTAAAAGGTTATCTCCTTAAAGAATGACAGGTTCCTAAAATTGTACTATAGTAAGCAAATATCTAGTAGGCATTTCCTGACTGACACAACCAGGCTATGGCTTACAGAGCAATTTACTGGGAAATCTTCTAAACTCTTAGAGACTGAGGTACACAATGAAGAGTGTATCTACATGTAACAAGATGGCAAATTGGATTTTTTTCTATTATCTTTTAATTGGGAATAAGGTAGGGGAAAAGATGCTAGTTATCCCACAGTCTCAGTTAGCGGGACACCAGTGAGCCCCCAGCAGTTATGACCAGCTATGTATCCACAGGGCTTACGGAGACAGACACCGGTGTGTTCTCATTACAACGTGATCACCTTCATCTGCATCCCAGTTTATGCAGGAAGGGAAGGAGTGTGGCTGGATTTTGAGTTGAATGTTTGTGAAGCAATTGCTTTCCTCTGTGAAACCAGGTATGGGGGGAGGGGCAGTCGCAAAGAGTCACTCATAGAGGAGGGGCGCTGAAAGAAGGGGAGACTGCTCCCCCACCCCAGAATGAGTAATTCCTAAGCTGCAGAACCCACAGGCCTACCCTGGGGCAGCCACCAGAGTACAGTATGATGACAACATTCTGGAGAAAGCTGTTTGGAAACTTCCATTTCTAGCGTGTTGTCGTTTTAAGTAATCACCATCCCCTCTGCCCCATGAAGGGAAAGAGAGGCATGAAATGTGTACTGAACACAGAATTGGGTCCAGGGATTTCTACCAGTGTGAGGCCTGCTGGAGTAGCTCAGTGCACTGGAGTTTGAAAGAACCATAATGTCAGATGCCTGGAAAAAGAGGGTGTCCTTCCAGTCTTCAGTGCCTCAGAAGAACAGAGGAAGGAATCCAAGCACTTCCTATGGCTCCATGTGTTAGAGAATTTCAGGTGACAAGGGGCAGGAACTGTGTAGTATCTGTGCAGCTACTGGACCAAGCAAAGGGACACAGAACCCAGGAAATGGACTGCAGGACATACTGATTGGTTTTGACAGAGACAAAGGAGGCAGCTCACTGCCCTTTGAGGGAAGGATGGTTCTTGAGCAACAGAGGAGGCAGGGAGAAGGACGTTGTTCCATGAAACAGGAGGGACTACAAATCAGCTATGGGCTCCAGGATCAAAGAGAACCAGATTGAACTAGAACAAGCCAGAGGCACTCTCCATAACTGACATGCTGCAGCCTCACAAGCAGTCTTCTCCTCATTGACGGTGGACGAGAAGGTGGCCTCAGAAAGATAAGAGTCCAAAGGGAGAGGGAAAGGGGATCTACTAGAGTAAGTATGAAGCAAGTGTATAAGCAGCAGATCATGTCTCTCCACCCCCATCCCCAATTCAAGCCACTATATCCACAACCAAGGCTGGCCCTGGTGGGGTATGAGTTGGGGTAGGAGAAGTAGGGAAAGAAGTTAAGCTTGACACTGAGTTTGAGACTGGTCTGATAAAGTGAACTAGACTGAGTTTTAAATAGCAACTGAGAATGTCTTAAACCAAAACTGAATGGAAAGTTAAGAAATCTGTCCAAGATTTCATTACGGAAAAGTGGAATTGTCGGGGGTGGGAGGGAGGGAGACCCAAGAGGGAAGAGATATGGGAACATATGTATATGTATAACTCACTTACTTTGTTATAAAGCAGAAACTAACACACCATTGTAAAGCAATTATACTCCAATAAAGACATTATAACCCCCCCCCAAAAAAGTGGAATTGTCACTATAGCACAATTACGGGAAGCTGCAACTAAAACACTCAATAAAATGACGAATAATGCATTAAAGTGAATGAGAAAAGGCACTTTCATTTTTCCCTCCATAGATGAAGAAGAGAGTGATGACCGTGAAGTGGCTACTTATTTGTCCCATCTCCAAATCAGTCCATAACTACGTTGATTTGCTTAAAAAGCGAAGTATTAGCCAAGGTCTACCCTTGAGTACAGCATGAGTGGTTAAAATACGAGCTTTGGAGTCGGAAGGACTTGGGCTGGAATTCTGCTGGTAGCCAGGTCACTTTCATCTACTGGAGCCTCAGTTCCTTCATTCAAAAAAGTGGGGATAATTATACTTACTTCAGATGGTTGATATAAATATTGATTGGAATAATTTATGAAGAACACTTAGTCCCTAGTAAGCACTCCATAAATATTATCATTGTTGATATAAATAAAACATTACTCTGCTTTTCTGTCTAGATGGCAGTTATGATCATGGTAAAATTCAATTACTGTCAGTACACTAACCTCTCTGCTTTGTTCCAATTAAAGGTGCCAAGGCCAAGTTGGTTCATGTTCATAATGGTGCCCTGTAACAGTACTGATGGACAAAAAACCTTGCTGAGATACTTAGAAAAAAATAAAATATTGGAAGTGCTTGCTAGCAGACTAACACTTTAAGAAGAGATCATTATTTAAATGAATCATGATGTGCTTTTGATTCAAGATGCAGATGAGAAAGTAAATACTACTCTTCTAGTACTCCTACAGTTCTTTCCTCGAAGAGCTTTTCTTCCTTTTCCCCTCATTTGATTTGCTCTCAATTTTAATTTAGTTTCATGTATGGGAAAGTCTGCCAAGGTTGGAAGAACTGAAATTTGATCTACTTCTAACTATTTGTTCATAAAGCTCTAGTGTTTTTCCAAGTCAGTATTTCAGGGCACTTGCCTCCCCTCCCCACTGAAGGCTGACGCCAGCAGCCCAGGAAGCAGGAGTAATCCTTGACTTTTGAACCAGTCTGTTGGCACAGCAGATGAAAACATTTGACTATGCAAATGCCCTCAACTTTCAAAAATCTGCAAAAATATAGAATAGAATGATTTGAAAAAGTATTCAAAAATATTTTTGCAAAGAATTTCTGTGGCTATCAGAAAACCCTTCCAAGGAATTAACTGTCTTTTGTCACCTCACTTTCCTCCCTATCTCCTAAAGGTGATTTCCTCATTCTTTTCCTCTAGATGCAGTTGTTGAAAAAAATGGATGATCTTTCTGTTTCACATTCACAGTAACACTTAACTCTCTTGGTCTCAATCAAAGTTAAGCTCTAAGGTTTTGCTGGGTTTTAGGTGTTTTGATTGCCACAGTTGATTTTTAGAAGTATTCTTACCTACCCTCTCTTCCCACTCCAATTCACTCAAAATAATCCTACTATTTGAGTAATTTCTACCTTCAAAATCTCTAATTCCAACATCTCTAGTATCACCCTACCAACATCACCAACACACACACACACAGACACACACACATTTTCTCCTGAAGCAAACTGGGATGCCACTGATAAGCCCAAGAGTGTTACTGAAAATGCAGTAGTTGGCCCTCCATATCCGTGGATACAAAGCCCATGGATACGGAGTGCTGACTATATTCCTTGCACTCTGCCATTTTATATAAGAGATGTGAGCATCCACGGATTTTGGCATGCGTAGGGGTTACTGGACTCAGTCTCCCATGGATACTGAGGGACAGCTGTACAAAGAAAAATGCTGAAAAGGAAGTTGAAAAGGAGGAGGGAGAAAGTTTGGGGATAGAACTAAAAGAATGAAATAAAGAGCTTGGAGTGGAAGGAGTTGTATTTAAGTTTACCCAGGAGCCAATATGTTCCATTAATTGCTTTTAATTCTTTTGTTCAAGATAAGTTGATTATAGAACCTTTCAGAATTCCCATTATGGTTTACCTTTTCCCTGCTTTGAACTCCCTTCATTTCAATTTCAACTAAAAATTATCCTGTACTATCATTTCAATTTGCCAAAATTTCACTTCCCAACAGTTTCATTCATTCTCTTTAGAACAGGTTGATTACACACAAATAATATAACAAGATGATGTTGGCCATCTTTAGATAAGACTATCTAAGACAAATCCCTTAACAGCTCATCATTTAAAAAAATATATCTGGAATATTTTTTCTAACATATATAGCATGTCCATTCCTGTCCTGTGCTCCAATGCCTAAGCATACTTAGTTAGGAACTTACACCAATCAGAGCTGATCTGACTGAAGGGACACTGAACTTCAACGGCCAGTTACTCTAAGGCCAGTCCTCTCAAAAAGACAGTGAATAAGGAAGGGAAGAACCTGGGAGAGTCACAGCTGAGATGGAAACACTGTTTTCACACTGCTGCCAAGTATGTACAATTCAGAGTTCTCCCAAGCTTGTACCAATAGAAGCATTTCAAAAACAGCAACAGCGATTCAAGGAATTCCTGCTATGCTTCATGGGTTTATAAAAACACAGTGAATCCTGATAACCACCCTGTGGGTTAAGTATAACGTCATCATGCAATGGACATTTGTTTTTGCCTCCCTAGCATCTATTTCCCGTTTTTGGATAGCTCCAAATTTTGACTGGGGATCCATCCACTGCCTACTCTCAGTCCATCTCTTTGGATGGGGCTCTATTCTCAGCTGCAGGAAATACAGCATGTGACCAAGCCTGGCTTTGCTAATCACCTCCTGACCTGGCCACAGAAAGTGGTTGAGAATGTCTTGGGAGAACAGAAACGTGCCCTCTAACTGATCCTTAACCTAAAAGGCCGTAGAATGAAGCTGCTAGAAATGGCTTGCCACCACCACGGGAGAGCCTTATGAGCATGGAACTAAGGGCAAAGGGAGCTGAGATAGGAGAAGAAACAAGAACCTGAGTCTCCCTGACATTGTTTGGGCTCTGGATCAATCTGAATCCTGAATTCATGCCAACACCTCAAAATTTTAGTCACTTGAGCCAATTCATTCCCCCTCTCTTTTTTGAGTCTGACTGGATTGAGTTTTCTGTACCTTGCAAGAGAAAGAATCTTAACTGATATGCCTGATTTTATAAATAAGAAAACTCAGAAGATTTTATACTTACTCAAGGACATACAGTAAGTGGCAGACCTGGATTTTAAATCTAGTCTCTTGCCCTCAAAACACCATATTCTTCCAATATAACATGAGGCATGAAGGCAATAATTTCATTTTGAGAGGTATGATATTTAATTTTATATGTCAATTTGGCTAGGCTATAGTGCCCAGTGCTTAACCAAACACTAGTCTAGATGTTGCTGTGAAGGTATTTTGTAGATATGATTAATATTTACAATCAGTTGAATTTAAGTAAAGCAGATTATCCTCCATAATGTGCGTGGATGGGCCCCATCCAATCAGTGGAAGGTCTTTAAAGCAAAAACCAGAGAAGAAAGAATTCGGCCTCAGGACTGACATAGAAATGCTGCCTGAGGTTCCAGCTGACCTATAAAGATTTTGAACTTGCCAGCCAATTTCTTAAAATCTCTCAGTCAATAAATCAATCTCTCTCGAACCCTGACGGACACAAAGATTAACTGAAGGATACCCAGGAGAAGGTGGGATAGGGCCAAAAGAAACATACTTTTCTCCCTCAACAGGTCATTTCCTAGATGACTTTCCAAAATAAGACAAGGACAAAGCTCCATGATCAAGGTCACAAAGACACTTTTGCTGTCAAGTGCCTGATGAGACATTTTGTTTGCTTTGTTTTTTTCCAAAGTGAAAAAAATGTGCAGATATTTAAAAATAAGTCGTGTCAAATTGTTACTGTCAATACTTTTTTAAATGCAGGCTGATTTTGAAAATAAAAGGCAATGAAGAAGTAGTGGTGTGCACAGGTTTGAGAGGATTTTCATATTCTTTCAAAGAGTTCGATTAGGGCTTCCCTGGTGGCGCAGTAGTTGAGAGTCCGCCTGCTGATTCAGGGGACATGGGTTCGTGCCCCAGTCCGGGAAGATCCCACGTGCCGCGGAGCGGCTGGGCCCGTGAGCCATGGCCGCTGAGCCTGCACGTCCGGAGCCTGTGCTCCGCAACGGGAGAGGCCACAGCAGTGGGAGGCCCGTGTACCACAAAAAAAAAGAAAAAAAAGAGTTCGATTATAGTTCAGGGCAGGGATAGAGTCTCGAAGGAGCACTCACCAGTATTATCATGATTCACACTTGATTTCTCATATCACTCTTTGCTACAATCACAGCATCCACTCAAAAGATGCAGCATTCTCAACATAATATAGAGGGTAACGGAACCATCAGTGTGGCTTCACACTGCAACTCTGCTGACGTTTGCTAAGATGCCCAAACCCAATGGGATAAATAATTCAGTTCCCCTGAAAGATATTAGGGAAGGGCTCTGACGGGTTGATAAAGAAGAATGCTGCTGTCCTCATCTGCTTTCAAAGGATGCAAGACTTGTCAACTCTATCCTAGTTTTCAAATAAACCTTGAAATTCACAACCCCAAATTGAGATTCTCATTTTCAGCCACAGCTATTCTTGATTTCTGTTCCACTGATACTACAGGCATAGAGAGATAAGTCAGATGATTTGCAGCTCAAACTATAAAAGAAGTTTCACAGACACAATAGGAAAAAAGAAGGTTTGGTAGGTTTGGAAAATTCCTTTTCTTTTAATACACTATAAAATGTGAAGCAGAAGCACAATGACTTAATGAGTTTCTGTCTCTGTACTGTGACAAATCTACAATTTGGCCATTGTAAAAGTAATGATATGTTTCATTAATTTCATATGTTCCTTTAATAGAGTATTTCGAGGGAAGGCATTTTTGCTTTAGAAATTAGAGCAAAGAAAAGCTGATAAAAGCTTCAAGTTGGTGTTCGGTACTTCCTGGAATACATTAATAACATTCAACTGCCTTTTCAAACACACAGACAAATCTCAAAGCGATGCTTTGTCTTCCCAGTCATAATCCTAATAATGAAAAACTAGAAATCCTTACCTAATTTCTCCCCACAATCCACCTCCCCCCAATGCTTGCATATGCGTGCACAAGCACACACACACACATACACGTCACCCTTTTTACAGGTACATTTGGATCTGGAAGTTAATATTCTATAACCCCCATGCATCTACTCAATCACTCCTGGGCCACATCCTCTATGCAGTTTCCAAATACCCTTTGGGGACCATTCTTCAGAAACAAGTCGCATAACTGCCATGGTCTCACCCTGCCTTTTCATAAATATCCTCATATTGGGCTTTCTTAGGTTGGATCCTCTAGAAGCTGACCCCAGACAAGGGTCTGAATACAAGAACCTTATTTGTGAGAGGATCTAGGAAGCACGTGAAGTGGGAAGGGGAAATGAGGCAGGAAGGCAAGAAGCCATTCAAGAATGCACTATTGGGCTTCCCTGGTGGCGCAGTGGTTGAGAGTCCGCCTGCCGATGCAGGGGACACGGGTTCGTGCCCTGGTCTGGGAAGATCCCACATACCGCGGAGCAGCTGGGCCCATAGGCCATGGCCGCTGAGCCTGTGCGTCCGGAGCCTGTGCTCCACAACGGGAGAGGCCACAACAGTGAGAGGTCCGCGTACCGCAAAAAAAAAAAAAAAAAAAAGAATGCACTATTGAGGGAGCTGTTGTTGTGGGCAATGGGGATGCAATCCCGCAGGGAACTGGTGGGAGCTTGTGTAAAACACATCTGGGTTATCCCCACTGGGGCACTTATCCTCCAATTCCCACGTGTCAGTGGCCGAGGGCTGCTCCCAGGGGAATGAAATCCCCACTCTCCTGGCCTGCAGTGTTTGTGGATGAAGGAAAGCTGTTGGGGGAGACACAAAGAACTTGCAGTAGGATCCTAGCAGCACGTGCGGGATGGGCGAGAGCCTAGAGGACAGGGGTAGAACAAATGTGGCTGCTAATGGTGCCACGGGACGGGTCTGTCCCCTAAGACAGCAGTCCCCAACGTTTTTGGCACAAGGGACCGGTTTTGTGGAAGACAATGTTTCCATGGACGGGGTAGGGGGTGGTTCCACGGTAATGTGAACGGTGGGGAGCGATGGGGAGCGGTAGATGAAGCTTCATTCGCTGGCCCACCGCTGCTCACCTCCTGCTGTGCAGCCCGGTTCCTAACAGGTCGTGGACTGGTCCACTGCCCTGCCCTAAGACATTCACTCAACAAGCTCCTTTTACCCCAATTGTCCAAGTGCTACTATCCATGAACCATATGGCAAGTTTGTGACAGCAGTCACTGAACACATTCATCTGCCACACTTCCTCTTTGCATTCAGAGGCTGGAGGGTGGTGGGTTTTATTTGACTTGACCTTTAGAAAAAACTTTGGGCTTGTTCTATTTTGCTAACAGAGGTAGCTGGCATCTACAAACCCACTGTGAAATTTGGATGTGATCAATGTGTTTATTCTCTAAAAATGTCTTACGTCCCTCTGTGAGATTTCTAGCCCAATCCCATGAATAGAAAAATTAGGCTGGGGTAGGTAGGAAGGGAGAATGGGAGGAGGAGAAATTTACATCACAGTGAAATTTTATACCTAAAAAAAACAACAGCAGTAGAATAAATCTCAAGGTTGGTTGTAGCTTTCTGAAGTGGGAAGGTAGACTTTTGTTGTCTTTTTTTTTTTTTTTTAAAGAAACACCTTTTACCCAGTCCTGGGGAATTAAGTGCTGTCCTAGCAGCCTGTCAGGGTGGACACCTTGGCCATAGACTGCTGGCATCCCGAGGCTTCTGTAGAGCCATTTTCAATTGGTGGTGCTCTTGGCCAGTGAGAGCTATTTTGAGAGACCCACTCATTTCCAAGCCTCCATTTATTTACTTTTATAAAAAGCATTAGCCCTGTTAAGAGAAAGCATTGATTCAGGCTATACTGTGAATGATATCATCATATTTCTCATTTATCTTATCACCTGACTGCTTCCCAAGAACAGGGTTGGAAGAAGCTGGGAGATGGTGAGAGACTCAGGGCAGACACAGGTGAGTCAAAATGGTGGGCTGGAAATACAAATACATTTAGAAACAAAAGCAAACAAAGAAACTAATTTGCAAGCCAGGCATTCACTGAAGATGTGAACTGCCTCCAGCACTTGCTCTGCAGTCCTAAGCCTCTGCATGAACGAACTGCTTGCCCTTCACCCTCATGGATATGATATATCACTAGTTATGCAGGTACGTGGAGGGAGACTTCTGACTTGAAGTCCTAGTATTCCTGGGCCTGGCAGGACATAGGGTGGCATTCCTGGGCACCAGAGCATTCCTCCAGATGAGCACTTTTCTCCATGTACTAGTTAAGTCTTCCATTAACTCAGGTCCTTGAAGACACAAGAACAAATGCCTAAATGGGGACTGTGCAAACATGTGTGTGTGTGTGTGTGTGTGTGTGTGTGTGCACCTTATGTATAAGCACATGCATGCATATGCACACGAGCTGAAAGGGAGCATAATAACTCCCCAGTATGCCACAAATAAGAGAACAGCTGCTTGTTTCAGATATTAAAAGAATGTAAATTGGGCTGAGTTCTCTTTTGGCACAAGAACAAGGAATGCTTAAGTTTCCCACTTGCACTTAATTTATTTTTAGGTTTATTCACCAGCATTTGTCAGGTTTCTCGAGCATGACCTGAAACTAACCTTTCGATAAACGTGAAGGCAAACAGAGCCCTGAAACCCTATCTGTATGTTCTTTTGTCTTGGGAACTGTAAATTGGGGCATTAGGTGAATAACACAGCTTGGCTTTGTGTCATGGAAAGTAATTCGGGGCCGCGGTAAGGGCAGGATTTATGAAGCTGTCTGGCCAGGCTTGGGCAAAACGCCAGCTTCCACCTGCTCTGCAGACACGGCTGTGTGCAGCTGGTCACACTGCTGAAGTCGCCAAATTCCTTTCACTGGATACAGGCACGGCTGTGCTGGCCAAAGCAAAAAAGCAGGTAGGGGAGGAACCTTGGGTGGGGAGGAGTGGGAGGTAGCCGGAGGCAACGCTTCTTTCGGAAACAAATCAATTACAAGCTTCCCTTTTCTCATTCTTCAGCAAAAGTCCCTCAAAAAATTTCATCTCTGCTTCCAAAACCCTGTAACTAAGTAATCTGGAGGGGCTGGCAAGAAAAGGAAAGTAAATCCATTTGCAAAGTTTTAGAGACTTTTTTTTTTTAATGAGGGACTGTGTCATAAATGAGGCTGCTATATCGTTTATCAACCAAACAGGGGCACTTTTCAAAGTGCAAGGGGGAGGGCTATAATTAATTAGGCTGGGACAACACCCGTAAACTGGGACTGTCCGAGGCAAACTAGGAGGGGTGGTGACCCTAGCTGAGAACATTTACGCTGCTATACAATGAACCCACTAAAGGACAGTGGTGCTACAAGGATGCTTTTCTAAGAAGTGACAGAAATTATATTGTCTCTCTGATGGAGCTGGACTACCTCTATGAAGCAGATGGCCAACTTGTCAGGGTGCCAGAGCACACTGCAGCGTATCCATAGGAAAATCATCATGTTCCGTATTTTTCAATCCCTTCCCCTTCTGAGAAAAGTGCAAAAAGCTCAGCAAATCTCTGCTTTTCCTGACAAGGAATGGCCAGCAGATAACATACAAGGCTTGTCAGCACCTGATTAATTAGGATTAAAGGCACAAGGTGGAACTTACATGGGGAACAGCACTGTTCTTTGTGATCTCAATGCTAATGAAGTTTGACGGGCACTCCCCACTTTCAATGTCATCGCTTAGAGTTTTCAACCTTCTTCCCACTTTCCCATATTTACAGGTTCTCTAGTGTACTGCTTTCCTATGGGTGATATAATAAACTGCCTAAAATTTGCTGTCTAAAAACAATAAGAATTTATCCTCTACAGTATGGAGGTCCTTAAAGAACTAAAAATAGAGTTATCATATGATTCAGCAATCCCACTCCTGGGCATATATTCGGAAAAGACAAAAGCTCTAAATCGAAAAGTTACATGCACCTCAATGTTCATAGCAGCACTATTTACAATAGCCAAGATATGGAAGCAACCTAAATGTCCATCAACAGATGAATGGATAAAGAAGATGTGATATATAGATAGATAGATACACACACACACACACATACACACAATGGAATATTACTCAGCCATAAAAAAGAATGAACTAATGCCATTTATGGACTTAGTGATCATCATACTAAGTAAAGTAAGTCCGAGACAGAAAGACAAATATATGATATCACTTATATGTAGAATCTAACAAAGAATACAAATGAACTTATTTATAAAACAGAAACAGACTCACAGACATAGAAAACAAACTTATGGTTATCAAAAGGGAAGAGGGGGCAATAAATTGGGAGTATGGGATTAACAGATGCATACTACCAAATATAAAAGAGATAAACAACAAGGATTTACTGCATAGCACAAGGAATTATATTCAATACCTTGTAGTGGCACGCGGGCTCAGTAGTTGCGGCTCACAGGCTCTAAAGCGCAGGCTCAGTAGTCACGGCACATGGGCTTACTTGCTCCGTGACATGTGGGATCTTCCCAGACCAGGGCTTGAACCCGTGTCCCCTGCATTGGCAGGCAGATTCTTAACCACTGTGCCACCAGGGAAGCCCTACATTTCACTTAAAAAAAAAAAAAAGAATTCATTTTCTCACAGAGCTGGAGGCCAGAAGTCTAAAATCAAGGTGTGGGCAGGGCCACACTCCCTCCACAGGCTGTAGGAGGGAATCCTTCCCTGCCTTTACTAACTCCTGATGGCTCCTGGTGTTCTTGGCTAGTGGCCAAGCATAATCCCAATCTCTGCCTCTCTCTTCACATGACCCTCTTCCCTAGGTTGTTTCTGTGTCCTCTCCTCTCTCACAAGGACACCAGTCATTGGATTTAGAGCCCACCTAAATCCAGAACGATTTCATCTTCAGATCCTTAACTAATTACACCTAAAAGATATTATTTCCAAATAAGATCACATTCCAAGTTCCAGATGGACATGAATTTGGAGTCGAGGACACTATTCAACCCACTACAATTAGGAAACCAGAAACAAATCTATTCCTCAAAAGTAGCCCTTTAATTCCTGCTGTCCCCTACCCAATATCCAGGTAATTGACTACCTGTGCTCCACCACCACCTCCCCTGTTATTTCCTGCAGAGCTTGCAGATATCGGCTACAATGTCTTTGTTTCCACTGCTGTGTAGCTCATGCAGGCCCTGAGGATACCCTCTTCCATCCAGTGACAGCCTTCTCTTTCCATTTCCTCAACCAACCTGCCCAATAAACTGCAGAGAACAGTTTATGTTCTCTGCAGTTTATTGGTCTCGCTGGTAATTTTCCAGGCTACTTATCTTCCAATACTCTAGGTTGTGGGTTTCAAAACTTGCACACACACAAAGTAACAGGGCGAGGTTAGCATATGCTGGGCACCTAAGAATTGTACCAGGAGGCGAGAGACAAGAGGAGGAGGCTGTCCACAGAGAATATGGAATCTCAGCTCAGGATAACAGAAGCTTAAGAGAAGTTTGGATGAGTTGGGAGAAGGGTGAGGGTGTCTGAATCAAGAGTTTTAAATCTCTTTTTTAATCTTCAGCCACAATGATAGCTAAAATGTCTCTTCTGGCTGCAAGAGCTGGAAAGCCAATTTCAACAGGCTTATGCAAAAAATGAACTGATTTATTGGTTCTAGAAATGGGAAAGTCCAAGTTTGGGCCCAGGGATGGCTCAAAGTTGCTTGGCTAAGATTGCTAGGCTTACATACTATCGTCTTAGTAAATTTGGCAGAAAGAACAGGTCTCTTCCCCAGGAGTTCCAGTAAGAGCGTGTGGGCTGATGCTGAATGGCTGTGACTGTCACACATCCACTCCTGCACAATCTTTCTGGAAAGGGGCTACTGTACTCTCGTCCAGGGCTGAGTCACCTGCCCCACTTGTAGCCATGGGGTGGGGTCATTCCTCATAGGAAAGCGATGGTAATGTTAGAGGGGAAGAGAAAACATTGTGGGTGGGCAGCAACAGATGTCCACCCCACTTACTCTGACAACCTTATGGCCACTTCTGACACCATCAGAAAAATATCCAGCCTGCCGCTGGAGTTGCGTCTGCCCCCAGAAAACCCATACAAATACCAGATAACTGTTTCTGGCACCATAGATATTTCAGTATATTTGATTGAAGTATTAATAGTGCCTTAGACCCTATTTTCAGGCAACTAGACAAAAGGTGTATTAGTCGGCTAGGGCTGTCATAACAAAAGACAACAGACTGGGTGGCTTAAATGACAGAAATTTGTTTTCTCATAGTTCAGGAGGCTGGGTGTCGAAGATCCAAGGTGTTGGTAGGGTGGGTTCTCCCAAGGCCTTCCTTCTCAGCTTGTACTTGGCTGCCTTCTCCCTGTGTCCACACATGGCCTTTCCTCTGAGTGTGCATTCCGAGCACCTCTTCCTTTTCTTATAAATAAGGAAGCACTGGGTTAGGGCCCCACCCTTATGACCTCATTTAACCTTAATTACCTCCTTAAAAGCCTTATCTTCAAATATAGTCACACTGGGGATTAGGGCTTCAACGTATGAATTTCAGGGGGTGGGGACACAATTCAGTCCATAACAAAAGGACAAACTTATTTTCATTCCTTTACTTCTTACTTACAAGAGTAAGATGTGAAGTAATACATTTTGACACTGATTAACTCTGGCATATGGTGCTGCTTCAAATATTTTTTCAAATGCGAGTTCTAATTCAGTTTTCAGTGTTTTCCAGTTTCCAATTCATGATATCTCAGAGGTCACATTCTGATCCCAAGCACAGCCAGAATCCTATTAGTCTTCCCATATCAATTAACCCTACAATTTTTTCCATTTAATTGCCAGATGTTTTTCCTTAGGTCAGCAGGCCACAACTAGACGGCTGCCCAAAAAGAGCTTTTTCAGACATGAATCACACACACATACCACACATACACACACACATATTTTATGGCATGCTATATAATTATATCCCAAACATACACTGATGTTGTAGCTAAGCATGATTTATGGATACAATCTCTAAACATCACGGTGCTTTATTATTTGAGTTCCTTCTCCCCCATAAGCCAAAGTCAATATACAGAAAAGACCAACTAAAAACATGTGATATCTGTTAAGTGTAACATGAAATATGACACTTAAAAGCAAATTGGTTACTAATTCCTGGAGCTGAGTTTGTTCAGTCCCATTTCAACCAAGGTACCTGCTCTAAGGAAACATAAAGAAATCAAAATCTAGAAAACAAAAGCAAAATTCACTCTCTGGGTTGCCTCATAAAATCATTGACTCATTTCTTCAGCTTCCAAGGCCAGGCTGAGCTCTCCCAGCACTTGTAATACAATCCTTGCTTGAGTTTCTCAGGCGCTCATTAGTAATGCAACAAGTCACCACACCCCTCTTTTTGCCAGTTTGACTTCCAAGTCATATGTTAGAATTCATTTGCCAAATACTGACCTATCCCTCAGTTCCTAGCGTGCAATTAAAAGAGAACTTACAAGTAAAAAACAATAGCACAGAAGTCACCTCTAACACATTTCCATTTGGGAAAAAAAATAGTGTCTACTTAACACATCAGTTCCTTTCAACAAGCCCTAGTTTCAGATGACTTGGGTAGAACCTGGTATGTCATTCTTGGCATCACTTTCTCACTGGAACCCTGACAACATCAACACCTCCATCTTGGTAAAGACTAAAACTAGAATTACCACAAGTCTTAGATTAGATATATCTTATTATTTAGGCTCGAAAGTTATCCTTGTCTCACAGCCTCTTTTTGAGAAAAGCCACAAAGAGCAAGGTGAGGGTACACCAAAGTTCAATATTTGAAGCCTATGTGTACACACTTATATAAAACAGAGAATATGTGTTGATACAGTGGTCCAACTTGAAGTGCTATTTTGCATGAATCAGGCCAGTGTGTAATAAGCCTGGGTGTATATTTATATTTAGTTCTTGTAGAATCAACATAAATGTAAAATAACTATCGGCTCCAGGCTTGGACTTATATGTTCTGATATTAGTTTATTAACAAAAGAAAAATAGCACTGAGGGGTAATTATTATATACTAGCTTCATGAGGACTTTTTTGGAGAAATTTTTTCTAAACTGAAAATGAAGAAGATAACATCTTGAATGTAATACCTGACAGATTCTATTATGGTTTCTGTCACCTTTTAGTATATTTCCTAACTGTGCCTACTACAGGAAAGGGCAAGGAATTAATCAGGTTGCCAACAGAGTTGGGTTACACAGCATGCAGAAAGCACTTCGGCTACATTATTTGCACAATTTCTATAGGGAGTTGTGCAATAGAGGCCTTAAATTTAATATGTCTGGCCGCCTTCCACTTGGACTCAGTTCAAACCCAGTGCCTGCAGCTCACTGTATCCAGAGTGGGAAATCAGTCATTATATTAGGAACGGATGGCAAATGATTCCAATTCACATTCTTCAGCTGGTACGTTTTTTAACCTGGAGCAACACCAAATTGGAAAAGTCTACAATTCTGCAAGCTGGACGTTCGATCTATATTGCAGTTTAAATACATTTCTAGTTTGAGGAAGCTGACAGGATGATTTTTCTTTAGAATTTCTTTAGTTGCTGTGCCACAGACAGAAATTTCGAGGTTCACATCATCCCCTTCCTGCAGGTCCTTTTGTTTCTCACTGTGGGTGGGAGGATAGTGTCAGTGCAATTAAACTGCAATGACCTATGTAAACAGTGACCTGACTCTGCACATGTGGACACATTACATAGATTGAAAGGCCATGCTCAGCAAAGATGAAAGACTCTTAGAGATGTTTTTTTAAAAAAAGGAAAGTAATGCCATAAAAAAATGGGCACAAGAAATGAAGAAGTGATAGAAAAAGAAATGTCAACCAGCTCTCAACCACATGAAAATATGGTTGATCATTTCAGTAGCAAGGAAATTAAAAATATAATATAAATGGGTCTCATTTTTTATTCACAACATCAAAAACTAACATACAGTGGTGGTAAGGATGGGGGCTACACACTTTGCTGGAAGAACAATGAATTACCTTTATAAAAGTAATCTATAAATATACATTAAAATTTAGAATGTGCATACCCTTGAGCCTAGAAATCTGAACTTTGAGACTATACAAAAATAAAAACAACGGTTTGTAAACTTGAAAGTACAAATTTAATGCAGCGTTCTGTGAAGGGGCAAAAATCACTAAAACAATCCAAAAGGCCATCAACAGAGAAATGCTTGATTAAGTTATGGTAAATTTAGTGACAAGTATGTAACAATTTTAAAATTGGCTCTAAGAGTATTTACCTAGAGGTAGTTATATAATGTACTAATTAGTTACAAAAAAAAAGTTAGAGAGTATTATGTAGACTGTAACCACCTTTAAAAAATAAAATATATTCTAGACATGTGACTATGAATGTGCATTTGTGTACATGTATGTATTTAGTGCACAGAGATATGGAAGGATACACAACAAAGGAGGAGGTGTGAAGAGAACTAACATCTTACTTCTACAATTCAGTAACTGCTGGACTGGTTAGAATAAGCATGCATTCCTTTGTAATTAAAATGGAATAAAATAAAAGGGGAAAGGGCAATTAATTCTGGATTTGTAATTTACAGGTATATCAGAGTCCTCCAAAGAAAAAGTACCAATCGAATGTGCAGTGTGCATGAGTATGTGTGTGTAGAGAGGTAGATTTATATATAAATATAAATATTTATATACAATATATAAAATATATAAATATAATACAAAGGTAGATACAAAGATGATACATAGATACATAGACAGATACACACATTTATTTTAGGTCACATGGTATTGGGGTTGACAAGTCCAAAATCTGTAGGGCAGGCTGCTTGAATTGAGTTGTAGTTTTCCTTTGACTTTAATCACAGGGGATGGTAGTAATAAGATATGCCCTAAGGGACTTCCTGTATTCCAGACATATTCTTCTTTACCTCCACTGTGGAACAGCATCCCAATTTCCCCTTAGTAATCAGGATCAATCCCTCAGCCAGTATATTAACAGATGTACTTCTTTGCCTGTTGACTCAGAGGCATAAGGAACCCAAAGAGGACAGTGGCAGTCTTAACTTTGACTTCAGTGGAATCACTGTTCTGTCTCCTGGTGGAAGCATTCCTCCCTTTGGAACGACGACCTCTAGGCCAACAAAGCATAAGGTCACAATGATAGGAAGCAAAAATTTTGCTAGTGGGGCACTAGGAATAATAGTCAGTGGTGCCATTCCCGTTTCTACCCTTTAGTTCCTGGGATTCATGCATCCTGGCTGTGGGAGAAACAGCACCATATAGTGGATTCTGATTTAGAATAAATGAAGCCAGAGAACACTGGCCCAGCCTTGCAAGGTATTATCAAGTAGCTAGTATTGTAGTTGAGTCTTTAAAAGGCCATTCCACCATTCTATCAAGCCAGCTGCCTCAGGATGATGGGGAACATGGTAAGATCTGTAAGTTTCATGAATATGGGCCCATTGCTGCATCTTATTTGCTGTGAAGTGATTTCTTTGATTCGAAGCAACGATATGTAGAATGCCAAAACGGTGGATAAGGCATTCTCTAAGTCCACGGATGGTAGTTTGGGCAGAAGCATTGCATGCAGGGAAGGCAAATCTGTATCCAGAATAAGTGTTTATTCCAGTAAGAACAAAGTGCTGTCCCTTGCATGATGGAAACAGTCCATTTTAACAACATGCCTCCAGGTAGCTGGCCAATAACCCTGGGGAGCAGTGCCATATTGAGATCTCAGTGTTGGTCTCTGCTTCTAGCAGACTGGGCACTCAGCTGTGGCAGTAGCCAGGTCAGCCTTGGTGAGTGGAAGCTTATCTTGCTAAGCCCATGCAAAATCTTCATCCCTGACACCATGACCACTTTGTTCGTGAACCCAGTGGGCGATGACAGGGGTGGCTGGGAAAAGAGGCTGAGGGGTATCCACAAAACAGGTTATCTTATCCACTTGATTATTAAAATCTTCCTCTGCTGAGGTCACCCCTTGGTGAGCATTCACATGGGACACAAATATCTTCACATTCTTCACCCATTCAGAGAGGTCTACATACGTATCTTCTCCCCAGACCTCCTTGTCACCAATTTTCCAATCATGTCCCTTCCAAGTCCCTGAACATCCAGCCAAATGATTAGCCACAGTCCATGAACTGATATATACTCACACCTTTACCATTTCTCCCCCAAGCAAAATAAACAAGCAGCTGTACTTCTTGAAGTTCCACCCACTAGGAAGATTTGCCTTTACCGCTATCCTTCAGGGATGTCCCAGAGAGGGGCTGCAAGGCTGTAGCTGTCCACTTTGGGGTGGTATTTGTATATTGTACAGAACTATCTGTAAATTAGGCCCGAGTTTTCTCTTCCTCAGTCACTGATCATAGGGAACTCGACATAAGACCATAGGTATAGGATGGGGATGAGAAGATACTGTTAACAGGAATGGGGACCACAGACATTTGGGCCACATCCTCATGTAACTTACTTGTGCCGTCAGGGCCTGCTCAAGCCCAATCTTATATTTACCACTCCCATTTGATGCATGACTAACTTTATGGCTTGGTGGGTCAGATATTACCCAGTTCATTATGGGCAGCTCAAGTCACATGGTAACTTGGTGGCCCACAGATTAGCATCCAGCCTCTACTAAGGTCCAGTTGTATGTCAAAAGTTGTTTCTTAAAAAGACAGTAGTTATCCACAGAGGATGACAGGCTTTGCTCCAAAATCCTAAGGGCCTATGGTGTAATTCACCAACAGGGGTCTGCAAAGGCTCCAAACAGCATCCCTATCTGACCCTGCCACTTCAAGCACCATTGATTGGATCTGCTGGTCCAAGAGGCAGAGAACCTTGCATGACAGCCTGGACCTGTTGCAGAACCTTCTCTTATTCTGGGCCCAACTCAAAACTAGCAGTTTTTCAGGCCACTTGGTTAATGGGTCAGAGTAGCACTTCCAAATGAGGAATATGCTGCCTCTCACATCCAAAAAGGCCTACTAGGCATTGTGCTACTTTCTGGGTTGGAGGAGGGATAAGATATAACAATTATCTCACCTTAGAAGAGATATCTCAACAAGCCCCACACCACTGGACCACTAGAAATTTCACTAAGGTAGAAGACCCCTGAATTTTTATCAAATTTACTTCTCAACCTCTGACACACAAATATGTTATCAATTTCTAGAATAGTTGCTACTTCTTGCTAAGTCCAATCAGCATGTCAAAATATGTTATCAATTTCTAGAATAGTTGCTACTTCTTGCTCACTCAGTCCAATCAGCATAATGTCATCAATGTAATTGACCAATGTGATATCTTATGGAAGAGAAAGGTGATTAAGATCTCTCTGAACTGAACGATGACATAAGGCTAGAGAGTTCACATACTCCTGAGGTAGGACAGTGAAAGTGTATTGCTGGCCTTGCCAGCTGAAAGCATACTGCTTCTGGTGGTCTTTATTAAACTGTATGGAGCAAAAGGTATTTGCCAGATCAATAGCTGCATACCAGGTGCCAGGGGATATGTTAATTTGTTCAAGCAATGAAACCATATCTAGAACTGTAGCTACAAATGGAGTCACCACTTGGCTAAGCTTATAATAATTCACTGTCATTCTCCAAGATTCATCTGTCTTCTGCACAGGACAATAAGCAAACTGAATGGAGATATGGTGGGAATTACCACCCTGTATCCTTCAAGTCCATGATGATGGTACTAACCTCTGCAGTCCCTCCAGGAATATGCTATTGCTTTTGGTTTACTATTTTCCTAAAATGAAGCAGTTCTAATGGCTTATACTTGGCCTTTCCCACAATAATAGACCTCATCCCACAGGTCAAGGAGCCAGTGGAGATTCTTCCAGTTGCTGAGTATGTCTATTCCACTTATGCATTCCAGCACTGGGGAAATGACTACATTTCCCAGGATGGACTCTGGGACCCACTGGATCTATTAAGAGATGGACCTGACCTTAAACTCCACTGAGCATCTGACTTCCATAAGCCCCAACTCTGACTGGTGACAGAATAACATTTTGCATCTCCGGGAGTTAGTATCAGTTCAGAGCTAGCGTCCAGTAACAACCAGAAGGTCTGATTACATCCTTTTCCCCAGTGCACAGTCACTCTGGTAAAAACATGTAGGTCCCTTTGGGTAAGGTTGGAAGAAAGACTGAAAGTATAAATTTGGGCAATATATTGAGGTTCTTTCTAAAGGAGACCTGGCCTTCTGCACTTCATTCAGAGGGTTCTGGGTCTGTAACCTGGCTCAAGCCTGGGGAATTAATTGAAGGGCCCTACTCTCTGTTTTTATGATTCAAGCTAGACTTTTGTTCACTTGACCAAGCACTCTTTCCACTTATACAGATCAAGTAAATACTTAGAGGGCTTGCCATCTATTTCGCTTCTAGGCACCCCATGATCAATGAGCCAATGCCATAGGTCTCTCTGAGTCAGACATTCTGATGGCTGCTTTGACTCTGCTGTCCACTGTGAAAACCACACCCCCTTTGCCTTTGGCGACTGAGTGTTGCTACTTGGCTCCTGCCACCCAGGAATCCCATTATACCCACTGCATTTAGGTTCCCCAATTCAGGTGCAGCAGTTTCCACTATAATTTCTGACCTACAGAAAAGAGTGATCACACAGCACTTTCAAGGATGCTTGGGGCTCTCCTCACAAATTTATTTCTCAGTCATGGTGAAAGGGAGTCCTTCTAGACCCTCCCAGGGTGAGTGAGCAGGCTTAAATGATAAGTCCACTCCAACATGCCAATCTCCCAAAGCCTTTGCATCTCTTCCTCTACAGTAAACCAAGGCAGGTCAGCATTTCAACTTCACTTGCCATGGGCCACCTTTTGGTGCATGTTTTGGCTGACCAACCAACCAAACTGTTAGAGCCCTTTCTAACTCCTAAAGTTGCAACATTAAATCCAAAATCTCTGCCTAGTGAGCCCATATCAACTAATTACATCCTTTTACCAACAACTTTATGGTCCTTTCACCACCATCCCACACCCTTAATATTCATTCCCACACATAGTTCCCAGATTTCTGTCTGTATAAATTGGAAACCCATGCAATTCTTTTGGAGTGTGGAACACCTCCTCATGGGCCACACTTTGCACCTCACCCTTTGGGGCCTGCTGGGACATGAATCAAATTATAGGTTTAAAAGCAGAGAGGGGTGGTGGGGATGGATCCTGAGGAGAATCAGCAGGCATGCAGAACCCAGCCTTTTATAAGTTTTTGACTAGGAGCATCTCATGGTGATAATTTGTGTATCTCTATTGCCATATTACACCTTGGACCACTGGTGCCCTGTTTACCACTGGAAATAGAGTCATTACTGTCTTTGAATCTCATTAAATTAAGGAAGCAATTCCATAAACTGCATAACCATTTCAGAAAACTCATCCTTAATATTCTGTTCCTCTAGAACCACTTTCAGTAGGAAAATCTTTATCAGTCAATGTTTCCAGAGAAACAGAACCAACAGAATGGATGGATGGATGGATATACAGGTAGATAGGTGTTAATCAAATCTACAAAATACCTTCACAGAAATACCTAGATTAGTGTTTGATTACATAACTGGCTAGCAGAGCCCAGCCAAGTTGACACATAAAAACTAACCATCACAACAGGTAACAGCCAGTAGCCCTCCTTAGAATATTACACTTGACTCTGGATCTACAGATTCAATGCAATCCCTATCAAATTACCAATGGCATTTTTCACAGAACTAGAACAAAAAATTATAAAACTTGATGGAAACACAAAAGACCCCGAATAGCCAAACAATCTTGAGAAAGAAGAATAGAGCTGGAGGAATCATGCTCCCTGACTTCAGACTATACTACAAGGCTACAGTAATCAAAACAATATGGTACTGGCACAAACACATATGTGCAGATCAATGAAACAGGATAGAAAACTCAGAAATAAACCCATGCACTTATGGTCAATTAATCTATGACAAAGGAGGTAAGAATATGCAATGGAGAAAAGACAGTCTCTTCAATAAGTGGTGCTGGGAAAACTGGACAGCTACATGTAAAAGAATGAAATTAGAACATTCTCTAACACCATATACAAA
Source organism: Hyperoodon ampullatus (assembly GCF_949752795.1). Lineage (NCBI taxonomy): Eukaryota > Metazoa > Chordata > Mammalia > Artiodactyla > Ziphiidae > Hyperoodon > Hyperoodon ampullatus. Next base: position 72,825,554 of record NC_136917.1, on the reverse strand, counting down.
AATAAACTCAAAATGGACTAAAGACCTAAATGTAAAACCGGATACTATAAAACTCCTATAGGAAAACATAGGCAGAACACACTTTGACATAAATCACAGCAATATCTTTTTGGATCCACCTCCTAGAGTAATGTAAATAAAAACAAAAATAAACAAATGGGACCTAATGAAGCTTAAAAGTTTTTGCACAGCAAAGGAAACCAAAAAACAAAATGAAAAGACAACCTATGGACTGGGAGAAAATATTTGCAAATAATGCTAAGACATGGGATTTCCAAAATACACAAACAGTTCATACAGCTTAGTATCAAAAAAACCCCCAAAGAACCCAACCAAAAAATGGGCAGAAGACCTAAACAGACATTTCTCCTAAAAAGACATAGAGATGGCCAAAAAGCACATGAAAAGATGTTCAATATTGCTAATTATTAGAGAAATGCAAATCAAAACTACAATGAGGTATCAACTCATACCAGTCAGAATGGCCATCATTAAAAAGTCTACAAATAACAAATGCTGGAGAGGGAGTAGAGAAAAAGGAACCCTCCTACACTGTTGGTGGGAGTGTTAATTGGTGCAGCCACTATGGAGAACAGCATGGAGGTTCCTTAGAAAACTAAAAGTAGAGCTACCATAGGATCTTGCAATCCCACTCCTGGGCATGTACCCAGAGAAAACTCTAATTTGAAAAGATACACACACACCAATGTTCATAGCATCACTATTCACAATAGCCAAGACATGGAAGCAACCTAAATGTCCACTGACAGATGAATGGATAAAAAAGATGTGGTACATATATACAATAGAATATTATTCAGCCATAAAAAAGAATGAGATAATGCCATTGGCAGCAACATGGATGGACCTAGAGATTATCATATTACACAAAATAAGTCAGATAAATATCATATGATATCATTTATACGTGGAATGTAAAAAAATGATACAAATGAACTTATTTACAAAACAGAAATAGACTCACAGACACAGAAAACAAACTTATGGTTACCAAAGGGGATAACAGGGGTGAAAAGGGGGACAGATAAATTAGGAGCTTGAGATTAACATATACACACTACTATATATAAAATAGACAAGGACCTACTGTATAGCACAGAGAACTATACTCAATAGCTTGTAATAACCTATAATGGAAAAGAATCTGAAAAAGCATAGATACATAACTGAATCACTTTGCCATACCCTTGAAACTAACACAACATGGTAAATTAACTATACTTCAATTTAAAAAAAAAAAAAAGAATATTACGCTGGACTCTGGCCCAGGGTGAACTTTCCTAAAACAGTCTTGACTGATCTAAAAACACCTCATCTCAATCCAACTTGGACACTTCAGGGGGAATCCAAACTGGATTATACATAAAATCTTAAGAAGTAAGATGTGAAAGTAAGAGATCACCCAGGCTTCCCCATTTATTTGGTAGTTGATCAGTGAATGCATGTTTTGCCTCCATTTACATATAGCCATCACTGCTGTAGACTCTAACCCTTCCTGGCCACTGAAGTGGAGCTCAGAATGCCTGGACTCAAGTTCTAGCTCAGCTATCTTCCCCAGGCAGATTACTTCATCTCTAAGAGCCTCATCTATTAACATCTCAGAGTTTGGCTCTCATGTATGCATTTCTATATTGCTCAAAATGTAACATTAAAATAATTTTTTAAAAAACTTTGAAATAATAACATAAATGTATGGAGCTACTAAAAATGTTGCTTTATTTCCAAAAACTTTACTTGTTTTCATGCAACATGATTTTGCAAACATGAATATGAGAAAGAATTTATATTCCCATTGGAAGAGGGTTGATGGGGTTTTTCTGGAGCAATGCTCTGCATTCTAAATCAGAGGTCATCATAATGGGTTGTGTGCTCCCTTGAGTTGATGTGGGTGGCCATGACATTTGGTATAGGAAATGTTGCCTTCGCTAAGTAAAAATGTAACTGTTTGACCTACTGGCTGCAGAGCTTGTACTCAGAATTTTGTTCCCAGGAGTACATAGCCTATACTCTTTTCCTATTTCTTGTAGTAACTTAAGAGACATTTATAACTTGCCTGAGGAGTCAAGACTGCTGCTCCTCAAACAGAGGTTTTCTTGGTGCGAAGAAAACTAACCCTTCTAGGCATTAAGTGTTTGGCTCTAATGCACCGAATGCCTGGTTTTGGAATCATTGGAGCACTTGCTATAAATACTTCTGGAGGCCATGATACAAAACAACTTTATACCCAAAAAGAATATAGCAAAAATATCTCAAAATATATAACCTCTTTACCTCTTATAGTAAGTAAGTTTCTGTATCAAAATGAAAACTACAAAATGGGATATGGCCATGAATATGAGAGCTGTGGCATCATCTTCTAGCCAGAGAACACTGCAGTTACCTTAGTCCCTAAGGCTCAACTGTCTTCTATAACAATGGTAATAATAATGTCTGCCTCTAAGTATTATTGAGATAATCAATAGTTAACAGTGTACATGAGAGAGATTCATGAACCTCACAATTTTGGAAATACTGTCTTCTTGTAAAATCAGAGTCAGTTATAAAAGAAGTAAATGTTATTTGAGAGGACTTAATCAAAATAATATCTCCTTAAAATGAAATTAGAATTTCTCAGACATAGCAACATAAATCCACAATGTTTATGATGAGAACCAGGGAAATGGGAAAAGATTATCAGTCCTTTGTACAAAGAATGTATTCCAAACAAGTTCAGAATAGTGCTAAAATATGGGTTTTACATATGGTTCCTCCTAGGCAAAGAGAGACTACCCAGGAGATAAAAGACTGAGTGCTCGAGAGGACAGAACTAATGTTTGCGGGGAAAGCCTGAACGCAGATTTTTCTGGAGGGAACCTGAAGATGGGAGCACTGCAGACCATTCTAATGAGTGGGCTGTCAGTAAATGTCAAGACTCCCAACAGAAACCCCTCAGTACAGACAGCATCTGTTTCTCCAGCTGGTTCTCAGCCTGAAATTGTAAGGAAAACAATATGGAGGCAGGAAAGGGAAGTTTGGGAAAGATTATATTCTACTCCAGAAGCCATAGAATCAACAGGAAATACTTGCATGTGATCTTTATTCAAAACTAGAAGGGGAATCCAGTAGAGAACATCTGTTGTGAAATTTCCTTAGCCTGGATCAGACTACCCACCCTACCTCTTAAGGGATCTGACTAAATGATGATTTCTAGGTATGGTATCTCGAGAGCTTTCTGGTAACTAAAGATGAGAACCTAGACGTCATTCTTTTTATAAATTTATTTATTTTATTTTTGGCTGTGTTGGGCCTTTGTTGCTGTGCGTGAGCTTTATCTAGTTATGGTGAACTGGGTCTACTCTTCGTTGCGGTGCAGGGGCTTCTCATTAAGGTGGCTTCTGTTGTTGTGGAGCATGGGCTCTAGGTGTGTAGGCTTCAGTAGTTGCGGCACGCAGGCTCAGTAGTTATGGCTCGCGGGCTCTAGAGCACAGGCTCAGTAGTTGTGGCACATGGGCTTAGTTCCTCCGCGGCATGTGGGATCTTCCCGGACCAGGGCTCAATCCCCTGCATTGGCAGGCAGATTCTTAACTGCTGCACCACCGTGGAAGCCCTAGGCATCATTCTTGATATTAGCTCTCAAATAGTTGTCAATGTGTCGACCTCTCTTCATTTCCACCTCTGCCCCCCAACCCAGCCCCCCACTGGACAACTCCTTCGTGACTGGCAGGCTGGCAACCTTTCTCATGACACACCGAATCATCTTGGTAAAACCTGAATATGTATCCCGGCTTCAAACTGCCAATCGTTTCCCACTGTCTTTAAAATCCATGGTTCTTCCCAATGCCACAGGCCCTGTATTTCAAACTCTTCTTCCCCTCTAGCCTCATGTGCAGCCACTCACCTGACATGGACCCTTTCTACAGATCCTGACTTTTCCGTGAATGCACCAAGTTCTTTACTGCATCAGCAATCTTCTCCATATGTCCCTTTGTGTGGAATGTTGTACCCCCAGCTCCTTTTTTTAGGTCACAGATTGAAAAGCAATTCCTAGAGAACTGATGCCTCCCACATATTTACGGCCCCTCTGATATTCTCTATCATTGCCCTCGGCTCTCCTACTTAACAGTAATTCTCACAGCATGTTCAATTATAAATTCAGCTGTGTTTTTATGTAATGTCCCCTTCCTCTAAGATAAGTGCCATGAAGGCAATGAATGACCATGTCTCCTTTGTTCACCATTTTATACCCAATGCATAGCAGAGTGTCTGAAATAAATAGCTGTTGAGTGGAAAAATGACTAAATGTTAAAGGTATTACTATAATAATTATCCATTCACCTACAATAGTGAAGGCATTTTCAATCTTGGCTGTTGTTGGAACCGCCTCCCCCCAGGCAAAAAAAGTTAAAATCAACTACTTTCTTCAAATTCTAAGACTGACACTAAACGATTTGTTTGCAATTTGTTTGCAATTATATCTCCTTAACTAGACAACAAGCAACTTAAGACTGCGGACTGTGCTTTGTTTTCCTTTAGATATCTAACATTTGGCAGAGAATGAGCATTCAACACATGTTTATACAATGTTTTTTACCTTTAAAGTGAAATTAGTGAAATGGTGAAGTTTTAAAACATTGACTGTGTCTTAATTTTTCAAAGCCTATGTGTAGCTCTCACTAATCTACAAGATTGTCACATGTTACAAACTGTAGCCAAGATAGGAACAAATTATCCATGAAAAATATCACCTCCTTGTAAAGAAAATCAGGGTAAACAAAATCCCAAATATAACACATTTCCCTCTACTATATACATGGTTTTGCATCTCTGATGTTGATGTGGGATACAGTTTCGTGAAGGTGTCCATCTTACTTTCCACTAGCGAGAGAGTACAGTTTAAAGGGGCTCTGGATCCAGAATGCCTGACGAGAACCTGAACTCAGGCAAGTTCCTTACCCTCTTTGCATTTCCACATCCTCTTCTATGAAATGAAGATAACAATAATTCTGACTTCACTGGCTTCTCTTTGCATTTCCACATCCTCTTCTATGAAATGAAAATAACAATAATTCTGACTTCACTGGCTTGTTGTAGGGTAGCGTGTGAGCTGGACTCTCAATAAGCTAAAGAATATCAATAAGATGGATGGGAGACAGGGAATCAAAAGTCAAAAGAGAATAGAGACACTCTGAAAATAAACTGTAGCCAGGAATGCAAGAGGAGGCATGGTAAGAAATAAATGAGGATGGCCAGAAGCCTTGAATGCCACAAACAGACTTTGGATTTTATGCAACTGGCAGAAAGGGTCATTTGGGGCTCTGAGGATGGATTTGGCCGGATCAGAGCTACAGGATGGGTAGAGTGAGCCAGTGCTGTGTCTGCTGCCCACTCACCTCTGTGCTGATGATGACACACTAATTATTCCTCTCTGTAAATCTTCCTCCCCCCTCTCCTAGGGTTTATGCTTCAAGTGGAATTCATTTCACTCCCAGCAGGGGCAACTCTGAGACTCAGACTCAGCACCCAAAGGGCTGCTTTCTCTGACCACCAAGACTGATTGAGAGTGGACATGTGGTCCAAGCCACCAACGAGCGGCAGTGGCACTTTTGCTGATACTTTTGAGAGGGGGGGACACCATCTTTGCTATTAGAGTTAAGTCTGGGAGGCTGTAGGCCTAGATTTACTGGCAGCTATTTTTGTCACCACGTGAAGCCTGAGAATGAAACCCCTGTGGAGGAGAAGAGAGTCGACAGAAGCAGAGAGCCCAGGTCCTGGCGATGTCATTCGAGCGGCACTCAAACCACCCAACCCTTGGCCTTCACATGTACCTAAGTCAGTAAATTCTCTTTCCTTGAGTTGGTATTTCTGTCCCTTGCAACAGAAAGAATCCTCACTGGTACTGCAGTGACAAAGATACGCACAAGGCCAAAGATATAAGACTAGAGATAATGACGGGACAAAAGTAAGATATATGGGCTGGGGGGAATGTAAGTGAGGATGATTTGCATGATTCCTGTTTCTTTAACTACAAAGTTAGCATTATTATTGAACAATATAAGAGTCATATGACTCTTACTAAGAATCTTTACAACTATTTAAGAACATGAAATACTAAGACGAGTTTTCATTTGACTATAAGATTCCATCTTTACTTCTCTCTCCCTCCCAATTTATTATCGGATATAGTGGTAATACGAAGATAGGCTGATTCATGTATTCATACATAGTTTGAAAATTTACCTAAAATATTAAGAAGCTTAAATGAAAGAAGGTATGGAGATCATGACTAAAAGTAGATCCACTGTGACTCAGAGAGATTGTATTTTCTCTGTGACTCACAGGGAATATGTTAATTGGTACACAACAAATATTTGTTGATGAATAGTAGCAGCTAACACAGCTAACACTATGCTTGAAGAGCCTTACATATGTTCACTAGTTTAACGATAACTCTTTCAGGGATATATTTTTTATTTCTATTTTACAGTTGAGAAAACTGAGACATGGATAGAATAAATAATTTTCCCTGATTCCTAAAGGCGCCCTGATACAAAACTAGATAGCTTAGCTGTAGAGCCATATGCTTAAGCACTATACTTAGAGTAAGTGAAGAAATGAATGAATAGGTGGTCCCTTCTTGCTCCCTGTTGGTGGGGAAACCGGACCGAGTCTTTGTGACAAGTTGGTTCTGTTGCCCTTCAACAGGCTCACATTCTTCTAATGTCTTGGCTACCACCCGATTATCAACTAGATGCTTTCAGGAAGTTGTGTTCACTATTTCCAATCCCCCAGGCACAATTCAGTACACTGAAAAGGCAATTTACTCAAATGAGAACTTTTCTAAATGCTAGCATGGTAAACAAAGACTAAGTGCTGTTTCTCTACATTGTCTGCTGGTAGCAAGGGAGTAGTTGAGTCACAGAGAGAATGAGGCTTATTACCAGTGTGATATCTAGCACTCTAGCATTTCTTGTTCATGTGGAAATGGATGCCGACCATCACCTGTGTGTTTCAGATGTACGTCTTGCCCAGAACCTGGTGACAATTCGCCCACTGCGTATTTATGTATTAGGTGGGATGGGTGGCACTGTAATCACTAATCTGATATGAATCAACACTTACCCTAATGGCACAGCATTTTCCATTTGAATTTGCACCTGAGTTTGTGCCTCTCAGCTTGCACAGAAGTGCTAATCATATCTCATAAAGATAGCAATTTAAAAATCAATGTCTGTGTTCATGGAAATATGACATTTAATTCTTGGCTGATGTCACTATCATGGGAGGGGTAAGACCAATTTCAATTAAAAAATCAGGTAGTGGGCTTCCCTGGTGGCGCAGTGGTTGAGAGTCCGCCTGCCGATGCAGGGGACGCGGGTCCATGCCCCAGTCCGGGAAGATCCCACATGCTGCGGAGCAGCTGGGCCTGTGAGCCATGGCCACTGAGCCTGAGGGTCCAGAGCCTGTGCTCCGCAACAGGAGAGGCCATAACAGTGAGAGGTCCGCGTACCACAAAAAAAAAAAAAAAAAATCAGGTAGTTCATGAATTTAATCATGAAATATCTCACTGTCACAAAATTCCTACCCTCCCTTTGTAGGATGTACCTTTTTGAGTTCATAACGACACTTCTTGCAGCCTTTGATATGGAGAGCCAACCATCTCTTTACCTTAAGACATAATATCTTGAAGGTTTACCTTAGAAGCATCAGAAGAGATGTTGGGTTGATTTGTTTATTTCTTTAGGTGAAAATAATTCAGTGTTGGTGATGGAAATAAGAGTTCACTCCATCAACTTTAAGCTCATGTTTCTGCTGTTCCTAGAATTTTCATAGCATCAACAACTTCAGTGCTTAAAGTGAGGCTGTATAAACCAGAGAAGCACGTGAGCATTTGTCTTGCCCACTGCCCAAGGTCTGAAAACATGTTGATTGTCTCCTATGGGTATGATTTCCAAATTCTCAAATTAACTTCTGTTGACTCCTTTGCCAGAGGATATAGAGCTATGTTGAATGCCTCTTTCCCAATACTGTTTATGCCTAAATGACCTTAAAAAAACAGGATTTTTCCTTTTTTTCTTTTCATTTCCCCAGGTGCAGATGAGTGAAAGATAAAATTTACCAAGCCGTGTACTGAGCATCTATTGCTGAGTTCTTCAAACCTTTACTCCCAGAAGTCATGTATTACTCTGAAAAGTAATAACCTCCTAATATTTTAGCATTTCTTCTCTTAACTTTCTAATAATGTTCTCATTTGTATGAGTATGACCTTAAATGTCTATTTATACATAAACGGGGTCATCTACTTCTGACATTCTCATGTTTGTTGATTTGGTCAAGAGGTACTTGAATTTTCTTCTCATTGGATCCATTCAGCAAATCTTAATTCTATGTCACAGTAGCTCAGACTGTTCTGTCCGGGGCTTGTCTTTTGAAAGAAGGCTAATGGAACTGAATCCTTACACCCTGACACATCCTTTCTTGGAAAAGCATGTAGAGCGGGTGTTCACCATGTATATTTCCTGTTACTTTGATGAATTCTTCTACTCAGACTTTCATATATGTAGTCATTTAGACAAAGTGCCTTTGTGCTTTTTTCCCTGCATCACTGTACTCAGTCAACTACTGACTATCTCACTGACTCTCTTTTTAAGATCCTGAACTAGATTTCAAGTTTCTTGAATAATCTGGCCTAATGTTTTCCTTTTTCTCAATACCCAGTTGAAAGGGCTTCTTTATTTTCTGGCAGTGCCGTCCACTTTTTTGTTCTATTTAAAACTTTTTTCTGTTGTATTGATATATTATTTACTTTTTGTTATTACTTTTATCAGCAAGCTGAGCCCAGAAATTCCCAGTGGTTTGGACAACCTCTACTACAACTCCTTTTGAAATGAGATAAATCAGAAGTTGATTGCTGTTTCAAAGCAAGAAGTCAAGAGGGAAAGCAAAGAAAAATGTGCAGGTGAGGGGAAGGGGTAGATTAGATCTAAATTATAGGTTTCATCCTCTGCAAGCCTCAGCCAGTCCCCTCCCTCCTTCTTCTGAATCCTATTTAGCAGACCATCAAAGCTCCATCTCCCTCTGAGTCTCCCCCAGTGACATCCTCCCTTCCTTTTAAACTTACCAACTTGAGTCCTGGCAGTACTATCCATCCCACCTTCCAGATTCACACTATTCATACAGTTAAGGCTTGTCTCTTTCTCCCACTCCACTAGCTAATATGCACACAAATTGATAGTTTATTCATTTAGTATATGTGTTGGTTCAGTTGTTTATGCTTGTGTCCAAATGCACAGCTCATTTGTCTATTAAAATCATTGAGTAAAAGGGAAAAAAGGGTAATCAAAAATCCAGTTTCCTTAGTTTAGGTTGATGTTTTTAATAAAGAGTTGACAGATGAATGGATAAAGAAGATGTGGCACATATATACAATGGAATATTACTCAGCCATAGAAAGAAATGAAATTGAGTTGTTTGTAGTGAGGTGGATGGACCTAGAGTCTGTCATACAGAGTGAAGTAAGTCAGAAAGAGAAAAACAAATACCATACGCTAACACGTATATATGGAATCTATTTAAAAAAAAAAAAATTGGTACTGATGACCCTAGTGGCAGGGCAGGAATAAAGACGTAGACATAGAGAATGGACTTGAGGACACAGGGTGGGAGGGGGAAAGCTGGGGCAAAGTGAGAGTAGCATCGACATATATATACCCGAATGTAAAATAGTTAGCTAGTGGGAAGCAGCCACATAGCACAGGGAGATCAGCTCGGTGCTCTGTGACCACCTAGAGGGGTGGGATAGGGAGGATGGGAGGGAGGCTCAAGAGGGAGGGGATATGGGGACGTGTATGCATATGACTGATTCACTTTGTTGTACAACAGAATCTAACACAGTATTGTGAAGCAATTATACTCCAATAGAGATCTATTTTAAAAAATAAATAAATAAAATAAAGAGTTGAGTCAAGCTGCAGGCAAAGGAGAAAAGTCTCTGTCCTTCATACTGTCCACGTTGTAAGAAGTTAGAGATGCCTATTTTAGACTGTAAGCCTTTGAGGGAATGGAGAGTAACTGTTTAAAACACGTTGTGTAGCTTTTAGAATGATAATTGGAAAAATGTTTCCCTTAATAGCACCAATTTTATCCAAACATAGAGGTCCTACTAAGGCATTGTTCTCTAAACCTTTTTCATTATATATCATTAACAGTAAAAAGTTTTGAACACAAAAATCCCATAAACATATGTTTATATGTATTCACATGTATTGCTCTTACTATATTACATGCATTATAAAGCACAAAGACCAAAATTTTAAAGGAACGAAATTAAAACCAATTGTAATGAAATTTTTTCCCACAACCTGTTGCACACGTGCCCAACACGGAAAGCCACGATCTTTGACCCTGTTTTCCTTCAAATATCATAGCTAAAAAATAAGTCCTATCCATTTCCTCTCTGAATATATCTCAATGACCACTTCTTCTCCATGCCCACCACAGGCTGACCTTACACTCCTGTGAACTCTCTCTCACCTGTACTCTCCAGCTCATCTCCTTGTTTTCTTTAGCTCTTTCTCTCCAGCATGAGCTTTACCAGTGGCCTAGGTGCTCTTGCCCAAACTCCACACTGATCGTTTCTCCTCTGCTCAAGTCTTTTAGTGGCTTAGCCTTGCCTACAGAACAGAGTTGAAACGCCCGATCATAACACCATCTGTCCTTGCTCACCTTTCCAGGTGGACCCTCCTCCTTTCCCACCTGACTCTCCCGCTACATCAAAGTGACTGCAGTTTTTTTGAAGGCACCAATACTTTTATTTTCACCTTTGCATGATATTTTCCTCTACCAGAAATGGCCTTTTTCTTCATGCGTACCTGACAAACCTTAACAATTCAGCTTAAATATCACTTCCCTAGGAAGGTTCTCTTTACTTCCTTTTGCAGAATTAAGCACTTGCCTTTCTGTGTTCCCTTAACACTTTGTATTGAATTAGAGCATTTATCATATTACTTGAGTAATTTATTTCCGTGACTCTGAATTCCTAAATGACAGAAAGTCTGCTCTGCTCTTTTCTTGGATTATCACTGCCTATCACAGGTGAGGCATGGAGTAAATGCTTGATCTTTCTTAATAAATAGAGAGGATGGATAAATAGTAATTGAACAAATGCATAAGTTTGGCGGCAGTGAAGAAAACTTTCAACTCGGCAGTCTGCAATAAACAATCAAACAAAAACATTTCAACAGTACAAGAGAAAAAAATACCTCTTGCCTAGAGATTTAATATTTTCTCACAGCTCAACAGCTTTTAGGTCATTTTCAAAGCCTTATCTCTTATATTGCCCAGTCAACATCATTAATGATGTTAATAAAAAATAAGATCTTGGGCTTCCCTGGTGGCGCAGTGGTTGAGGGTCCACCTGCCGATGCAGGGGACACGGGTTCGTGCCCCGGTCTGGGAAGATCCCACGTGCCGCGGAGCGGCTGGGACCGTGAGCCATGGCCGCTGAGCCTGCGCGTCCAGAGCCTGTGCTCCGCAACGGGAGAGGCCACAACAGTGAGAGGCCCGCGTACCGCAAAAAAAAAAAAAAAAAAGATCTGTAAGTGTTTGCTATGTGTGTAGCACTGTGATAGCACCTTATTGCAATACCTAATTTAACCATCACACAGCCTGTGAAGTAAGTGCTAGTATTCACTCCACCCGGCATGTAAGAAAGTCAGTGAGGTTCTGGAGGCTACAGAGTGACTCTTTCCATAAGTGAAAAAAAGCAAGATTAAAAGCAGATCTCCAAATGCAAGCTCTTAACCCAAATGTTCGGCTGCCTTCAGGCCATGTATCTCCAAATCTTTTTCAGAATGTCTACCCTGAAATTTAGTTCCTTCCACTGCTAGACTAGGAACAATTTCCAGTACTCTTATGATAGCTACTAGTAAAATGTGACATAAATGTGAGAGTTTTACATACTGTATGTCCCATAAAGTGTCTAAGACCCAGGAACTCTTTGGAAGTCTCTAGACCAGACTGTTTACTTATAAATCAAATGATCTGTTTCACAGAGTGGTTTGGCTTCACTGACTTTTACTTGTGCCACCACCACCTCCTGTGTGGCATTATGATCTGCCATGGCTGAAATACACACAGATGAAGTTTGTTCATCTTTTATTTGTTTATATTTGTTTTAGCTAATTCTTACTCCATCAACAATCTCAGCTGAAATTTGCCCTAAATTCTTCACTGCCTGAACGAACATTCTTCACAGATACCATAATAGATTAACCTTGCAAGTAAGTAAGTGGGCAGGGAGACCCCTTAAAAATGGTGTGTGCTTTGCGTTATGTTGAAATGCTGTTTGCTCATTTTTTAACTGCAAAATTCCAATCCATATGATGTTCATTAGAAATATCCAGCAAAGATGAAACAGGATGGTAGACAGGGAGAACTGAATAATATATAAGAAATTTTAAATATGGAAAAAATCTATCAGTTTGTTACAGGACATTTGTTTCCTGTTGATTCGGAATAAGTCATTACTTGATAAAGTAGGTAAGTGACTGTTTTAGTAACTAAACTAAAAACAATTCTGTTCCTCTAAATGTGGGAATGAAAGACTTCTTAGTTTACAAAATTTTAATAGACACTGTGAACTCAAAGGAAAAGCATACTGAAAACCAATTGGATTTCACATTTGATAAAGGAAATATTTTGAAGGCCCTTTTGAAAATGTAAGCTGCTTATTCATTTATCATTGTCTCTGTTGAATATTATTTATTACATTTTCTCACACACATAAAAGTGTACTAGTCTCCACAAAGCAAATTAAACAGGTCTCTGCCTACAAGGATCATACACATTTTGCAAAAGACACCATTGAAGATATGCCCAGAGTGGGATATAAACACCCAATTGGAGTATCTTAAGACATGGTACATGAGTAATTGCTGGTTATCCTGTATTTAGACTTCACTGTCTTGGTATTTAAGGAATGCCTAGTGACTATACTGCCATCAAGACTTCAAAGGGAGTTATCACTTGTACTTTGTTCCCATTCAACTTGGAAAAGCTTTATGGGTAAAAGGGATTTTCAAGAGGATACTGAGATAAAATGTATCTTTTGCAAAGAAAACTGTGTTTGGAAACGAAAGTACAAAATGAAGGAAGCTAGACACAGAGTGAAAAAAAAGAGAGATGGAATTAATAAAGAGAAAACGTTTAAAAAGGATCTCATCTTCATGTTGTGTCTTATTATGCCAGTAACTCTACGTCGACCTATCTCCCAAACTCCAGATTTGTGTACATGCTTGTTTACTTGGCATCTCCACTTAAGAGTGCTCTCAAACGTACATGCTCAAAATAATACTCCTGTTCCCACCTCCCCCATCCCCTAACCTGCTACTTCCCCAGTGTTCCTCATCTCAGTAAATGACACCACCATCCACCCAATCATAAAGTCCTCTGGAATCCGACTCCAAAACGCGTCTGGAGCCATTCACGTTCTCTCCCTCTATGCTACCACCATTCGTTGTTCAAGCCACCATCATCTCCTGCCCAGCCTACTTCCATAGCCTGCCATCAGCCTACGACAGTAGTCCTCATTATATTTTCCAACTTAACTGAGATCACAGCACATCTCTACTTAAAATTCTCCAATGGCTTCCAATTTAAGGAGAATTCTTAACAGGACTTCAAGGACTGACATGATCTGCTTCCTGACTGTTCCTTCCACCTCATTTTCTACCACTCTCCAATTCAAATCCTGCCTCAAAAGCTTCATTTTTTTTTTTTTTTTAACTCCAAAGTTTCTTTGCACACAGCTGTTTCCTACCCCTCAGTTCTTCTTCCTGATCTTCACTTGGCTTCCTCCTTCTAGTCGTTCAGGTGTTACTGTTTCAAAGAGAGGTATTACTTCTTCAGCACAACCTTCTCTGACCAACCAACCTAAAATAACCCCCTCCCCAGTGGCAGAAAGTCACTTTCTATAACATCAACTTGTTTTATTCTCTCCCCAGCACTTAACACCATCTGAAATCACTGTGTTTATTTATCACTTTATTAGTCCATTGCACAACCTAATTTGTAAGCCACTTCAAAGGAGGGTTCTTGAGCCACTTGTTTACTTCTGTATCACCTATATTGAGAATAGTCCCTGGCCCCGATTGAGCCTCAATAAATGGCTGTCCAATAAGTAAAGAGCAACTCACACAGTCACTGACTTTCTAGGAGTTAGAATACAAAAAGGAGTTTGGTAAACTTGATGTCCAAGGGTATACAGTCTTAAAACATGGAAAGAAATATCTGAGACCTAGGGGTAAGTGTCCATACCCACTAATTGACTAGATTTAATTGATGACTGACAAAGGAACTCACATAATCGTCTTATCTGAATAATATTAATAAAGGGCTAGACATTCTACTTTTTTTGAAGTGTAATCTTTTTTTTTTTTAAATTGGAGTATAATTGCTTTTTCAAAGCAAAAATGAAGCTACAGAATTACTGCCCGGATTTTTCTGCTTTCTTGTACAATTTATAAAAACCAAGTGAAGCTGTTGGGTGGCTTGCTACTTAGTCAAGGGACAAACTTATCATTATTACTCACTTAAGCTGTGTCCCAAGTTCCACTGTCTCTACAATTACTTCAGAGATGAGACATGAGAGCATAAAACAAAACTGGTAAAGTAAGCCAACTACAGATGGAGACCATTAACAGCAAAACTGGGTATGCAGAAAAGAGCAGCGGGATGGATGCTGAAGTTATCTCAACTGGAGAAGCCACATGGAAGTTAAAAAATTGTGCTGACAGGGAGATCAGCTCGGTGCTTTGTGACCGCCTGGAGGGGTGGGATAGGGAGGGTGGGAGGGAGACGCAAGAGGGAGGGGATATGGGAACATATGTATATGTATAACTGATTCATTTTGTTATAAAGCAGAAACTAACACACCATTGTTAAGCAATTATACTCCAATAAAGATGTAAAAAAAAAGAAATATTTAAAAAAATTTTTTTAATTAAAAAAAAAATAAAATAAATTGTGCTGAATCCTGATCCACAAAGAATACCAACAATGAACTTTCTGATGTTATTCTTTCTGCCACCAAGCTTCACAAAGCACTCCATTTATTATTTCATTTATTCTGAGAGGTTTTGTGTGTGACCGTAAATTGGAAAATGTAAGTCAAGATAGTGGGTCCCCTTAGAGTGGAGGACAAGATTTTAAAACATTTCTAAAATTGAAGGCAAGGGACAAAAATGTACAATGGCAAAGATGAGCCTTACACAGATTTATAAATGTTTTGCTTCTAGGTCTGAGGTGTCTCCTAAGTTTTGTCAACACTAGAGGGTTTTGTAATTCCCTCTGGGAAATGTTAAGCTCAAATAAGATAAGATGTAACAAAAGCCATGTAACCTCTACAAGAGAATATTTTCAGGACAGAAAGTCCCTGCATGGGGTTGCATAGCGGGAGGTGGGGGATTAGTGAAGATGTGTGACTGCTTCAGCTTTCCTCAGAAGTGAACACTGATCTGGTTACCAGCAGCCACTCTCTCCATCACGTTCCCCCTACCTGCAAAATCTCATGTGAGATCATATGGTATTTGCTTTCTCTGTCTGACTTATTTCACTTAGCATGATGTCTCAAGGTCCATCCACGTCATCACAAATGGCAGGATGTCCTTCTTTCTCACAGCAGCAATCATAGTATAATATATAAATGTATCAAATTAATATGCTGTACACCTTAAATTTACACAATGTTATATATCATGTATATTTCAAAAAAAAAAAGTATATTTTAAAAAAAGCCCTTGTGAGAGAGGCAAGTACACCTTATTCTTACAAGTTAGGAGCCAAAATCTTATTCCTTAAAAACATAGACACTATTCCACTCACTACTACACAAGATCCTCTTTATGACATTTCCTTGATAAAACAGTAACAAGAACAATGACAGTAAGAAAAGGTACTTAGGCTTCCCTTGGGATTTTACTGATTTATATTTCTTCATGTGTTCTTCTAATTGAACACTAAAACCTTGGAGTAAACAACCCACCCCTTCCCTGCTCCCAGAAGATGCACTGACCTACCTCGTCCCTGGGTGACTGCAATCTTAAAACAGAACTTACAAATGCTGAGGAATGCCAGATGTTTAGGTTTTTCCTCCCTTGTAAAGCTCTGCTTTCCCATAACCAGCTGTCACTGGCAACTAAAACCTTTGATATCTGGTTGAAATATATCTTATCCAACTTTGGGTTTGGTGCTTGGGAACCAAAATACAACTGACCTTTTATAATATATTATGGGATAACACTTTACTTATTTATATAAGTAAATAAATAAGATTTTCTGTCAGCAATAACTTTAGCCAAGGAGCTTTTTATTGCTTGGAATTTTAGAGGGGGTCTTCGGGAAAGCAATTACCAGTGGTAGCCACTTCTGTCCAACCACTCCACTCTCTTATGATTATCATTTTCTGTAAGTTGAATCCATTTAACCTCTGTAGAAAGACTCATCCTTATAATAAAATCATTAGACCATAATGATAGATGATATGAGAAAGCGGCAGAAGGAAACAGGTGTTTGAAAGACATTTACGTAGCTCTATGGAAAGGTTGGTGGCAGTTGCTATGTTACTATTGGCTAGAGGGTCTTATTATACCTCCAACTTAATACCTATAATATGTTTCTCTCAGTCATGCACTCAGGCAAAAAAGTGGGGCAATGAAACCTGGGAAGATTTGCAGTTGGGTCCATCTTAAAGGCTGTGTGTATATATATATATTTGACTGTGTGTGTGTGTGTGTGTGTGTGTATTCTTGTCGAGTACTTCCAATGTGGACAAATCTGACACTGAGATCTATTACCTAAATATACATTAGGGTATACATTTTCCTAGCTTCAGCATCAGGGAAGACGAGGCATGTCTTTTATTTCCTGTCCAGTGATATTATTTAGGCTTTAAATCATTTCCTTTACATTTTTTATTTGAAAGAAGAGGAGCCTAAGAAGAATAATGCATCAATGACTTCACCATCAGACTTTAGGGATTTGACTGCTATAATGCCATGTGGCTTTTTCAAATAATGAAGTTTTTTTTCTTTTCTTTTTACTTCGGTAGTTCCATCAAACCAGGGCTGCTTTATTGAAAGGGATCCATCTTTTTTTTTTTTTAAGAAACATTACTTAGGGACATAAGAATAACACAATGTGAGGCTGATTTCCCCTAAAGATAGAATGGCAATGAAATGAAAAAGAAACAGTGGTGATGTAGAGTCTAATCCTTCCCTAGAATAAAAAGCTCAAGTTAAAAGGGCAAAACTAGTCCATGCTTCTTAAGATGAAAGTGATGGTTAGGAGGATTGCTATTTTGACCTAATGGGAACTGCAAAGAGAATAATGAGGTTACATGACCCCACGCTAGTTTGTAAATGACTACTTTCTTAGAGAACAATTCCATTTTCAGCAGCTGTCTACCAATTACATTCTCAACTAACACACACACACACACACACACACAAACACACATACACACGATGGTGGCTGTACCTCTCTTCCTTTATAAATCCCAAAATACTTCATTTCCACCTCAAGTGTTGTTACAATGGGTTTAGAACAAATTAATTCAAAATAATCCTACATTATGCAGCCAGGATTTTGCCTTTCTCTTTAATTATCTTTGTGCAAGCTCCTTTAAAAAGCATGTTTAATGTAGGCATTTGTCTTTCCTTTGCTGTTCTATGCAAATTTGAAAAAGATATTTGGGTACAGAAACTTGAGCCACTATTGTGTCTCTTTAGGGACCCTCCCAGGGAGAGATAAAAATTGTTCATGCATTACAAATGCCAGTGAGGCAGATTTTAACCATGCAGCCCTGTCGGCGAGCCCTCCTACTTTTGCAAAGTAAACAGCTTTCTGTCTTGCCTGTCGCCATTTGATCAATGTCTTTATGATAACACAATAGCATTATAAAAACAGGAACAGGAAATATGATTAACACAAACAAGAACTCTGCAACGCTGAATGGGACTGAAAATGGGGGGAAAGCAAGATGATGGGGGGGAAGTAAGAAAGGAAACCAAATAGATGGAACTCCATAGGTACTTCGATTGGCTTTATTGATTCCACACCCTCTCATCACTTCTACCTCCAGAACAGTCAGCCAGCTCAAGACTTAATTATTTTCTTTCTAAGAAAAAGAGAGAGTGAGAGTGTGAAAGCAAGAGCAAGGGAGAAAAAGAGCTAGAATCTGTTTATAAGGAAAGCAGTCATTGCTGCTCCTTTTTTTTTTTAAGCACTTAAGGGTCATTAGTCTAACACTGCAGCAAATGTATTATTCATTTTCCTTAGCCCAATTTCTCGCCTAAGAATTCTGCAAGAAAACGATACACAGTTCAGTAGAGAGGTGATTGATCAAGCCAGAAGGAACAGGATTTGGGCATCCTGATAAAAATTTTTCTCCTTCTTCTCCGTTAGCATAAATCAATTTTATTTATGTAGTAACACTTGAATACTAACTACCCAATGCCATCCGTCAGGACAAAATTGATGACTATACCTTTAGGTTAATATTACTTGAACATTTCATTCTGAATAATTTATACACATTTCTGAATGTCAGTTCCAGATTGTTTATTTGGTTTCACCAAGTGTAGCAGAACCACAGCTTTTATTAGAAAAAGGTTTCCATCTCTGCTTATTTTGTGCATTATAGGGGCTCATCCTATTTAGGGCCCTTGATATTAGTCCACAGAAATTGAAACATGGAATAATGTTGTACCTAGTCTAGGGTTGCTCATAGCTTCCTTTTTTAAGGGCTTTTTTCTCAGTGCTTTTTCATTTTCAGTGGTAAAAACAACGGGGATTATATATAACCAGATGAAAAGCTGGCAAAATAGAGGTGAGCAGACATTTAATAATAACACTTACATGTTGTTTGTGAAGAGGGTGTGAGTACATTGCATTAACAGCCTCAATTGCTATTTTCACTCTTCAGCAAATAATCTAATCTGCCCACCAAGACTTGCACTTTACACCACCCTCTCCTTTTGGGTGACTTTCAATGTGTGTGTTATTACTCACCTTGTGAAGAACATGATACATTTTATAATCACTCTATTTGCTCCTTCTTCGGTTTTATGGTAATCACCTTCCTACTGGGCAGCAAACACAAAAACATGTGCACATTCAGGCTCTGGAACTGAAATGAATGGTCAATTATGAAATGCTGGTAATATTTACACAATAAGAAAAGAGAAAGGCTTTTTCAACTCAACTTAATTACTGAGGATCTTGACCTAAGTCAACCCATGTTGGATTGTGTTTCTTCTCATCAGAAACACACCCATAATATCAGTTAAGTGCGTATGCAGCTCAGAGGTGATACCTAATCGTGCATTTTTACATTAATGAAGAGCCTTCCATTTAATGTAAAGATTCAATCTACTAGATAAATTCTATCTTCCTCTCCACCCTCTCCCCACTTTCTTGTACATACACATTCCTCTACTTCTGAGAAACTTTCTCACAAGCAGTTGTCACAGAGTTTGGTCTCATGAGAATATCTCACAACCATTGGGAGGAAGCAGCATCTTATACAGGGTAATGCCTTAGACATTAGAGGAATAGAATCAAAACAAGGCGTGAATTCCAAATAAATCACTCTTCAGTTTGATTTATAGAAACAACACTTCTGCTGTGTTCGGAGTCCTCATTAGCAGGAACTTGCAAAGCTGCTGGATTTTATATATGTCCAGAGATACAGTACTGCATGTGTGTGTGCGCATGTGCACGTACACACACTCGCACACACACAGAGTTGGAAATGAATAAGGGCTGCCATTTGAAAGCCTGCCTTCTGATTTGCCTCAGATGTAATTATGATGTTAAAGGAATAAAAATAAAATCTACCTAAAATGTAGGCAGATTAAAAAGTAGCCTGTGCTTAGTTCTGCTTAGACCATCACCTGTGCAGCTTCATCTTTTAAATACTTTGAATAATTTATTTAATTCCACAGATATTTATTGAACTCCAATTATTTGTAGGTCACTGTTCTAGAAACCGCACAGTTGCCAAGCTGAGCAAGTCTGAATTCCCAAATGACCTCCTAGTTAAAAGAGGCTGAGAACACAGGTATTACAGTAAATATATTATTATGTATGCATGCATACATATGTATAAAGAAAACAGAACAAAGCCAAGTTTCATAAGAGCAGCATAAAGATACTTTTGAATTACTAGAGCATGATCTATTTTATTGAAGGTATTTCTTTTGGTTATGCTATGTCCATTATGCATAACGCTATGTGTTGATTAAAGTTTACATGCCAAGATTTTAATTGGGAATTTTTTAAAGTACTTTGTATATTCTGTACTGCTATGCAAGGATTAGCAGTTAGAGTTACATGGGCTTATGAGCTAAGGAAAGAAGGGTACTGTGCATTTTTAAGGGCTCAATTGTGAGGACAGATTCTTAAAAGCATTATGCTAAAACTAGACCAGCTGTAGGCAACATCCAGTAAGTTTAAATACTCTTGGTGTCATTTATTGTTAAAAAGGTGAGTCTCACTACTTTGTAGCAAATCCCAAATTATGTAATTGTTGCATATGTAATCCAGATCTCATTAATATTATAATAATATATCAGTGACTATTTATGGTCAATATTAGAAATATTGCTTCATGACATTAATTTGCCTCTATCTTGTTAAATGAAACATGCCTAAAAAATGATACAATTGTTATAAATTGATAGAAATGTAATTATATATTTATTGCTTGTATAATTTTACTTAATTAAGGAATAGCCCTATATGTAATGCTTATTCAAGTTCAATAAATATTCTTAATAATCAATGCTATTGAAGCAATAACTGGCCATTGGCCATTTCAATTATTATTAAGGCTCAATTAAATACTCATTTTAAACATTCAATTTTCTGTGCTATTCACCTACATGACTTTTAAAATAACTTTAATTCAAGATGATTTCTTTATCTTAAGGCTTAGCTTGCAACATGTTTTAAAAATCTATCCAGATGGACCAAAACAACTTGATGGATAATTCTTAGGGATGACTTTAAAAAGACAAGGAAATGCTAGAACAGTTAGACCAAGTAAATGCCTGGGGTCCTGGTCCTTGCTAAAACCTCTCTAAGCTTCCTAGACTTTTTAGTTGGGCTACAGTAATAGGTGTTTATAGAGTTTCTCAGAACTAAAATCTGTTGCTGACATACCCTTGAGGTTTTCAGATGAATCTCAATACTGCAGAGATAAATGGGTTTGTTTATGGGCTGGGGGGTGCCAAGATAAACTAATGACACAAGTAGTTCAGGCTGATCCCTTCCATGACTCTGTTGGTGGGGTGGGCTTGCTGTGGGTATACTGTAGGGTTGTTCGGCCAGTGTGTTCTTGCAGCCCAAGCAGTGCTGAGAACAAGAGCACAAATCTTAAAATTCACACGGTCCAAGGATCTTCAAAGCTTCTTGAGGTTATGTAGATGCTCACAGTAACCCTATGAGACTTGTGTTACTATCATCGTTTTATAAGACAGGAAACTGAACCTCAGAAGCCATATACCTAATAAGAAGTAAACCTGAATTAGAATCCAGAGTCTCCTAAATGACAGAGCTCTGATCTATCCACTGTGGAGAGCTGCATCCTCACTGAGAAAACAACCCAGGGGCTTCAGGTTGGAGCCTAGTTAGATGACTATTCCTCTCCTGGCACATCACTAGAATGAACACCTGAGAATGGTTCCTTGGGGGTAAAAATACCTGATAAAAAGGAAGCACCTTACATAGATTTTAATCTAATAAGCAATATTCGCCTAGCTGATTGCACTATCAATCAGTTGAATTAGTCACATGGTCATAAAATGTTAAGACCAGAAGGGATTAGGAGTATCATCAAATCCATCCCTTCTTCAAAGTGGTTCTACATCCATGTTAAATTAAAATTGTGAGAACTCATAGTTTGCTTTTCCCATGTTTCCTTTTGCCAGTGCTGATTTAAGAAAGGAAAACATTGTGTCATTAAAATTTTTCAAAAGAGTAAGGGAAAACAGAAAAATACTTGGCATATTACATTCATCTGAGAGACATTCATATTGTTAAAATGTGAAATCTATCAAGCAGACAGTAACTAATCTGAGACGAGGTGTAAGGTATAATTCCTGGCAGTGAGGAGTACTGCTCATACAGTCTGCTCACTCTGGGTATGAGAAATCGCTTTACACTTCTCACTTTAACACACTTGAGTCAGAAAGCTATCTTTAACAATACCTGAAGGAGTTCCGTTAACATGTTTTTAAAAAACAATAAATCTACAGGAATAAACTGTATACAGTTCACCTAACATAGTAAACTAACATGTCCATAGTTATATATGAACTAGTATGTATGTTTATTTAATTGCATTCCACAAATAAACTTTTTAAGGTTCTGTTTTCTACCTCTCCGCATACATTGTTTTTTATTAACATGTATTCAGCAAATATTTGTTGCTCGCCTACCAGACATTGGAGATACAAAGTTGAATAAGACATTTGATCTGCATTTATTAAAAATCTACTATGCCAGAGATTTTTGGAACAATCAGCACCACCAGGTAAAAGTTAGATAGTTGGAAGTAGACCAGACAATAGAATGTGATCACTATTCTCGAGTAAAATATACCTAAGTAACCTGCCCTTGTTAAAAGATAACCTGTATCTTTGCACTGAGGAACACCTTGAAACACCTGAACAATCCCTGCATGAAGCACCTTTGTTTAGGATCTTTTGGTATACATGTCTCTATAACTAAATTGGGCAGAAATTGTTTACTTTGTAGCTAATAAGGCAAAAGAAAGTTATGGATGGATGGTCACACAAATCCAGAATTTCTGCACAGAGGGAGCAGTCAGAGAGACACATACACCCTCCTTCTTCCCTCCCTCCACCACCTTGCTGGAATAGTCTTAGTTTTGACTAGAGGCTATGGAGAAAATGTCCTTTATGCTAGTTTAGGAGTAAAGGGCTCTGTGAAGAACATTTAGCAGTTACATAAGTCATAAATTACAGAAATATCCTCTCACCATGAGAGTTTTGAACGTGATGGTCCCCTTCACACCTCTCCCCATCGACCTACTTTCAATTGGCACTTCTTTTGAGCAGTGTCTTTTGTACAAAAGCACTGGGATTTTTTTTTTAACTGAAATGGAACCATATTGTAGACATTTTGTCAATTAGATTCTAATGTCTTAGATATCTTTTCATATCAGCACATAAAGATCAATCTCATTTTAATGATAAAATATTTCAAATACAGAAATATTAGAATATGCTTAATACCTACTGATATATTTCTTACAATTTTTATAATTCTTGGCCAACACTGTGATCTTTCTGAACATACAGGTGATGTCATCTGAATAGCTTTGTGAATATGTTCATAGTGCGTGGTTTTTCACAGAAGAGGTTGTTAGGAGAATTTCTGAGTTACAATCTCTAACCATTGATAGATACTGCTGACTTTCTTCCAAAACGGCTCTGTTTATTGGCTCAATGGTGATGTGGACCTGTCTGTTGCCTCACATTATCATCTGCTCATGAGACTATGCATCAATATGATGGGAGTCATTAACTCATTATTGTTTTAATTTTGCATTTCAGTGATTACTAATGTCACTGAGAAACTGTTTCATAGGTTTGCCATTCCTTTGTATTTCTTCTCCAAATTTCACTTTGAATCCTTTGACCGTTTAAAAAAAACTTTTGTCTTTTTCTAATTGATATTTTTGGAGTTCTGTACATATTCCATAAATTAATCCATTGTCTGTTAAATATATTTAAATTATTTCTCTTCAATCTCTCATTTGCCTTTTAAGTTTATAACATTTCTTGTAAAAAATTTTTTACATTTTTGGGGACTTCCCTGGCAGTCCAGTGGTTGGGACTTAGCCTTCCAATGCAGGGGGTGCAGGTTCAATTCCTGGTCAGGGAGCTGAGATCCCACATGCCTCACGGCCAAAAAACCAAAACATGGAACGGAGGCAGTATTATAACAAATTCAATGGAGAATTTAAAGAAATGGTCCACATTAAAAAAAAAAAAAAAAACTTTAAAAAGAAAGAAGGGGAAAAAGAAAAAAATTTTTATCATGTCAAATATATCATATTTTATGGTTTTCTGTCTTACTTAGGAAGTCTTTTATCATCTCATGATCTTTTTTAAATATCCTAGATATTCTTATATTTTTATATTTTCTCATGCTTTGCTCTTCTATTCATTAGATATTTGTTCGTGTAAGGTGTTAACTAAAGGTCTAAATTTACTATCCATCTGTCACAAATTACTTATTGAATACTTTATCTTGTCCCCATTTATTTGAAATGCTACATTTATCATAAATTACTCCCATATACACAATCTACTTCCAGGTTGTTTATTCTGTTCATGATCTATGTATTTATTCATGTACCAAGATAATACTGCTGTAATTAGTATGTTTTGATAGTTAGGAGGACAATTGCTCCTCTTTTTTATTTCTTTTTCAAAATATCATTGACTACGGAGGTGGAGGGGGTGGTTGAAATGGGCAAATGTGGTCAAAACATCTAAATTTCTAGTTATAAAATAAGTCGTGGGATGTAACATACAGCACGATGACTATAGTTAATAATACTGTATTGTATATTTGAAAGTTGCCAAGAGAGTAGATCTTAAAAATTCTCATGACAAGAAAAGAAAAATTTGTACTATGTATAGTGACAGATGTTAACTAGGCTTATTGTGGTGATCATTTCACAGTATATACAATATTGAATCATTATGTTATACAACTGAAACTAATATAATGTTAAATATCAATTATATTTCAATTTAAAAGTATATCACTAATTGTGTATATTTTCTCTAATATATAAACATAAAAATGTCAATATCCATTTAAATAATTGTTGGAACTTGGATTAGGAATGCCTTAAGTATACAGAATTTTACAGGAATGAATATTTTTAAAAATCAATGTTTAAATTTGTTTGGGTTTTCTTTTAGGTCCTTTGGTAAAGTATTATAATTTTCCATATATATGTTACACCTTTCTTGTTAGTTTTATTTTTAGATATTTTGTGGCATTTTTTATTGTTATTTTTGTTTACTATGAATGGGCTCTTTTTTCATATTTTTTAATTGATTATTTTTGATATGTAGGAAAACTGTTGTTTTTGTATATGTATCTCATATCCAGCAACCTACTCATATACTCATGTCTCCTCCTATTTCTAATATACTTTTTTCAACCTTCTGGATTTTCTAGGTCCAAAATTAATGTCTGCAAATACTGAGAGCTTATTCTCTTCCAATATCACTATCTCTACACTGTTTTCTTATTACATAGGTTAGGACCTTGAGTACAGTGTTGAAGACAAGTGATGATAGTATTTTTGTGTATATCTTGACTTGAATGGGAAAGCTTTTAATAACTTACCATAAAATATTTTGCTTACTATAGGTTTCTGGTAGACAGCCATTGTCAGTTTTAGGAAATGTGTTTTTCTCCTTAGTAGATATTTTTTAATTAAAAAATTAAAGCTAAATTTTATCAAATGGAGTTTTTAGGCATCTATTTAGTTGATCATATGGATTTTCACAGTTAATCTATTTAATTTACTAATTGATGAATTGCATCTATAGATATCCTGATATGAAACCATCCTTACATTCCTGAGACACACTTTATTTGGTTATGATGTGATTCTTATTTCCATTTGCTAATAATTTATTTAGATATTTGCATCTTTGTTCATAAGTAAGATTGGCCTACAGTGTGTGCATATGTAACATTAGCCTCACAGAAGGGGTTGAGAAGCCTTCCTGCAGTTTCCATGCCATGGAAGATTTTATGTAACAGAGAAACAACCAGTGACTTGACTGTTAACCATAACCTGCCTAAATAACCATTAGAGTTTCATATCTTTCCTAGTGTTAACATCCATATGACCATGGTATATTTGTTAAAAACTATGAGATTAATGTTGGCATAATACTATTAACACACAACTTTATTTTTAAAATATATGATTAAACAAATTTTACAAATAACAGCTAGCATCACTCAGTTTTTATATTATTTTCCTCCCACCTCTTATATTTCACCACAGTTCTTTAGCCCCAGACAGCTTTATTTCTAACACATCACTGCAAAAATCTGTACAAAAGCTGCAGCACAGAGACACTCCAAAACACTTGTTCTAACTGTCTGTTTCTTTGGAAGGGCCTCTTCAGTCTTACTCTACTGCTCTATCTCTCTGCACGATGTGCTCTCTGTTCTGAAAAGTCAAGCAGTGGTTTGGAGAAGGAAGGAAAGAAAAGATAGGAGGAAAAGACTGATTCAAAATCAACCATAGTAAATGCAATGTGGTTCCAGGACCAAAAAAAGGACATTAGTGGGAAAACTGGTGAAATCCAAATGATATCTGTAGTTTACCTAATAGTGTTGTATCAAGGTTAATTTCTTAGCTTTAACAAATATACCATGGCTATGTAGATGCTACCACTAGATGAAGGGTGTAAGGAAAGTCTTTGTACTCTCTTTGCTACTTTTCCAAATATCTAAAATGATTCCAAAAAATAGTTTCTGTCAAAGATTTTGAAAAGAAAATTTTAAGCTTACAGAACTGAAAAAGGTTCTGGTGCATAGTAGTCATTAATGCTTTGTCAGCTCCTCTGTCATCCACCATCCCACATCCTCCCCAACTAGGAACCCAAGGTTGTACCGTTTAATCACTTTGTGCCTATGATATGAATTTTCCATCTAACGGAAGAGGTTATTAGTGTGTTTATGTGTGTGCGTGTACACGCACACAGGCATGTGTGAGTGGTTCTGCAGATAGCTGTTTAGACATGAAGTTGCAGAAATAATAGTGATGATAATGAAGACTATTAGCTATCATGTACTCTGCATTACTTGTATGTAAAGTTCTATGCTGAGAACTTTCCATACATTATCTCATTCCATGCTCATAACAGCCCTATAAATTAGGCTTAGTAGCCTTATTTAGAAGGGAGGAAACAGACTCAGAAAAATAGGCCACTTGCCCAAATTCACCCTGCCAATAAGCTCCATGGTTCAAACACAGATCTCCTTTTCTGACTTCAGAGATTATGTTTTAAAATGCACTCAATTATGTTATTTACTTAATGATAATAACAACGTGACTGAAACTTAATTTCAAAAAACATAAAGACTGACATTTGACTTAATATACTGGTTATCTAGGGTCATAAAATTCCAGTACCACCATTAAGTAACTATGAGACCCTAGGGAAGTCACGATCTCTATTGTTTTCATTTTTTTCATCTGTAAGATGGGTATAATACCTGTTATTTTACTGATGGTGATGAGGATTAAATAAAACAATGTAAATGACCTAACACAATTCCTGATATATGGTAGGAGCTCAATGAACATGAGTGTCTTTCTTGTAGCCCCATGTCATCATGGCTTTATTGGTATGTCTAGAAATAGCACCACTTCTTCACCCTCTATTTCTGTTTTTAGTTATACTTTAGAAGCTAACAGAAACTATATATTTAATAATAATAATTAACATTTATGTAATATTTATAGAGCAGTAATCACTATTCTAATATATATAAATTTAGACCTATGTAAACATATAATATACACATATTACATAGTATTACATATATAAAAACATATGTTACATATGTCCTATAGTATATATTATGTAATATGTAATATATACATATATGTAAACATATACAATAACATATATATATTCACATAATCCTCACAATTTGATGAAGTAGGTATTATGCAATTTTACAGATGAGGAACCTAGGTCAAGACAGTTAAATAACAGGCTCAAAATTAAAAGCTAATAAGCAGTAGATCTAGGATTTGAACTCTATCACGTGGGCCGTAGAGTTCATGCTTATAGCCACTGTTCACTGTTTTTAAATCAACTGTCTTGATGATGATATTTGCTATCGATTTTAAAAACTATAACATTAGTACATGTAAGATACTGTAGTCCTGTGCAGTAGAAAGGGAAGCCAGAAACTTAAAGATCAGAAACTTCCAAACTGCATTTCCAATCAGATGCATACAGCCTTCTGTTGAACTCAAGCTGAGAACATTTGGAATATCTCATTACTTTTAAAAGGTGGGCTGCTTTCTTTAATTAATGAAAGAAAAATTATCTGTGTCCTTATTGATAGAATGACACTGTAAGTCGTTGTTGGCTAAAGCAGTGACATTGTTCAGTGATGGTTACAAAACTACACGGTGTCGCTTAGCCTTGCACTTGATTGAAACGACAGATGTAAAAATGACATTATTCTGACTGCTCTGGGATATGCATCTGAAAGAGGTCAGGAGTGAAGACAATTTTACCTTAGGTCATCATTAACTCAAGTTCACAGAGATACTTTCAGATATAATCAAAAGAATTAACATGGCTTTGCCTGAATTCCCTCAACTTTAGATTATATTACCCCTTTTTTTCTTGGTCTTTTGCCAGAAGTTGGATAGTAGGGGTGGGAGTGGGGGGATACAATTCCAAATGTAGGTAACAAAATATTTTGGATAAATCTTTAGCTTGGAAAGTGGCAAGGTGCTTTCTGTGGAGTCCAAGTTAGCACCTTAACCAGATTACATTCTAGCCATTTTACAGTTTCTTTTTCAATTCAAGTGCACAGGATGGATAATTATCACTTAACTCACAATATATTCTTACTGTCCAAGATGGCCATGACTGGCTTTACTGATTTAACTGGTTATTTATTTTTAATAATAAAATAAGCTCCTTTAACTCCACTATTCAAAACAAAAGCTAGGGTCTTAATAATAATCAAAAAATAGCTACGTGCTCTCCCATCCCATCCCCCTAGCCCCCTAAAACGAAACTTCACCTTTAATTCCTTGATCATCAGCCTCTCACTTTCCCTTTATGTGGTTTTTATTCCACCCTTATTCCTAAAAAAAATAACATTTTTCACTTTATGAAAAGGTATCATGGTGTATGTAATTTCTACTTAATAGATTACTAAGACATGAATATATTTTTTGCATGGCACTGCACTGCATGTCTTTTGAGTTGCTATACAGTTCTATATCCAGAGTTTGTTCAGCTACTCCTCCCCTGATAGGCGGTAGGTGGTTTCCAGGTTGTTTTTAACCCCTATTATGAACAGCAGTGCTGCAAATATTATCCCGTTCTACATATGCAAGTGTTTCTCTGGAATATATTTCTAGGTGTGGAACTGCCAGGTTATAAGTGATGAATGCTCAGCTTGAGGAGGAATATATTTTCCAAAGTGGTTGCGTCAATTTTCATATCTACTCATAATTCTGCCAACTGATTGGGTAAAAATTCGCTTGTATTAAACTTAAGTGTTTTCCCCAAACATTAGTGATGAGAATATTTGTTCCCAAAGGAAGAAGTCACTTCTATGTGATAGGAGTAGCAAGTCTAGGAATTTTAACTTTTTTTTAACAGATGTCAGTTTATTATGACTTAGCTATAAATGGAGATTTGGTACCCTGAGACAAGGGTGAGGAGAGGGCAGGATGATTTATACCTTATTGACAGGTCAATCACAGAAAATAAATGAAGGTTCATAGAAACTTCTCTGCTAGATAAAACCTCTTCAGAGTTCTCTAACTTGCAGCATAAAAGGTCAGTAGTTTTTCAGTTGTTTCTTGTTTTTTTCTGTGAGTACCTTGACTTCTACATGTATGTAAGGAATTCTGAAACAGGTTGCAAATCAGGGTCTCTACAGTTGTCTCAAGTCCCCAGACAGAGTTCCAAAGCTCTTACATCGCGAGAT
Organism: Hyperoodon ampullatus; assembly: GCF_949752795.1. Classification (NCBI taxonomy): domain Eukaryota; kingdom Metazoa; phylum Chordata; class Mammalia; order Artiodactyla; family Ziphiidae; genus Hyperoodon; species Hyperoodon ampullatus. The sequence continues at coordinate 72,795,734 of NC_136917.1, read as the reverse complement.
CTCCTAAAGCGGTATCACTGCTCTAGGATTTTTATTCTCAACATGTTTCTAACCCATAAATTTACTGTGCTACAGAACTACTTCTATGTATTTTATTAATTTTCATCAAGAGCCAGCAAAATTTTTTGTAAAATAGTGAACATTTTAGACTGTGCATGCCAGATGGTCTCTGTTACAACTACTCAGCTCTTCCTTTTCACAAGAAAGTAGCCACAGGAACCTCATAAACATAAATGGGTGTGGTGATGTGCCAATAAAACTTTATTGGTTACCAGGGGGTAAGGGGAGGAGGGGTAAATTGGAAGATTGCGATTCACATATACACACTACTATATTTTAAAATAGATAACTAATAAGGACCTACTGTATAGCATAGGGAAGCCCTTAATACTCTGTAATGGCCTCTATGGGAAAAGAACATAAAAAAGAGTGGATATATGTATAACTGATTCACTCTGCTGTACACCTGAAACTAACACAACATTGTAAATCAACTATACTCCAATAAAAATTTTTATAAATAAAAAACATTAAAAATTAAAAACATTAAACATAAAATATTAAAAATTAAAAAACAAGCCAGATTGTTAAAAAACGAGCCAGATTCAGCCTATGGGTCACAGTTTGCTGACTCCACGTTTAAATTACCAGAGACCTCCATTGCCCTGTAGATGACACATATGTTACTAGTGTATCTACTAGCAGAGTGGCCAGTCATTTGGAATCATCACAATGTACTGAACACATACTTGCTGCTACTGTATGTTATAGTATATTATGGCATCATATTATCAATATAATATGCATTTATTTTTTAGGCTGTTTCTTTGTAAGTAGCCAGAAACCTACATCTAAACTTTTCCAATGATAATTTCAATTCAACAAATAAATCAAACCTGTATAATGCCAGCTGTTTTTCCCCCAACAACTCAGCAAGAAGATACTATTTTGCCCATCTTACAGGTGAAGAAACTGAGGCTCAGAGAATTTAAGTAACTTGTTCACAGTCACACAGTGAATAAACAGCAAAAAAAAATGAGTATCTGAGCTTGGATTTTCTAGGCCCAATGCTTATACTTCTTCAATTGAAGCGTGTCTCCCATGTGTTCACATGCAATGAAAAATCAGTGTGGTCTTTATTTCTGAACCCTAACAGCTACCACTACTAACATTTATTGAAAGTTGATTTTTTTATAAATTTATTTATTTATCTATCTATTTATTTATGGTTGCATTGGGTCCTCGTTGCGCACGAGCTTTCTCTAGTTGCGGCGAGCGGGGGCTACTCTTCATTGCGGTACACGGGCTTCTCATTGTGGTGGCTTCTCTTGTTGCAGAGCACGGGCTCTAGGCACGCAGGCTCAGCAGTTGTGGCGCACGGGCTTAGCTGTGCCGCGGCATGTGGGATCTTCCCGGACCAGGGCTCGAACCTGTGTCCCCTGCACTGGCAGGCAGATTCTTAACCACTGTGCCACCGGGGAAGTCCTGAAAGTGTTCTTTTTTTAATATACCCAATACTGTGCCAAGTCCTTTGCACACAGTATCTCATGTGATCCTTACTAAATTCTTTAATATTAAATTTTTCATATTCCTACTGTACACATGAAGAAACTATAGCTTGTCAAGGCAAAGTAAATTGCTCAAAGTCACAAAGCTATTGATAGTAATTTACTGAATCAAAAATCACAAAGGAGCACCAAAGCTAGTGCCCTGGGCACCCTGCCTCCCTGCCTCCCATCTGACACATACACAGACAGTGGGTGAGAAACTCTTCCAGGGAAAATGAAGACATTGCCTTAAAAATACTGGCCATGTTGCTGTCTGGCTGTGAGTTATCATCATATATCTTACCACCATTCATGTTTTTCTGCAATGTGTACTTTTCCTCCAGAGCCATAAAATATCTTGTGTTCTAATGTCCTCGATTTCCATAATCCAGGGTATATCTTTCTCAGAAATATTGCAACTATTTCCTTTTAAGGGCAAAAAGAAGCTGCTTTCTGAGAGACTATCATTTCTGGCACGATTGTCAAAATACTGTTGACACATATTCTGCAAACATTTCTTTTAGAGAAGGTATACCTGAATTGAGACATTCATAACTGCCTTTCTTCATTCCTCTCTTCCTTTTTCCTTCCTTCCTTCCCTCCTTCCTCTCTCCTTTCCTTCCTTCCTTCCTTCCATCCCTAGCTAACTCAATCATTCATCATGTATTTTTCTTTTCATTCATGCCACACTTAGTGGGTGACTGCTAGGTGTCAGGCATTGAGCGTAGATAAAAAGATGACTAAACGTGATAACTGTCCTCAGGAAGTATACAATAAAGCAAAGAGAGCAGGTATAAAAACAAGCAAATGCAACAAAGCCTTGGTACTCAACATGTGGTTCACCTGGGAGTTTGTTACAAATGCGGAGTGGCAGACCCCATGCCAGACCAACTTAATCACAATCTGCAATTACAAACGTGTCTGTGTGCACAAATAAAGCTAGGGAAAACCCGCAATATAGTAATGTCATAGATAGGTACTCAACTGGGATCATCATGGGACACAAAGGTAGCAAAGATCGCTTCTCTGGAGTGGGAGCATGTATTTTTGGAAATGCTTCACGAGGAGTGATGCCTGAGCCGGGTCTATGACATGTAGTGATGTTTGCCAGGGAGATTAGAAGTAAAGATAACCTAGGAAGAAGGGAAGCATGAGCTGTAACGTCACTAAAGGCCTGAAAAAACTCAGTGCTCTTGGGAACCACAGGGAAGTCAGGGTAGGTAAGGAATATCCCAAGACAATATTGGAACACATATGCATATAGGAGTCTGGCTAACCACTAGGCCAGGTAAGGAACTGGGAGTCTATCCTATGTGCCAGTGGTTTAGTACTGGCTGCAAATTAGAATCACTTTGGGAACTTTAAAAATACAGATACCTAGGCTTTACCCCCCAGAGATTGTGATTTAATTGGTCTGGGGTCAGATTTAAGTTCCCCAGATAATTCAGATGGGCAGAGTGGATTGAGACCACTGTTTACGGCACCAGGAAGCCTTTGACAGGCTTTAAGGGGGACAGCAGGGTGATCGGATCACTTCCTTGGTGCCTAGAAGTCAACTTAAGAGCCTGTTCAGTCACAAAGAAGACACAGCGTGGGTGTAAGCCATGGGAAAGCTAAAGGGACCAGGTAGGTGACTGACCTGCAAGGAGTAGGCTGAGGTCACTCAACAAGGAGCGAAGGGGACAGTAGCAAGCTGGAGAGCATATGCCCACCTGAACACATTTACACCCAAATTTTAAACTAAACTTGTCTATGAGCCAGATCTAGCCAGAGGATCACCAGTTTACAACCCCTGGCATAATAAGGCTGTAAGGATATTAAAATGTTAAGGACACAGAATCAATGGGCTTTGAAATTAAGTTGGTGTAGCGAATGAGAGAAAGGAAATAAATTAAATGAATGCTGCTCCCGTTCACAAAAATAGGGACCAAAATCAGGAGGGAAAAGTTTGGGGGAGAGATGAAAGTTCAGTTTAGGGTATGTTGAGTTTGAGGTGTTTATGGGACATACAATTAAAGACCTGAAATAAATACCCATCTTGTGCTTTGTTGGGTATTTGGGGCTGGGATTAGGTTAAGGAGGTGCCAGTGTGTGGGGGCTGAAGCCAGAAGAATGGCCGATAATCTCTTGAAGGAGCAGGAATATTGAAGAGAGGGGAAGAACAGCATTTCGGGCACTGAAAGAGCCTACCAAAGGCTGAAAGAGAAAGGTCAGTGACTTGAAGAGCAATGGAGGGCTGTGACGAAAGTTGGGCCAGGGAGGAAGAGAGAGAGAGGGTCCACTTTACTTTTTCAAGTGCTTTATTTGTTATATGCTTTCTTAATATTGTTCTTAATATGAAAGATACAGACTAATTAGTTGACAATAATATCCTTCAATTTGGAATACTCCAAGGCCTACAGAATTTTAGAATAGGAAAGACCAGAGATTAATTAACCTTAAACTTCTCCAATCTATACCCACACTATACCTAACAAGTAGATGTCAAGAGTCTAATTTAACAGTACTGATGAGGAGATATTGCTATTTTATAAAGAGAGCTCTTTCTTATGTAAAGATCTACAAATCTAAAAAATTTAATAGCTACTGAACATTAATTCACATACTATACTAGACTCTGTGAATAACAAGCCCGATTCATCTCAACATTTATTTAGTAACTCCATGTACTAGGTACTGGGGATAGAGAGAGGAATAAAAATAGGTTCCAGGTCCTCGAAGAATGTATAATCTGATAGTGAAGACAGATGTATCACCAGATGCCTTCTATATAACGTGGCAAGTGCAGCCAACGGCATGCGTCTTTGTGATGAGAGTTGCCCGGCCTGACCTCAAGTGACCTGGCCTGGGGTTCTGAGAGTGGTAAACTGCAAAAGTCTTCCGGAAGGCATTATACCTGAGCTGAGTGATGAAGGGGAGTAGGAACTGGGCAAAGAAAAGAGGGTAAGGGTCTTCCAGGCAGTGGGAATGAAAATGAACAAATGGCCTGTCTTGGGGACTGTGTGTAGAATGACAGACAGTCTGGAATAACTGGAAGGTTCACTTGGCCGACTAAGAGACTGAAGGAATGGTCCACTACATCATTTGGTTCGCTGGCCCAAGAAGCTGGGATTATAAAGTGCCTTGATCTCAGCAACCTTTGTTCACCCAAAAGCTAATGCAGAAACCCTCTAAGTAAAACAAATACAGAATTTTCAAATAATTGCAATCCAGAGGCATATTTTATCATTTGCATTATAGATCAGTTTCTGGGGTATGTGTAGAAGATGAACTTGAAGGTACAAGACCAGAGGCAGGAAAACCAGTTATTGCAATTTTCTTGGAGACAATGATGAGTTCTTAACTAGAATGGTAGCTGTAAGAAGGAAAGGGTGGGGAGAGGGGTAGGTGGCCAACTTTAAAAATAATGGGCAGGACTTTGTGACTGAGTGGATACAGGAACTGAGAAGCAAAGAGGAGTACAAAAGGACTAATGGGTTTGATTCAAGCAAATAGGTATAATATGAAACACTGCCACGGTTCCTGCCCTAGAGAGACTTCTACGTTAGTCAGCAAGATTCCTGTTTATAGAAATAACACAAAAGTGCACCACAGGGCGAGGGTGAGAAAAGTGAGGAAGAGAATCATTCTCCTGCATGGACAAAATAAAAATACTCTTTTGTTTGCTCAGAAGGTCTGAATAAAAGCCAAAAAAATTAACCTCTGGAAAAAAGCTCTCTAGTGTTATTTCACAACCATGGACTTATCAAACGCTACACTCTAATGAAGAGGGTGAAATAGGTTCAAATATCGAGACTGCTGGCTTGAAACTGTCATGTGAAAACTTTCGTTCTGATTAATATAATTGAAGCGTTCAATATGTATCTGCTAAATTGCAATCAAACCAGTAAAATGTTATTCATTTTTTAAATGAATCTTTCAGAAGTTCTATGGGTACTCTGCCAACAGTGACTTGGATTTGCACAGCTTAACTGCAGATATTATTAGTTTATAAAGGGGTAAACTGAGACGCTGAAAATTTAATCCCTTGAAGAGGCAGAGTCAATAGTCGACTTGCAAACAGACCACCAAGGTCCCCAACAGACCAAACTGATACTGTCCCTGGTACAAAGTGGAACAGATTTAATTAAGATTCTAAATCAACGTATTGAGAGGCACCAAGTTAGGTACTGAAAAATTCACCAACTTCATTCTATCCTGATTTACCACAAACATAGATTCCAACTCAAAAAATCTTGAGACTCTCTGTGGGGTTTTGTGCAGAGTATAAAACATGGTTTCTGGTACCATAAATGAATAAATAATTCACGCCCAGTTCTCTATTTTTCTAGGTCAGACATGTCAGTATTACTCACCCTCACCCCCTTCTCCCACTGTTGCTGCCATTCCTCCTCCCCCCCATTCCATCTCCATCTTCACCTCATCTTCACTCTCCTTGCCATCCAGTCTTTGAAAGTCCTTACACTAAAATATTTGAAGACATGGGGGAGTACTTTCACCTCTTTGAGAAAAAGCATTTACAGAATTATATTACAATAAACATCAACAAGTAGTAACTGAATTTCTCCAAAGAAGACATACAGATGGCCAACAAGCACATGAAAAGATGCTCATCATTGCTGATTATTAGAGGAATACAAATCAAAACTACAATGAGGTATCACATCACACCAGTTAGAATGGGCATCATCAGAAAATCTACAAACAACAAATGCTGGAGAGGGTGTGGAGAAAAGGGAACCCTCCTACACTGGTGGTGGGAATGTAAACTGGTACAGTCATTATGGAAAACATTATGGAGGTTCCGCAAAAAACTAAAAATAGAGTTGTCATATGATCTAGCAATCCCACTCCTGGGCATATATCCAGATAAAACTATAATCCGAAAAGATACATGCACCCCTTTTTCCATAGCAGCACTATTTACAATAGCCAAGACATGGAAACAACCTAAGTGTCCATCGACAGATGAATGGATAAAGAAGATGTGGCACATATATGCAATGGAATATTACTCAGCCATAAAAAAGAATGAAATAATGCCATTGGCAGCAACATGGATGGACCCAGAGATTATCATACTAAGCGAAGTAAGTTGGAAAGAGAAAGACAAAAACCATATGATATCACTTATATGTGGAATCTAAAATATGATACAAATGAACATATCTATAAAACAGAAGCAAACTCATAGACATAGAGAACAGACTTGTGGTTGCCCGTGGGGAGGGGGGATGGGGGAGGGAAAGACTGGGAGTTTGGGATTAGCAGATGCAAACTATTATATATAAGATGGATACAAGGTCCTACTGTATAGCACAGGGAACTATATTCAATATCCTGTGATAAACCATAATGGAAAAGAATATGAAAAAGAATATATATATATAACTGAATCACTTTGCTGTACAGCTGAAATTAACACAACACTGTAAATCAACTATACTTCAATGAAATTTTTTAAAAAGTAGTCACTGAGTTTCTCTTATACACTAGGAAGATAATGGTGAAAATACAGCCAGGTTCCTGCCTTCATGAAGCTCAGAGTCTAGTGTGGTGAAAAAACAAACAGTTAACGCAGGAAGTACAGGGTCACAGGAAAGCAAATAGCACAGGCACCTAACCCAGCCATATTGGGAGGGGAGATTTCTGAAAGGGACAATTTCCTTCAATTACCTGGGGAGCAAGAAACATAAAGGAGAATAATCAACTACAAACATACATGGCAGTGGATTCCAAGCCTGGCTGCACACTAGAAACCTCCTGAAGAACTTTTACATTTTCAAATGCCCAGGTCCCATATCATTTATATCAGAATCCCTGGAGGTAGCGCCCAGGCATCAGTATTCTTTAAAAGGTCCTTGGGTGACTGTAATGTGTGGCCAACGATGAGATCTACTGCTCTACAGATTGAGGCAAATCAGAATTTCTAAATGAAAGATTGTCATTCAGTCAGTCTCGATAATAATTTTTCTCTTCAGAATGCTGCTAGATTCCTCTAAAACTTTTAAATTCTTCAGACATTTAAAATATATACACAACAGCAACAAAGGGAGAGAGAACACAAAAGCCAAGGACTCTGCCTTATGTTGAGCAACATATTTAAAGTTCACAAAGAATAGGATAAAATGACATTGTTTTAATGCTACAATGCATCTTTTTCATTACTCACAGAAGTTTTTCACTCCATTGTCATAACCAGTTTATATTTGTAATGGAAGAGATTAAGTATACTATCAAACCTGAACATTTTCTACGCAGATTTGATGCCGCTACCCGCAAGAGGGGTTTTGAGTTTTGTTTGTTTTGGAACAAAAATAATAACAACTATTACTTAAAATGAGAGTCTTTTCACAGTAGAACCACAGCGTTAGGCATAAGTAAAGTTATTGGGGAGTTAGTTTGTTCCACTGGGTGATAGAAAAAAGAAACATTCAAAAAGCACCTCCTATGTTCCAGAAACTGTAGAGGGTAATTTTTAAAATATGTTATTTAATTCTGGCTTTACAAGCTTCTGAGGTGTATATTAACATCTCCACTTATAGATAAAGAAACCAAAGCACAGAGATTAACGTGATGTGTCCCGTGCCACACACGAACTTGTCCTCAGGGCTGCTCGTAAGCAAAGCCCACACTGCTTGCCCCAGATCTAATGGGCACTTCTAGTGAGGGGTGTTATAACCACTTCCATAATGAGTCAGGTGGACTTCCAACTAAATTACAAGCTTCTCAGAAAACAACTCCTGTTCTTGGTAGTCAAGTGACTCTTTCATAAATTAATATAACTTTTACCTGACATCTCCTTAACCACAAGGCAACAAATGCCTACAACTTGATGACAACCATCATCTTTATTTAAGTTGTGGGGTTCTGAGGGGGAAAAGGCTATTTAACCTATTAGACTCTCCAAAAACCCTGAAGAAATCTAACAAAACAGAACTGAATGCGTGAGTCACATGAAAAGATATCAGAACGACAAATTTTAATTCATGATTTTTAAAGCTGTCTCTAGGCACTACCATTAAATGATAAAAACAGTTTAGACAGCTAAAGATTTTAGGGCTGGAAAATGCTCAATGTTCAGGGCTGAGAGTTATTACATATCTAGTTGTTGGGGAAAAGAAAACAAATTGCCCAGTCTATTTAAGGAAACATCTATTACCTAAATCTTTAAAGTGATTTTGTTAAGTTCATATACCTATCACGCTATGCTTTGTTCCCTAAGAGTGATTTGCAAAACTCAAGGCTCACTTCTGGTAAATACAGGATTTTTTGGCATATGATTTGTGTGCCAATTTCATGCCCGTGGACATTCTTCCTTAACCCCATTTTCCTTATTGCAAATTAATTTTATTTTTATGGAGTGTATGCATCCTTTCTGTCACAAAGGGAGTATACAGAAATAAAATAATTTTTATATAGAATATCTACTTGGGTGCCATAGTAAATAAGACACTAGAGCCAAATTTGGAGTACATATTAATATCTCCTAACCAATCAATCCTCAAAAGCAAAATTATTTGCTATTACTGACATACTCCAATGTCTGTGAGGACATAACGTAAAATCTCCATACTACATCTCCCTCAGACAACGTGTGGCTTTCGGTGGGAAAAACACAGAAGTTTCCTGCTCATGTTCTTAAGACAGAAGAGGGAAGAGAGGCAGGGAGGACAACTTTCTTTAATGGAAATCCTTGGGACCGGCCCAGAAAGACAGCCTTCTCTCTCCTCCTAACCAAAGGCTTGCAAGGACAGGGCTGGGCCCACGAGAAAGAAGGAATAAAGCAGGCAATGTAGAACTGTCTTCACTTCCTTATAGGCCAGAATCCCTGGTAGCAAGATCACAAACTTACAAGATCTGGTTATCTTAAAAGCAAAGGCATTAATTGAGAAAGTGTCAGGAGTTTACAGAGTGGATGGGAAGGAAGAAGCAGGCTTGGAAAATGGTAGAAACTAAGGCAGCTGTGGAGAACCAAGAGGCAGGAAGCACTGAAATGATATTTTCAATAATAATTTGGCCAGGACAAAAAGACATTGAGCATGGGAGGGTGGCTGCAGGATTACTGCCCACCACAGGACACTGTCCCCAAAAGGACAGGGATGCTATTGCTGGGATCAATTTGAAATAGCCCTCCCCTTTTTATTTTCAATCAAAACAGAAATTCCTAGGCAGGAGGATCCAGTTGGCTGAACAAAGTCACCTACTCACGTTCCAGTTGGCTTAGGTGGGAGAAGTGGGAAGACCCTGCCCCAATGCTGGACTCCTGCCAGTAAACACTGGTACAAGATTCAGCCAGGGTTGCTTCTATTTGGTTGGTGCCTGTGCTAGATGAGTTGGTTAGCACTTTGAATATTACCCCAGAATTCCAGCTCCCTTTTGCTGAAGGCAGAGTTGTGAATTCCATTAAGACTCACACATTATGACATTCTCTCAAATAGAAAGATGTTGGGCAGCCAAAAAGTTGACAAATATCACTACCAGACTTGAATGAGATCAGCCGAAGAGTCCTCTTAGCTTATATGTAATGCAGCCTCACTAAGCAGGACAGCCAATTATATATATTACTGGGGGAACATGATGTAATTTGGGGAATAAACACGCACCTCCCCCAGACAGGAATCAGAGGGCCCGTGGCTAAAGATTTAATCAAATACTTATTAACAGTAATCTCAAAGCTTTGACTGGGTCTTTGTGTATTTGAAGAAGAGGTCATTAATGGGTAGATGGCTTAGCAGTGGGTCCTTTCTCATGCCTGGCCAGCCCTTCATGTAACAATTTGAAAGGAAGGAAAGGAAAGAAAAGAAATAAGATTACTCTCCATAATTATGTGAAGTACCGACTCCAATGTATGGAGAATCACCTTATTCACTGAAGGAGTTCAGGCTGCAGTGTCTCTGAGAATTAATGTTTGTCCTTGGGAGCTCCATGTATATGTAAGTGTGTTTAATTCAACTGCCCTAATGGCTCCTGGTATGACAATGACAGAGGTACCTAAGCAAAAGTATCCTTAAAAGTTCTGTCTCTAGCAGAGATCTCTCCAGAAGACCTGTCATTTACCAAGGTGTCTTCAACAAATGTGCTCTTAACGAAAGGTTCCCATGCAGGGGCGCCACTGGGAGAAGTTTTCAGGACACAGGATTATCTCCAGTAAACATTTTTCTAGTAGTTGCCCTAGCAGTGCTATTGCAGTGCACACACTGGATTAGTTCACCAAGAGTCATTCATGACTCCCCTTGTCTTTGCCTTTCTCTACTGAGCAGGTTCAGGGACTGACATAATCGCCTTCCCAGACCCCACTGCAGCTAGGGGCAGTCACGAGTCACAGTCTTGGCCAATAAGTATCTGAAGAAGCCCAGCGTGGGTGTTCCTTCTCAAATAAAAAGGAAAACCCATGCTAGATGACACAACTTTTTCTTTTTCTCACTCTTTCTCTTTCTTCCTGCCTGGAACAATGATTCAATGCCTGTAAGTGCAGCAGCCATCTTGCATCTATGAGGACAGAAGTCACAAGTTGAGGATGATAGAGGAGAAGTTAGAAGCCTAGTGCCCTGATTGCACCAGTGGGCCAGTGACCCACTCCTGGGCTACTGGTCCTGATATCATGTTACATGAAACATATCAACCCTGACCAGTTTAAGCCTCTGAGCAGGTGATTTTGTTACTTGAAGCTAAATGCAATCCTATTAGTGTAGTGTCTCTAGCAGGTGTTTTTCTAACATGGGTGACCCCTATGACAATAACATCCCTGGCAATGTTCAACATTGTCTTTATAGTTTGTTTATCTTGTCTTACCATGATAACAGACTCTCACTGACGCATTTAACAAATGCTACGGTATGGACTATAGGCATCTTTCTTCTGTGATGCTTATTCGTGATGTGATTCATATTTCTATGCTTTTTCATTTTGATTCCTAACATTTGAACCAGTGTTGTCAATAAAATCTCAGATTCATTACCATTCACTGTTTACTGCTGTTATTTTGTTGTTATCACTGTTGTATTATTTTGTTTTATTTTCCTTGTTTTGAGCTGTCCCCAATTGGGAACTTGAAAACAAGGATTAAGAAAGTAAGAGAGAGGGCTTCCCTGGTGGTGCAGTGGTTGAGAGTCCACCTGCCAATGTAGGGGACGTGGGTTCGTGCCCCGGTCCAGGAGGATCCCACATGCCGCGGAGCGGCTGGGCCTGTGAGCCATGGCCGCTGAGCCTGCATGTCCAGAGCCTGTGCTCCACAATGGGAGAGGCCACAGCAGTGAGAGGCCCACGTACCACAAAAAAAAAAAAAAGAAAAAAAGAAAAAAAAAGTAAGAGAGGGCATTTTCTTTTTCATTTATTTGTATTTATACAAAATTATATAAATAATATTTGATTATATAAATTACAAAAAATATACAATTATACAAAATATACTGAGAATAAATTTAGTTCCATTGATGGTGAAAATTTTTCAAATTGTTATCCTCCTTTTTTTTTTTTTTTTTTTTTGCGGTAGTGCCTAGCCACTCCGCGGCATGTGGGATCTTCCCGGACCGGGGCACGAACCCGTGTCCCTGCATCGGCAGGCGGACTCTCAACCACTGCGCCACCAGGGAAGCCCTCAAATTGTTATCCTTCTTAATGTTAATCATACTTTTAGATTCTAACACAAAACCATAAATCAATAATATCCTTCTTTTCATATTTTACCCTCTTAAAACTTCATTTTCTCCCTTAATTTGGAAGAAACTATGGTCAAAAATAACGTAAATATCAGTTTTAACTTTAAAAAAGGATTTTGGGGGCAACAGCTGACGTTCAGGAAATATGAATTAATAAGCCTTATTATTTTGAAAAAACAAACACATTTTTAAAAATTTTAACTTGTTCAATTCCTGTACTTCTAGTTTTATTTGATTAAAATGTTTTCCCTTAAAAACCTTATAAAGGAGAATTTATGCCTTTACTTATTATGAAACATGTTTATAGTTTCTTTTAAATGGGCAAATTCTGTGGTCTTCTCTTTGCACCACAAAGGGCTTGTGTCAGTCTAAGCACATAAGATTGGAGTGGCTTCTATATTTCAAGGTTGCTGTCCATCACTGAGTAATGGCTCAGGACACAAGAGCAGAATAGTTTCTATGTCAGAAGGTTGCTGCCCAATACTGAGTAATAGTCTATCACTAGAAAGCATTAAAGAAAATAACTGTCCTTGGGGTTTGGGGGCTTTTTTAAAATGATGTTTTTATTCTTTTAGAACAACTTGATTTCATTAAACAGAGCAGCAGAAATTCAGTTTGAAGTGTGTATATGTTCATTACAACTCACAGACAATAAAGGCCAGACTCAACATGGATGTATCAGAAGACAGATATAATTTCACAGATGTTGAAGTCTCTTTGACACTGACTGCAAAGAAGACCAGAGCTTCTGTTTGGAACTGGAAGTTGAATTTGACATAAGTCCGGTGACATTCTCAAGAAACAAAAGCCCACTGATAAATACTAAATTTAGAAGGGTCATCTTGGATTTTTATCTCCAACTGTGTACTCTTTTTGTCGACATATAAGTTATTCATTTAATAGTCCTTTATTTGTTTCATTTTGGAAAACAGGAAACATGAAATCAATCCTACTTTAAATATTTCAGGGTTTAGGATTCAGGGAGAATTTCCAAATTTTGTAAAAATAGCTCCACATTATTCATGTCTCCTTAAAGTCACAGAAATAGAACCTTTCCATGCTTAGGACACACAGAAGAAATAAAAGGAAAGAAACACACCTAGGCTGAAGACATCTTATGAATAGGACAGATGGCAGACCAGGCACAACAAATATAGCTAAAAATCCTGGTTAGGAATTTTTTGCCAGTTATGATTCTTGCTTTCAACTTCTAAAAACTAAATTTTTAAAATCTTCTGAAGTAGTTCACCTATAAGGACTCCATGAGGAAAGAAATCCATTTTCCAATTCTGAAACAGTAATAAGAAACATCCAACTGTAACTGGCATTGACTTCCCAGGTTCTCTACATGTTTACGATCTATAATCAAAAATAAACTAAGAGGGACTTCCCTGGTGGTCCAGTGGGTAAGACTCCACACTCCCAATGCAGGGGGCCCGGGTTTGATCCCTGGTTGGAGAACTAGATCCCACATGCAAGCCACAACTAAGAGTCTGCATGCCGCAACTAAGAGTCCACATGCCACAACTAAGAAGTCCAAATGCTGCAACTAAAAGATCCAGCATGCCGCAACGAAGGTCCTGCATGCCACAACTAAGACCTGGCACAGCCAAAACAAACAAATGAATTAATATTGAAATTAATTAATTAATTGAGAAAGAAACATCAGATTAAAAAATGAGTATGTTCATAATGACAAGATGGTAGTAAAACAGAGGAAAATATTAAGAACAGCGTCCCTGGAGTCAAAATTCCTGGATCCAAATGTAGCTCTAGTATAACAGTTCTCAACCACGGTCCAGATCAAGAGCATTAGCAACACCTGGGAACTTGCTTAAAATGCAAATTCTCAGGCCTGATCCCAAACCTACTGAATTAGAAACTCTGGAGGTGGTGCCCAGAAATCTGTCTTTTAACAAACCTTCCAGGTGATTCTGGTGCTTGGTAAAGTTTAAGAACCACTGATCTAGCACTTAGGAGCTACACGATCTTGACCATAATAATAATTTTGAGCCTTGGTATTCTCATCTGTAAAATAGGGGGAAATAACAGTCTCTTTTCTCTCTCTCTCTCTCTCTCTCTCTCTCTCTCTCTCTCTCTCTCTCTCTCTCACACACACACACACACACACACACACACACACACACACACACAGAGAGTTTTGGGAAGATTAAAAAGCAACTGAAATTCATGGAAAGCCTTCAGAAGAGCACCCAGCATACAGTAAGTGGTCAATGAGTTTTAGCTCTATGTAAGCCATTATGGGCTTAAAGGTAACAATGTTGTTAAATGAATAGTTACTGTGTGGTTTGGTGTGATGTTATGTATATTCCTTTTCTGCACACAAAGGGATGTCACATCCATTATGTTATTTTACCCTGATAGAACACTCCTGAGATGGGAGGGACAGGAACTATAGTCCTCTTTCCATGTATATTCAATGATTATGTATTAATTACCTAGAAACCATGTGCCTAGCCCTGTGCTAGATGCTGCAATACAACATGAATAAGATAAAGAAGGCCCCTACCCTCCAGAAGGTGACATTCTCATTTAATTCCAATCAGCCAGTAAGGCACATGGTTCCTCATGAAATTTATAAAAGTAGTGAGAGGGCTTATTGAAAATATAGATTCTTTGGCCAGACTTTCTAAGAATTTGATTAATTAGTATTGGGTTGGAGCCCTGGAATCTGAATTTTTGATAACCTTCCCAGATGATATAGATACAGATGGTCCAGAAAAACCACAGAGAAAAGCCAACCAAGAACACGTATCTGTGTACGTAAGAACATATCCTTAAGGTATAGTGTGAGTCTCATGATAGGAGGAGCTCAGGATGATATGGGAGAAGGGGACCATCCTTGACTAAGGGATCCCTGTCAGAATATCTCCAAGTATTCAATTTCAGTGGTTTTAAAAAACAAAAATTTATTTCTTGCTCCTGCTGTTTGTGCATCATGGGTCACAGAAACTAGTTTTTATCTTAGTTACTCAGGGTCCTAGACTTATGAATGCTGCCAGTTGCTGTGAGTGAAGGAAGAGAAAGCTGTAAGGGCTTTGCATGAAAAATTAGATGTGTGGGTGGAAAACAATGCATATCCCTTCCTTTCATAAACCATTGTCCAGAATGAGTCACATGACTCCACTTACCTATACAAGTGCTAATAAATGCAATCATACTCACAGAATTAAAGAAGAATCAGGAAATCAGTGAATAACAAAAACCATTATTTTGAGATCATTTCATAGATGATGAAACTGAGCTTTAGCAACAAATAACTTCCCCCAAAATAGCAGAGTCAGTAAATACCCCAAGAAAGATTCATTCTCCAGTGTTTTTTATGGCAGCTGGTACCAATGAGACTCAAACTCCAGCCCTATCTCCAACTGCTCTTTTGGGAGCCAAAATTAAATCAATACGTTTGCTTTTAGTGATCCCTGTTTTAGGTGTTGATGGTTCCAGATGAATGAGACATCAATCCTGTCTCCAAAGAGCTCGTTTTCCACTGGAAGAGACAGTCACAGCACAATGAATATAAGACACCTCAGAATGTGATAAGCAATGGACCAGAGGGATGAATGTATGAACTAAGTGACATCCAATTGCAGAAGGGGAAAATAATTCTGCAGGGTGAGTAAGGAAAGGTTTACAGAAGAGGAGACATTTGTGGTGAACCTGCAAGAATAAGCACAGTTTTGCTAGTAGGAAATGAGAAGAACACCGGGCAGAGCTGACAAATGGACATACAGCTAAGGGTCTTATTTTGGGAACTGTAAGATGCCCAAGATAGTCTGTCCACAAGGGTTCCAAAGGTCAAGAGTGTCCGAAACTTTCAAAGTAGTTTGATTTGAGAATGAAGGGCCTAGAGTGGCATGCCAAGGAGCTTTCCTTTTCTTTTCCCAAGTGGAGATGCTGATTAAAGTTTTGGAGTAAAGCAGTAGTATTTGGGTTAGAAAAAAAAAAAAGTGAGGCCAATTATGGAAAAGATGGGGCTAGAAAGAAGAATAAAAAAGATGCTTCTGGGCTTCCCTGGTGGCGCAGTGGTTGAGAGTCCGCCTGCCGATGCAGGGGACACAGGTTCGTGCCCCGGTCTGGGAAGATCCCACATACCGCGGAGCGGCTGGGCCCGTGAGCCATGGCCGTTGAGCCTGCGCGTCCGGAGCCTGTGCTCCGCAACGGGAGAGGCCACAACAGTGAGAAGCCCATGTAACGCAAAAAAAAAAAAAAAAAAAAAAAAAAAAAAAAAAAAAGATGCTTCTGAGCTAGGTCAAGTAATCAGAACAACAAATGGTGACTATGACTATCCTGGCCAGTCATTCTAAAATCACAATTGATCTTCTAAGATGGAAATTAATATCAACCAAAAATACTGTGAACATGGTTAGTTAGGAATATAAGAGGCCAATTCAGCTACCAGCTGTATAAATGTTTGAGGATGAAGACGATTAGACATGAGGGTGAAGGAGGACAGGTAGGTTGGTCTACAATAACCATTAGTCCATTAGAATGTTCCAAGAATCCTCTGCATTTGAATATTTGAAGTGGAGAACACCCAGACTGAAAGAGTATTTTGAGGTCCTTTGAAAAAACCCATTATTTGACAGATGAAAATACAAGTGCAGAAATGGCATATAAGTTTTTATCAAACCCAGTTCTAAAATCCAGTTCTAATAACAAATGTATCATAGACTTGGTATGCTTTATGCAGAGGTGATCACTAAAGTACTCTTCACAGCAGTGGTTCTTTTGATGCCTTTAGCCTTCACTCATAAAGAACCAGCTCCCTGTGACCAATGAGGCTTTCTCTATTTGCTTCTACAAAAACTAGTTTACAGAATCCTCATGGGAGCCTTCCTGTGGGTATGTGTACAGAAGAGAGCACATGTATTGAAAAGCTCAAAGAATAAGAGTTTTGATGGGTAATGATGTATAAAATCCTTAATATTTGCTTATACAGTCACCTCTTGATTATCCCGTAATGGATTATCTAATTTTCAGATTATCCATGCTCTGTGTTTCTGTTTTAAAAGGAGGGTTTCAACAGAGAGGAAAAGCGATATATTTTGTGCAGTCAGTTCTTCAATTTGTTAGCAGTTATCATATTGTATACAACAAGATCTTTGCATACACTAGTGTCTAAACCCCTCATTTAAAAAGATCTAATGGCAGCTATGTCATCTATATGCTTCCTCTTTCATTGAAATGGGAGACCAAAGTATAAGAAAATGTATTTTGATAAAATATATAAGCAGTTTGACACTCTTTATAAAATACAGATAAGGCCATTAAGCTAGCATCACATGATGCCAATAACTAGAAGAAATGGTAAAATTCAACATGAAAATATTATGTCTAACCAAAGCAATAACTACTCATTTAAATGGTAGGGGTTAAAGTTATTGAGTAGGGGATTGGTTCAAGATGGTGGAGTAGAAGGACGTGCTCTCACTCCCTCTTGCAAGAGCACTGGAATCACAACTAACTGCTGAACAATCATCAACAGGAAGACACTGGAACTCACCAAAAAAGATACCCCACATCCAAAGACAAAGGAGAAGCTACAATGCGACGGTAGGAGGGGTGCAATCACAATGAAATCAAATCCTATAACTGCTGGGTGGGTGACTCACAAACCGGAGAACACTTATATAACAGAAGTCCACCCACTGGAGTGAAGGTTCTGAGCTCCACGTCAGGCTTTCCAACCTGGGGGTCCAACAACAGGAGGAGGAATTCCTAGAGAATCAGACTTTGAAAGCTAGAGGGATTTGATTGCAGGACTTCGACACGACTGGGGGAAACAGAGACTCCACTCTTGGAGGGCACACACAAAGTAGTGTGCACATCAGGACCCAGGGGAAGGAGCAGTGACCCCACAGGAGACTGAACCAGACCTACCTGCTAGTGTTGGAGGGTCTCCTGCAGAGGCAGGGGGTGGCTGCGTCTCACCGTGAGGACAAGGACACTGGCAGCAGAAGTTCTGGGAAGTACTCCTTGGCGTGAGCCATCCCAGAGTCTGCCATTAGCCCCACTAAAAACCCCAGGAGCCTCCAGTGTTGGGTCGCCTCACGCCAAACAACCAACAGGGAGGAAACCCAGCCCCACCCATCAGCAGACAAGCGGATTAAAGTTTTACTGAGCTCTGACCATCAGAGCAACACCCAGCTCTACCCACACCAGTCCCCTCCATCAGGACAATTGCACAAGCCTCTTAGATAGCCTCATCCACCACAGGGCAGACAGCAGAAGCAAGAAGAACTATAATCCCACAGCCTGTGGAACAAAAACCACATTCACAGAAAGATAGACAAGATGAAAAGGCAGAGGGCTATGTACCAGATGAAGGAACAAGATAAAACCCCAGAAAAACAACTAAATGATGTGGAAGTAGGCAACCTTCCAGAAAAAGAATTCAGAATAATGATAGTGAAGATGATCCAGGACCTTGGAAAAAGAATGGAGGCAAAGATCAAGAAGATGCAAGAAAGGTTTAAAAAAACACCTAGAAGGATTAAAAAACAAACAGAGGTGAAAATAAAATAACTGAAATGAAAACTACACTAGAAGGAATCAATAGCAGAATAACTGAGGCAGAAGAACGGATAAGTGACCTGGAAGACAGAATGGTAGAATTCACTGCTGTGGAACAGAATAAAGAAAAAAGAATGAAAAGAAATGAAGACAGCCTAAGAGACCTCTGGGACAACATTAAATGGAAAAACATTTGCACTATAGGGGTCCCAGAAGGAGAAGAGAGAGAGAAAAGACCTGAAAAAATATTTGAAGAGATTACATTCGAAAACTTCCCTAACATATGAAAGGAAATAGCCACCCAAGTCCAGGAAGCACAGAGAGTGCCACACAGGATAAACCCAAGGAGAAACACACCAAGACACATATTAATCAAACAGGCAAAAATTAAAGACAAGGAAAAATTATTAAAAGCATCAAGGGAAAAATGACAAATAACATACAAGGGAACTGCCATAAGGTTAACAGCTGATATCTCAGTAGTAACTCTACAAGCCAGAAGGGAGTGGGATGACATATTTAAAGTGATGAAAGGGAAGAACCTACAACCAAGATTACTCTACTCCTCAAGAATGTCATTCAGATTTGATAGAGAAATCAAAAGCTTTACAGACAAGCAAAAGTGAAGAGAATTCAGCACCACCAAACCAGCTCTACAAAAAATGCTAAAGGAACTTCTCTAAGTGGCAAACACAAGAGGAGAAAAGGACCTTCAAAAACAAACCCAAAACAATTAAGAAAATGGTCATAGGAACATACATATCAATAATTACCTTAAACGTGAATGGATTAAATGCTCCAACCAAAAGACACAGGCTAACTGAATGGATACAAAAACAAAACCCATATATATGCTGTCTACAAGGGACCCACTTCAGACCTAGGGACACATACAGACTGAAAGTGAGGGGATGGAAAAAGATATTCCATGCAAATGGAAATCAAAAGAAAGCAGGAGTAGCAATACTCATATCAGATAAAATAGGCTTTAAATAAAGAATGTTACAAGAGACAAGGAAGGACACTACATAATGATCAAAGGATCAATCCAAGAAGAAGATATAACAATTATAAATATATATACACCCAACATAAGAGCACCTCAATAAATAAGGTGACTGACTGCTAACAGCTATAAAAGAGGAAATCGACAGTAACACAATCATAGTGGAGGAAGTTAACACCTCACTTACACCAATGGACAGATCATCCAAAAAGAAAATTAATAAGTAAACACAAGCTTTAAATGACACAATAGACCAGATAGATTTAATTGATATTTATAGGACATTCCATCCAAAAACAACAGATTACACTTTCTTCTCAAGTGCGCATGGAACATTCTCCAGGATAGATCACATCTTGGGTCACAAATCAAGCCTCAGTAAGTTTAAGAAAACTGACATCATATCAAGTATCTTTTCTGACCACAACTCTATGAGATTAGAAATCAATTTCAGAGAAAAAAACGTAAAAAACACAAACACATGGAGGCTAAACAATACGTTACCAAATAACCAAGAGATCACTGAAGAAATCAAAGAGGAAATCAAAAAATACCTAGAGACAAATGACAATGAAAACACGATGATCCAAAACCTATGGGATGCAGCAAAAATAGTTCTAAGAGGGAAGTTTATAGCAATACAATCCTACCTCAAGAAACAACAAACATCTCAAATAAACAACCTAAACTTACACCTAAAGGAACTAGAGAAAGAAGAAAAAACAAAACCCAAAGTTAGTACAAGGAAAGAAATCAAAAGATCAGAGAAGAAATAGATGAAATAGAAACCAAGAATAGCAAAGATCAATAAAACTAAAAGCTGGTTCTTTGAGAATATAAACAAAATCGATAAACCATTAGCCAGACTCATCAAGAAAAAGAGGGAGAGGACTCAAATCAATAAAATTAGAAATGAAAAAGGAGAAGTGACAACTGTCACTGCAGAAATACAAAGCATCCTAAGAGACTACTACAAGCAACTCTATGCCAAGAAAACGGACAATCTGGAAAAAATGGACAAATTCTTAGAAAGGGATAACCTTCCAAGACTGAGCCAGGAAGAAACAGAAAATATGAACAGACAAATCACAAGTAATGAAATTGAAACTGTGATTTAAAATGTTCCAACAAACGAAAAGCCAAAACCAGATGGCTTCACAGGGAAATTCTATCAAACATTTAGAGAAAAGCTAACACCCATCCTTCTCAGACTCTTCCAAAAAATTGCAGAGGGGGCTTCCCTGGTGGCACAGGGGTTGAGAATCCGCCTGCCAATGCAGGGCACACAGGTTCTAGCCCTGGTCCAGGAAGATCCTAAATGCCATGGAGCAACTAAGCCCGTGCGCCACAACTACTGAGCCTGTACTCTAGAGCCCATGAGCCACAACTACGGAGCTCACATGCCACAACGACTGAAGCCCGTGTGCCTAGAGCCCATGCTCCACAACAAAGAGAAGCCACCGCAATGAGAAGCCTGAGCACTGCAACGAAGAATAGCCCCTGCTTGCTACAACTAGCGAAAGCCTGCGTGCAGCAACGAAGACTCAACGCAGCCAAAAATAAAATAAATAAATTTTAAAAAAAGAATGGAAAGGGAACTTTCACTGGGATTTTTTTTTAAAAATTGCAGAGGAAGGAACACTCCCAAACTCATTCTATGAGGCCACCATCACCCTGATACCAAAACCAGACAAAGATACTATAAAAAAAGAAAATGACAGACCAATATCACTGATGAATACAGATGCAAAAATCCTCAACAAAATACTAGCAAACAGAATGGAACAACACACTAAAAGGATCATGCACCATGATCAAGTGGGATTTATCCCAGAGATGCAAGGATTCTTCAATATATTCAAATCAATCAATGTGATACACCATATTAACAAACTGAAGAATAAAAACCATATGATCATCTCAATAGATGCAGAAAAAGCTTCTGACAAAATTCAACACCGATTTATGATAAAATCTCTCCAGAAAGTGGGCATAGAGGAAACCTACCTCAACATAATAAAGGCCATATATGACAAACCCACAGCAAACATCATTCTCAATGGTGAAAAACTGAAAGCATTTCCTCTAAGATCAGGAACAAGACAAGGATGTCCACTCTCACAACTATTATTCAACATAGTTTCGGAAGTCCTAGCCATGGCAATCAGAGAAGAAAAGGAAATAAAAAGAATACAAATTGGAAAAGAAGAAGTAAAACTGTCACTGTTTGCAGATGACATGATGGTATACATAGAGAATCCTAAAGATGCCACCAGAAAACTACTAGAGCTAATCAATGAATTTGGTAAAGTTGCAGGATACAAAATTAATGCACAGAAATCTCTTGCATTCCTATACACTAATGATGAAAAATCAGAATGAGAAATTAAGGAAACACTCCCATTTACCACTGCAACAAAAAGAATAAAATACCTAGGAATAAACCTACCTAGGGAGACAAAAGACCTGTATGCAGAAAGCTATAAGACACTGCTGAAAGAAATTAAAGATGATACAAACAGATGGAGAGATATATACCATGTTCTTGGATTGGAAGAATCAATATTGTGAAAATGACTATACTACCCAAAGCAATCTACAGATTCAATGCAATCCCTATCAAATTACCAATGGCATTTTTTATGGAACTAGAACAAAAAAGCTTAAAATTTGTATGGAGACACAAAAGACCCCGAAGAGCCAAAGCGGTCTTGAGGGAAAAAAATGGAGCTGGAAGAATCAGACTCCCTGACTTCAAACTATACTACAAAGCTACAATAATCAAGACAATATGGTACTGGCACAAAAACAGAAATATAGATCAATGGAACAGGATAGAAAGCCCAGAGATAAACCCACACACCTATGGTCAACTAATCTATGACAAAGGAGGCAAGGATATACAATGGAGAAAAGACAGTCTCTTCAATAAGTGGTGCAGGGACAACTGGACAGCCACATGTAAAAGAATGAAATTAGAACACTCCCTAACACCATACACAAAAGTAAACTCAAACTGGATTAGAGACCTAAATGCAAGACTGGACACTATAAAACTCTTAGAGGAAAAAATAGGAAGAACACTCTTTGACATAAATCACAGCAAGATCTTTTTTGATCCACCTCCTAGAGTAATGGAAATAAAAACAAAAATAGACAAATAGGACCTAATGAAACTTAAAAGCTTTTGCAAAGCAAAGGAAACTACAAACAAGACGAAAAGACAACCCTCAGAATGGGAGAAAATATTTGCAAACGCATCAACGGACAAAGGATTAATCTCCAAAATATATAAACATCTCATGCAGCTCAATATCAAAAAAACAAACAACCCAATCCAAAAATGGGCAGAAGACCTAAATAGACATTTCTCCAAAGAAGACATACAGGTGGCCAAGAAGCACATGAAAAGCTGCTCAACATCACTAATTATTAGAGAAATGCAAATCAAAACTACAATGAGGTATCACCTCATACCAGTCAGAATGGGCATCATCAGAAATTCTACAAACAACAAATGCTGGAGAGGGTGTGGAGAAAAGGGAACCCTCTTGCACTGTTGGTGGGAATGCAAACTGATACAGCCACTCATTATGGAGAACAGTATGGAGCTTCCTTATAAAACTAAAAATAGGATTACCATATGACCCAGCAATCCCACTACTGGGCATATACCCAGAGAAAACCATAAATCAAAAAGACACATGCACCCCAATGTTCATTGCAGCACTATTTACAATAGCCAGAACATGGAAACAACCTAAATGCCCATCGACAGACAAATTTGTAAAGAAGATGTGGTACACATATACAATGGAATATTACTCAGCCAAAAAAAGGGAACAAAATTGGGTCATTTGTAGAGACATGGATGTATCTAGAGATTGTCATACAGACTGAAGTCAGAAAGAGAAAAACAGGGCTTCCCTGGTGGCGTGGTGGTTGGGAGTCCACCTGCTGATGCAGGGGACATGGGTTCGTGCCCCAGTCCGGGAGGATCCCACACGCCGCGGAGCGGCTGGGCCTGTGAGCCATGACCATTGAGCCTGCACATCCAGAGCCTGTGCTCCACAATGGGAGAGGCCGCAACAGTGAGAGGCCTGTGTACCACAAAAAAAAAGGAAAAAAAAGAGGAAAACAAATATCGTATATTAATGCATATATGTGGAACCTATAAAAATGGTACAGATGAACTGGTCTGCAATGCAGAAACTGAGACACAGATGTAGAGAACAAATGTATGGACACCAAGGGGGGAACGTGGCCGGGGGTGGAGGTGGTGGCATGATGAATTGGGAGATTGGGATTGACATGTATACACTGATGTGTATAAAATTGATGACTAATAAGAACCTGCTGTATAAGAAAATAAATAAAATAAAATTTTTTAAAAAGGTGTTGAGTAAACTCTAAGAGGAGTATGTTTCTTACCACGCTAGTCTATTTTCTTAGGCAATTTCATTCATGGCCATACTTATACATAGACGATTTAAATTTTACGTCTCTTTTGAGCTCCAGGCCTGATTTGTTTATTGTGGCAAAATAGGGCCAGATTTAGAACTTAAATCTAAGTTTAACAAAGGGGGACGTCACCAGCCAAAAGTCCTACAACTGTAACACCTCAGTTTCTTCAAAATGACAGGCTCTCTTTTTATCAGTTAAAATCAATACTCTCTGAAAAATGCTTGAGGTAAGCAAAGGAAGAAAGAGGGTTTTGAAACTCAGGTTGAGAAGTACGATAAAATTCATTAGGGAGGGGAAGGATAGACCTATATATTAACAAACTTCAAAAGAGCTATTTGAAAGGGAGCTGGCTGATATGCACTTGAAAGCATCCAAACTATTGGTCAAATATTACGGTTTTTGTCTTTTAGATAATTTTTTTCATCTGCCTAGCAGGTTATATGATGCACAGCTCTGTGTATTATGGGGATTGACATGCTTCATTATTTTCAAACTGCCCCATGGCATCTCTACTTGGATACTCCAAAGCTATCCATCACATCCAAAACCAAAGTCAGGAGCTTTCTTTGAAAGCCTACTTCCAGTTTTCTATTGTATCACATCAAGACACCATACATATAGCTAATCTAACAGAAATCTGAGCATTTTCCCCTGAGATCTCTCTCTCCTTCATCCTCATATTCAATCCACAATGAAGTTCTACTGATATAAGCGCCTTCTTCCCAGCCTAAGCTTGAAATCCTTTCAATACTTTCCCACTACTATTAAGTCTGGTCTGGATTTTGCAAGGTTTCAACACTGCCTATTGCTGAAGTTTCATCTTTCCTCACTCTGTTTAAGACCATCTATTCCACATGGCTTCCTTTCAGCCCTTCCAATATACCACGCTACTTCCCTCCACAGTCTTTCTACACATGCTTTTCACTCTTTTTGAATACTTCTATATTAGGGATGGATCTTGCAATGTCTAGCCATACGTACCAGGGGCCTCCAACTAAGAACTTTATAAAGACAGCATCATTAATTGAGAATGATTAAATTATTTCTTGAAAAGAGAGCTAACTATCAGTTTAATAGGTAGTTAATACAAGCATGAATATAGTATACAGCTGTATATGCCACAGCTACAAAGAGTATATAGTATCTTCCATGCACTAAACTGTTGCCAGTTGTGGTTTTGAGATAATGTAGCTTTATATTTTATACCAAAACTTTTTAATGTGCAATTTGCCATCATATCTGCAAACACATTCAGAACTGGCTTAGCCTGCGTAAAATATCGATAGAAAACTTGTGGGACTGCTGATAGAACACAGTGCCACATCCACAGTTCCTGAGCAGCTGAAGGAGAGTGGAAAAGTAAAGACGCTTCACAACGCTCTAAAACTGTTTCCTTTTGGAATTGGACGCCTTCCAGGACCCTTATGTGTTTTTGTTTTTCTCTTAATCTCCTAATTCTCTAAGAGACCTTATCTTGTCAAAGTGATTTTGCCAACCAAAATACTTTTCCAGGATCTAACTCCTTGGATAGTATAGTTGGAAGGGTTGGGACCCCTTTTCCAAGTGTAACAGCATTTTTTTTCAAAAACAAACAAAAACAAAACACAAACATATAGTGTGATGTTAAGACTGTGATAAAGAAAATATTACTTGACGCAGCATGAAATACACCACTGAGAGCCCAAATCTAAAGGCGGTAAAAATGATGGTGTTGGGCTTCCCTGGTGGCGCAGTGATTGAGAGTCCGCCTGCCGATGCAGGGGACACGAGTTCGTGCCCCGGTCCGGGAGGATCCCGCATGCTGCGAAGTGGCTGGGCTGGTGAGCCATGGCCGCTGAGCCTGCGCGTCCGGAGCCTGTGCTCCGCAACGGGAGAGGCCACAGCAGTGAGAGGCCCATGTACCGCCAAAAAAAAAAAAAAAAAAAAAATGGTATCTTTTTTATCTGTTGGCTTCTCCATAAGAGTCAAGCGAATGATACTGGCCCCTGGCCCTGACAGCCCTGTCACCCCATCTCCCCACTGCCCAGTCTTACTTCCCCTGACATTAAGACCAAGCCAAGCTTCTGCTCTGGTTGGCAAGAGATTCTTGGTAACAACATCTCACTATGGAAAAGACTCTTCCCTGCTATTACTAAGGGAAATATCTCTGCCCATCCTGGTGCTGTCCCTCACAACATTCATCCATTCATCAGATTCTGGCCCATGCCATCTGCCTTCCATGTGCACATTCTGCACTGGGAAAACTTGATTGCAAAGAATACTTGGTCTCTCCATGGGCAGTTGCTCTAAACTGACTCAATGCCAAGGTCTCAGGGACTATGCTTTTAAGTCATGATTTCAGCAGAGATTTCTGCAATGACAGCAGTTTAAAAGTTGAGTTTTCATTTAATATGCCCCTTCAAATTCTGGCTGAGATTCCATAACCTGGGAAATGTCCCTCTTTCTACCGATTTCTGGGCTCAGTAGCTCTGAGTGACACAATCTATGAGAGAATTCTACATTAAATCCTGCCTTTTGGATAGGATTATAGCTTCCTGGTTATTTATCCTGAATAAGCAATTTTCCAGAATCATAAACTTTATATTTCTTTCTAACATATTTTAACCACAATTCCTTTTCTACTTTTTATTCCCCAACTATAATAACCTAGTTTTGATTTTTAGTGTGTGTTTTAACCATTCATGCCCAGATATGAATACTACCATACATAAGTCACTGAAATAAATGGATTTATGATATTCAAGAGTCCACCACTTACCCTGAAGCTGTGCTCCCACTTATGGCTGTGGGAATTCATAACACAGCAGTGGTGAATGTCCCTGTCGCCTCAGTTGCACAGATGGCTAATTAATCGGGAATATCTGGGTGAAAAGATTGTTTTGTGCTGTCTGTGAATGTTTACACTATCCCAGCTCCACTTCTTAGCATGAATTTCTAAAACCCAGTATCCTCTTCTTGTGTGAGACGCGAAATCTGATATGGTGGTGATAAAGAATGCAGTGGAAAAAACATTCTTCATGTTAGCTCTCCCCCTAAAGCCATTTATTCACATTAAAGTTTAAGATGTGTAATGCCATGTTAAAAGGAACAAAGCCTTTTTCCGCCATAGGATTATGAGGATAGCATAAAAAATTTATTGCTGTTTAACTGTAATTAGCATTAGCAAATGATCCCCCTTGTCTTTTCTTCTAAGCTTCTCAAAAGAAAACTGTTTGTGATTGGGCTCTGTGCCAATATGAAGGGATAACTCCCTTAAAAAAGAAATTAAGTCTTTTTAACAGAAAGTCAGGAAGATTCTTAATAATAACCCAAGGAGTATCTCTGATAAATCTTGTCCCAGAAACTAACAGCCCATTTTACCTTTGTAGTCATGACTGAGACTTGCAACCGAGAACTATTAGCCCAAGTCTCCGAATATCTGTAAGAGGATCTTAAGAGGATAGCCAAGCTGGAAGCTTGGATCATTCTGCACGAGGTGCTCTGTGAGTTTTCTTGGAATCGCTAATACAGGTCACGGGAAAAACAGACACCAGCACTTCAAGCCTTGTTTAGCTTCAACAGTCACAAAGAACTTTTTGTGTCTAACAGGCTTTGCTCTGAAAATCTTCAACCATTGCTGTGTCAAATCCTGGCTCATGCCATATGCCATGTGCAGCAATTACGTCAGGTAATAAACTCCACGTTCCCTTCCTGTCCCCTCCCTCAGCCCCCATCGGTGATATTGCCCTTAGAGAATGTCTAGGCTCTCCTATTTGCAGAAAGACTCTCTGTTCGGAAAGCAGATGATTCACTTAATTCCAGGAACTTGATATTGCAGCTATATAAACACATCCCGCTGGGCTTCCCCAATAAGCACGGCCCACATTTACCACTTCCTAGTTTTCGCCAAGACAGAGAGGCTAACCGTAAAAAAAGAAAAGACTTATGACTTTATATGAGCAAATAACTAGAAATAATACAATACATATGTGCATATACACATATATATATATTCAGAAATTTATAATAACAGAAGTATTAGCCCTCCCCCTTAAGATGGTAGGAATATAAAATAAAGAAAGAAACTGGGAAAGCCGGTGGGCATGGAGAGCTCATACATGGAGCTGCTGGTCCCAGATGCTGATGCATTCCCAGGACTAGAGGTCCCACCCGCCCTCATCAGGTGTCCTGGGATCCCGCACCGCCCTCTCTGGGCTGAACACCACCTACCAGGCAACTCTCCCTGTGACCACTGCCCGCCTTGCCGCAAACTGCAGTGTGAAGTGCCTTGTGGGTTTTGTGTTCCCTTGAGTTTATTCAGGTGTAAGTATAAAACTGATGACAGTTGGAGAAGGTCAGCATTACATATTCATTTTATTTTAAATAATTAATGATGTTTCCTGTCTCTGCTTACATTAATTGCTCTCAGGTGTTAGAAAATGGCTCAGTGAGTTGCCTTTTAATGTGTTTCTTTAGAAAGACAGTGTGGCTGCTCTTTGGAATACTAAGAGCAGCATGTACTGTGCAGGACTTTCTAACTGGAGGTGAATAAAGGGGAAGTAAACATATGTATTGATGCTCTCTGCCATGTGGAGGAGAAGGCTGCATCTAACCACACCCCCAAGAATGTGAGCCATGACTTTATCCAACCTCAGAACAAGACTCAGGTTTACCCAGATTCTCCTGGTTGGATGTGGCAGTAGAAACCACTTTGATATTTTCGGAGGTAGTGACGCTAATAACGGAGGGAGCATGAAATACAAAGTCATTTTCACGATCAGTCCACAGGGAGATCTTTTCTTTCAAGTACAACCCAAGTATTTTTTCAAAGAATGCAAAGCCTTCCAAAGGAATGGGATGTTACTTTATAAAAATCTGATCATACATATGGAGGAACCAGGTTCTCAGAACAAGGTTGATTCTGCCTCTTTTCAAAATGAACTGCCTCACTTATAGTCATATATAAAAAGGTCTATTCTTTTTTTAAGCATTATTTTTAAGGAGAAGTTGGGCAAACAACATAGCTGATTCTAAGGCACTGCTCCATTTGTACACTCTGCATTGATGCTTCTAGGAAGGATATTTAAAACATATATTTATTTACTTAAAGAAGATCAAGGCACTCACTTTGTAATACTTTTCTGTGATGTGTGCTCCCAGAGTTGGACACTAATCAAATCCAAATGGAATCAACTGAGAGTCAAGCTGAATCTCAGAAGCAGAATAACTGGCTTTAGAGAAGGGCTTTGGGGAAAGTCTTTAGGGAGAAGCAGGCTGTACCTGGGGTGTCATCATCCAATCATTCTATGTACCAATGGCTATGTCTGTCCTTACAGTCTGAGATCCCATTGTGAAGGAAGGACTTAGGGGACATCCATCTTCCTCTTGTCTCTCTTTTCAGTTTGTAGGTTACATACAAGCAAGACCAAAAGCGTTCAAAATAACATTCAAATTTAGGGGCTAGACTTCTTAAGTTTTTAGTAAGACAGCAAGAGTAACCAAAAGAGCTTTGTTCCCAATTTAAATTTTGATTGATTGGAAGACAAGATATTTTCTAACCATTGGGAACCACAACCTAATCATTAACCTAATCATTCTGTTAACTTTACCAAGTAAACATAAAGCACTTTATGTCATACTGACCTACACATGTGCACGAAATATGTGTGCAACATTCGGAGATACAGCGAGGTGCGTGTCTGTGTGCAGACACACACACACACACACACACACACACACAGAGCGAGTCACTACAACAGCTGTTCAGCATTATTTACAATATATCAGCATCACTGCTGACCTAAAGAGCTGAAGAAAATAACAGGCCATATTTTCAGCTTAATAAAACCCTGTAGTAGGGAGCCCTTTATGAACCATTACAAGCATTTGCCGGAAGTACACTTGCTGATTTAACAAACTGGGGTGGACAAATGTGCAACATGCTGTTGTAATGATGTTCAGATGCTTTTCTTAGTATTCGTTGATCTGAGATAATGCACTCTTGCCCAATCATTCTACAGAGCAGCAGCAGAAATAAATAAATAAATAGATGTAATGTGATGCGCTCCCACAATAGCAGAGCTGCTGACTGCCCCTGACAGATGGGGGAAAAAAAAAAAAAAAGTCAATATGATGCCTGAGACAGCCCAGGCTCGGCACTGCAGAATAAATTACATGATTCGCTGAATGCCTGGGCTTCGCTCATACATACAAAAAAATTGGAAAGATAAAAGCTTGCACTGGCTTCAGATGATATTTACTGCTTGATGGATTTACTAGCAGCCCCAGTACAGTCATACTGTATTGAATTATTGGCCTCTATTTAGCTGTGTGTCTGTCGGAGTTTGAGTGTCCATTTAAGCATAAGTGAGCTGGAGACTCGCCAAGCCTCTCGGAGGCTCTTGGTACAGAGGGAGACGTGAGCTAATGGCCACCAGCTCCAAGAACAGAGAGCTGGAGGACACTGGGGGGAGGCAACAAAGCCCAGCTACAAAGTACTTTCTTATCAATATTAATGCCAAAATAAATATTAATGGAGGCTGCCAGGAACATCATTTTTGAATGTGCCTTGTTTTCTTTGTATTTTAACACAAATGGCTGGAAATGACTGTGTGATTTTTCTCTCTCTCTCTTTCACACTTTCTTTCTTGCTCTGAATCTAAGAAGGAATTTGGAAAAGACCATAGCTTTGCTCCTACCCGTTGTCACAGCAGCAGGGTTTCTATAAGGCAAAGGAGGCAAATGAAATGCCAGCTTTAAGAGGTATACAGCTTCCAATAAAATATATGATTAGAATAGTAATGTACAGTACCACAGCTATTGTTCTGGGTGCTTTATTGCACTGTGCTAGGGCAGTTCAACTGAGAAGCAGCATTTCATGTACAAACAGCCCGATGGGAAAGTCACATTGTTATTCTCAGCTTCAAAAAAGAAGGTGGTGTGTGGGGACAAAGGGTATATGGGGACTCTCTGTACTTCCTGCTCAATTTTGCTGTGGACCTAAAACTGCTCTAAAAATAAAGTTTATTAATTAAATGAACACACACACACACACACACACACACACACACACACACACAAAGAAGGCACAGGTGTGGTGGGCCAGTGGGGAAACAAAGAGAGCTAAGTGCCTAAGGCATTGCATTGAGCTACCCAGAGTCTAAAATGTGAGTGAACTGAAACTGTGCACCACGTGTGCACAAGGGGGAAGAGAGGGTAACTGGGGGAGATGGAACAGTTATGAGAAGGTCTGGGTCTGGTGCTTATTCCCAGGTAACTCGCTATTTATGGGAATGAGCAGGGGAGGGTTATGGTGCAGGTCTCCTGACTGAGATCCACGGCGAGAGTCATCTGTGCAAGGGAACTGCTTCCACGAGCAGCAACCAAACACTCCGGGAAGTTGCACGTGGAGCATGCCAGACAACTAAGTGCACAAGGCCAGCTTCAAGAGGATCTTCCTGCTCTGGCAGGAGCACACACAGCGTCCAGGAAACAGGCTGCAGGTGAACCATCCCTGCGTTAACTCACCATGGAACCAACCCTGAGAAAATCGCTTAATTTCTTTTAGCCTCTACTTCCTAGCCTGTAAAACAGCGGAAGACATCGTACTAATAACAACTTACTACTTCACAAGGTATTTAGTGGACTAGGTGGGGCAAGAATGATGAAAAGGGGGGCATTGTTACAGCCATGCACACTCGGTGCTTTCACACCCACTCATTAACTCTCTTCATGACACAGTGATGTGGGTCCCGCTAGACCCATTTTAGAGAGAAGAAAAGTGAGACACTGCGGCTTAGCCCACGTCACACAGCTGCAGCCCAGAAATGCTGACCCTGGACCCCACGCTTCCCCTCTGGTACATTTTCTGGGCTATAAAACGTGAATGACAGACATCATCCCCCTCTTTGGGCATCAGGATTAGGCTGTGGCTCTGTGGATCTGGATGTGCACCACAGGTCTGAACTGGATGGCTGCGGAGACTCCCATCAGGTCCCCAAAGTCGCCAGCCCCTCACTCCAGAGAGAGACCCACTTCTGTGAGGGAGTCCCAGGCCCAGCAGTGTTTAGATATACCAGTTGGGGGATCCCGAGCTAGCCTGGGGGTCCCAATGTCTGGGAGGAGATCCCTCAGCTGGCTCTGGGGCAAAGCAGGCTACACAGGCTGAAGGGGTGGGGAATGCCAGGAAGGGTCCTGCCCATTTTCTGCTGGTGCTGCCCCAACTCTGCACATGGCTCACAGCAAATATCATCACCATCTATTTCAATCCAACCAGTTCTGCCATTTAACTCCATTCTGCACATTGCTTTCTAAGAATAAAAGGATTCAAAAGGCAAATGGAACTCATCACTGTTGCTCAGACTTATAATAATGCAAAGTAATTGTTAGTTTCACCTGGCTGCTTGACACACATCAGCTCGCTACTTCACCAGAACAGGGCCACAACTTGGCTGGTATTGTTTCCAGTTGCCACAGATAAGTAAATTGAGGTTCCAAGAGTCCTTGCCCGGGTCACACAACTGGGAAGTCAGAAACTCAGCCCCAAAGGCCAGGTTTCCCCGGTGGGTGGGATGCCCTTCCCAGGGGCACCCCTGAGAAGTCTCTGTTCAGTGATGGTGTGTGATATATTTTGATCAATTTCTGTGAAATATTATTTATTTTTCTAATAATACTTCTAAAGAGGAAGAAAAGAGATGCTGTTACTTGTTGTAACTCATCTATTCTCACAGGGATTTTTCCTAAAGGCCCCACGTGTTGCATATCCAGTCTTGGAATCAAATTAGCTAAAGTTCCAGGCCCAGCCCCACTGAAGGCTACCCTTCAGACTCGGAACGAGTTATTAAGCTTTCCTGTGCCTCACTCTACTCAAGTTCAAGTGACGGGAATAGCAATACTTTAAGTTATTGTTAGACATATTGAAATAATGTATGAAAGCACTTAGCTCACAGGCCCCAGTACCTGATGATGATGATGATAATGATGATGACGATGATGATGATTAACATAACAACAAGCACTATTTACTTTATAGCACTGTAACTATAAGGCCCTGGCCACTTAATGTCATAATATGAGCAGATCAGGACAGAGAGAGTGTTTTATTACTCCTAATAACTACCAAAAATGATATCGTTAGTAACTAGTATAATCTACAAACTATTAATAGGTCAGGCCTGCAAACACACATGGGGCAGCAGTCTCCCTTCAAAGCGATGCTATGTTTCAGAAAGAAGAGCAAGAGGGACTTGGAATTTGGCAGTCTCTGGCATATGCTTGGGGAGGTGATGCTAAGACACCCTTTGTTTCTTGACTGGGGCAATGTAGTTTGTGATCTGTGCCCTTTATTACATGAGGGCGCAACAAGCAGGAGCCTCTCTGCAGGGGAAACACACGGCATTGCCACGACAGGAACCCAACTGTACTATCTGGTGACAACATAATTTCACGTGATGGCAGAAATGGAACTGATGAGGAAAAAGTGGTTTTAAATTTATATACATACATAGTTTTTTGACCAGTCTATACATTTGTGTTTCTAACAACTTAGCATACTAGGGTATATGGCTTCCTAAAAATTAATAAGTTGAACTACTTTAATAAACACTACTAAAGGTAAAGTATTATATATAGTACTTTAATATATTTACATTTAATTATATTACATATAATACCCACATTTTGACTTATCAAAAGTAGCAACAACAAATGCTTTCAGGTTCTTGCACTGCAATCATGCCCTACATATTTTTAATCCGTTAGCTTAGAACCTGCAGTTTTTATCAGTAGTTGTGTGAAAGGTGACTAAGGCTTAGTCCTCAGTATATATGATGGATATCAAATCACCTACACTATCATTTACCAGCAGTCACTTATAGACAGCAGAGCTCAGTTGAAATCTACCAGTAATTAGAGTTAACAGTGGCTGTGTTAACAGGACTCAAGTTAATGGATGTGCTAATTATTCTTCTCTGTGACAGACCCTGACACCTGTTTGTTTTTTAGTTGGGAGGGACAAAGACAGATCACGGAATGTTAGAGCAAGGAGCGCATCCAGTGCAATCCCCTCATTACACACAGGCACAGTTTCAGACTCTAAGATGCGTGAAAAGTGTGGACGTGCAGGACAACTGCTCATGAGAAATACTAAGAATACAGTAAAAGAATAAATAAATAAACTACTATGGTGTGAATATTTAAAATCTGCACACAGAATGAAGAGGAGTTAATGGGGAGAACACAAAGAGTAAGACAAAATGGCTAACCTTAAGATTGAAGTGATTAATAGGAAAGCTCCCTTGGGATCAATCAATACTAAGACCACTATTCTTCAGTATATTTATTAACAACTGAGAAGATGGATGAGGTGAGAAGTCGCTGAATTTGTCGATGACAAAACTGAAAGATTAAGGAAGATAGTGAACTACTGTAGAAAAAAAATCTAGGGAAACCACACACTAAACTAAAATGAACAAGCCCAAAAAAAAGGAAGCGTGGATGCATTAGACTCTCAGAAAAAAAGAAAAGGGTGAGAGAAACTATGCATTATTCAGGAAGAATCTTTTCTGAATATTCAAGAGCAGACTAAATTTGATTAAGGCCTCAGATAATCGCTGTGAATAATTTTGTTAATAAATAAGCACACACCATACTAGTAGACATTCATTCTGTATAAGATGAAAGGAAGCCAACTTCAGCCATGTTGTAACTCTTGTTTTTGGTGCCCTGTCGCCTCCAGTCTTTGAGAACTCTTCCTTAAATTGTCCACCATGTCAGACTTCCCTGCATCCATTATTTAACACCCTCACCCCCCAGGCTGCTAATGTGTGCCGAAATGTGACATCCAGAACCAAATACAGCTAAAAAAATCTCCAGAGAGGTGCCCCCAGATATGCAACATATTTCGAAGAAATATGGGCCCAGGAGAATGGACCCCATGCTCTCTGAATGATCAAGATAGGAAATAAAGCATAAAGGGTTTGGTGCGTGGAATGTACAACTGCCTTATATTTAGAAAATCTGCTTAGAAACTTTACATTGTGAGTGAATGTGGAGCCTCCTTAAATTGCTCATAGTCCCAGCAGTAGAATTTGTTCATAGGGTGGAGCTCTTCCTTCTTTTCTTAACCCTGGTGACCACTGGGTCTGGGAGCCATCTTTCCCTCTTTCTCCCACTGCTTTCACTGGTGACCGAAACTCCAGGAATGGCTTTTAATTCAGCACTGTGGGCTCTGACAGCTCTCTTATATTTTAAGAGAAATGAGAAAGCATGGGAAGAGAAACATAGGAATAGGGCTCATTCAGGAGTGAGTGAGAATCTCCCTATGTAACTTCTCCTGATTTGCAGGGGACCTTTGTACCTTGCAGGAGACTCATTTGATTTCATCTCAACCTCCACTGCTTCTTCAGGTTCTCTGCTGATGTGCTGATGCCCCAAATAGCTGTGAAGGCAGGGCTTCTACACTTTCTGGAGAATACCCCTCATTTCTTTGGATGTAAACCCAAAAGATTAAAGTCCATTAAGAAGGAGTCAAAAGATAATAGAGTTTTAATACCCTCATTTTCTAATCTTCTGGCTATTTTATTTATATATACGTATACATATAAATTTTATTTTTATACACACACACACACAACACACACACACACACACACATATATGTACACATTTCTCCTGGATGTGAGACCACTCTGATGTGAAACATGTTAAGAAAGAAGCTTCTATATATGCAGAAAGATCACATAAACTTGATTCCTCATAAAATAAGATCTATAAACTTTAGTTCTACTAAATGCCATCATAGTAAGTACCTGAGATAGAGTCTAAATTATTATAACAATACTTGTGCTTATCAGAAGAGTAATGAACCCTAAGTGACAATCTATATTCTCATAGCCAAATTTCAGCACTTAAAGCCATGTGGATAAACCCTGCTGTGCATGATGTTCAGTCATGGCACTCAGGTGTCAACCCTTCCATAAATTATGTGATATTAGTCATGGACACCCACGAGGTGTTATGAAAAACAAAATGGACCACAGCCATGAAAATTTACACACATATTAGTAGACCCTCCAACTTCATCATATCATGGTACCGATACCAGTAATATGCATACCCGTCAGTTTTTTTTTTTTTAATGAAGTGTCTTCACGCCTCAGGTGGCTGTTTCCTAATATTATGGTTCTTACTGGATGCCACCAGATACAGTCAGACACTGACCACTGTTGAAAATTACCTGCAGTGTCTTCACCAACTAACAGCTTCTTTAACCTAATGAGTCATCAAACATAACTGACCTTTAAATTTCCATCTCTATTAAATGAGAATCATTACTTCAAAAGGTTATTATTAGAATGAGGACATACACACACAAATATAAACACTTTAAAAATTATAATATTCCACACATACATATAAATAGTACTTCTACATCCCTGTTAAAATTCCATGTACAACAGTGGAAATTCAATGTAAATAAGTAGTGCATCCTATTGAGGAAATTTTATCTGAAAAACTAACGGTGGGGGGCACCTTCAAGATGGCGGAGGAGTAAGACGTGGGGATCACCTTCCTCCCCACAAATAAATCAAAAATATATCTACATGTGGAACACCTCCTACAGAACACCTACTGAATGCTGGCAGAAGACCTCAGACCTTCCAAAAGGCAAGAAACTCCCCACGTACCTGGGTAGGGCAAAAGAAAAAAGAAAAAACAAAGACAAAAGAATAGGGATGGGACCTGCACCTCTGGGAGGGAGCTGTGAAGGAGGAAAAGTTTCCACACACTAGGAAGCCCCTTCACTTGCAGGGACGAGGGCTGGGCTGAGGGGAAGCTTCGGAGCCATGGAAGAGAGCGCAGCAACAGGGGTGTAGAGGATAAAGTGGAGAGATTCCCGCACAGAGGATTGGTGCCGACCAGCACTCACCAGCCTGAGAGGCTTGTCTGCTCACCCGTCGGGGCAAGCGGGGTTGGGAGCTGAGGCCCGGGCTTTGGAGATCAGATCCCAGGGAGAGGACTGAGGTTGGCTGCGTGAACAGAGCCTGAAGGAGGCTAGTGCACCACAGCTAGCCAGGAGGGAGTCCGGGAAAAAGTCTGGAACTGCCTAAGAGGCAAGAGACCATCGTTTCGGGGTGCGCGAGGAGAGGGGATTCAGAGCACCGCCTAAATGAGCTCCAGAGACAGGGGTGAGCCACGACTATCAGCGCAGACACCAGAGACAGACATAAAACGCTAAGGCTGCTGTTGCAGCCACCAAGAATCCTGTGTGCAAGCACAGGTCACTATCCACACCTCCACTCCCAGGAGCCTGTGCAGCCCACCACTGCCAGGGTCTCGAGATCCTGGGACAACTTCCCTGGGAGAACACACGGCGTGCCTCGGGCTGCTGCAATGTCACGCCAGTCTGTGCCACCACAGGCTCGCCTCACATTCCAATTATGACTACCATACCCCTCCTTCTCCCCAGTCTGAGAGAGCAAGACAGCCCTCATCAGCCACTGCTTTAACTCCCTCCAGTCTGGGCGGGGGACAGACCCACACACAGAGGCAGGGCCAAAACCAAAGCTGAACCCCGGGAGCTGTGCGAACAAAGAAGAGAAAGGGAAATCTCTCCCAGCAGCCTCAAGAGCAGCGGATTAAATCTCCACAATCAACCTGATGTACCCTGCATCTGTGGAATACCTGAATAGAAAACGAATGTTCCCAAAATTGAGGCAGTGGACTTCAGGAGCAATAGTAGACATGGGGTTTGCTGTCTGCAACTGATTTGATTCTAATTTTTATGTTTAGCTTAGTAAAGTTTTTAGTGTTTGTTATCATTGGTGGATTTGTTCATTGGTTTGGTTGGTCTCTTCTTTTTATTATTATTTTTTGTTATTTTTTAATTTTAAATTATTTTTTATTATCTTTTTTAAAATTATTATTCCTTCTTTTTTCTTCCTTTTCTTTTGATGTGGCTGACAGGGTCTTGGTGCTCCAGATGAGTGTCAGGCCTGAGCCTCTGAGGTGGGAGAGCTGAGTCCAGGACACTGGATGACCAGAGACCTCCTGGCCCCATGTAATATCAATTGGCTAGAGCTCTGCCAGAGATTTCCATCTCAACACAAAGACCCAGCTTCACCCAATGGCCAGCAAGCTAGAGTGCTAGATGCCCCATGCCAAACAACTACCAAGACAGGAACACAACCCCATCCATTAGCAGACAGGTTGCCTAAAATCATACTAAATTCACACGACCAGACATAGTATTGCCCACGAGAAAGACAAGATCCAGCCTCATCCACCAGAATACAGGCACCAGTCCCCTCCACCAGGATGCCTACACAACCCACTGAACCAACCTAACCCACTGGAGGCAGACCCCAAAAACAAGGGGAACTACAAACCTGCAGCCTGTGAAAAGGTGACGCCAAACACAGTAAATTAAGCAAAATGAGAAGAGAGAGAAATACGCAGCAGATGAAGGAGCAAAGTAAAAACCCACCAGATCAAACAAATGAAGAGGAAACAGGCAGTCTATCTGAAAGAGAATTCAGAGTAATGATAGGAAAGATGATCCAAAATCTTGGAAACAGAATGGAAAAAATACAACAAACGTTTAACAAGGACCTAGAAGAACTAAAGAGCAAACAAACAGTGATGACAACACAATAAATGAAATTAAAAATTCTCTAGAAGGAATCAGTAGCAGAATAACTGAGGCAGAAGAACGAATAAGTGACCTGGAAGATAAAATAGTGGAAATAACTGCCACAGAGCAGAATAAAGAAAAAAGAATGAGGGCTTCCCTGGTGGCGCAGTGGTTGAGAGTCCGCCTGCCGATGCAGGGGACACAGGTTCATGCCCCGGTCCAGGAAGATCCCACAAGTCGCGGAGTGGCTGGGCCCGTGAGCCATGGCCGCTGAGCCTGCATGTCTGGAGCCTGTGCCCACAATGGGAGAGGCCACAACAGTGAGAGGCCCGCGTACCGCAAAAAAAAGAGAAAAGAATGAAAAGAATTGAGGACAGTCTCAAAGACCTCTGGGACAACATTAAATGCACCAACATTTGAACTATAGGGGTCCCAGAGGAAGAAGAGAAAAAGAAAGGGTCTGAGAAAATATGTGAAGAGATTATAGTTGAAAACTGCCTAACATGGGAAAGGAAATAGTCAATCAAGTCCAGGAAGCGCAAAGAATCCCATACAACATAAATCCAAGGAGAAACATGCCAAGACACGTATTAATCAAACTATTAAAAATTACATGCAAAGAAAAAATATTAAAAGCAGCAAGGGAAAAGCAACAAATAACATACAAGGGAATCCCCATAAGGTTAAGAGCTGATCTTTCAGCAGAAACTCTGCAAGCCAGAAGGGAGTGGCAGGACATATTTAAAGTGATGAAGGGGAAAAACCTACAACCAAGATTACTCTACCCAGCACAGATCTCATTCAGATTCAACAGAGAAATTAAAACCGTTACAGGCAAGCAAAAGTTAAGTGAATTCAGCACTACCAAACCAGCTTTACAAAAAATGTTAAAAGAACTTCCCTAAGCAGGAAACACAAGAGAAGGAAAAGATCTACAAAAACCAATTAAGAAAACGGTAACAGGAACATACATATCGATAATTACCTTAAATGTAAATGGATTAAATGCTCCAACCAAAAGACACAGACTGGCTGAATGGACACAAAAACAAGACCCATATATATGCAGTCTACAAGAAACCCACTTCAGACCCAGGGGCACATACAGACTCAAAGTGAGGAGATGGAAAAAGATATTCCATGCAAAGGGAAATCAAAAGAAAGCAGGAGTAGCAATTCTCAAATCAGACCAAATAGACTTTAAAATAAAGACTATTACAAGAGACAAAGAAGGACACTACGTAATGATCAAGCGATCAATCCAAGAAGAAGATATAACAATTGTAAATACTTAGGCACCCAACGTAGAAGCACCTCAATACATAAGGCAAATGCTAACAGCCACAAAAGGGGAAATCAACAGTAACAATAATACTAGAGTATTTAACACCCTACTTTCACCAATGGACAGATCATCCAAAATGAAAATAAATAAGGAAACACAATCTTTAAATGACACATTAGATGAGATGGAAGTAATTGATATCTATAGAACATTCCATCCAAAAACAACAGAATATACTTTCTTCTCAAGTGCACACAGAACATTCTCCAGGATGAATCATGTCTTAGGTCACAAGGCAAGCCTCAGTGAATTTAAGAAAACTGAAATTGTATCAAGTATCCTTTCCCACCTCAACACTATGAGGCTAGATATCAATTACAGGGAAAAAAACTGTAAAAAATGCAAACACATGGAGCCTAAACAATACACTACTAAATAACCAAGAGATCACTGAAGAAAATCAAAGAGGAAATCAAAACTACAAAGAAACAAATGACAACGGAAACACAACGACCCAAAACCTTTGGGATGCTGCAAAAGCAGTTCTAAGAGGGAAGTTCACAGCAATACAATCTTACCTTGAGAAACAGGAAAAATCTCAAATAAACAATCTAACCTTACACCTAAAGCATTTAGCAAAATAAGAACAACAACAAATAAAACCCCAAAGTTAGAAGGAAAGAAATCATAAAGATCAGATCAGAAATAAGTGAAAAAGAAATGAAGGAAACGATAGCAAAGATCAATAAAACTAAAAGCTGGTTCTTTGAGAAGATAAACAAAATTGATAAACCATTATCCAGACTCATCAATAAAAAAAGAAGACTCAAATCAACAGAATTAGAAATGAAAAAGGAGAAGTAACAACTGACACTGCAGAAATACAAAGGATCCTGAGAGATTACTACAAGCAACTATATGCCAATAAAATGGACAACCTGGAAGAAATGGACAAATTCTTAGAAAAGCACAACCTTCTGAGACTGAACCAGGAAGAAATAGAAAATATAAACAGACCAATCACAAGCACTGAAATTGAGACTGTGATTAAAAATCTTCCAACAAACAAAAGCCCAGGACCAGATGGCTTCACAGGCGAATTCTATCAAACATTTAGAGAAGAGCTAACACCTATCCTTCTCAAACTCTTGCAAAATACAGCAGAGGGAGGAACACTCCCAAACTCATTCTACAAGGCCACTGTCACGCTGATACCAAAACCAGACAAAGATGTCACAAAGAAAGAAAACTACAGGCCAATATCACTGATGAACATAGATGCAAAAATCCTCAACAGAAAACTAGCAAATGGAATCCAACAGCACGTTAAAAGGATCATACACAATGATCAAGTGTGGTTTATCCCAGGAATGCAAGGATTCAATATACGCAAATCAATCACTGTGATAAACCATATTAACAAACTGAAGCATAAAAACCATATGATCATCTCAATAGATGCAAAAAAAGCTTTTGACAAAATTCAATACCCATTTGTGATAAAAACTCTCCAGAAAGTAGTAGAGGGAACCTACCTCAACAAAATAAAGGCCATATGTGACAAACCCACAGCCAACATCGTTCTCAATGGTGAAAAACTGAAACCATTTCCTCTAATATCAGAAACAAGACAAGGATGTCCACTCTTACCACTATTATTCAACATAGTTTTGGAAGTCCTAGCCACATCAATCAGAGAAGAAAAAGAAATAAAAGGAATCCAAATCAGAAAAGAAGAAGTAAAACTGTCACTGTTTGCAGATGACATGGTACTCTACATAGAGAATCCTAAATATGTTACCAGAGGACTTCCTTGGTGGCGCAGTGGTTAAGAATCCGCCTGCCAATGCAGGGGACATGGGTTCGATCTCAGGTCTGGGAAGATCCCACTGCCGCGGAGCAACTAAGTACGTGCACCACAGCTACTGAGCCTGCGCTCTAGAGCCCACAAGCCAAAACTACCGAGCCAGTGTGCTGCAACTACTGAAGCCCACACACCTAGAGCCCGTGCTCCACAACAAGAGAAGCCACTGCAATGAGAAGCCCACGCACTGCAACGAAGAGCAGCCCCCATTCGCCACAACTAGAGAAAGCCCACATGAAGCAACGAAGACCCAACACAGCCAAAAATAAATAAATTAAAATTTAAAAAAAAATTTTAAAACATGCTACCAGAAAACTACTAAAGCTAATCAATGAATTTGATAAAGTAGCAGGATACAAAATCAATGCACAGATATCTCTTGCATTCCGATA
Organism: Hyperoodon ampullatus; assembly: GCF_949752795.1. Classification (NCBI taxonomy): domain Eukaryota; kingdom Metazoa; phylum Chordata; class Mammalia; order Artiodactyla; family Ziphiidae; genus Hyperoodon; species Hyperoodon ampullatus. Next base: position 72,753,370 of record NC_136917.1, on the reverse strand, counting down.
CACTAATGATGAAAAATCTGAAAGAGAAATTAAGGAAACACTCCCATTTACCACTGCAACAAAAAGAATAAAATACCTAGAAATAAACCTACCTAAGGAGACAAAAGACCTGTGTAAGAATACTATAAGACACTGATGAAAGAAATTAAAGATGATACAAACAGATGGAGAAATACACCATGTTCTTGGATTGGAAGAATCAACATTGTGTAAATGACTATACTACCCAGACCAATCTACAGATTCAATGCAATCCCTATCAAACTACCACTGGCATTTTTCACAGAACCAGAACAAAAAATACCACAATTTGTCTGGAAACACAAAAGACCCTGAATAGCCAAAGCAATCTTGAGAAAGAAAAACAGAGCTGGAGGATCAGGTTCGTTGACTTCAGACTATGCTACAAAGCTCAGTAATCAAGACAGTATGGTACTGGCACAAAAACAGAAATATACATCAATGAAACAGTATAGAAAGCCCAGAGATAAACCCACACACATATGTTCACCTTATCTTTGATAAAGGCAGTAAGAATATACAATGGAGAAAAGACAGTCTCTTCAATAAGTGGTGCTGGGAAAACTGGACAGCTACATGTAAAAGAATGAAATTAGAACAATTCCTAATGCCATACACAAAAATAAACTCAAAATGGATTAAAGACCTAAATGTAGGGCCAGACACTATAAACCTCTTAGAGAAAAACATAGGCAGAACACTCTTTGACATAAATCACAGCAAGATCCTTTTTGACCCACCTCCTAGAGCAATGAAAATAAAAACAAAAATAAACAAATGAGGCCTAAGGAAACTTAAAAGCTTTTGCACAGCAACAGAAACCATAAACAAGACGAAAAGACAACCCTCAGAATGGGAGAAAATACTTGCAAGTGAAGAAACTGACAAAGGATTAATCTCCAAAATTTACAAGCAGCTCATGTAGCTCAATATCAAAAATCAAACAACCCAATTCGAAAATGGGCAGAAGACCAAAATAGACATTTCTCCAAAGAAGATACACAGATTGACAACAAATATGAAAGGATGCTCAATATCACTAACCATTAGAGAAATGCAAATCGAAACCACAATGAGGCATCACCTCACAGCAGTCAGAATGGCCATCATCAAAAAACCTACAAACAACAAATGCTGGAGAGGGTGTGGAGAAAAGGGAACCCTCTTGCACTGTTGGTGGGAATGTAAATTAATACAGCCACTATGGAGAACAGTGTGGAGGTTCCTTAAAAAACTAAAAAAGAACTACCATATGACCCAGCAATCCCACTACTGGGCATACACCTTGAGAAAACCATAATTCAAAAAGTGACATGTACCACAATGTTCATTGCAGCACTATTTACAATAGCCATGACATGGAGTCCATCGAAAGATGAATGGATAAGAAGATATGGCACATATATACAATGGAATATTACTCAGCCGTAAAAAGAAACGAAACTGAGTTATTTGTAGTGAGGAGGATGGACCTAGAGACTGTCATACAAAGTGAAGTAAGTCAGAATGAGAAAAACAAATACCGTATGCTAACACATATATATGGAATCTTAAAAAAAAATGGTTCTGAAGAACCTGGGGCAGGACAGAAATAATGACACAGACATAGCAAATGGACTTGAGGACATGGGGAGGGGGAAGGGTAAGCTGGGACAAAGTGAGAGAGTAGCGTTGACATATATACACTACCAAATGTAAAACAGATAGCTAGTGGGAAGCAGCTGCATAGCACAGGGAGATCAGCTTGGTGTTTCGTGACCACCTAGAGGGGTGGGATAGGAAGGCTGGGAGGGAGACGCAAGAGGGAGGGGATATGGGGACATATGTATATGTATAGCTGATTGACTTTGTTATACAGCAGAAACTAACACAACATTGTAAAGCAATTATACTTGAATAAAGATGTTAAAAAGAAAAAAAAAACTGAAGGGATTTTACTAGGCAGGGAAACCTTGAGTGGGAGATCATTCCCTTATAAAAATTTCAAGAGTAACGCTCTAATCGTGAGGCTCCAATGTGAAAGGGAAATCTATGATCACATGTCAGGCATACATGTATTTTAAATGGGATATTGTAAAGGGAGAAATCTTCCCAGTAGAATCATTCATACTTAAGGAACTAATGAGATCATCTGCCAAAGATAATGAATCCATTAGTTGAAAAAGAAATCAAATTGTAACTCTATATCCTATATTTATGCTGTTATATGTAAGGATTGAATGAAATATGACAAAAAATACCTCATCTTATCACCCATGTGTCCAACTGAACCATTTCCAAAGTAAATCAAAAATGTCATTGAAATTGTTTCTAGTTTTCATGATCTCACTGGGAAGAGAAAGGATTTTCTTCAATAGTCTGTTGTAACTCTGTCATTATGCTGTAGTGAGGTATTTGCTAAAACGGCTGCATCTAATGAGTAAACCTTTCCATCTGGAACAGCCAATATAGACACAAACAACCTCACCAGTTTAAAAAAAAACAACAACTCTATTTCACAAAGAAGAATTCTATTTTAAGAAATGTGTCTTAGAACTATACAAAAGCTAGAAAGCACGTGGAGGGGACGACCATCTCTGTCTCTCTTGGTGGAGTTGTTCTATCCATTCCCAGGCTAAGTACATACACACGTGGCCTAAACATTTGCCATTTTGATAATGTGTTGCCTCTGGATGGATTACAAAAAATTCAGTACATGTTCATAACAGAAACATCTGACCACCGCCCCCCCCCAAAAAAAACTGCACAAAAGGAATGCTGTTATAACATGTTAACTCTGCCAACTAGAATGAGTAGATAAAAAATATAGATATAAAAACATGCTTATCTTTCTTTTTATTCTGAGAAATTGTTAGTAGGCCCTTAATGTAAAGTGTCATGGTCCATTCAGAAATCCTTGACACCTCACACTGCACTTTTACTAAGAGATATTCAAGGAAAGCTTTGTTATTTGAATAATTGGTGAAAAACTGCATAATGCTAAAATCTTCTTAACTGCTAATTATTTGGGGTGAGTTCTTGTAAAATATTAACTATTTTTCCTTTACCATGTATCTGTTACTATCTTTCAGCAAATATCCGGGCTGTGATTTGAGTGTCCAAACTGCCTATTTTACTTCCTTTTTAACTATAGACATCTTTCCTTCTGATTAATCAATGAAGCATAGGCTACTCAATTTTTCTTTTTCATGAAGTTGGTTTATTTAGTCTTAATCTTAGAAATCCAGTCATTGTGATTTCTCTATTTCCCAATATTGTATGCTTCCTAGGTGAAAATTAAATCTAGACATGTGTACAATTGTATAAAAAAAATCATAGAGTTTAGGTTAGGATTGGATTTCACAGCTCTCATCTTGCTGAAATGTTTTCTAACCAAAGGCTAAATAAATGCTCATTAAAATGGAATCCAGAGAGTTGAATCTGTTAAGGATTTTCAGTGCACATGTTGGCATTCTGGTTTAGAGATCATGGATGAGATAGGGGTGCAGTCTTAGCATGACTGAGCCTCCTGCCAGAAGGCTATCAGTCTTCTGGGGGAGACAATAGCAGGAGCTTTAATTTTTCTCCCTGACTCCTGGGTATGATGTAAAATTAATGTGCATCATGTCAAGGTTATGGCAGGACACTGCTGTCTGAAAGAGAAAACAGTTTTTGCTCCCCACCCTCCAAACAAAGCAAATTTCTTTGTTATTGTCAATAATGGCAAGCTGGTAAAGGGTATTTTCCAGCACCAATTACGTAGGAGGAAGTTGACAGACCTCTAAAATTCAGTCTGAAAGCAAAGAAAATTGTTTATTCATAAAACAAATATAGCTCCACCTTATCTAACTTTAATGTCATAAAAGGAAATTCAGTCAAAAACGTTCGTTTAGCAACTTCACTGTGCACAGCATTGTGTCTTAGTATTAACGGGCTATAAAGAACAGAAAATAAATGGCACCTGCCCTCCCAGTGTTTGAGTTTTAAATCAGTGATTCTTGGACTCTGATCTGATCCAGCAGGCCTCTGACCAGCCCAGAAATCCATATTTTTTTCAAGAAACTCCCACATAACTTTAAAATAAATGGTTGACAGAGAATGATAGTTCTACCCAAAAACGATGGGGAAAATTTAACACCAAAAACATATCCCATTTGCTGTCATCATCCAACTCTTCTGAGAGGTCTAACCTCATATACAAACCCACAGGTAGATACATCCTAGCATTCGCATGATAAGGTGATGTGTTCTTTGGGGGACAGAATACAGAGTTAACATTTTCTTAGTGGAAAAGATTTTTAAAGTTTTTTTCCTTCTAAGAATGATAGAAAGGAAGAACCAAAAACAAATAAATGTCTGTTGAACAAATTTTAAAAGAATTAAATGAAAGAAAGTGGGTTATAAAGATAAAATTAAGGCAAAACATGGGATTTCCCTGGTGGCTCAGTGGTTAAGAATCCTCCTGCCGATGCAAGGGACACAGGTTCAAGTCCTGGTCTGGGAAGATCCCACATGCCGTGGAGCAACTAAGCCCATGTGCCTAACTATTGAGCCTGTGCTCTAGAGCCCATGAGCCACAACTACTGAGCCCACGCACCACAACTACTGAAGCCCACATGCGTAGAGCCCATGCTCCACAACAAGAGAAGCCACCGCAATGAGAAGCCCGCTCACCACAACGAAGAGTAGCCCCCACTCTCCACAACTAGAGAAAGCCCATGCACAGCAAAGAAGACCCAACACAGCCAAAAAATAAAATAAAACCTGAAGAGTCATGCAATATAAATAAATTTTAAAAATTAAGGCACAACAGTGGATATAAAACCAGTGTCCAAACTAACTTTTCTTAGCAGAGGTGAAGGCAAAAGGACAATATGCTCTGTTACCTGATTTAAAATGTCGAAAAATGAATATAGATCCCTTTTCTGCAACATATTAAATGCAAATCCAAGTAGTCCTCCAAAGGTAAATTGATTTTAACTGTGTCTACATTTTCTCTACTTCTCTCTTCAGTAACTAATAACATGTAGTATTACATGTGGATTAGGCATAATACTAGAGCTTTGTGCAGAAGACAGACCTCTAGGAATATGACATGCAAGAGCCTGCTTGATGTTTATCTAACTTTTTGAGAAAACTAGAATAAAAGAAGGAGGCATAAAATTGAGCTTAAATAATTAGCACAACACATTAATAAGGAAAAGTCAGGGTTATTTTGAGAGCTCCCTCACCTTGCCACATTACATGTGCTAGGTGCTCAAGCTACAGATATTGGGGGAATCCCTTTTAGGGTCATTCTATCTTGCCTCCATATGGCAGCAGGATGGACAGGTCTCCTTGGGCTGCCATTACAAAATACCAGACTGTTGTTTCAACAGACACTTACTTTCATAGAGTACTGGGTGCTAGAAGTCCATGTTTAAGGTGCCAGCAAACTAGGTTTCTGGTGAAGACTCTCTTTCTGGCTTGTAAATGGCTATCTTCTCACTGTGTCTCCAAATGCCTTTCTTCTGTGAGTGCTCAGAGAGAGACTGAGCTCTGATGTCTCTTCCTCTTCTTATAAGGACACCAGTTCCATCATACCTAAGGGCCCCACCCTTATGACCTCTTTTAATCTTAATCACCTCCACGAAGGCCCTGTCTCCAAATGCAGTCACAAAATATGCATTTTGAGGGGGACATAATTCAGTCCATAACAGGGTTGGGGAACCCTTGGACAAGACCACATGTAGCCCATGGGCCACCTGTGCATGAGCTAGACCAAGGTGCCCCTTCCTCTCAGCAGATGAGGTCCTAGTGTGGTTTATTCATGTGGGTAGCCACAGGATCTGTGGAGTAGGTCACAGACTCAATTCCAGCCCTTAATTACCCTCTTGCTCATGAGTTCTCTACAGGGCACTGAAACGGAGCAGAACCCTGTGAGGCCCTTCCAGGTACAAATCCTTTCCGTGTCCCCTCTTCTTGTTTGTAGGAAATAGGCTTCATTCAGCCTCCTTGACCTTCCCTGAGTTCCAAAGGGCAGATTCAAATAGTTGCCCATCAGGGAAGGGAAGGAATGCAGAAACAAAGGAGGAGCAGTCAAGAAACAATACTGCAGCATGGGGCATGGTCCTAGGTCCTCCTCAAGAAATATACATAACAATAACTTTGAGTTCTTCTGTAAGAACTAAGGCCCCCACCCAGGTGGCGGATGGTAACTTCAGGCTGAGCACAAGATTCCTGGAACACCACCCTCTTGCCTCACCACCAACCAATCAGAAGAAAGTCTGTACACAGTGGAAGATAATGACTCTCACCCCCTTCCCCAAATGATTCTCCTTTAAAAACTTTCATGCTCAAGCTGAATCTTCAGAGTTGCTTTCTGGACATGAGTCTGCCTTCTCCCAAGGTTACTGGGCTCCTGAATAAAGACTACCTTTCCTTTCCAACCAACACTTGTCCTTTGAGTACTGGCTTTCAAGCAGCAAGCAGCTGAACCTGAGTTTGGTAACAGTACAACTTATACAACCAAAAGCAGATATGAAGAATCTAAAGAGGAACCTGAGGCACCTTGGGACATCAGGAATAACAAACAGGGCATTCAGCAAAAGAGAGTAAGAGGTCAACATTCAAATATGGATACAACGTAAACCCATCCTAAAATGTCTTACTTCCATGTTAGACAACTACTAGGTAATCTGGTATTGTAGACCTGGAACTCAGATGACAGCCTTCTTAGGTTCAGATCAAGCACCCTGATGTAGACGTGCAGGAAATGCAGGCACTTCCATGACACAGACAAGAATCTATCTGAGATCCAAGCCAAGTACAAATATATTCTTAGATCATGAAAGCACAGAGAGTGCCTCCTAGTGAAGATTAACCTAGCCCTCAAGAAGCCCTTGGCCATGAGAAGTACTGGGGGTCAGGCCTGACTTCCTGGACTGCCCTGGCTGCAGTCTCCTTGAGGAAGGGCAGTAATGTACAATGGATAAGACCCCAGATTCCAAGGCCAAGATACCTGGATTTGAATTCTGTATCTGCCCCTTGTGGGCTGTATGACCTTGGGCAAGTTACTTAACTTCCTATGCTTCATTTCTTTCATTTGTAAAATGGTCACAAGTATACTACTTCAAAGGTTGATTGTGGGGATTAAGTAAGTTAGTACCTGTATATAATCCCTCATCCAAAATTCTCAAACCAAACAGCTGAAAACCTAAAGCACTGACAAACTTACTTGGCGGCAAAACTTGATCTAAACTGAAATTAGGCTATGTATAATCCTTATTTATTCTACGGAGTGCTAATATTTCTTTTTCTGCTATAAAGATATGAAAATATTAGATTACAGAGAGCTACCTCAGACTTAGTTTGGGGTATAAATTTATATTTGGTATACAGACCTTTCTAAAATACAAAATTGAACCCAAGGATTACAGGTAAGGCTTATGGACGTAGAACAGTAATTAGCACTTAGCAATCTATTGAAGTGTCAGTTTTGAAAAGTCTGTTCTGTGACTAGGTGTTCTGCAAATTAAAAGGGAGAGCAGTGACTCTATCTACTGCACAGACTTAAACTTCAAACTATAGAATCATAGGATAATAGAGCTAGAAGCAGCCTGAGTGATGATTTATTCCAGTCACACATTTATAGATCTGAAAAACAGAAATTGCACTTCCAGCCACAAAGGAGTAACAGGGACCAGATTCACCCTCCCACCTGAAATAACCAAAAAATACATAAAACAATAGTTTTCACAGGACATTAGTCAATGAAAAACAGTGATCCCTCAGAGATGGGAAACAAACAAGAGAACCCCTATGACTGCCGTAGCTTATTGCCTTGGGAGAGTTTCTAGGCTGTGTTGCAAGAAGGGGAAACCCAAGCAAAGCCCAGCAGAATTCCTGAGTTGTGGATATGAAGCTGCGAGACCAGACAGACCAAGGCAGCTAAAGTCTGCAAACCAGAGTACCAGACAGAAGAGAACTTTGGAGATCAACAGAGGGTACCCTGGCGTGTTCAACTAGTACTATCCATACATGCATATGAAGAAACTGTCCAAGGCTTGAGAAAGGAACACCCAAAAAGAGTAAGAGGAAACAGTACTCAGCACTCACAAAGGACTGGGAACAGTGCCAGTTCCCAAGAGCCAGAGTGGAAAAAAGAATCAAGATTTATGGGGCACTGGGTAGAGTATACAGCAGGGTCTTTTTTCAATACTGGGGAATAATTAATCCTAGACTAAGCATTGCTCTGGTCCTGCCTAAAATACCTTAAAAGCAAGATCCAAAAGGCTGAAGCTGTTTCCAAGCAGCTTAAATGAGTCCCAGAACAAAGTTCAAGAATATCAACTGGAATATGAAATATCCCGCCACAACAAAATAAAAATCACAAAGTCTGGCATCCAATACAAAATTATCAGGTATATAAAGAAGCAGGAAAATATGACCCATAATAAGAAAAAGAAATCAATCAAAAGTGACACATACTTTTCCCTATTCCTCCCACTATGTATAACTAAAACTCTGGACATTATGTATAAAACAAACATAAGAAGACTCTGAAAAAGGCAGAGAGAAGAAAGTAGATCAGCTAGGGAACTAAGAACCCAAGAAACAATATGGTGGTGAGTTCCTTGGGTTTTCTTTTTGCCTCACACATCCCAGATTTGGTGCTGAACAAGCACACAAGCCAAATATACCAATATCTGCAGACAGAAAAATCCTCAGCAAAAGACTCTTCTTTCTAGCCAAAGAACCATGAGAGGGGCAGCATAACAAGACAGAAAACTTGAGACAACAACCTCTCCACTCCAGCCAGACATTAAAAAATAAGAACCGCAGCCCCACACCATCCGCAACAGCTAAGGGCTAGTGGGGAGGCCAAGTTTCCACCCTATGAGTCCCTAATGGGACACCACAACACCCCTACTGGGGTCATGTCAGAGAAGACCAAGGATGGAGCCAGGTCTTTTCATCCCCACTAACTAGTAACAAGTCTCCCCTCCCCATGATGTCACCAGAGACCAGGTGGGAAGATAAAACTCCTACCCCTACCCTAATGAAGCTGTGTTGCCCCTCACCCTGCCCTAGTGATGTGAAAGAAAGCTATATAAAATGGAAAGTTTAAATAAGATTCAGAGTCTAATAACATAATACAAAAACATCCAGGTTTCAATTGAAAATCACTCATCACACCGAGACCCAGGAAAATCCAAACACAATGAAAAATGTCACTCAACAGATGCCAACATTGAGGTAACAGAGATGTCAAAATTTTCTGGCAAAAATTTTAAACAGCCCTGATAAAATGCTTTGTCTAAGAGCAATTAAGAACATGCTTAAAACAAAGGAAAAAAACAGAAAGCCTCAGGAAAAAAAAATAGAAAGTTCCAGCAAGAAGAACCAAATAGAAATTTAGAGCTGAAATATACAATAATGTAAATAAAAGCTCAGTAAATGGGCTCAACAGCAAAATGGAGTGGACTTAGAAAAGAACCTTGTGAACTGGAAGACAGAACAACTGAAATTATCCACTCTGAGCCACAGAGAGAAAATAGACTGAAAAGTAAAAGAGAGCCTCAGTGACTTGTGTCACTGAGTCCCAGAAGGAGAGGAGAAAGAGGGCAAGACTGAAAAAGTGCTCAAAAAAAAAAATAATAAAACAAAATAATGGCTGAAAACTTATGAAATCTGGCAAAACACATGAACACACAGATTCAAGGAGCAGAGTGAACTCCAAACAAGATAAAACCAAACATCATAATTAAACTTCTGAAAAATAGAGACAAAAATTCTTGAAAGAAACCAGAGAAAAATAACATATATAAGGGACAACTATTTGATGACAGCAGGTTTCTCATCATAAACCACTGAAGCCAGAAGGAAGTGGCATGGTATTTTTCAAGTGCTGAAAGAAAATACCTGTCAACCTAGAATCCTATACCCAGTAAAATATTCCACAAGAAAGAAAATAAAATAAAAGCATTCAGGTGAAGAAAAACTAGGATAATTTGTCACCAACAGACATACCCTAAAAGAATGACTTAAAGAAATTCACTAAACAAAAAGAAACAATAAAAGACAGAAGCCTGGAACATCAGAAAGGAAGAAAGAACACAGTAAGCAAAAATATGGATAAATACAAGAGATTTGCTTCTCCTCCTGAGTTTTCTAAAGTGTGTTTCATGGCTAAAGCAAAAATCATAACATTGTTTGATGTGGTTCTAAATATATAGAGAGGAAATATTTAAGACAATTATATTCTAAATGGGGGAAAGGAGAGTGGCATAAAGGGAGGTAAGATTTCTATACTTCACCCCAAATGATAAAATATCAGTACTGGTAGACTGCAATAAGATATAGATAGAGGTATAGATGGATATCTATCTATGAGACCACCAAAATAGCCAAAGAGATGCACTCAAAAACATAAATAACTCCAAAAAAAAATTCTTAGAAATGTTCCTATAACCCACAAAAAGGCAGGAAAAAGAAAGAAGAGAAATGAAACAGAGAACAAATAAAAAACAAAATATAAATGGCAGACTGAAGCCCTAACATATCAATAATTACATTAAATTTAAATACGTTAATTAAAAGAGATTGGCAGAGTAGATTGTTTTTAAAAATCACCCAACTATACGCTGTCTATAAGAAAATCACTACAAATGTAGTGACATAGGCTGTAAGTAAAAAGATTAAAAAAAATAACATTAGTAAAAACAAAGCAAGAAAGGATATATTAAGATTAAATAAAGTACACTTCAGAGCAAAAAACAACAAAAATCACCAGCCCCAATTAGGAACATTATATAATGATGAAAGGGTCTATAGACCAAGATGACATAGCAATCTTAAATGTGTATGCACCAAGCAACAGAGCTACAAAACATATAAAGCAAAACTGATAAAACCGAAAGGGGAAATAGACAAATCCACATTGACTATTTCAACATTACTCTCCCAACAATTGACAGAGCAGCTACACAGAAAACCAGCAAGAATACAGATTCAACAACACCAACCAAAAGGATCAAATCAACATCTTTATAGAGCAGTACACCTCACAAAAGCAGATTACATATGCTTTCCAAATATCCATGGAATATATATACCAAGATAGACCATATCCTGGTCCACAAATATAAAAGAACTGAAATTGTGCAGCGAGTATTCTCCAACCACCAAAGAATAAAACTAGAAATCAATAACACAAAATAATTTTTAAATCTTCAAACATTTAGAAACTAAACAACACACTTCTAAATAATTCATGGGTCAAATAGGAAAACTAAAGGGAAATTTTAAAAATCTGAAAATGGGTAAATTATACTTTTTTCTTATCATTTAAATCTTTGTAGCAGATAATTGTTTAAACAAAAATGAAAATAATGTAGTGGGGTTTATAACATATGTAAAAGTAAATTAGACATAAACCACAGCAAGACATTTTTTGATCCATCTCCTAGAGTAGTGAAAATAAAAATAAAAATAAACAAATTAAAAGCTTTTGCACAACAAAGAAAACACTAAACAAAACAAAAAGACAACCCTCCGAATGGGAGAAAATACTTGTAAACAAAGCAACCAAGGGATTAATATACAAAATATATAAACAGCTCATGTAGCTCAATATCAAAAAAACAAACCCAATCAAAAAATGGGCAGACCTAAATTGACATTTCTCCAAAGAAGAGAAATACATACAGATGGCCAAAAAATACATGAAAAAATGGCCAAAAAGCACATGAAAAGATGCTCAACATCACTAATCATTAGAGAAATGCGAATCAAAACTACAGTGAGCTATTACCTCACACCAGCCAGAATGGACACCATCAAAAAGTCTACAAACAATAAATGCTGGAGAGGGTGTGGAGAAAAGGGAACCCTCCTACACTGTTGGTGGGAATGTAAATTGGTAGAGCCACTATGGAGAACAGTATGGAGGTTCCTTAAAAACCTAAAAATAGAACTATCATATGACCCACCAATCCCACTCCTGGGCATATACCCAGAGAAAACCGTAATTCAAAAAGATACATGCACCCCAATGTTCACTGCAACACTATATACAATAGGCAAGACATGGAAGCAACCTAAATTTCCATCAATAGAGGAGTGGATAAAGAAAATGTGGTACATATATACAATGGAGTATTACTCAGCCATAAAAAAGAACAAAATAATGACATTTGCAGCAACATGGATAGACCTAGAGATTGTCATACTAAGTGAGGTGAGTCAGACACAGAAAGACTATCATATGACATCACTTATATGTGGAATCTAAAAAAAATTGGTACTAATGAACTTATTTACAAAACAGAAGTAGAGTCACAGATGTAGAAAACAAACTTACAGTTACCAGGGGATGGGGAGGGAAGGAATAAATTGGGACACTGGGACTGACATATACACTCTACTATATATGAAACAGATAACTAATAAGAACCTGCTGTATAACACAGGGAACTCTACTCAATGAGAAAAGAAACTGAAAATGAGTCTATGTATATATATATATGTATAACTGATTCACTTTGCTGTACAACTGAAAGTAACACAACACTGTAAATTGACTATACTCCAATAAAAATGTTAAAAAAAAGAAAACCTAAAAAAACAAAAATAAAAAATAAGGAACAAGGAATGTAAAAAAAAAAAAAAAAAAGACATGTCCAAAATAGGCAAGTCTGTAGAGACAGAAAATAGATAGTAGATTAGTGGTTGCCTAGGGCCAGAGGGCATGGGGGGACTGGGAGGTAATAACTAAAGGTTACAGGGTTTCTTTTTAGCAGAATGGAAATGTTCCAAAATTGACCGTGGCAATAGTTGTACAACTTTGTGAATATACAAAAACCTATTGGATTGTACACTTAAAGTGGTTGAATCTAATGTTATGTGAACTATATCTCACTAAAGCTGTTTCAAACCAACCACCCAAAAAAAAAAAAAAGTAAACTACATGACAAAAATAGCACAAAGGTTGGGACAAGAGCAATCAAAGTGTGCTATTGCGTACAAGTGATATATACACCAATACAGATGAATCTCAAAATAATTGTGCTGAATAAAAAAAAGTCAGACCAAAAAAAGAGTACATACTCTATGACTCCATTTATATAAAACTTTAGAAAATATAAACTAATGTGTAGAGTCAGAAAGCAGATTAGTGGTTTCTTGCGGATGAAGAGAGCACAAGGAGGAAGCAGGGGAGATTACAAAGAAACTTATGGAAATGGTGGATATGCTTATTACTTTAATTGTGGCAGTAGTGTCACAGGTGTACGCATATGTCAAAACTTACAAACTAAAATGCTTTAAATTTGTGCAGTTTTTGTATGTCAATTCTGCAATAAAAATGTTTTAAGACTATAAAAATGAAATACAGAAATCACCTGAGGTCACATAATTTTATACTTTTATATGTATTTGCTTACTCACTTGTTTTTTTGAGCAATTACAGCTTTTGTTGACTTTAAAATATTTCTGTATTTGCTTGCAGAGATATTTGTTTTTATACTTCCCTATAATTAGATTATAATCTCTGTGGCTCCTCTAAGTATGTGCAAAGGCTCTAGACATGGAAAATGGGCAAAGCCAAGACAGAGCGTAAACAAACTAAATGCCGCCAGGGATCAACTTCAGCTGCACATTCTTTGGCTGTTATTTTTAGTAAGTGAAATTAATGTGAATATTGAAGTGTCTCTGTCTGTGAATGAGGATCTCCAATGTGGATGTGAAACTTTCATCCAGTGCCAAATACCAAAGTGGGAACTGGCTTCCCAAAGTTGTTTTTACTTGTAAGATTTCAAGTAGATATATTTCCATGGTTGTTAAATATCAGCTTCTGGGCATCCTGCCATAATTTTAAGACAGCTGAGAAAAGTGATTCTTAAAGTGTGTGGTCCACAGCCTATTGGAAATTTTCAAAGGGCTTCCAGTTGATTCATAAATGCATCGAAAGGACAAATCATAGGACACTGTCGGCACTTAAGTGTTTTTCTCAATTGCAGGTTTAGATCTATGTTACAAGTGACAAAAGTCAACATTCTCTGCTCCTATAGCATTAATTTAACAAAAACGCAAACTGGATATTAAGAGGCTGATTAATTATGAGTAGGCACTTCTGCATTTTTTCCTCAAAGTGTTCTGCAAACCAACTGTGTACCAGAACCATCTGGGAACGTTGTAAAAAATTCAAGTGCACACTCCTGCCTCCCACCCAAATCTACTGGACTGGATACATTAGAGATGAGAGCAGGAATCTTCATGCTTGACAAACATCCTAATGATTCTTACATATACCAAGATTTGAATGCTACAGTTTTCCCCATTTGGATCTAGCCCCACTTGAGTAGCACAATATATTTCATGACATTTAGAACACACTACCACCTTGTTTTACTGCAGACTGCTTTGTTGGTAACAACTTATCTTATTCTTCTGCTTATCTCTGTGTTGAACTGAGCTACAAGCAGAACTATAAGGTCAAATTCAAAGATAACCTTATAAGGTCAAATTCAAAGATGACCGAGAAAACCCAGAGACTTCCGAGAAGTGGTATGAAGGATAAATGAGGAAGCTTCTGGGTGTGTGTGTTGTCTGTTTTGAGGAACAAAAATATTACTTTTAAATGTTGATAACAAAATTCACTTCTAGTGAACAAAATAATTATTGAAGGCATCACTGTGGAAAAAAATGTAGTGATCATAAGCCTGAAACCCCCTAATTTGTCACTGGAAACAATTGCTCTTATAATGTAATGTTTGTTTATGTGAGAAATTTAATAACAATTCTAACAGAACAAATTTTCTGTCAGAAAAGTTGCACAGGAAAGTTTTCAAAGATTACTGAGGTTTTATGGACCTAAAACTGTGAGGACTAAAGGGCCAGGGAGGTGGAAATGACCAACATCAAGGAATGTGGCTGCACCTGGCCAACCTTCTAGAAATAATTTCAATTTTCATACTCAGAGTTTCTCATTCATAAGAAATTAAATTAGCACTGTAATAACCTAATAGGTATTTACAGCTGTAGGTTAAAAACTGTAGGTTAAATACAAATGTTGGGCTCCCTGGTCTACTAAACCAAGAGATGGTGTAGACGCTACAAATAGACAAAGGCCATGTTTAAAAAACAGCTGAATCAAAATACACTGTTGTAATGGAGCACATCTTCAGCACAAGGAGAAAGTGGATAGGGTCACAGTGTGTCCTTTCAGTGTCAGAGTGGATTACACTTCCAACACCCCTTTATCTGCTGACTCACCAACATACCACAGCCAGTTAGGGGAGAAGAGCTGGTGAGTCTGAAGGGAATAATCCTGGTTTGGGGAGCTTGGACTATATATCCAGCTTGGGTCTCAATCTGTGAGACTCCAATACTAGCTACTTCTTTGGTGTTAACAAGTAAGCCACAAGTGGCCCCTGCCTTATTGAGTTATGTCTGCCAGGAAAGACAAGCCAAGCCTTGGTAGGAGAGTAAAGCCCAGGCTGTGAGTTAATAACGGCAGGCTGTTTCTCTGTGATACTAAGTGCTTCACATCCATTTTGTAAATCATAAGAGGAAGCTTAGAGACACTGGGAAGCCAAGTAAAACAAAATGTATTTACTATGATTTAAAGAAGTCATAGAAAGAAGCCACATAGTAGATATGGGAAGGTCACACAAACAGAAATTGCTGGTATATGAGCCTCCTACAATAGTCCAGACTCTTATTATTCTGTACACTATGTGCCCCCTCCTCATCTCTAGAAGATTTGGGGAGTTCACATGAAAAGATGTCACATTCACGGGAAGTCTTCACCACCATCCCTTTCCAGGTCAAAATTTATGTCTACCCCAAATTCAGCTACTTTCCTGAAGCCATACTTCCTCCACACAATCAGAAGAATTACTCTCTGCCTCTGCTTTATTCGTAATAGACTTTTGACCTCTTTTATAGCACATACACATTTCATGGTTAAGGTTTTGCCTGTCTGTCCCCTTTGATTAAGCCCCTAAAGATAAGGTTCATGTCTGACGATCATTCCACCATCCACAGCACAAAGCACATTATCTTGCACAGAACTGCCGTTTTATAATGTCTAGTCAATTAAGTTTAAGAGTTATAAAAATGATCACAGAATTTTCAGAGTAAATACAGTTAGCCAGATAAAATAATGCATATTTTGTCTGATTTTTAAAATTCATAGAAATATCCACAGAAGTAGATATTAGATTTACCCAATTTCAGCATGGATCTACCTGGATTGCAAGTTCAGCTAATGCCGACTACACAGTGCTGTTGCTATATTTAAATGTATCTGAAATTCATGATTCAAGAGCATCATCCTCTTCACCCTGAGCATTTGGAATATACTATATATTACTTTATAACTATATACAGAGACCATAATGTCTTTTTACAATCACTGTCTTCTTTTTGCAATTCTTCCATTTTGACTCATAGCTAGGAAGTGTTTGATGGAATAATTTGAGTTTAGATAAACAGTCTTAATTGATGCTTAATCTCCAAATGATCAGAGATCTATCCAAAGGCCTACCATTCTACCACATTTTAGTGATAGGAATGCATAATTAAACCTCTGTCCCTAAATAGATACATTAAGAAAATAGAAATAGATACAAATATTTTGGAAACTTGATAAAAATCAATTTATATAGGGAAACACATAATACCATTAATACCATTATTGTAATCAGCTTTAAAATAGTGAAATCTTTTGATCCCTTCCTTCAAAATCAGCTAAATACATAAACTTAGTTAAATTCAAATTGGTTTTCATTCTACAGCAACCTATGTCTTAAATATATACATATGTGTGTAAAGTATACCCACCCTGTAAATAATTTACCTCCGGGAAAGTTCTACTTATTATTTTCCTCTAATGTAAAGATCAGCTAGACAATTTAGAGGTCAATAGTGAGCATTTGGTAATTCAGGAATGATTAAGAGTATCTTCAGCTATAATTTCAAAAACTGCAAACTGCTAGGATCTAGGGAGCAATTTTATCGGCCATTAAAATGTTCTTAAGCTGTAGAAAAACATATAATGCCTTTACTGATGAGCAGAGCTATTAGTGGTCAGCTTAATTTTAAACAAATTTAAATATATTAATTTTCCTAATAAATATTTAATTGTGTATGCTGATGACAGTAAAGTAATTCTGCAGACTGGAGTTATCTTAAGGTAATCAAAGCCTCAGGAGGACTGAGGAATTGTGACTGTGGCTACTTCTTATAACCTGGGGTTGCAATTTATTTTTCATAACACAAAAAGCCTGTTTTCCTCCTAAGCAAGGCCCGTGGTAAATTCAACAATTCCAGTTCAATTCCACAAACATTTATTAAGCACGTTCTACAAGAGGAGTCAGCATCACACAAAGGTTAACAGTGTGACCTCGGGAGCTACTTGTCGGGTTGAATCCTCGCTTTACCACGTCACACCTGGGTGCCTGTTAAAGTTACTGAACAGCTCTGTGCCTCAGTTTCCTCATCTGCAAAATGGGGATGATAATAACAGTATCTACTCAAAGGATAAAATAAGTTTAACCAAAATGATGTGAAGTTCTTTAAAAATTTCTGATGTAGGAAGTGCCTAATAAACTGTATTAGTCTGGATTCTCAAGAGAAAAAAGAACTATAGATATAGATATCCATTTAGATATATATAGGGAGAGAGGGAAAGAGAGAGCAGTGGAGATTTATTATGAAGGCTCGTGTGATTACGGAAGCTAAGAAGTTCCATGATCTGCCATCTGCAAGCTGGGAACCTAAGAAAGCCAATGGTGTGATTCAGTACAAGGCTGAGGCCTGAGAACCAGGGGAGCCAATGGTATAAACCACAGTCCAAGGGCAGGATAAGATGAGATATCTAGTTCAAGCAGTGAGGCAGGAAAAAAGGGGTAGATTCCTCCTTCCTCCACCTTTTGATCTATTCAGGCCCTCAATGGATTGGATGATACCCACACACTTTGGAAAGGGCCATCTACTTTACTAAATCCACCAATTCAAATGCTAATCTCATCCAGAAACACCTTCCCAGACACACCCAGAAATAATGTTTAATCTGGGCACCCCATGCCTTATTCAAGTTGACACAAAACTAATCATCACATCAGTGTCAGCTGTTGAGGTGTACAAGGCACTATGTTCGGTGCTGGGATAAGGCATGAATACAACACAGTCTCCTCTCATAAAACAAGGCAGTTCTGCAAAGCTCCAGCTAACAGTCATCATTCTGGCCTTCTCCGTAATTCCAACTGGGAGCATTCTGAGGTGGAATACTAAGAGGAAACCATGAGAGACCTTCATTTCATACTTCCAACATACCTCATTGGCATACTGATAGAGTTACTAAAAAATAGGGAGAGTTTGGTCTTGAGAAAAGAGCTAATGTGAATGAAAGCCCGAGGAGAAATAATTTTCCTTCTGTTGATGTCCACCAGCCCTCCAGAGAAAGATATTCCCTGGGAATTGCTTTGTCTGACCTGTTGTTGTTTTAATTGGTTTTCACATATTGTTGGTCTCTCTTACCAGAAAACATGAATTATTTTCTGGTCCCTTTCCACTTGAGATAAAATTTAAATTTATAAGGTCAAATTAAAAGATCAATACACATTTCCAGACCAGCATATCCTCTTATTTTAAAAAGCCTCTTTTTAAGAATTGAGTGGCTTGGCTGAGTGGACCCCTACTGTTTTTAAGAGTCTATCTGGATTTGAAATGACCCTGGAGGGCCACAGCAGGTAGACGGGGAACATCCAGCATTACTTGGGAATTTTTGGAAATTCTACTTTTTCCCTCTATATCTCAATAACCTTTGTTCTCTTGGCGAGAGAAATCCAAATGTAGTTGGCTTGCACAAACAAAAGAAATTTCTTGGCTCCCATTAAAGCCAAGAACAAAAACATCCTGAGGTAAATTGAATTCAGGGGCAGCTGGACCAGAATTCAGTAAGTATCATTACAGTTCCATCTTGCATGTGTGATGTCTCCTATCAGCCCAAGAGGCCCATCCTGCTGGCTGTGTAACTGTTGCAGGAAGACAGCATGCACATCTCTCTATCTGCACCATCTCCCTTCTCTTGGGCTGTACTCCCAGCCCTGAACTAATCTCTGTGTCCAGGGGGCTGGAGTATAAGTCATCTGCCCACCCTGAGAGCTGCACTAGAGTGTAGCAGATAAAAGCCAAAGTCTGGCAACACATTACCCAGGTTTGGATCTCAGTTCCACCACTTAACAGGTGAGTGACATTAGACAAATTGTTCAGCCAACCTGTGCCTCCGTTTTCTCATCCAGAGAATGGAGCCGATTAAGTGTCCCTATCATCATTTTGTTGTGCAAATAGCTAAATTAATACATGTAACAAATGCGTAAGAATAGAAGGCATTTAGAACAGTGCCTGATATCTAGTAACCACTCAGCAAGCATCAGCAGTGCTGCCAAGTGGCAGGAAGAGAAGAAGGAGCAGGAATCAGCTACTGATGTCACTACCAGAAGCATATGGAGTAGAGGAAGAACAGTCTTAAAAGGATAGGGAGGGTGGGAGGGAGACGCAAGAGGGAGGAGATATGGGGATATATGTATGGCTGATTCACTTTGTTATAAAGCAGAAACTAACACCATTGTAAAGCAATTACACTCTAATAAAAGATGTTAAAAAAAAAAAAAAAGGAACTGGTTCAAGGCAAAACAAACAAATAATCCCCCCAGACTGGAAGGTATTTGTCTCTAGTCCCTCCATCAAGCTGTTAGCCTCTGCTGTTCCCCAATAGACTCCCACATAGTTTGGGTGCTGGAAGATACCATCTAGACTTCAGTGAGTAAATCCTCGTGCATGTCCTGCCTTGGTGTTATAAATACAAATATGTTGCTTCTGTGCTTTTTAAAAACATAGAACTTTTACATGGTAAAGGTATGGTTTAAGGCTCCTCCAAGTAATTTTCAATTTGTAAATTTCCTCGCTATAAATACGACTCCAGAAATGATGCTAACCACGATTGTGTGGCAGGGTGGGGAAAAAAACTACGTTAGATACCTCTTTTAAAAAATAATGTTACTCACTAAAAACCTTTTTCCGACAGAAAATGGACTGCACGTTAGTTGTGCATGCAGAGAGAAAGGAGGTGGAAGACACAAGGAAGCAAGAAAGGAAAGAGAGAACCAAAATAAACCCTCTCCTGTGTCGAGCGTTGAAAATGTGGCACTAACAAAGACTTCCCATTTCACATAGAATAAGCGCTGGCAGAGGCAGCATGCAGGGCTGTGGGTGTACTCAGCTGTGCAGTGCTGATTATAGAAGATGAAAGGGCTTGGCAATTTATTTCATCTCACACTGAAGCACTGCTGACAACTGAAAGTGAGGACAGAAGGATTCATTTGTTCAACTTCTGTTTTAAAAAGCAGACTTCAAATGATACCACAGAGAAAAAAAAGGAAATGCTGTGGTGTAATAAAATGTCTTCTTTTTAAAAACACACTAACTGCAGCATTTGTATTTTGTAGATGGGTTTGGAAGGCAAAGGGGTTGGCTTTTTGTGTGTGTGTGTGGTTCTTATCAATTCCAGGGAACAAAATGTACATACACAGAATCAACTACTAATCAGATAGGGCAAGTTAAACTAATTTGACCAAAACACTCATGTCTATTCATCCCTGAATCCAAAGATGGGTCAGAATAAAAAAAAAAAATTTAACCCTGTAGCATTTAGAAAATTGAAAATGAAATGATTTTATGCAGGATCTTTATGTTAAAACTGAATAAATATATACTACATGATAGAGAACATATCTTAAATTTCATAATGTTGGTCTTTTAAAATTGTTTGCAGATCTAGATTTTCTTCATTTACCTATATTATTTTGTTTGCTTGAAACTTTGGAAGAAAGGTTCAACTTCCTTTTAAATAAAATGTGGTATTACTTTTCATCAACATATTAGTGTTTGACAAGGAGAAATATTTTTCAGTTCAAAGACTCATATAAATTATTATGAAATCTAATCCACCTAGCAAAGTGGTCTTATCCCAAAAGATTTATAAAGATGGGTAATATCCCATACTGGTAGCACATTAGTTATTTATGATTAATACACAAGAACAGATCCAAATGTTAATGGCAAAAATAAATACATTCTGACTGTAATCATTAATACTAAACTAAAACATCAGTAACAAGAGCACATCATTCTTAAGCAATTTCTTTCTTAAGCAATTTAGTTAAATGATTGATTTTTTTCTTTGTAACTTATATTAGAAATTTCCATTGTGTTTTCAATGTAGGGTTGTGTTCTAATTCCAAGAAATCATCAAAGCAATAGAAATGGAAAGGATTATGGCTAAAATAAAATTCACTAGCTTCCTTAGCCTCTTAAAACAATTATATTAAAGAGTTATTTTTTTCAACAAATATTTTTGGAGCACTCGCTGTATGCCAGGCACCGTTTTGGGGACTAGGAATAATAGTGTTTACCAAAAGCTCTATCTGTTATGGAGGGCAAATGTGTGAGGCTATGCAGGCTTACACTGCCCTTCTCCAGAGGCACCATTCACAGAGACCACAATGCAACAAGGCCACCTGAACTGTGCAATGCACAGCCTGCTTCTACTCTAATACACAGAGGGAGACAGAAAATGTACAAGTAAACTAACACATAATTTAGATCAGAACTACGAGTTAGATAAGAAAAACATGCTGATTGTGTGTAGGAAGAAGAGCCATATATGGGGATTTCAGGGAAGGTCTCATCAAAATCAGACAAAGACATTACAAAAAAAGAAAATTTCAAGCCAATATCTCTGATGAATATAGATGCAAAAATCCTCAACAAGATATTAGCAAACCAAATTCAATAATACATAAAAAGGATCACACACCATGATCAAGTTGGATTTATTCCAGGGATGCAAGGATGGTTCAATATTCACTAATCTATCAATGTGATACACCACATTAACAAAATGAAGGACTAAAATCACATGATCATCTCAACAGACACAGAGGTCATTTGACAAAATTCAACTTCCATTCATGATAAAAACTCTCAACAAAGTTGGTATGAACAGAACATATCTCAACACAATAAAGGCTATTTATGAAAAAGCAACAGTTAACATCATACTCAATGGTGAAAAGCTAAAAGCTTTTTCTCTAAGATCAGGAACAAAGCAAGAATGCCCATTCTCACCATTTCTATTTAACATAGTATTGGAAGTCCTAGCTGTGACAGTCAGACAAGAAAAAAAACAAAAGGCATCTAAATTGGAAGAGAAGAAGTAAAACTGTCACTATTTGCAGATGACATGATACTATATGTAGAAAACCCTAAACATGCCACAAAAAAACTGTTAGTACTAATAAAGTAATAGTACTTTACTGAATAAATAAATATTATTAAATATAAATTTATTAATTTATTAAATAAATAATTTTTATATTTAATTTTTAATTTATTAAATTTTATAAACTTATTATCAAATAAATTAATAAGTTAAATAAAGTACTACTACTGGATTCAGAAAATTTGAAAGATACAAGATTAATATACAGAAATATGATGCATTTCCATACACTAATAATGAACTATCAGAAAGAGAAATCACAAAAAAGTTCTCATTTATAATCACACCAAAAAGGAATAAATTTAGCCAAAGAAGTGAAAGACATGTACTCTGACAACTCTAGGACACTGATGAAGGAAACTGAAGACAATACAAATATATGGAAAAATATCCTATGTTCACCGATTGGAAGGATTAATATTGTTAAAATGTTCATAGTGCCCAAAGCAATCTACAGATTTAATGCAATTTCTATCAAAATAGCCAAGACATTTTTCACAGAACTAGAACAAATGATCCTAAAATTTGTATGGAACCACAAAAACCCTAAATAGCCAGAGAAATTTTGAGAAAAAAAGAACAAAGCCAGAGGTATTATGCTTCCCGACTTCAGATTATACTATGAAGCTACAGTAAGCAAAATAGTATGGTCCTGGCACAAAACAGACACATAAACCAATGGAACAGAATAGAGAGCCCAGAAATAAACACATGTACATACCGTAAATAATCTATGACAAAGGAAGCAAGAAAATACAATGGGGAAAAGACAGTCTCTTTATTAAGTGGTATTGGGAAAACTGGACAGTTACATGTAAAAGAATGAACTTAGAAATTTTCTCGTACCATATACAAAAAACAAATTCGAAATGGATTAAAGACCTAAATGTAAGAGCTGAAACCACAAAAATCCTAGAAGAAAACATAGGCAGTACGCTCTTTGACAAAGGTCTTAGCAATATCTTTTTGGATCTGTCCCCTCAGGCAAGGGAAACAAAAGCAAAAATAAATTTTGTTGCATACCTATTATGTTCTAGTTCGTGGACCAAACTTTGCATTCCCAGGAAACCCTGTAATGACTAGCAGTAACTTTTCACCAAGATCTTGACTGCAGGCATCCCCTAGCCAAAATTCATATATATATATCCTGGCTCCTCCCCTACCTCTTCAGAGCAGTTCCTCAGAGCTATCTGAGAGGCTGTCTCATGGGCCACAGTCCTCAGTAACACCCTGAAAAAACTCAACTCACAGCTCATATGTTGTGCATTTTTTTTTCAGTCAACATGAAGGACATCTAAGACAAGAATGTAAACTGGTGGGAATGTAAACTGGTGCAGCCACTACAGAAAATGGTATGGATGTTCCTCAAAAAACTAAAAATAGAGTTGCCATGTGATCATCACTAATTATTAGAGAAATGCGAATCAAAACTACAATGAGGTACCACCTCACACTGGTCAGAATGGCCATAATTAAGAAGTCTACAAATAACCAATGCTGGAGAGGGTATGAAAGAATTTGAAAAAGAATAGATACATGTATATGTATAACTGAATCATTTGCTGTACACCTGAAACTAACAACATTGTTAATCAACAATTCCCCAATATAAAATTTAAAAAATTTTTTAAATGCTGGAGAGGTGTGGAAAAAAGGGAATCATTCCATCTTTCCTTGCCCTGGGTACCCCTCTCATTTCTCCATGTGACTTACCTCTATTAAATGATTGTTTCAACTCTTCACTTTACCTACATGTTCAGAGTTCTCTCAGACTCCAGTTTCAGTGCCCTAGCTGCCTAGGCTAGAAGCTCAGGAAGGGAAGCAGTGTGCCTATGGTCACGCAGTGAGTTAAGGGCAGAGCCAGGATTTGAACTCTGGTCTCTCATGCTCCATGACTATATTCTTTCACTGGCTTCAGTGGCCCCCTCCAGCTCCAAGGCACTACTATGTCATCCACTCTCCTTACATTTTATTCTAGGTCATTAAAGTCTACAAAGGCAGTCAGCTACAAAACGGACATATTTTGCTCCAGGCTTGTCACCGACTTAGCCTAAATTAAGGAGATTGGAAGCATGGCTGAGCTGGTGGCTTGTGGCTCTGAGCTCCCTTCCGTGGCACATCCTTGAATCAGAAGTCATTGACATCGTCAGAATGGCCATCATTAAAAAGTCTACAAATAACAAATGCTGGAGAGGGTGTGGAGAAAAGGGAACCCTCCTACACTGTTGGTGGGAATGTAAGTCAGAGCAGCTGCTATGGAAAACAGCATGGAGGTTCCTCAAAAAACTAAAACTAGAGTCGCCATATGATCCAGCAATCCCACTCCTGGGCATATACCCAGACAATACTATAATTAAAAAAGACACATGCACCCCAATGTTCATAGCAGCACTATTTACAATAGCTAGGACATGGAAACAAGCTAAATGTCCACTGACAGATGAAAGGATAAAGATGTGGTACATATATACAATGGAATACTACACAGCCATAGAAAAGAATGAAATAATGCCATTTGCAGCAACATGGACAGACCTAGGGATTATCATACTAAGTGAAGGAAGTCAGAAAGAGAAAGACAAATACCATATGATATCATTTATACGTGAAATCTAAAATATGACACAAACTTCTCTATAAAATGGAAACAGACTCACAGACATAGAGAACAAACATGATTGCCAAGGGGGAGGAAAGTGGGAGAAGGTTGGATTGGGAGTTTGGGATTAGCAGATGCAAACTGGTATATATAGAAGGGATAAACAACAAGGTCCTACTGTATAGCACAGGGAAATATATTCAATATCCTCTGATAAACCACAATGGAAAAGAACGTACATATATGTATAACTGAATCACTTTGCTGTACAGCAGAAATTAACACAACATTGTAAATCAACTATACTTCAGTAAAGTTTTTTAAAAAGTAATCACTGAGTTTCTTGTACATACCAGGATGATAATGGTGAAAATACATCCAGGTTCCTGCTTCTATTCCCAACTCCCAGAAGCCTTCCCTTTTTTGTCAGAGTCTCTTCTCTAACCTGCAAGGAGAAGCAACCACGTAATTCCTCACTACCTTCCCCTAGGTCTTTGGCTCTGTAAGGCAGGAACTCAGGAGATGGTGCTGGCTGAGTTTCCATGATCTCTGTACTTAGTTTGGGCTCCATGTTGGTCACCATCAAGGCACTATTCTCTTTCAATCTGGACCCCAATGTGGTAAAGCAAGTGTTTCTAGACAAGGCTCTTGAATGTCCATCCTATTGGCTAGGTGCCACCGACTAGATGGTGGACGTGCATGTTACAAGCATGACATGGGGTGAAGACAAGGTTCATGGCCAAAAAAGATTGGTCTACAAAGAAGGATGGGGCTTCTGGGTAGCAGTGTAATGGACAAAGGCTTTGGAGGAAAAAAAAGGGTGCTTTCTGGAAGCCCATGTTGATGACCCATGGTAGTGTGTCATCCAACAGAAGGCAGGAAGAGAAAATGCAGTTTCGGTGCCCTAGCTGCCTAGGCTAGAAGCTCAGAAAGGGAAGCAGTGTGCCTGTGGTCATGCAGTGAGTAGTAATTTCATTCGTGGGAGTGGTTCATTTTACCTGGCAATTTTTTCCAACCCAAAATGTGAAGGAATCTGGGTTTACGTCTTAGGCCCCTAGTTATGAGTCATCCATGGATTGATTCATTCATTCAAAAAACACTTCATGAAAGTAAATAGGCACTCATGATATACTGTGATAATTGCTACATAAGAGAATTTCAAGAGCCTGTGGGAACCCCACAGAGGGGTACACAGCCCTGGTTTGGAAACTTTTCTGGAGGAAATGAAGAAGAAACTGAGCTCTGAAGGAGAACAGGACCTTAACTAGAGGAAGAGATGGGGAGTTGTGCTGCATGTGTCTCTAATGGAAAAGATAGAGAAAACAAGGCATATTTGGGGAAGCTGTAAGAAGTCAGTGTGGCTGGAGCATACACTTTGACATGGGAGAGGTGACAGTTGTGGTTAAAGATGTGAACAGGGAATTTCTCGGGCACTGAAATGGTTTGTGGAGGAACATGACACACTCAGAGTACTGCTTTAGAAAGCTCATCCTTTGGGGGCTACGTGGAGAAGGGATGGGGAGGTCAGAGCCTGCACTTGACAACCATGCCCCAGAAAGGTGCAGTCTCCTCCTCCTCACATCCTAGTGAACTCTCTTAATGCTTGGTGGAGAGCTGGACAGACAGACATGAAAGAATTCAAGGTGTACAGGCAGATGGAGGGTCTTCTGTAGCCCACTTAAAAAAGCCAGCCCAGGCCACATTGCCAGGGGTAAGTAGACTGGCTGAAATTACTTGTTAAAATCTTCCCTGACAGGGATTTTGATACTTTTGTACTCTAGAAGTAGAGACATCAGACAAAGGAATAAGCAGTCCCAGCCCCCCTGCACATCCAGCTGAAATTCGCTGTTGCCAACTTACTCTATTCCCAGGACACAGCCCAACCAAGCACCACCAAACACCAGCAGAACAAGGGAAGTATTGAGGATTCAGTAAGAATGGAGTTCTGTGCTCACTCTGTTCCCATGCAGTGACTGACCTATGGACACTGGGTAGTCAGAGAGTGACTTTTTGTAACAATTCATGAAGACAGGTTCTTATTCCCATTTTACAAAATAAAAGGTACAGAGAGGTTCAGTACCTAGCCCAGAGCCACATAGCTAAGCCATACCCTGGAACAGGGTATCCTCTGCTATACATACCTAGGCTAGTGCTCGGTGAAACAAGAAAAAGTATCAATAGATGAGGAAGTGTGCTCAGTGGCTAAAAATTCTTTGATGCCACTGGACTAGGGATTCTCACCAAGGAAACAACCTGTCTTTCAACTCAACTAGCCCTTCTGAAACAGCAATATCAAGAGTCATTTTTCTTACTGTCAAGTTTTAGCATTCAGATAAGTTCCAATGCAGGGTCTAATCACTCTGGAGACTTCCGCTGTCTGTTAAGTAAAGTGTCCACATGCCATAGTCTCTCAGTTCCTAGCTATTATGGAAGAGAGCCCTAGGAATATACAGCTGTTTCCTAAAACCCAGCTTGTTCCTAAACCAGTGAGCACAACTGGCTTAGATACTGAAGAGAGCCTGTGTAAACCTCAGCAGACATGGAGGTGCCTGGTGCTGGGAGCCATGGAATATAGTGTAGCATTCATATCCAAAGACATCAGCTACTGAAGGTAGGATCCATGGGAGATGGGGAGTTACAACCAGCTGACTCAACCCAGCAGTCTAACTGTGCTGTCCAACAGTGTAGCCAGTAACCACACAAGGCAATTTAAATATTGTACATACCTATTGGGATATGATTCACATACCATACAATGTACCTTTTGACGTGTGTAATTCAGTGGCATATTCATAGAGTGGTGCCACCACCCCACCATCTAATGGTGGAACACTTCCATGACTCCAAAAAGAAATCTCGTACCCATGAGCAGTCACTCCTCATTCTTCCCTCACCCCCGGTCGCTAGCAAACAATAATGACTGTGAATCTCTGTGAATCTGCCTATTCTGGATATTTTCGAATAAATGGAATCATACACTATGTGGTCTTCGGGGACTGACTTCTATCACTTAGCACAATGTTTTCAAGATTCATCCACACGGTAGCATGTATCAGTACTTCATTCCTTTTTATGACTGAATAATGTTCCATTGTACAGCTATCCCACTTTTTGTTTATCTGCCCATCCACTGAGAGACACTGGGTTGTCTCCCCTTTTTAGCTGTTATTAATAATGCTGTTATGATCATTACTGTACAACTTTTTATGTAAACTTATGTTTTCAATTCTCTTCGGCATATACGTAAGAGTATTGTAGGGTCGTAGAGTAACTCCATGTTTAAGTTTTGAGGAACTACTGAGCTGTTTTCCATGCAGCCCACGCATACTGGAGCCCATGTGCCACAACTAGAGAGAGAAAACCCGCGTGCCACAACTAGAGAGAAGCCCAAGCACTGCAACTAGAAGGAAGCCCAAGCGCCTCAACGAAGAGACCGTGTACTGTAGAAAGATCCTGCATGCCTCAACGAAGACCCCGTGTGCCACAACTAAGACCCAACGCAGTCAAAAAAAATAATAATAATAAGACACCTAAGAGTAAATTTAACCAAGGCAGTGAAAGATGCATACACTTAAAACTGTAACATACTGATGAAGAATACTGAAGATGATTCACATAAATGTAAAGATATCCCATGTTCATCAATTGGAAGTATTAATATTGTTAAAATGTCCACACTACCCAAAGTAATCTACAGATTTAATGTAATCTCTATCAAAATACTCATGACATTTTCCACAGAACTAGAAAAAATAATCCTAAAATTTGTATGGAACCACAAAAGCCCCAAATGGCCAAAGCAATCTTGAGTAAAAAGAACAAAGCTTGAGGTATTATGCTCCCTGACTTCAGACAATACTACAAAGCTACAGCAATCAAAAGAGCATTGTACTGGCACAAAAAAAGACATATAGACCAATGGAAAAACATAAAGACCAGAAATAAACCCATGCACATATGGTCAATTAATCTACGATGAAGGAGGCAAGAATATACAACGGGGAAAAGACAGTCTCTTTAATAAGTGGTGTTCGGAAAACTGGACAACTACATGTAAAATAATAAAATTGGGCTTCCCTGGTGGCGCAGTGGTTGAGAGTCCGCCTGCCGATGCAGGGGACATGGGTTCGTGTCCCGTTCCGGGAGGATCCCACATGCCGCGGAGCGGCTAGGACCGTGAGCCATGGCCGCTGAGCCTGCGCGTCCGGAGCCTGTGCTCCGCAACAGGAGAGGCCACAACAGTGAGAGGCCTGCATACCGCAAAAAAAAAAAAAAAAGAGCATTGTACTGGCACAAAAAAAGACATATAGACCAATGGAAAAACATAAAGAGACCAGAAATAAACCGATGCACATATGGTCAATTAATCTAAGATGAAGGAGGTAAGAATATACAACGGGGAAAAGACAGTCTCTTTAATAAGTGGTGTTCGGAAAACTGGACAACTACATGTAAAATAATAAAATTGGGCTTCCCTGGTAGCGCAGTGGTTGAGAGTCCGCCTGCCGATGCAGGGGATGCGGGTTCGTGCCCTGGTCTGGGAGGATCCCACATGCCGCGGAGCGGCTGGGCCCGTGAGCCATGGCTGCTGAGCCTGCGTGTCCGGAGCCTGTGCTCCGCAACGGGAGAGGCCACAGCAGTGAGAGGCCCGCGCGCTGCAAAAAAAAATAATAATAAAATAAAATAAAATAAAATAAAATTATAACATTTTTTCAAACCATATACAAAAGTAAACTCAAAATGGACTAAAGACCTAAATGTATAAAACTCCTAGAAGAAAGCATAGGCAGTACACTCTTTGGCATAGGTCTTAGCTATATACTTTTGGATCTATCTCCTCAGGCAAGGGAAACAAAAGCAAAAATAAATAAATGGGACCTAATCAAACTTAAGAGCTTTTGCACAGTGAAGAAAACCATCAACAAAAGGAAAATACAACCTACTGAATGGGAGAAAATATTTGTAAATGATATATGTAATAAGGGACTAATAATCAAAATAAAGAACTCATACAACTCAATATCAAAAAAAAATCCAATTAAAAATGGGAAGGAGACCTGAACAGACATTTTTCCAAAGAAGACATACAGATAATATATAAAAATATCAAATCACTATGCTGTACACCTGAAGCTAAAATAATAAGTCAACTATACTTTGATTTAAAAACAAAAAGAAAAGGAAAGAAAGAACCAGTCTTGTGAAGATCTAAGGAAGAATGTTCTAAGTACCCAAGCACAGGAATGAGTTTGTCAGTCACTGGGGTCAGAGGGAAGGCCTGAGCAACTGGAGTGATGAGCAAAGGGGGAGAGAGGCAGAAGCAAGGTCAGGGTACCAAAAGAGGCCACTCTTCAGAAGGCCTGATAAGCCAAGTAGTTTGAATCTTTTTTAGGGACAAACAGAAACCTCTGGAGAGCTCCTTCCATTCAGGAGAGTAATGTTAGAGTTCTCATAGCACAAGAATAGCTCAGCACTGAGGCTCCTGGTCCCATTTTGGCTGCCATCAGAGCATCAGATGATGGGATATTGAGGTAAGAAGAGTAAGTACTGAGATAAATTATAATTAAATGGTAATTATAGTACTGAGGTTCTAATTGGAAAGTCATAATAATCCAAACCCTATAGAAGCAAAACTCAAGCTGGGGCACTACAGATTTATCTGGATGAGCAATTATTTTTCAAAGACATTTGGACACTAAAGTATACATTTTTGCTCTGCCATAATGAATGGCATTTAAACAAAACTGAAGATGGAACAGAAAAGACTGTTTACAAGAGGTGGTCCAGGCACCAGGAGGCTCTGATAAACAGAACACCCTTTACTTAGGTTACATATAGCTTAATATAGAGTATAATATTGAGTGTAATATTGGGTATTCTATACTCAATATTGTGTATACTCAATAATACTCTAATACTGAATATAGCTTAATTATATACAGTTTAATATTGAGCTATATATACCAGACCATATAAAAAGTGTGATCACTTTTCTATAGAAGCTAATATTTAATATTGAGAAGACCAAAGATATCCTACGGTAGGTAAAGCACATAAAACTGTACATCTACTCTTACAGTAAGTAGCTAATAAATGTTTAAATGAATAAATGAATGCTTAGATTTCAATCATTTGTCATTCAATAAAAATATGCTATTTAATTGAGATTATCTGATTTACAAGTTAGTTTGAATAACATCTCAATTTTTAAAAATTATTTATTTATGTTTACTTTTGACTGCGTTGGGTCTTTGTTGCTGTGTGTGCGGGCTTCTCATTGCGGTGGCTTCTCGTTGCGGAGCACGGGCTCTAGGTGCGTGGGCTTCAGTAGTTATGGCATGCAAGCTTCAGTAGTTGTGGCTCAGGGGCTCTAGAGCACACGCTCAGTAGTTGTGGCACATGGGCTTAGTTGCTCCATGGCATGTGGGATCTTCCCAGAACAGGGCTTGAAACTGTGGCCCCTGCACTGGCAGGCAGATTCTTAACCACTGCACCACCAGGGAAGCCCCTACATCTCAATTTTTATGACAGAATTTAAGTCTATCTGATATAAGGGACGCATGGTATTTTATCATATTTTATTGATAAAGAAAAAATTATAAAAATGAGGCTTTAACATTAGCAATTCCATTCTAGTATACTGGGAATTACCATAGGTATAGTCAATTTGGGGCATAAATTTTATTTCCATAAAGGCAACTTGGGGGGAGTAAAAGTGTTCTGATAAAAGCTATCATAAAGTACACTTTTCTTAAATTAGCATTCACAAAAGAGTTAAATCACAGGAAAATGCTTTAAAAAAAATCTAAAGATAGACATTGTGGATAACCAAAAACATTAAAAATAGATAACTGACCTAAACACATGATAATATCAATCAACTAGGATGGCAATTGGGCAGTATACCTGGTTATTTTTCATACAGTGCCTTCTCTTTTCTTTTCATGAGGTATAAATTACAATCAGTGAAATACACATCTTAAGAATATAGTCCAATGGGTTTTAACATATGTGTACACCCTATAAACAGCACCCATACTACAGAAACTTCCTTCTAGGCCTTTCCCAATCAATCTCTTCACCTTCTGCTTGAGGCAATCATCACCATAGCTTAGTATTACCAGTTTTAAAAATTCGTTGATAATCAAACACCTACAGTCCTCCGCTCTACCAGCTAAGCTACAAAAATAAACTCAAAATGGATTAAAGACCTAAATGTAAGGTCAGACACTATCAAACTCTTAGAGGAAAACATAGGCAGAACACTCTATGACATAAATCACAACAAGATCCTTTTTGACCCACCTCCTAGAGAAATAGAAATAAAAACAAAAATAAACAAGTGGGACCTAATGAAACTTAAAAGCTTTTGCACAGCAAAGGAAACCATAAACAAGACGAAAAGACAACCCTCAGAATGGGAGAAAATATTTGCAAATGAAGGAACTGACAAAGGATTAATCTCCAAAATTTACAAGCAGCTCAATAACATAAAAACAATAACCCAATCCAAAAATGGGCAGAAGACATAAATAGACATTTCTCCAAAGAAGATATACAGATTGCCAACAAACACATGAAAGAATGCTCAACATCATTAATCATTAGAGAAATGCAAATCAAAACTACAATGAGATATCATCTCACACCAGTCAGAATGGCCATCATCAAAAAATCTAGAAACAATAAATGCTGGAGAGGGTGTGGAGAAAAGGGAACCCTCTTGCACTGCTGGTGGGAATGTGAATTGGTACAGCCACTATGGAGAACGGTATGGAGGTTCCTTAAGAAACTAAAAATAGAACTACCATATGACCCAGCAATCCCACTACTGGGCATATACCCTGAGAAAACCATAATTCAAAAAGAGTCATGTACCAAAATGTTCATTGCAGCTCTATTGACAATAGCCAGGACATGGAAGCAACCTAAGTGTCCATCAACAGATGAATGGATAAAGAAGATGTGGCACACATATACAATGGAATATTACTCAGCCATAAAAAGAAACGAAATTGAGTTATTTGTAGTGAGGTGGATGGACCTAGAGTCTGTCATACAGAGTGAAGTAAGTCAGAAAGAGAAAAACAAATACTGTATGCTAACACATATATATGGAATCTAAGGGAAAAAAATTAAAAAGGTCATTAAGATCCTAGGGGTAAGACGGCAATAAAGACACAGACCTACTAGAGCATGGACTTGAGGATATGGGGAGGGGAAAGGGTAAGCTGTGACAAAGTGAGGGAGTGGCATGGACATATATACACTAACAAACGTAAAATAGATAGCTAGTGGGAAGAGGCCGCATAGCACAGGGAGATCAGCTAGGTGGTTTGTGACCACCTAGAGGGTTGGGATAGGGAGGGTGGGAGGGAGGGAGACGCAAGAGTTAAGAGATATGGGAACATATGTATATGTATAACTGCTTCACTTTGTTATAAAGCAGAAACTAACACACCATTGTAAAGCAATTATACTCCAATGAAGATGTTAAAAAAAAAAAAAAGAAATGAAGAGTGGGAAAGACTTCTGATGCAATGGAGACTTAATAAAGATTTGATTTTGAATCAATAGAAAAATTCATTGAATAGAATTATATGACTACTTAGCAATAAAAAAGAATGAACTAATTATAGATACAACATGGATGAACCTCCAAATCACTAAGCTGGGTGAAAGAAAAACCATACACAAAAGTAGTATATAATGCATCATTCCATTTATATAAAATTCCAAAAAAATCCAACTAACCCTTCCTGACAGAACTCAGAGCACTGGTTGTCTGGGGACCAGGGAGAGGATAAGCTAGAGGAATTACAAATGAGCATAAGTAAATGTGGGAGGTATATTCATATGTCAAAACTTACCAACTTGTACACTTTAAATATGTGTAGTTGATTTTTTTCAACTATATGTCAGTAAAGCTTAAAAATCATAACTCAAATGGCATATCAGTTTGCTGGATAAGAAAAATTTACTTTGCAAGTCACACAGAGCTTACATATTCAATAAGTAATTAAGCTTTCATAATGTGTTTTAACTTAGAAAAGGTTTCACCATTTTTCCTCCAAATATTTTTCTCTAGTGCAATTTTTCTTCCATCCCATGAATCCAATTCCACGTGTGTTCAATACCAATGTTGTCCTACAATAAAGAGGTCAATACTGCTCTTTTTATTTTTTTCACTCTGGGCTTTTGTTTGGTTTATTTCTATTGATTTGCAAGTTCACTGATCTTTTCTCATTGTCCAGTCTGTTGTTATGACCTCATTTCATCTCACTTCTCAAATTTCCATTTGACCCCTTTTTAGTTTCCATTTTTCTACTATGAACCTCTATCTGTTCATACATTATATCCAACTTTACCTTAAAGCTTTGAAAATATTTATAATATTGTCTTAAATTCTTTTTGACTAGAAGGCTCTAGTTAAATCTTCTTTCGGTTCAAATTATAAAACAATTGTATGTGTCATTTAAATAAGGAAGTAGACTTCCTTATTTAATGTTTTATTTACTTTCAACGTACAGCTCAAAGCACAAACACTGTATGCTTTAAATCCAAACCCTTTCCTTCCCCTGTTTATTCAGTATTTTGGACACGTATTATGACATATGCACTGGACCTAAATTCAAGAGTTCTGTGAGAACCATATCATTGGAAGAAGGAATTCATTGATCTACTGTATTGTTCAAGGGCTTCAGCCTCATATTTGGCTATATGTTACTAACTGATCCACTAAAATAAGATGGCAAAAAACCC
This sequence comes from Hyperoodon ampullatus, assembly GCF_949752795.1. Taxonomy (NCBI): domain Eukaryota; kingdom Metazoa; phylum Chordata; class Mammalia; order Artiodactyla; family Ziphiidae; genus Hyperoodon; species Hyperoodon ampullatus. Next base: position 72,718,679 of record NC_136917.1, on the reverse strand, counting down.
AGCTCTATTTTTGGAAACATAATTTTCCTTATTATTTTTTTTACAAGTTGTATGTACCTACTGTCTTCTGTTATTAAGAAACGAACAAAATAATGTCTTAGTCCAGATTTGTTTCTAAGTGATGCTTCACTTTATACTTTTTGTTGAGGTATAAATCACAAAAAATAAAATGCATATATCTTAATAGTACAGTTCAAAGATTTTGACAATGACTGGGTAACAACCACTGAAATTAATATATAGAACATTTCCATCACTCCCAAAATTTCCCTCATTCCCCCTTTCCAGTTAGTCTGCTTTCCCCTTGAGGTAACCAGTTTCTCATTTCTACTAACATGGTATAGAATTGCCTGTTCTTGGAACTTATATAAAATGCAGTCACATATAAGTACTCTTTTGCATCTAGATTCATTCACTCAGATACTATTTTTAAGATTTATCTATGTTGTTTCATCAATCAAAAGTTCATTCTTTTTAACTGTTAAGTATTCCATTGTATAAATATACTACAATTTCTTTACCCATTTTCGTATTGATGGGCCTCTTGGACTGTTTTCAAATTTTGGCTATTACTTTGTATAAAGCCTGCTATGAATATTCTCTTATACACATTTTCATAGACATATGTTTTCATTTCTCTTGGCTTAATACCTAGAAATGGAATTTCTGTGTCATAGATTTACTCACTTTATATATCTTTTCCCACTCCTCAAACTGAACTTATTTGTGTTTTTAGATATTATAAAACATATCCTGTAAACAAAATGTAGATAGGTCTTGCTTTTTATCCAGTCTTGTAATTTCCTTCTCTCTAATGGAGCATTTAGTCCATTTACATTGAATGGAATTACGGTTTTGTTCAGATCAGTTTAATTCTACTACCTTGGTATTTGTTTTCTATTTGTCCCATCTGTTATGTGTTCTATTGTTCATTTCTTTCTATTGTCTTTTGTGCTTACAGAATAATTTTTATCCAATTTTATCTATTTTATGGATTTTTTTTTAGCAATACTTCTTTGTGTACATCCGCTATTATGTGTTGTAATGGTTACCCTATAGATAGTAATACACACACTTAACTTACCACAGTCTCAATTCATAAGATATTAAAGAACAATACAATAACTATATAACGGCATAATTTCACTTAATCCCCACTCAATTCCTTGTATATTAGCCATATGTTTTAATTCAACATATTCTATAAACCCCATACCCATTATTACTGTTTGTGCTTTAAACAGTCAAGAGTCTTTTAAAGAACTTCAGCAATGTCATGAGCCTAAAACGACTAAAATTAGAGTTCAAGGGCATCAAGACAGCCAGAACCTAAGATGCCAAGATTATAGAGAGAAGAGTTCAAAGAACTGAGCCCAACAGTCTGAGCCTTTTTTCCTCTTGAGGCACTTGCCAGTTTGTAAGTAGTATAGGCTGAGAAGTACAGAAGCGGCGCAGAAAGTAGCTGCTATGAGTTCGAGAAACTATGCAGGATTTTTGTCAGTTTCATGGTTCTGGGAAGATTTTTTAAATGGGATTAAAGAACCACCGAAAGGATGGGGTTCTGATAAAAACCCCAAGTATTCAGTTGGACACCAGAAGGGCTAGAGTCTATGCTGAGGTTAAGCCAGAAATAGACCAGCCTTACAGACTTGAACGCAGCTGTGAATCAGCTCAGCCCGTTTGAATTAAAGTAATCCACGCCGACTCTAATTGACTGCCAGAAGCTAAAGAAATCCCCTTTAGAGAAAGATAACATTTCAAGAATCCCTATAATTTTTACACATAATTTTAGTAATTCAATAAAAACTTTACCAGGTATACAAAATAAAAAATAAGCGGGTGGGGGGTGGGGGATGGGGGAGGCAATAGAAACTGATGCACAGGTGATCCAGATACTGGTTTTCATTAAAATATTTTAAATGACTGTAAAATGGATGACAAGACAGAGAGAAATCAGCTAGAAAACTAGAATTTATATCCAAAGAATAAAATGGAACTCCTAAAACCAAAAATAATATCAGAAATCCAGGATGCAACGGAGACCACCTCACATCCGACAGAATAGGTAAAATTAAAGCAACGTACCTACAACAGGCCGTGGTGACGGCGGTTCCTGCAGTCACTGTGAGCTGCGGGTGGCTCCGAGGGCAGCAAGGGCAGCTCTGGGCGCGCAGCTCGCGCGGTTGCGACCCTTTGGATACTGCCCAGCCGCGCAGCGGCCTAGACCTCGGCTTGGCTGAGGGCTCCGCGCAGCGCAAAGGCAGCAGCTTGAGCTTGGAGGCGTTTCCACCCAGCCCGCACATGCGCACTTTCCTGGATGCGCAGAAAGCCGCCTCCCAGGCTTCCACACGCAGAGCTCGGAGTTCGAATGCACCGAGATCGCCTTCCCCAGCCAGACGCAGACGCGCCTCCCAAGGTGGCAGCACTAGAGGCCGGCTCCGTGTGGAAGCTGCAGCCGGACAGGTGGACTCGCAGGTGGGCTGACCCGTGCGCATCCTGCAGAACCAGGCGAGAATGAGAACGTGGGCAAGACCAGCCAGTTGGCTAAGTTGAACTTCAAAGAAGATGAAGAGAATACTTTTTACAGGAAGGATGTCTCATACATGCCTGCAGCTACTGGAATACCCCATCCCGACTGCATGGTTTACTGTGATACCAGCAAGAGTGGTTCAGTAGATCATGGAAATGCTTCTGGCAGCCACATTCTAAGTCACCTCTGAGGGCAAAATGCAAAGAGATGACTCTGCACAAGGGTGGGCCCCGGGGGAGACGGTTCTGGAGTGTTATGACTATATCAGCAGCAAGGCCTTCCTCCTTGGCTTCATTCTTACCAAAGCCACCTGGGTCATGGGGCAACTGTGCAGCCAGCCCTAAGCCGCTCAGAGCAGCCTCAAGAAAATCAGCCGAGAGAGTTCACAGTGGAAACCCCGGATCCAGGACCACTACTTCCTATCCTGGCTGATCACAATCCCTTCTGAGCAGGAACAGCTGTGGGCTCACGGATCACCACGGAGTAGATGAGCCAGCTATGCAAGGAAAATCCTTCCACCACCTTGGAGGACCTGGAGAAGCCAGGGGTGGAGGCAGGGCCCCAGCATATCATCCCCAGGTAGGAGGACTCTTACCAGTACCAGAACATATTTGGCCCTCTGGTCAAGCTGGAGACCAACTACTCTAAGAAACTGAAAGAGTCCCAGAGTCAAGGTAACATCACTGTCAGGTGGCACCTGGACCTTAACAAGAAGAGAATTGCCTACTTCACTTTGCCCAAGACTGACTCTGATAATCAGGCTTTAGTAATAATTTGGTTAGGAGACATGCAGCTCATGCAGGTGAACAAGATTTGCCTGTGGTACAAAGGGGACCTGGTGCCCCTGTGGAAAGGGATCGGCCACGTCATCAAGGCTCCTGATAATTATGGCAATGAGATCGCCATTGAGCTGCAGAGTAGTTGTGGGTGCACCTTGGAGGTAACTCATAACTTCCAGGTGGATTTCATGTGGGAGTCAGCCTCATTAGACAGAATGCAGAGTATTGAAAACATCTGCTGTGGAGGAGAGCTCCATGTTGGGCTACATCTACCATAAACTGCTAGGCGTGATCAGAAAGTGCCAGCTGCCCAAATACTTCACAGCACAAGAGTTCCAAGACCTCCACCACTCTCAGGTTGACTTTCTGAGGATGGTGCTGCAGAGACCACTGAGCTGGATCCAGGGACCGCTAGGCACAGGCAAGATGTGACCTCAGCCACCATCATCTACCATCTGGCTCAGTGGGCCTGTGCTAGTCTGTGCCCCAACTAACATAGCCAAGGATCAGCTGACCAAGAAGATCCACTGACCAGGCTGAAAGTCATGCAGCTCTGCACCAGGGTCCTCGGCTCCCCATTGCACATCCTGGCCCTGCACAAGCAGATCAGGAACACAGGTAGCATGCCAGAGCTCCAGAAGCTGCAGTTGCTGAAGGACAAGACCTGGGAGCTGTCATCTGCAGACCAGAAGTGGTACTTGGCCCTGAAGCAGACTCCTGAGAGGGAACTGCTCGTGAACACAGATGTCATCTGCTGTACATGCGGGTGACCGAAGCTTGCCAAGATGCAGTTTCACAGGGACCCAGGCCACTGAGCCCTGGAGTGCATGGTCCCTGTGTCCTCAGAGCCAAGCAGCTGATCCTTGTGGATGACCACTGCCAGCTGGGCCTCATGGTGATAATGCAAGAAGGCAGCCAAGGCTGGGCTGTCCCAGTCACTCCTTGAGTACCTGGTGGTGCTGGGCACCTTTCCCATCTGCATCATCTGCCTCCAGGTCCAGGATCAGAGGTACCCTGCACTCAGCGCCTTCCTGTCCAACATCTTCTGCAAGGACCCTTGTCAGAGCAGCAGCAGGTCATGTGAAGATGCTCTGTGTGATCCAGGGCCAGGAGGAGATCGTCAGGTCAGGTACCTCCTACCTAACAGGCCAGAAGCTGCAAACATAGAAAAGATCACCACAAAGCTAAAGAAGACAGCTGCCAAGCTGGACCAGATTGCCATCATCATGTCTGTCATCATGTCCTCTGAGGGCCAACACTCCTACCAGCGCAGTACATGCAGCCCAGTAACTCCCTGCACACCAAGCCCTACCAAGAGGTGGAGAATGGCAGAGTGGATGTATTTCAGGGGCTCAAGAATAATTTTATCATCTTCTGCATGTGGGCAAGTAAGCGCCAAAGCATTGGATTTTTAAACAACCCCAGGCACTTTGGCCCTGACCAAAGCACATTATGGGCAACCCAAGGGCCCTGTCCAAGCAGCTGCTCTGGAACCACCTGCTAAACTACAACCACCTGCTGGGGGCGGGGTCACTGAACAATCTGCAGGAGAGCCTCATGCAGTTCAGCAAGCCCAGGAAGCTAGTCATCACCATCAACCTTGGAACCCGCTTCATGACAACATCCATGTATGACCCTGGAAAGCCATCATCCCAGGATCAGTCTATGATCAGAGCAGCCAGGGCCAGCCTTTGAACATGTGCTTCCAGACCCATGACCAGATCAGCATGATCAGTGCCTACCCCAGCCTCCTGACCTCCACGAACAGTCCCCATTGCCTCCAACCTGGTCATGCCACCCATGCTGCCACCGGGGTATTTTGGACAAGCTAACAGGCCATCCACAGGTGGGGCACCCCAAAAGGCAAGACTGGACATGGGGGATTCTAGAAGAACAGCTTTGGGCCTTCTGGGCCAGCCAGAGGAATCTCCTCAACAGCCAGGCCAGCCAGGCATGTGCCATCAAAGCTGTCTCACAGGGTGCCCTGAGGACAGGCTGCATCTCCATCAGCCAGCCCTTCCAGGTGAGCCAGGCCCACCTCTCCCAGCCCAAGCTGTCACAGGACAGTTATCTTGGCAGCATGGTGCTGTCACAAGACTCCATATACTCCATGTATACCAGGGGCAGCAAGCATACCAGCCCAACAGAGTGATGGGGCTGCCCCAGTACTAGAAGGTGGCCTCCTCCACTAGCATCTTATTCTGGGTTAAAAAAGTAAAAATAAATGGATACCTGTTTTCCACTGCTAAAACTGAAGCATCATTTTGAGCAGCACGAGAGGGAGAGGAACACCCAAGGGAGAGAGGAGCCTAAGTCAGAGCAAGTGTCCAATGCCGGTGCTTGGTGAGGAGGAGGAGGGGTAGTGAGAGGTGGCATCGAAAGACCATCCACCATCAAGCCTCACCAGCATGGGTGGCATGACCAGGTTGGAGGCAATGGGGACTGTTCGTGGAGGTCAGGAGGCTGGGGTAGGCACTGATCATGCTGATCTGGTCATGGGTCTGGAAGCACATGTTCAAAGGCTGGCCCTGGCTGCTCTGATCATAGACTGATCCTGGGATGATGGCTTTCCAGGGTCATACATGGATGTTGTCATGAAGCGGGCTCCAAGGTTGATGGTGATGACTAGCTTCCTGGGCTTGCTGAACTGCATGAGGCTCTCCTGCAGATTGTTCAGTGCCCCCCGCCCCCAGCAGGTGGTTGTAGTTCAGCAGGTGGTTCCAGAGCAGCTGCTTGGACAGGGCCCTTGGGTTGCCCGTAATGTGTTTTGGTCAGGGCCACATTAAGTGCCTGGGGTTGTTTAAAAATCCAATGCTTTGGTGCTTACTTGCCCACATGCAGAAGATGATAAAATTGTTCTTGAGCCCCTGAAATACATCCACTCTGCCATTCTCCACCTCTTGGTAGGGCTTGGTGTGCAGGGAGTTACTGAGCTGCATGTACTGCTGCCAACAAGGTCCAGCGCCCACAATGTCCACACCTGGGTCTGCCACCAGGGCAGAGTGAGGAAGACCCTCATCTCAGAGGAGCCCTTTTCCCTGTTCTGTTCTTTTTCTCTTTTAGTTAAAGGGGAACTACGTTTTAGCAGGAAAAAAAACTTCGCACTCTGTGCCCAGTCAGGGCTCCGTGCAGTTGACAGCTGTGCTAGGCTGAGCCCCTTCGAGGTGTGCTGTCCACACCAGCTCTGAAACTGCGGAGGGCATGCTGCCTGTGTTCTAAGAGGGTTTTCCTGTAAATAAATACATGTTTGGAAGGTTTCTGGTTGATTTTTAAAGATTCTTTCAAAGAAGTACTGAAATAAAGACTTTCCTGAGTTTGTCTCCCAAATCTGAGTGGTGGACCTGGATGATGTGAGTAGCTTCCAGAAACAAAGTTTAAACAAACCAATACAACTAGAGACTAGGATCAACACCTGTGATGCAATTGCAAGAAGGGTTTTTGTTTGAAGTTTTAGCTTCCAGCAGCTTCTCCCTGCAGGTGAGGGAGCAGTATTCAGGAACAGGAGGCTCCTTTCTCCACTGGACTCTGAGAAGCAAAGCACTTCCCTCTAGGGCTGGATTTGCCCCTCACTCCCTGTGAAATTTGGACACAGAGACAGACACGTAGAGGGAAGATGATATGAAGATACACAGAAAAACAACAGCTATGTGACTGTAGTGATGAAGCTACAATGCCAAAGGTGGCTGGCAAACATCAAAAGCCAGAAGCAAAGAAGGATTCTCCCCCAGAGCCATCAGAGAAAGCATGGCTCTGCCAGTGCCTTGATTTCAGACTTCTAGTCTCCAGAACTGTGACACAATAAATTGCTGTTGTCTTAAGCCACTCAACTTTTGATACCTTTTTATAGTCGCCCTAGGAAATCAGTACAACTACTAGTATAGTTAACAACATCGATGAATTCTCAAAAGCATTATATTATGTAAAAAAAATCCTACATAAAATATACTTACTGTATGATTCACTTTATATGAAGTTCTAGAACAGGCAAAACTAACCTATGGTGGAAAAAAATCAGAACAGTGATTGCTTATGGGTGAGGAAGTTGGGACTGGCTGGGAAGAGGCATGAAGAAACTTTCTAGGGGGATGACTATGTTCTATATCTTGGTAGAGGATTGGGTACACCAGTGTTTGCATTTATCAAAACTCAGCAAATGAATATCTAAGATTTGTTTATATCATTGTATATAAATTCTACCTCAAAATAAAAACTACTATAAACAAATACTGAGCTCTAGCTAATGGTATGCATGCTGAGGTGTTTAGAAGGAAGTGTAGTGAGGTCTGCATTTTAATTTGAAATGCATTAAAGAGTAAGATGGATTGATGACTGTATAGTTAGATGGTTAGGTAGATATGTGATAATGCAAGTATAATATAATATTAACGACAGACTCTAGTTGGTGGACATATGGCTGTTCAATGTAAAATTCTTTCAACTTTTCTGTGTGCTTGAATATTTTTATAATAAAATGTAACAGAAAAAAGAATAATAAAGAAGTTAACCAGAAAATTAGACATAGAAGTTTAATCAGGCTGCAGCACAGAATTTTAAAAAGAATGGAAAATACAAAAAGGAGCAAAGTGATACCAGTCTCGGGGATAAAGACTAACATAGGTATAATTGGAGTTGTAGAAGCAAAGAAGAAAAAGAATTGGCTAGATGCAATTTTTGTGTGTGTGTGTGTGGTATGCGGGCCTCTCACTGCCGTGGCCTCTCCCGTTGCGGAGCATAGGCTCCGGACGCGCAGGCTCAGCGGCCATGGCTCACGGGCCCAGCCACTCAGCGGCATGTGGGATCTTCCCGGACTGGGGCACGAACCCGTGTCCCCTGCATCGGCAGGCAGACTCTCAACCACTGCACCACCAGGGAAGCCCTAGATGCTATTTTTTAAAAGATCACTTTTGAGAATTTTTTGAAGTAGATGAAAGACTTCAAGCCACATATTCAGTTAATAAAATGAATTGCAAGCATTTCTTTGAATACAAAGGAAAACAAAATGAGGTATATCTAGTTAAACTGTTGAAAAACAAAGACAAAAACCCCTTAAAAGCATTCAGAGGTGCAACAATGAGACAGAGAACTGATTTCTCAATGGAATGGCATCTTTAAAGTGAGGCCTGTGAGTAGAGCTGGCATTTATTAGGCTTCTATTATATGTCAGGCTCTGGGCTAAACCCTTTACAAACATTGTACCATTTAATCCTCACACCCTCCCAATGAGGTAGAATTAAGAATCCCATTTTAGGGCTTCCCTGGTGGCGCAGTGGTTGAGAGTCCACCTGCCGATGCAGGGGACACGGGTTCGTGCCCCGGTCTGGGAAGATCCCACATGCCGCAGAGCGGCTAGCCCCGTGAGCCATGGCTGCTGAGCCTGCGTGTCCAGAGCCTGTGCTCCGCAACAAGAGAGGCCACAACAGTGAGAGGCCCGCGTACCGCAAAAAAAAAAGAATCCCATTTTAATAAAAAGAAATTGAGGGTTGGAAAAGTTCATTATTTGTGTAAAGTCAGATGGCTAACCAGTGGTAAAGATTACGATTTAATTGTGACAGACTGTAAACATATTCATCTTAAGCATTGTGCTTCCTCCCGTATTGTAAGTGTTCTGCTTTTTTCCTCCACTTCTATGCATCTGCCAAGGCTCTTGATCTCAGCATTCCCTGATTTGGTAATCCCCCTGCCAAGTCTTGTAATGGTTATGAAAATATGCTTGGGTTTAATATTGAAAATGGAGAGAGAGAGAGAGAGAGAGAAACTGAATGTGGTGGAACACTAGTATCTAGTATCGGATAACAAGGATACAGATCACATTATTGTATGATACTGGAGCACTGACTGTAGAGAGAATACATTTAATTGGCACCTTTTCTTTGAATGCAGTATATCTAGTCTCCATTTTGACACTCTAGTAGATGACTGAAATGCTACCTTGTGTCTTGTTAGCACCATATTGTAAAGTGTATATTATTATAGAAAATTGACAAGGTGATGAGCTGTCACTTTAGCTAAGAGAATATCCTATTTTTAATGAATATTATTTCATAAGGAAATGTGCTGATGACAGCTTATTTCAGTGGAAACTGTTGATGCGTAACCTTTTTGCTAGACAACATTATATCAGTAGTGACTATACCTAAAAAATTATGCTAGATGCTAGAAATGTGTTTGCAAGAATAATTTTTAAGAAATGAGTACATAAGAGTAAGCAAAAGTATTTTTGAAATATTGTGTTAGCATATATTTATTATAGGAGATTTTGTGGGGGTATATTTCTGACAAAATAGTAATTTATATCCCAATAATATTTTGTTTTTATATTTTTTTTCTTTACATCTGTGCTAAGATGTAAGAACACGTCTTCAGAATAAATTTACATATGTAGATGAATGCACAAATGTATGTATGTATATACTGATATGCATATAGATAAAAAATTCCAAAGTTTGTATTATATGCCATATAAATTACATCCAATCTGGCAGGGAAGCACAGATCCTCCACTGATTACTAGAATTAGGAGAGCTAAATTCAAGTCCTGGTTCTATCACTTTTATTTTGTAATCTTGGGAAAGTCCTTTAATCTCTTATTTAAGATGAGTTTACTTCTCAGTTAAAAATGGAGAAAATAATATTTGACCTACATACTTCACAGGGTGGTCAGGAGGCTTTTAAAAGAGATAATGTGTATGAAAGAAACATGATATTGCAAAAAGATATTATATTTAATAATATATATAATTATATATTATGACATATTAAATATAATTGTGTATATAAATACAAGTATCATTATATGACCTGAATTATTCTAGGAGTTACCAACTTATGGCTTCAAATAAGGTCATGTTAACAATAATAACTAAATTTCTCTACCCCATTGCTCACAACCTAATGAAGCCACCTCAAAATATGACCCAGCTTGTTCTAGGAGAGCAAAGGGGGGTGGAGTTTTGGGAGCTCATAGTGCATCTGCTCAGGTTCCACGCTCTCTCACTCACTAACACTTTCAAGAAACCAGCAGAAGTGCTCTTGCTGATGCTTCACAGCCCACCCGCTAACGGCAAGAACATCTGCATCTGGGCGCCATCCTCTAGGACCCACAAAGTGGTCAGTGTCCAAAGAGCCAGAGTGGGGCTGTGTTCCTGCTCTGCACACAAAGAGAGAGAATGCCTGTCACACTGGCACAATTTCCAAGTCCCTCTTTGTTACACAGGCAGCAAGCTGTATTTCTAAGTGCCCTATGTCTCTTCCTGCAGGACCTTGTCAGGAGTCCAGGCTTACAGCCCAAAGTCTGAAGCAGGCAATGCTGTTTTTCCCATTCTTTCCAGCCTGTCCCTTTGCTTTCCCCCTATATATGCAAACACTTGTCTCAGTTTCCTCTAATCAAAAAGTATTTTTTAAATGGCCTCCTGTCTGGCATATTTCACGTTTCCCACACTTGCCTAGAAATGTCTGAAATCCAGTTGGGAGCACTTAATGCTCTAGCTACTCATTGCTGTGTAACACACTGCTCCAAAATTTAGTGACCTAGAGCAATATCAATGTTTTGATTTTCAGTGTTCTATAGGTCATCTGGGTGGAAGTTTTGCTGGTCTTCTGGAACTACTCAGCTGAAGTCAGCTGAGCTGACTGGGGACTAGACTCAGCAGTGGCACTGGGATGATTGGGCCCCTCTTCCCTCATAGTCTCTTGTCATTAGGCTAGAATTCCTTTAATAGCAGCCAGAGTATACCAAATGAACAAGGACAGAAGCTGCCAGGCCTTTTAAAATCCAGCTTCTCAAATACACCACACCATTTCCATAGCATTCTGTTGATCAAAGTATGTCACCAGGCCAGCCCAGATTCAAAATGGTCTGCACTTCTTCATGGAAGAGGCATGCAAATAGTGAGATGATAAGAATTTTTGGAGAGTCATCTTTGAAGACAAACAACTACCATTCAGTCTCTGGCTAAAACAGTGCAGATCCCTTGCACATGCAAAATACACCACCCCCCTCCCAATACCCCAAAAGTCTTATTCAATTACACTATTAGCTCTAAGTCCAGGATTTCATCATTAAACATGGTCCAGGTGGGGACAAGTTTCCACAGGTTCAGAGACTCAGATGCAGTTGCTCAAGTGTGGCTCTTCTTGATTTGTGAACTAAAATGACAAGTTATCCGCCCTCCCCACCTCACCTTCACACATACATGCAAAATGCAATAGTGAAAGAGGGATACGATAACTATAATAGACACTCTTGTTCAAGAAAGAGGAAATGGAAGGTGTAGAGAGCCACTGATCCGTAGCAATTCTGAAATCTGGTCAGGTACATATTTTCAGGGCTGCTACTCTGGAAACAGAGAATGCTCTTTGATTAGGGACCAGCTCTGCCCCCTGGGGGGCATAATAATAATAATTTCCTGATTCACTGTTCTCTTAGCTCTTGTCTTGTGCACTGGAGTCTTGGCTCTGCCCTCTGAGTCATTACTTGCTCTCAACACAAATAGAGAAATAGCCACCATTTCACAATTAGTGTACCATTTTTTTCCTAACAATACACTCTTTGTGCCAACAGCTGACCAGGACTTATTAAAAGTTCAAAATGAAGTTTGTGACCTTTCCATTTGTGTAAATATGTTCAACTATGTATGTGGAAATGCTTAAGTCATTTGTATAAATTCATCAGTATAATTATATAATGAATACATGAATAATCTATACAGTTTTTGTACTAAATTAAGCTGTCTCCCAATGTAATAAGCTGTGAAGGAATATTTCTTGTGACTAAGAAATGCTATATTATTTTATGTCTCTTAAATCTGTTCTTTTACTTAGTTCTAGAAAGGGAAGGAGTATATGGCTTTATCCAGAGGCAAAAGAGGAGCTAGGTAGTGTCACTGACTTCCAGAATGGTGTTGAAAGAATGAAAGAGAGGAAAGAAGGAAGGAAGGAACAAGGAAAGAAAGAAAGAAAGAAAGAAAGAAAGAAAGAAAGAAAGAAAGAAAGAAAGAAAGAAAGAAAAAGAAAGGGAGAAAGGGACAAAGAAAGACTTGCCCAAATTCTCTCTCTCTTGGATATTTGCAATAGGGAGGAGTGAAATGTTCCAATTGGACATGGCCTTGGACTCTTTGGGAATAATACAATACTAACAATACTTCAGTTCCTGGTCTCTCTACCTAATACTTCTTGGAAGCTCTCTCATGAAAGTTTTCAGTGGGAAATCCAGAATCTGAGAAATTCTCAGGGTTTAGATACCTAAGATATTGCTATGTATCCTTGTAGTGGACCCGCATTAACTGCTTGTTAATGCTAAATATGGTTCCAGTATTTTCCCTCCAGCTATCTTTTAGACATTTTTTTCTTAAGTAAATTTAGGTCATTATCAGATGCAACACTTTAATATAAGTATGACAAAGATTGAGTTCTTCTTCTTTATAGGTCTTCTTTTATATTTTTGAAACCCCTCCCCACCCCCGTTTCCTCAGGAATTCCATTTGTGTATTTATTGGTTTTTCTTTACTTGTCTTCTGTGTATTATTATTCTAATTGTCAATCTTTATTCTTTGACATTTTATTTTGCTATGCTTTTTGATCCCTTACTATATGTCTATGATTGTGTTTGCAATATATCCATTTCACATTTTATTACTTCCCTGTTATTGTTTTTTCCCTATGATTGTGTTATATGTTCCTTTCATTGTTTTCCAGCTCCCCTTCCATCTCTTCCTTCTGAATCTATTTTTTAACGATTGTTTCAAAAAGTTTATCTTTTAATGCCTGATACAACAATAAAGAAATGTTTAACTTTCTGCCATAATTTTTCTTCTGATGTGCAGTTTCACTGTCATTTTTTGTTGTATTTCTTGCCTCCTCTTTTTCTGCTAATATTGCTCACTGTTTCCTTTTTATTATTACTCATCTTTTAGTGGGGGCCTTTTCCTCTGGGTGAGCCACTTGTTGTGGAACAGAACAGTAAGGTTCTGGGAAAGTGGGCTGGGCTATGTGGAATGCCAATTTAGATATGTTGCCCCAATGTTGCTGGTCAGCAAGTCTGTCACACACTCTATCATGAGGGTACACTTCACCAGGGCTCTGGTTATCCTGGTTTCTCCCTGTGGGCTGACAGGCAAAGCCTCAGTTGTGACATATACAAGTGTTTTGTGTGATCATTTGGTATTTATTTCTTTCTGTTTAGCCATTATTATCAGCAGCTGCAAAGCTGATGTACACACACTACTCCACCCTTCCTGAAAAGAGAAATGGGTGAGAGAATGAACAACTTCTCATCCAAGCCAGATACCCCCACTCCATACTGCTGGGTCAAATGTGACTGGGAATGTTCCTGCTAACAGACTTGGTCCACAGCTGCAATCCCAAATAAGGGATTGTTGCTTGAGTGTCTCAGGGCCATGCCACCTACTTCTGGATTATTCTATATACTGCCCCAAATCTGTAATGCTATGAGATCTCCCTTAATATCCTCTCTTGATTTGATAGAAATAGCACATTCAGCAGCTGTCCTGCATAGTTTGAGGTAGGAATTGAGGCAATATTTTAATTTTTGTTGAAGTTAAATTACAGAGTTTCCTCTGTGTTTTTCATTCTTCTTTTCTTTTTTAAATTGTTTTCATGCAGGAAAATGAAGCCGAAAATTTTTTCCATTCTTTTTTCTGAATTTCCACTCTGAATGCCATAGAGTTGACCCTTGAACAACATGGGGGTTAGGGTGCCAACCCCATGTGGTCAAGAATCCGTGTATAACTTTACACTTGGCCCTTCTATCCATGGTTCTGCATCCACAAATCCACCAACCACAGATCGTGTAGTACTGTAGTACCAGAAATCCACATGTAAGTGGACCATGTAGTTCAAACCCATGTAGTTCAAGGGTCAGCTGTAGTTTAGAAATAATGTGATTTGCAGCAAGATCTTTTTTCACCCACCTCCTAGAGTAATGGAAATAAAAACAAAAATAAACAAATGGGACCTAATGAAACTTAAAAGCTTTTGTACAGCAAAGGAAACTATAAATAAGATGAAAAGACAACCCTCAGAATGGGAGAAAATATTTGCAAACAAATCAACGGACAAAGGATTAATCTCCAGGCTTCCCTGGTGGCGCAGTGGTTGAGAGTTTGCCTGCCGATGTAGGGGACATGGGTTCGTGCCCCGGTCCGGGAAGATCCCACATGCCACGGAGCGGCTAGGCTCGTGAGCCATGGCCACTGAGCCTGCGCTTCCGGAGCCTGTGCTACGCAACCGGAGAGGCCACAACAGTGAGAGGCCCTTGTACCACAAAAAAGAAAAGAAAAAAAAAAAAAGAATTAATCTCCAAAATATATAAACAGCTCATGCAGCTCAATATTAAAAAAACAAACAACCCAATACAAAAATGGGCAGAAGACCTAAATAGACATTTCTCCAAAGAAGACATACAGATGGCCAAGAGGCACATGAAAAGCTGTTCAACATCACTAATTATTAGAGAAATGCAAATCAAAACTGCAGTGAGGTATCACCTCACACCAGTTAGAATGGGCATCATCAGAAAATCTACAAACAACAAATGCTGGAGAGGGTGTGGAGAAAAGGGAACCCTCTTGCACTGTTGGTGGGAATGTAAGCTGATGCAGCCACTATGGAGAACAGTATGGAGGTTCCTTAAAAAACTAAAAATAGAATTACCATATGACCCAGCAATCCCACTACTGGGCATATACCCAGAGAAAACCATAATTCAAAAAGACACAGGCACCCCAACGTTCACTGCAGCACTATTTACAATAGCCAGGTCATGGAAGCAACCTAAATGCCCATCAGCAAATGAATGGATAAAGAAGATGTGGTACATATATACAATGGAATATTACTCAGCCATGAAAAGGAATGAAAATGGGTCATTTGTAGAGACATGGATGGACCTAGAGACTGTCATACAGAGTGAAGTAAGTCAGAAACAGAAAAACAAGTATCGTATATTAACGCATATATGTGGAATCTAGAAAAATGGTACAGATGAACCGGTCTGCAAGGCAGAAATAGAGACACAGAGGTAGAGAACAAACATGGACACCAAGGGGGGAAAGCGGGGGCGGGGGGTAGTGCTGGGATGAATTGGGAGATTGGGATTGACATGTATATACCAATATGTATAAAATAGATAACTAATAAGAACCTGCTGTATAAAAAAATAAAATAAAATTCAAAAGAAAAAAAAAGAATGTGATTTGTGAAGACGAACAAAATTACAAAATCTCACTCAGATCATATATTTAAAAATAAAAGAGATGGCTTGCCCTTCATTCATGGTAACTGATACCTTTCAAGTTGGAATAAACTTTAAAAACACTACACAACTTGCATTTCCTTAAATTAAGGGTGACTTATTTGGCCAGTATCTTGAGGCAAGTAACAGGAATAATATATGAAAATGCTGTATTCCACAATTCAGTGTAAAAAAATGTGAAACTTCTTTAAAAGTTACTGCAGGCAACTATAATTTTTATTCCACCACTCTCCCTCTCTCTTTTTTCACTCTTTTCTTCCTTTCTTCTTCCTTTTTTCTTCCAAGGTATTGATTTGATTTAATTCAATGATTCATACCAGCCTCCCTAAAAATTACTCAAACCTCTGCTTGAGCTTTCTATCCTCCCCACCTTGGTTCAAACTCTTACTCTCTTTGTAGAATGTCTATTTCTTCTTCTCTGGTCTGCCAAACTTTCCACATCTTTCAAAAGCATTTTAAGGGACTTCCCTGGCAGTCCAGTGGTTAAGACTTTGTCTTCCAATGCAGGGAGTGCGGGTTTGATCCCTGGTTGGGGAGCTAAGATCCCATGTGACTTCTGGCCAAAATACCAACACATAAAACAGAAACAATACTGTAACAAATTCAATAAAGACTTTAAAAATGGTCCACATCCAAAAAAAAAAAACTCTTTTTAAAAAAAAAAAGCAGTTTAAGTTCTACTGTTTAGTGAAACTTTTCTAAATCATGCTGGGTTCTCATGTGAAAGTATAAAAAGTACTTTCTTACAACTCCTATGCCAGTCAATAGATTGTCTTGTGACCTCAACTCTATGTGGTTATTTGCTCCTATATGGTTATTTAACCCCACACCTAGATTTTTAAGCTCCTTGAGGTCAGGGACCAGGAATACTTTTCAATTTCCTGGACTCTGGTCCAGTGATTTACACAAATATGCATAACAAATTTTGGCTGATTGTGTGTAACAGGAACCAAAATGAGATATGCAGAAGGTGAAAAGCTTTTCAAACTTTATATAAAAATGATGAAAAAAAATGTGATTTACTTATATTAAGCATGAAAAATATGGACTCAAAGGAAAATTTGAGAACCTTAAATATATGTCAGCCCTGACATGTTTTAATCACAGTAGACACAAAATTTCTCCGGCACACAGTTATCC
Source organism: Hyperoodon ampullatus (assembly GCF_949752795.1). Classification (NCBI taxonomy): domain Eukaryota; kingdom Metazoa; phylum Chordata; class Mammalia; order Artiodactyla; family Ziphiidae; genus Hyperoodon; species Hyperoodon ampullatus. The sequence continues at coordinate 72,701,959 of NC_136917.1, read as the reverse complement.
ATTATGAAGTTATTGGATGAAAGTGAAAAAACAGAAGATTTTCCGAAACATGTAAAAAAGCCAACAAACAAAAAAAACTGGTGTCTCTGAGAACACCAGTTTCACTAGCCAAAATTTCTCTATTCAATTTCTCCAAAACAGGAGTAACTTTATTTTCTTCCTAATTAAAGCAGAAGTAAACCTAATTTAAGTTTTTGCTTTCACTCATCACCAATAAAAAGACATAATTAGCTTTTTCCTATCTTGACCTTGACTGAGAGATGAAAACTAACTGGAAAAGAATTATCTCAGAAAGAGTAATATAGAAATTATTTATTTCGGGGTGAGGGCAAGGGGAGGTACATAACTATAACACGTGGAAATGTATGAAAGATAAAATAACAGTTCAATGTTTCTACCTTCTGAGACAAATATTTAGATAAAAGTACATTTTCCATTCAAAAGAAAGAGAGATCTGAAAATAATGAACAGGTATATCTATACTTATAATACATTATGCATCTGTTATAGAAATGTATTTGTTAACATGGAAAGATATTCATCTATATTGCTAATGCTTTAAAAAGCAATTAAAATAATGCATACTATGTAATTTTACTATGTAGGTAAAATAATACATATTCGTTTAAGTCTAGAAGGAGAGGGTAGTGGATGCTGTAGGTGCCTCTTCTATATCTGTCACTTTTACTGGGTCAGTGCATCCACACCGAGCTGCTATAAGCATAGCCTGCTGACAGCTCACCACTGCCTCCTTCCTCTGAAGAGGTGTCCTTCACCAAATAGGAACTGCCTTGCTTGAGCCTCTGGGGGCATCCCACTATCAATGACTGAATTATAGAGAATACAACTGCCTGGGCCCCTTGTCTCAAGTGGTAACCAACACTGGGGTGCAGTCCATGCTCTGAGTTCCACCTGAGATTGCAACCTGAGACTTGAGCTGACTCCACAGACTTCCTTAGCTCCTCTCCCCACCTTATCCCACTCCTTCCCTTGCCCTGAGAGCCCTCTCTCTATTAAACCTGTGCACATGATTCCCTTGTGCACATGATTGCAGGCTTGGCTTCTAAGGAAACTCAGAAGGACATGAAATGTTAAAAATAATTCTACAGGTGCTGAGATTAAATATCATTTTTAGTTTATTTGTCCTGCTTTTCTCTAATTAAAATATATTGTTTGTATATATAGTTTAAAAAAGTATAGAGAGTTTCAAAATACTAAGGTTTCTAAATTGTTATTTATATGCTCTTGTTTGGTAGAACCAGGGAAGTTAATTTTAAAAATATAGACAAAAGAAAATTTAAAGGAAATATTTAACATATTTTGTTTTAATAAAATATGTTTATTTAAATAACACTAAAATTACTTTGAATCCTTCAGGAAAAGAATTTTGAATACTTGTGAATTTCTAAATTATTAATAATAAGTTATTTTCTGACACTAATTTAGGTCTTTTATTAGAACCAACTTTAGGATTTTATACTAGATGAAATATAAATATTAACTGGAATATTATTGAGCCTTTTCACCTTCCTTTCTATAATTGCTTAAATAAGTATATATTAATGTCTAGATAGACTTGAAAGGCATACTATAACATAAAGCAGGAAGGATTTCATTTTCTTTGGCATTTTTCTGTTTAGTCATATCTAAATCACACAAGTTTCAGCAAAGACAGGTTTGAAAATTTGTGGAAGGTTTTGGCATTACCTATGTCCTACTTGAAATCATTCATATTTAATATGATATGCTTTCAATTATACATCTATCTCTGTATAGAACTAGACATAGATCTTAGATGTGTAGTATTTATCCCAGACACAGTGCTGGGCATGTTATGCTAGTTTTTCACTTAATCGTTGCAGTACCCCTTCAGCATTACTATTATTATTCATAATTGAGCTCAGAGATATTAACTACCTTATGGAAGGTCTCATACTACAGAGTTCTAACTTTGTATCACCCCTTTCTTACTTTACAGTGTTTAGGAATCAGATTTGCTACTTTCTCCTACAGTATATTTTATACTTTTCTCCACTATGGCTAATAACTGACCACAAAGTTTTCCCTAAATAAAATGGCAAGTTATTATCTAAAATAACCAAAATTCAAATAATTTGTAGGGGAAAGCTTAATAAAGGATAACTTATTATTTTAAGGGCATCCCTCAGAGTTATAATGATAAATGAAATTATATTACATTTCTCAATAAAGAGGAAACTATGTTCTCCAAAGCACATAAAATTAGTTCCAAAATTAAAAATTCAGAAGTTAGACTTAAATGAATGCCATCAATTAATTTTTATGAAAGAACTAGAACCATTTTGAAAAAGTTCAATTGTCTTCTAAATGAAAATTAGATAAATAACTTCATTTTATTGAGAAAAATTATTATGATCTGAGAGATAGAACTAGCAGGCTTTTTCACCTTCAATTAAAAATATCAATCCTCCAGTGGAGTCCCCCAAATCATTCATCTACAGATGAGCAGAACTCAAAGAGGATTTCATCTAGAGAGCAAAGGAGCAGTAGTTGACAGAAATGCTTCCTTTTATTTGTGATTCCATTGTCTTCAGTGAAAATGAGATTTTTTTTAAAAATGAGATTTAAAAAAAATACCCTAACAATGATTGAATAAATATTTAAGTTGTTAAAAGTTCCAGGTACTATCTTGTAAGCTGTACCCTACAATCTGAGGGAACCCTAAAACAATGAACATATTCTCCATGTACTTTAGGTTTTCCTAATTTCAGTGCAAACTTACAGCTGCTTGAAAAGTCACTGCCTGCTCAGTTCTTCATAAAGCAAATAAAGAATAAAAAGAACTCTCCCTTTATTATTGTGTTGTTGGAAAGGAATCTATAAAGATACCGTGCAGGTTCTTAATTACTCAGTATGTGAGAATCTGACCAGTAATATGGAAAGACACAAAATGTTGACCTATTTACAGTGTTCCACTTTTTTTTTTTAACATCTTTATTGGAGCATAATTGCTTTACAGTGGTGGGTTAGTTTTTGCTTTATAACCGTTCCACATTTTTATTGTTACTATTTTTCTTTGAAGTAACTGTAAGGAAGGAAACAATATGGTATTTCTGTGTCCCTGGTCATCCTTTTCATTGACTCTGTTTTTTCACTACTAGAGAAGCATTTGTCCTTGTGTGTTGAACTAATTTAAGAAGCTAGAAACATCTATGAATTCTATAGAAAATTTTATGATAGAGCGAAAAGTGACTAACCCATTTGTTACCATCTTCTCAATGGCACAAATGGCCCAAATCATAAATATCGTAATCTAACTGAGACAAGATGAAATGGACCATTTTCTGTGCAGTATCACTTTTCCTTTTTTTTTTTTTTTTTTAAGCATGGAAGCATTTGCTGAAATGTGATATCTGTAATGACAAGCCACAGGGGAAAAAAAAGCAAAACATCCTTGCACAGTGATGGTAGGCTATTACATTTAGCCTACCCACACAAATTGGTCCCAGCAGTTTTCTCTTTAATTCAGGATTTATGGAAACATCTGAGATTATAAAATTAACCAAACAAAAACAGATGCTATAATTGTGAGGGACCCAATTCTTGGATGAATACCAGATCTAAACATTAGTATATGGAGTGGAAACATTTTAACTTAAATTCTCATATATCCATTTACAAGCCGATGTGAATATTCCACATGAAATAACTATTTTAAACAGCTTGGAGAAATGAAATTATGTTCACATAAGTGGCCCATTTTTCTCCCTTTCAAAAGGAAGACAAGAGCTATTAAAATGATCATTTCCTCAAGTTTCTTAATTAATAATATAAAATCTCCCACCTATTAACAATTCCTAGGAAAGATAGGGAGAGAGGTATATCTTAGATATAGCTCCCAAATTGTGCTTTTATAGTACCCTGGGGTGATACATAATAACGCCACTGTCATTTAGTTTGCATATTTATTGTGGAAGATCAATTTTGAGCAGTACTTAGCATTTTGGTCAGTGGTAGCATCAACTAAAAAGAAAAAAGAACACCTTTATATTTAAATAAGAGTAACTATTTAAAGGTAGTAGAAAATACTCTTCTAGTCTAGGCTACACTTAGATATTGTAAAAGATGTAGAGATTACTCTTTGGAAAAGAGATATTAAAAATGAAGTTTGATAGTCTTATTTCCACTAAGGGCTGGGTGTAGTTGTAGCAACTGACTCCTTGTGGCTATGCCTTTGCTGAGACTGGTTTGAAGGTAAAAATACAAGGAAATTAGAGACTTGAAATCAATCAAAAATGTGTTCTTTTTAGGAATGAAGGAACTTTAAGTGATCTAAGATGCTTTTTCTGTAAAGTAGTAGGTTTCTCTGAATTAAAGAACACATGGCAGAGGCTATGGTTCTAAGACTGGGTGAAAAAAGCTTTGTAAACACACTCAGATAAATGTCAGGATAATACCTCCAAGGGACCCTGGCCAAGATTTGTTTATTGAATTTACACAATTGAACCAATCATGATTAAACTGCCTCAGGGCCAAAGTTCAAAGGGATAACAACCAGAATGCATAAAAAGTAGAGCAACGACTGGCATATATTAAAATAAATAAGATGTCAATGTAAAGAGATGTGCCTTTCAGTTCTTTACAGTCCTGCTTGTAGAAGGTTATTAGATAAGGATTGGACCAAACCATGATGAACAAAGAATCCCACACACAAGGTCCTTCCACAGAAATCTAATTTCTTCTTGAGTTCTTTATGGATGAAATGTGATGACTGTTACCTGGAGCCCTCCAGCTCATTTATATTTCTACGAAGTTGAATAAGCAGTGTATTCCACAGTGCATTTCAGAGAACACAAAACCCATGGAACGTTACTAAACATTAGCCAACCGCTCTCCTTTCCTACCAAGGTGAATCACTGAGTAAACATGGATTTAAATCTGGTTTAACAAATTGTCTGTTTTTCTAGAATCCAGGTTTCCCAAACTTATTTCCCTTCATAGTCCCTTTTTCTGAGGCAAATCTTGCAGGAACAGTATTCTTTTGGAATACACTTTGGGGAACCCAAATCTAAGTTAATTAATGTACAAGATCTGTGCATAGTCCTAGGCCTGAAGGTGAAGAAAATTGGTTGGTTGGTCCATACTAACTTCTTAGTTCCAGTCAGCCCCATGTTTCTTCCATAATAGGCAGTCTTCCTTCCCACTTAAGAGCTTAGTCCCTCACGCTCCTCTCTATCAAATGTTAATCTGACTCTCCTTAAAATAAGGTAAAAATGCTTGATAATTGCTGGAGTGTGTTTTCTCACAAACACATTTGCATGCAACAGAATAGACCTTTGATGCGAAAGAATGTAATTCTTACTCATATTTTAGGCAAGAAAGTAAGAACAATATTTGAAGGAATAATAAAGCTATTTATAGGCATCTTGTGCCCATATGCCATAAATTGATAGTCATACCTGAAAGTAACCCACACCAAGATACTGAGGGCTCAAGAACTCAAAATTAGCACTTTGAACTGGACCTGGAGGTCTCTGAAGCACTTGTTTCTCAATTTCCCTGTATCTGAGCGATTCCATGAGTCATCTGATAACAGAGCCACCATGAGGTAATGGCATCAATGTCATTTAATTGCTAACCCTGGACTAGATGTTCCCTACTAGAAAGGCACCCAGAACAAGAGCTGCTCAGTTAGCTGAGGCTAAGCTGACAGTGGATGTTTTGAGGTTTGTCTTGGCATTTATGGGTACTAAACTCTCCAGGCAATGTTCACACAAGCTGTTAGCACCACAAGTCCATGAAGTCCAGTTCCCCAAGGTACCCATAAAGTCAAAACTCAAAAGTCCAGGCAGAAGGAAAGGGAGCATCTTGATTATTTTCCTATTACATGGTTTATTCAGTCACTAAACAGTTCCTGAGCCATGTTGTTCTAGGAACTGGTGACAGGAGAAAAAGCAAGACAAATAAGGCCCAAAGATTCATGATACTTACATGTTAGTTGGGGAGAAGACAGGCAAGAAACAAATAAACAAGGAATTATCAAGAAATGCATGAGTACATGAAAGAAACCATAAACAAGTGACATAAAATATAGTGATGGGGCTCTGGGGCCAATGTACAAAGAGAGGACTCCAGTATCCAGAGATAAGAATGACAAATACTAGGCCAGGTCCTAGAAGGAAGCTAAGGCATCTGGTAAGAAATTGGGACAAAGATAAGAATATGGATAGGATCTTAGATATATGACACCAAGTGGGTGAGTAACTCAGGAAGCCAGGTACAAGAAGAACGTTGAACAGAATGAGGGTGAGGAGGGGTACAACATGGCTGCTACCCTTTGATCACCACTGAGCATGTTATGAGTCTAATTGCAGTTGAGAAATATAAAAGGCAACACTGGGGCCGCAAATGTTACTTACAGAGCAGGCAAAGTAAGCCAACAAAAGTTCCTACTCCAAAGAGTTGCCATTTGATTTTCTGCTCCAGTTAACATAGATCTGGGATCTGGGGTAAACACATCTCTACCACTTAAGGAGATGAGTAAAGAGTAGGAGCCTGGCATTTTACAACTATTGGATCAAGAGATTATATCCTGAGGATTCAGATATGAAAGAGGCATGCCTCATTTGCTTATGGTGATGGCAGCTAGCACTTGGCTGGAATTTCTAACTGCAAGTTCAACCCTGGCTCCACACATTTGATTCATTTCTTGGGCTGGTGTGATAGCTAATTTTGTGTGTCAACTCAACTGAGCTAAGGGAGCTCAGATAGCTTATAAAACAATATTTCTGGGTGTGTTTGTGAGGGTGTTTCTGAAAGATTAACATTTGAATAAATAGACTGAGCAAAGATCCACTCTCACCAACTTGGGTTGGCATCATCCAATCCATTTAGGGCCCAAATAGAACAAAAAGGTGGAGGGAAGGTGAAGTTGCTCTCTCTGCTTAAGCTGGGACTGCCACTTTCTACCCTCAGATATCATCACTCCTGGTTTCCAGGCCTTTGAACTCAGACTGGGACTTACACCATTGGCTCCCCTGGTTCTCAGACTTTTGGCCTTGAACTAGAACCACACCACTAGCTTTCCTGGGCCGCCAGCCTGCAGACGGCAGATTGTGGGACTTCTCCACCCCCATAGTCATGTGAGCCAATCCCTCATTATAAGTCTCTTTTTATGAATCTCTATATGTCTTACTGGTTCTGGAGAATCTTAATATAGCTGGTGTAATAAGTGGCAATTCCCTGCATCAGCAGCAGAGAGAATATCATGTATGACAAATAGACTGGGCAGGTATTTGATAGGATATGCATTTTCTTTTCATGTAAAAACCCATATCTTCTAACCTGGTTAAGTCAGCAGTTATTGGTAATATTTGTATATGGGCTCTAGACTTTATATCTCCTATGCAAACAGATGGTCAAAGATAAATTTTCTACATATAAAGGTTTCAGAAAATTGTAAATTTCCTAACTGGTGAGAGTTCATCTTTACAGACATTATATTTTAATGAATAGTGAAATGAAAATATATAATATTAAACATTGACTTGAGGGTATTATTGGAATCCCAAAACTCAGACTAGAGGTTGAGGCAGAAAGACAAATTAACTTTGGAGGGCTTCAACATTACAACTGCTTGGGCTCATCTGTAAACAGCTCAAGAAAATAATAGGAAAATTAAATAAAATGATGGATTAAACATGATTTAAAATATGCTTATATGTCTCTACCCATCTTTAATTTGGCATGGATTACAATGGAAAAAAATTTTACAATCCATTTGTTTCTTTCTCTGTCCAGGTAATCAAATATGGTCCTAAAAATTTAGGGAGTTATGCTTAAGAAATTGTTTTAGGGGTCAGTTTTTATCAAAGTGCTAAAATGAAAGAGAGGAGGGAGGAAGCTATTTTGGGTTAAATTACAGGATAAAATAGAAAACAGATCTAAAATTCACTTGACCAAAAACTTAACTGAACTTAATGCTTTACACTCAGCATTAATATTTCAGAACATCAGTACTTTCAGTATTTGCTCAAAATTTATTTTCTATTTTCAACAAACACTTCCTAAAATAAAAGATATTACATACATTCTGTTACATGCTCTGAAGGCTAAAAAAATAAAACTCATCCTAATTCTGATAAGGCCCTTTATATATGTTTTATAGGTACAAACCCTAGAGTATAAAAACATAATCGGTGCTGTCAAAGGGTGCCATGGGGAAGCTTTAACCTCTACATAATCTCTACCAATCCCAAAACCTGTCCTGAAAACTCACAATGTCACTAAAAGAAAAATGCTTGCCATGCCAATACAGTTTTAATACATTCCCTTGCCCTCTCTTCCAGTTTCCTACCTTTAAGGCCCTCCCTGTAGAAAGGCTAGACCCTCCAGTGGATCCTTTGCTGTGTAACAGAGGAAGATCAGTCCAATTTTAGAAGAAAGGGCATGGATAGGATGTGAGAAAACCTCAGAGAGGAGATATGACTTGAGTGAAACTTTGTGGCTCCATTAGATTTTCACGAGCAGGAATGAGGGCAGGCTGAAGAGCCTGCAAGCGCAAAGATCTAGACGAACTTTGACAAGTACCAAGAATAATCAAGAAGGATTAGGAAAACCAGCCTGACTCCAAGTTTAGCATAACCCCAAGGGCACCACTCACATCCTACCTGGTATGAAGCTATGCTCCAAGGGACCCCCCTGAAGGTTAGGGCACCTGCTTGGATAATAATATTGACTGCTCACTCTTTGGTTTCCACTTGAGAAAAATAAAAAGCTCTTTCTGAGTAGAAAGTACTCCGTAAAGGCTAAATAATGATAATGTCCTCTCCAGTGTGTATAGATTGGTGAATGCGTTTTGACTTTGCTATCTTTCTTGGGGGACTGTGCACAGAGACTTGGATATATGTGTCCTTTTCTGTTGCTTCATTTGTCTTTCTCTTTCTACTGTAATAGCCCTGTCTCCAGTTCTCACTTTCCACTGAGATCAGAAAATTGTCTCCCTGTCACTGGGGCTGCGGCTTCCTTTCGGCAGACTTTTCCATCTCCGTTAGTCCATCTGATCGAATTTCATGCTCTCCACAGACCTTCCCTTATTCTGTCATAGATCTTACTTTGAAAAATCTATTGTGCTTTTTAGATTCTCTCCGCAGCCCTGACTTGTCCACCTCTCTGACATCTCATTTTCTTTCACAGCTCTCCCATGGACCTCACTAGGCCTTTATTGAACACTCCAGAAAGGGTAAAATGGGAAAGGGTGAGCTTATAAATTATAGAGAGAACCAATCTCTTGACTACTAAAATGGCGCTCTACTGATGTAATTTGTCAATATGTTGTTTAGTACCTCACAAAATCAGACACGCACGATTGGTAGTAAAAATTGACCAAATCGGGAGACGTAAATTCCCTCTGATTGCAGGTCCGAGAAGCGGAAATCCATACGCAGGAGTAGAGAAATACTGATGGAGCTGCATTGGCTTAAGGGCTTAAAATCACATTCCTGACCCTCCATGAAAGTGTAGGGTCCTAACACCCAAGGTACGTTTTGGAGGACCTAGCAGTGTGACTGTAAGAAGAAATGAAACCTTTAAATACACCTCCATATGTGCTTGGCCTCCTGAGTGTCTCCTCTCTATTAGGTGAGTGTGGGAGAGGCACACAGATATTCACAAGGACAATATAACCCAAAAATTTTCACAATTTAACATGTTACAGCACTTCCTACTGAAAATGAGTATTTCTCAAAAAGACAGGTGTTTACCATAAGAGTTACGGAGAATCGCATTGCTATGGGTATGCTGGGTTTCCCTCATTTATGACACGTTATCCTCAAGATGCAAATATGGGTCACTCACAAGAAACATATTTTAGCTAGCTTTCTGAGATAGTGAAAGCCTTTACCATAAAAAAGATATCAAGGAGGAGTTCTGAAATGTTATGATCACAAAAATTACCACAGCTGTAACTTTAAAATAGCTTGAATGTTCTATTTTTAGGCTTTGATCCCTCACATAAAGCAGTTTCTCCTTTTAAATGACTTTGTCAGCTATAGATTATTCCAAACATACACAATGACAAGTAAACTATTTTACAATGGCTTCTGAGTACAGATCTAACCTGTATCTTTTTTCCTGTGTTTATTTTTCTCCTTATGGCTTCTTTCTTCTTTCCACTATTTTATACCGAGTTTCTTGATAAACTTTAACTACATTGTCTCAATTTATTTGTGATCTAACTTCATACTTCTTAAAAACCTTTCCTGGAAGATATTTCAGGGAATTGTGTAAAACAACTGCTTGTTTCTCCTATAAAACATGTTAATAGTGTCTTCTAACTCTGTATTTATACTAGTTTCCCTTCCATCCATTACAACTAATCAATGACTTAGATGCAGCATGCTTGTAGCATGAGCTTGCCTATTTCCACTAAATACTAAAATACGCTCTTTAGAATGATGTCATTTGGTCAGTCTGGAGACAATCAAATTGCTGAACACCAGAGAAGAACTCACTGTTTAAAAAAAAAAAAAACGTAGATAAGGAAAATAAAGGAGCACTTCTTGGGAAAATGAAGAGAGGCAAAAATATCATATAATACATTATTCTTCCAAGTGCTCGTCTTATTTTGTGTAACTTCCCTGAGCTTCTAGGTTCTTGAAGACTGAGAATTTAATAGAAGAAAAAACCAGACTGCGGTAAAGAAAAGATTAAGTGAGGGTACTGTATATAATAAAAACATTTTCTGGGCAAAATGAGGACCATTATCAGATAGAGATGCACATGTACAGATGGGAGATATATATATGTATATTATACATATATTTCTCACGGGGTGATTTTTAGGCACCCTGACTTTTCTACTACTTGATTAAAAGACTAGACATTTCCCCTTGAGATTTGTCCCTCTGCCTAATGTGCTGTAATTGCAACAGAGTGCTTGGTACAGCAGCAATGAGCAATCTTCTGTAATAAATTTGGGTCACTGCAAGAGTTCATCGTGCAGTCCTCGGCAACGGGAGATAAAGTGCTGGTTACTTCATCTCTAGCTTTCAGCTGTAGTGTCACTGGTTCTCCTGCCTAATGATATTAATAGAGCTAAATGTATGCAAATTATCCATGTCCTGGCTCTTTCCCCTCCCCGTTTCTATGTATATTTCATCTCTAGAAAACATTTCTCACAACAGAAATGTGAATCAGAAATGCGGGAGTGTCAGGTGCCGACAAAAAGACGATTCCCCTTTCCTTTGGCTCATTCTTTTTCTTATCCTATATTTCTTCAGATCAACATTTAAAAAATCTTTTAGTTCGTATAAATGCTCTCATCTATTTCTCTGGTGGAAAAACAAACAGAGCTTGGTGTAGGGCTCTCCAAAGTGCTGACTGCAACGGCTAAGTGGTCGAATGAGCTTAGTGAGTGCTTTTCTTTAGAGAAATGATTTTTCACTTGCTTCATTACCCTTACTCTTCAGAGTTTCTTATTTACAGATTGCCGGTCACAGAATTCATTTCTGCCGCCTGTAAACACATTTTACAGGGCTACCGGCGAGATTTAACCCTCCACTTGAAAGTCTGGACAACTTTCCAGCCATCCCTTTCCAGATTCTTCTATGACCGCAGCCACATCACACACTCTCCTTCTGCACCACCCCTCGCCGTGCACCGAAAAATCCAACAGCCGTTCATTCTCAAATTGTGCTCTGTAAAACTTTCAAAAATCTTTTTTAACAGAACTGGGGGGATTCAATTAAAGGAATTAAAACAATAGAGTAGGAATCAGAACTAGAAAAACTAGAGAGAGCGAATGGTTTCCTGTAAACTCCAACACACATATTTAAATCAGTGAACTCTGTGCAGCCGGCTTCAGGCAGAGGGCTGAGACATGCGTTTTGCTTTTGAAGATCTTTGCCTGAAAATGCTTTTGAAGCATTTAATAAGTGAGTTAGGACTGTGTAAATCTTGTTAAAGCAAGTGAACATGAAGTGCATCGCCAAAAAGGCAGCCTGTTAACGCTTGGAGGGAAATCACTGTCCTTATTCTGCTATTACATCAATATCAGGGGCGAAGCTAGAATGTGCACTTGACCTCGCTTCATATTGATGAAAATTCTCAACCTTTTAAAAAGAGAAAAGATTTCATCATAAATAGACACCCCTGCTTGCTATTTATTTCTTATTTTTACAAGAACTTTTTTTTCTTCTTATGGGCATTACAAGACTTCTTCTGTCCTACGTAAATGTAGAGTACTAGAACCTGCCTCAGCTGTATCAGTTACTCAGACTACTCCCATAACAGTAAACCCCTCAAAATGAAGGGAGAGGCTCAAAACAGCAAAGATCCACCCCCAGTGCTTTGTCACCAGGGGTAAGCACAGGAATATCCCAACGATGCAGGTGGCCTAGGCAACTAAGGGCTAAATGCCTGAGGCAAATGGAAGTCTTTCATGGTACCAGAGAACCAAGTTCCCCAAATCATGTGTCATATATGTCATATGTGTCATATATGTCACATATATGTCATATGTGTCTCCAGATCTAAAACAGTCACTGGGTCTTAATTCCAGTTGGCACCAAATATTCTGAAAGGAGCACAAATAAGTAAAATTTTCTATAAGCGTACAACCACAACTTTTGCTAACTAACCACAGGTTTTTGCATACAACAACCTTCTTACTTCCCCGTGACCTTGAACAGGTTATTAAACCTCTGGGTCACACTTTCTTCCTCTGGATTATGGGACAATATTTATTCTTGAATGTTGCTAAGAGAATTGAATGAGCTGATATAACCACAGCACACAGCACACGGTACCCACTTAACGAATTTCAAGTCCCTGCTATCCGCACTCTGAAATGCAACAACCGTGTCTCATGATACAGGGAAAATGTATTTAATAATATCAGCGATGGACTTAGAATTTTATCAAAACATAGTCCACATTCAACCCATTGTAGACTCTTAGAGAGCTTACTGCAAGTGAGTGTTTTCTTGCTTTCTTTTTTACCAAAAAGGATGCTGGAGTCATTTATTTCCTTGCAAGAACACTGCGGAGCTCTTTGTAAGTCTGATAGCATTATCTGACAAATAATCAATGTTTGGCTGTAACCTGAGGGCCTCCAAAGCTGGAGGACATTACTCAGCATGGTATCATGGGGAAGGAGGCAAAGCCAGCATCAATTGTTTTCTACATAGAAATTATCATGTGATTTTTGCCCAGGACTCTCCATCATAACACTTCCTATAAGATTAGATTTGAAGCTCAGAATTATTTTGATTATTCATCATGTCATCCTTTGTATCGAGACAGATTTTCTTTCATAAACTACCAAGAGCACAAGCCCAGCTGCATGTTTACTGACGTGTATCGGTAAAGTGACAGAAAAGCTATACATCTTTAGGCTCTTCATTTCTCAGAGAGGTTAAAGTGACCTTTTAACAGACCCACAATAAAATTGGAATCTGAAAAGAGTGTAGGGCCCAGGTATAAAACACTTTCCAACCTAGCTGACATAAATACTAATAGGATGGAATAATTTGAGTGGACACAGGAAAAATAAATCAAATTCACTCACACTTAAAGATATAAAACTATTGTAGAGACACAGACCATGACTAAAGGTGTGATTTATTTCTGACAAAGTGCAGTAAAACTGAAATACCTAATACCATATTCCAAACCACCTTCAGAAAAGCACACGTTTATAAATTTTTTCTTGCTTCCAAAATATGTTCTTTCTCTGTTACCTGCTAATGGGGAAGCATAAAGCCTGTGGATTGATATGAAAAATTCCCTAGTATATTCTTTTGAACTATAAAAACAGTGAGCATATAATTTACATATAATATAAGGTCTTATGTTATAAATACATGATCCTCTCTTGTCTTAACTACCTGACTCTACCTAATATACTGCAAATAGAGAGTTAGGCAGAAAAATCTAAACTTGAGTGGGAAGTGGGTATCAAGAAACTCTGCATTATGAATTTTTTTTACCTTATATACATAAAGAGATAATTATGAAAACCTGGGGTATTTTGGTGACTGTAGCTAGCTTTGTTATTATTTTGAGGTATCTGTAAAATCAGAGCCATTGTCGATGTAGAATTGAAAAATGCAATAGGATATCCTTGCTGAGATACAATAGTTAGGGAACAGCAGAAGAGTGGGGAAAGAAAAGTTCAGGGCAGTACTGAGGTAACTAGAGACCCCTGAGAGGTTGGTAATCATTAAGAATAACCACATCAGGGGCTTTCCTGGTGGTGCAGTGGTTAAGAATCTGCCTGCCAATGCAGGGGACACGGGTTCAAGCCCTGGTCCGGGAAGATCCCACATGCCGTGGAGCAACTAAGCCCGTGCGCCACAACTACTGAGCCTGTGCTCTAGAGTCCGTGAGCCACAACTACTGAGACCATGTGCCACAACTACTGAAGCCCGCGTGCCTAGAGCCCGTGCTCCACAACAAGAGAAGCCACTGCAATGAGAAGCCCGCGCACTGCAACGAAGAGTAACCCCCGCTCACCGCAACTAGAGAAAGCCTGTGCGCAGCAACAAAAGACCCAATGCAGCCTAAATAAATAAATAATAAAATAAATAAATCTATTTAAAAAAAAAAAAAAGAATAACCACATCAGGAATGATGGTTGCACTTACAAGGGTCTCTTAGACAACAGGCTTAAGAATTTAAGACCTTGACCTACGAGACAGGTCTTTAAAGTAAGCTACTCTTGGAATATTAACTTGATAAATTCGGTTCTGAATTTCTACTCTCTTTGGACTAAGTCCAAAGGACCCTGGATGCAAACTCCAAACTACAGACTCTCATGATGGGACCAACATTCACAATTCGAAACAAAGAGTGTTCTCAGGGCAGTCGGCTTTCAGCAAATAATCTTGGCGTTTTTTACATGATGTTGAAAATGTTTCATACCATTAAAACTCTTTTACAGTTTGAACCTAAACGAGCATTCTGAAGAGTATGGCAAGGATGAACCCAGGCTGTGCAGCAAATTCAAGGTACTAAAAGATGTTCTTTGAAATGCCTTAAATTCAAAAATTCCAACATGGGGTATCTGGAAGAAACTGCAGAAGGGGAAAACTTTAATTTTTCATTTACATTTTGAAAATGATGAATGTGAAATTTATAAAAGAAGTTTTATAATCTCTCTTAACTTTGGGAGCAAATTTAAAAAGGTAATTATTTAACAAAGAAGATGTAACTGTAGATGACTTACCTCAAGGAGCCCATCTACCATGATTCGAGCAAAAAGCATTTATTAAGCACCTACTATAAGCGTTTATAAAGCATCTAACATTACACCTGAAACAAAGCTGTATAACATTGCTCTTTTGAGAAACGGCTCAATCACAAATCAATGACTGCATTAAAGAGTTTCTCCCACCTGGCTTTTGATTTCAGGTTCATCTGTGAATTCAGTTTTGATCTTCTCTGTCCACAGCATCTTAATATGTATTCCATGTCCTACCTAAGGCAGTCACACAGGTCTCTCATTATGCACCTTGGTTCAGCCCCTCTGAGAGTGTGCTGATCTATTTGAGGTGCTCCCAGAGGCTCCCGAAATTGTGCCCATGCCACATAGCCACCACATAGCCTATACTTTCATCAACCATCCCAAATATAGCTTTTAAATTCAGTAAAAATCCACACCATGGCCCCAAGTGTTACATAATATGCAGCAAAGAGACAGAAGATATTTTACTATATGGATATCTCCCATAAGGGTGATCATATTTGACATCTATTCAATACAATGTTTTTCATCCAAATGCAGAACAAAGAAAGGTCAGGAATGCTATAAAATTGATTCCTGCATCAGTTGACCAGTTGGAAGAGTGTGTAGGTTATCAATCCAAATATTATTAGCATTACCTGGGTGAGGTTACAGTGTGTGCTATGGTTGCCACAAACTGAATCAGCTCTGAGGAAATATGATTCTGATTTGAACTTTTCAAACGCTTTAGGTTCTTATGGAAAAGACTGAGGGCTCTGGAAGCTTCTCTGAGATGAACATCCTCTTTATTTAGTTGTTAGTTGCAGCCTGGGCCACGTGTCTTCTGTAACATATAACACATATGCTCAGAGCAAATGAGTCCATCTTTCTGTGACAAAACTGAGGTCCAGAAGCATTTGTTCCCCACCAGCACACATCAACGTGATGGCAAGGTTGGCAACGGGCCACTGACATCCCGTCTACATGCACCATGACCCAGGGCCAACCTCTCCACTAAGCACAGGGGGCACAGTTCTGGGCCCACAGAAGTTTTAGGACCCATGGAAATGTTTTCATTTCTTTCAATATCAGAAAAGAAAAAGAAATTTTAGGTCAAAGAAAATGCTAACAATTCATCTTTATAGCAATGCAGTTGTGAAATATGATTTTTATGAGGGAAGGGACCCATAAAGGCAAAAGAGCCTAGGACCTGTGAAGTCACAGGCGGACTTGGTTATCCTGGACTGTGGGTGGCCAGCTATATAATTCCCAGGGGCCTTAAGAAAATGAAAAATTCAGGGTCTCTTGTACAAAATATTATGGATTTCAAGGTGGTACCATCAGAACATTAAACCAAGCATAGGGCCCTCAGAGCATGGGGTCCAATGCCATGGCCCTCGTTAGCTGATGGAGGGCACCATTATACTGTTAGGAACTAGTATTGCATGAGTGAAGACTGGGGTCTTCATCTCTGTTTTTACCTTGTCCAATCCTTTTTCTTCCTCCATGCAACTCCTTCAACCAGAGCTAGCCAATGAGAGGATGAGAGTGCTGAAGAAGGATGTGGCTCTTCTGGGCATTGGGTTGAGAAATTTCATTCCCTTCATGACTATCATTACTTTGACAACACTTTTAAGTTCCACCCTGTCATTGGGCAGAGGATCTTTTATTTCCTATTCACCACCCACAAATACAATGTTAAGTGACCTTGAAATTTGAGCATTGAAAACACATACCTTATCTTAGCACATGTCACTGTCACCAGGTAAGGCTCCCAACCCCCCTTACTATTGCTTTGAAATATACTATGGCTGGTAAAGAAACTTCTGCTGTTAAACCTACCTCAACACAAAGTCGGTGTTATTTATTTATGATGTTACATGGATCATCTGTACTTTCCCTGATAAGCCCTGGGCTGTGTGTCTTTCACTGCAGCTGACATTTTGCTGCCATTTGCCAAGCTAAGTAACTACTGTGCAATCACTC
The DNA here is from genome assembly GCF_949752795.1 of Hyperoodon ampullatus. Lineage (NCBI taxonomy): Eukaryota > Metazoa > Chordata > Mammalia > Artiodactyla > Ziphiidae > Hyperoodon > Hyperoodon ampullatus. Next base: position 72,684,771 of record NC_136917.1, on the reverse strand, counting down.
CAAGCTGATGCATGGTCATTGTTTTGCACAAAATGGATTTTTAAGTCCACTGAAAGGCTTTCTGAAGAATATAATTTGACAAAGTAAATTTTTGCCCATGTAACAGAAATCAGCCAGGACTGCACCAAATGTATTTTTTAAGATAGCTGAAAGGATTTCTGCAGAGGGTTTGACAAAGTATTTTACTTTTGTGCACAAAGAAAAAATTGATTAGTTTTGAACAAAAAGGATTTCTCAGGGCGCTGAAAGGCTTTTCTCTGGAATTATATTCTTCAGCTTGTGGGATAAGATATTTGAAAGGAGTGTCTTTGAGAAGACAAATAGTTGTCAGTGACATTTTTTTTTTTCAGGAACGAGTTAAAAGAATCTACTTACATGACATTTTCAACCACCTAAACCTGGTTTGGTTCCAGATGTCTTACTACTCACAGAAAGATGACCCATTTTCCAGTGAATGAGACTTACTGCATGAATCAGTCACTTGTTTGATCTTGCTTCTAAATTGATAGAATCACTGAGTAGACATTTCACTGAACACTTTTCCCCTTCAGTTTAACTACAGAAGACAAGAAATCTGAACAAATTGGAAGGCATACAGTTTTAGCTTAAATTGTTTAGCTTCGGGGAAATTTTGCTGACAATTTTCCTGGTATCCACAATGCTTCTATTTGAGGAGGGGAGGTGATATGGAAACATGCAACTTATACAAAAACTGCTTCAGTTTTTTCCAAAAGCGTCAGTCTGCTGCCTGGAAAGTTTTGAAGTTGAAAGATAAATGCTATGACCTACTTATTCAATGTGCTGTAAGAGCTTTGTGCTCAGGTGCATGTGTGTGTGTGTGTGTGTGTGTGTGTTAGTGCAGGTGGCATGTAAGCAAGTATGTGTGGCTATAACATCAATCAAATTTTTGAGTAGTGATCATTTCTTAAATACAAAGAATGTGTTTTAGAGTATATATAAAAGTAATAATTTATAACATCCATATTTTTCTGTATATATCTTTGGGGTTTTTTGTGCTTTTATAATTCACCAGTATAAATTTGGAATTTCTTTTCCCAGCTCAGTTTGTATTCTCTGCATAAAATCATGACAGGATAGAGAAAAACCATCCCTGTCCCTCATTCTTTGGTTATACAATTAAATTAAATACAAATACAAATCTAAATTTTCTTCATAAGTTGCTGAAGCTTTAGAAGTTATGTATATTTTTACCTATTGTATATCTAGAAATTAAGGGTAGTTTGTTTTTAACAGTTCATTATTTAACAAGGCTGTATTCATATTTATGAAACAAATCTTTGATTTGTTTACATTAACTGTCACAGAAGATTGCAATATGTAATCTTATTTTTGTCCTCTTTTCTTGTCTGAAATCAAATAAAATCCTCTTCTCTACAAGATGTTCCTTATCATTCTTGTTTTTTAAGCAACGATATTTAAATAAAGGAAATGAGAGTCAGTGGGTCAGCTTCTCTTCATCTTATCATTCACCAGCAGGAGGAACACACACACACCCGCATGTTCTCATACACATCATTACTATAGCACTACCTCCCTAAAGCTTGACAATGGACAGCAAAAACAGTTTATTGACCAAATTCTCTGGCTTGTTATCAAAACAAAACAAGCAAAATCAGTATTACAGACCTACAGGACTTTGATTACTAACCTATTTTTAGGAAGGGACTAACACAACACACCATTTCACCTCGTGTCTTGACTAAGACCATGCCAGCTCTTGACCATGTTGTAGCACAAGCAAGTTTAGAAGTTCATGGCTTACAAAGTAAGGTCATTCACTGTGGACGTCAAATCCAGGAGGGCCATAGGTGGATGAATCACCCTGGAGGTTAACTCTTGGCAAGTGATTTCTTTGGGCACTTTACTCTGGAGACAATAATAAAGTGATGATGGTACATAGCAGGCATAACCAGTTCATATGAATATTTGATGCTGTACTAATTGCGAGAGTGAGTCAATAAGACCAACCCTTCAAATTGAAAAGGCAGAAAAATACACATATATCTTTAAATGCTTCAGAAACAGAACAACGTAATAGCAGCAGGAAAGCAAGATGAACTCCTAAGAGCCCAGAAGGAGCCAAACACTGATAGAAAGATAGGAAAATGTAACTGCCCATTAGGGACTACTTCATGATGACAAATGATGACATTTTCTTGGGAAATGAGAGAATATAAAGCCTCTCAAGTTGCTGAGGAATAAATAGTCATGGAAATGCTAGATCATAACCATTGCTCACTCAAAAGCTACAACTGATGTTAAGAAAATCACAGTGTGGAAGTCAGGACTTTTTCCCTCAAATTCACAACTGTAAACTCCTTTAAATGCTGCAACTACTTTTGGAGGTGCTATAGTGAGTTGGTTTCTTTATACATTGGTTGTGTAATTTTTTCAGTGATGGTATACTCCATCTTTCTACAGGTGACATTAACTCATGTTTGCTCAAATAGAATAGCCTTAATACTTCTATAAACCTGGGGCAAAAGAGAAGGAAATCCCACCTATGACCAGTAGTGAATTTTCTGCCCAGTCATCAAAATATGGGCTAGCAACAGATTTAGCTTGATTTTAGGGAAAAATAAATAATTGGATATTTCCTGCACCTGAGCATGGGATTTGCATATTTGTACCCATTATACTCCCATCATGATGTGCTGGGCACTTACTAGGCCCCGTGAAGAAAAAAACTGAGCCTCAGAGAAGGTAACTCAGCAGAGCCAGGTTCCAAACCCAGTCCTATATGAAGACAAAGCCTCTGCTTCTAATTTCAACACTATAATATGACAGTCCCATTGCTGGCACACGTGAGCCATGTGCCCTTAGATGAGTTGTTTATTCCTTCTCTATTATATGTACATCCCTATTTACTCACCTAGAAGGTGGTAATGGTATTGCCTACTCCATGAGATTTTTATTCTGAGAATTAAATGAGAAAATACATGTAAAATACATCGCATGGTGCCTGGCACATCAGAACAGTGCCCACCTCCCATTTGCTTAATTATGGATTCATGCCAGGGCAGGGGGTCCTGACCTCAATTCATGGATGAGCTTCAGGGTGACAGAAAAATCACTGAGGTTGAAAGCATTAAATAGCGGAGATGCACAAATACACATGTGAACAGCATGGTATAGATTAAATAGCTGGGGGCATGGGGACTGAGAAAATAAGAATCCTCCGCCTGGGAAGTATGTACCAAGATTTCATTCATTGAGAGGAGAAGGCATCTACCCTACAGGGGGCCTGCAACAGTTGAAGAGACACTTAGATCACTTTAAAACTCTTGTAACACCAAGAACCATCTTAACAAAGCAACCATTAGTCAATCTTGCCAACTGAGAACCAGACTGCATCTGTTAAAATTTGAAGAATAATTACCTTCAGAACTGCTTCTTCAAATTTCTGGATATGATATTGAGGCTCAACTAAAAAAATTCTGATTTCCCATTAAGCTTCATTTTCTCCTTTTCAAATGGCCATCTATAAAATTTCAATTTTGAAAAAGGGAAAAGATCTTTCAGGAAAAGTTGCAAATCAGGTTTGAAAACCCTCCCATGCTTTTTCAAAGTTCTAAGCACCACTAAATAAGATCAAGGGAAGTTATTGGCAGCTTAGCACATTGGTTTCTATTTGGAAGTGGCAAAATAGCCATCTATTTTTATTTTCCTTCCACATTGTGTTTTGAAAATCTGGAAATGGCACAGATAAATCCAGATTTTTATCTTCCCTTGAAACACTTGAACATCTGCCAACATGCCAATACTAGGCCCACGTTCTCAAGTGGCAACAACCAGCTGGAGCTGCAGGGCAGCCACCCCTATTGCTGCATCTGCTCCCCAATATACCACAGTCCCCACCATTCTCTTATGTCTCATACCAGTCCACTTGTCTCATTTATGCTACCTGGCTTTGAATTTGTGATCCCTGATACAGAAACTGAGAAGGGTTACAAAAGCAGCCATGTTCTCCAAGTTTTAGACTTTGGTTCATCCGTCTACCTCATACCACCTTATGAACTGGACTGTCATCAACTGCGGTTTAGGTGGTGCTCTGTGGAGGTGTTTTAGCATTGTCCCCTCCAAATCTTCCTAGACTGACAGCCCAGGAAATAAGGAGCAGTATCTCTACAGCAGTAGCAAGAGAGATCAGGAAGATATTGACAAGTGAATTGGTTTTTCCTAAAGTCCCACACATGTTTGCCTAATGCCAGTGTGGATGATCATTAGATGAAACATTTCACCATTGACAGTAGAAGATAAATCTTGGACTAAGGTTTTATGTGCTTCCTTCCATAAAACCAGACTCTAATAGGGATGAACACTGAATGAGCATTTTCTTCCCAGTTCGTTTATTTATCGAGTACCCTTGGGTAACAGACATTGGAGAGAGAGTAGAATAGAAAGATAAGTAACACATGGTTTTTACCCTTATGGAGCTTTCATACTAGTGGTGAAAACTGACATGAAAACAAATGTTAATTTGGGGCAGATGGACGTGATACGACTGACTTGGAGGAAAGATGATGAAGTAGAGAGATAGACTGGGAACTGGAGGCTGAAGGCAGGAAGTGGGGGCAAATGGGGTAAACCTGTAAGAACAGGTTTCTTCTTCCAGAGAAGAAATGAAAAGAGGCTGAACTAGAGTAGAACAAAGCATTAGGCAGGGAAGTCAACGTATTTAGCGGAAGGCACTTAAGAGCTCACTGTTCAAAAGAAAGCCCAGTTCACCCAACTTCCCAGAGGGGAACTCTGGTCAAATTTAAATGGAGGGGGTGAAATTGTGGTCCTTTGGATCCCTTTAGACCTGATCATATCCCTGGTCACTACACTTTCTCTCCAGTTCTCCACAGTCCCCACCATTCTCTAATATCCAACACCAAACCACTTCACTCACCACCAACATTTAACGTAACTATATTTATTTTCAAATACGGTTATTTAACCATTTTTTAAATGTCTTTCATCAAGGCCCATAATGAATCATTCTATTTCAGCCTGAAATGTCATCCTCTACGGGGCTTCCTGGGCATCCACATCCCCTCATCCCAATTTTCCACTCCTCTGTGTTCAAAAAGCAATTTACAGGCCTGTTTTCTAGCATTTACTATACTGTGTTATAGTTTCTTACCTGAGTATCTCTCATACCAGCTCATGTTCAAAGTATCTGGAATACCGGAGTGTAGTGGATCGATACTTCCCCCACCCCTGCTCCAAAAAAAAGGTATGTCCACCCAGAACCTGTGAATGTGATCCTCCTTGGAGAAGGGGTCTTTGAAGAAGTACTTAAGTTAAGGGTCTCTAGATGAGGTCAACCTGGATTATTCAAGTGGGCCCTAAATCCAATGATGTGTCCCTCTAAGAGACAGAAGAAGAGAAGCACACAGAGGAGAAGGTCGTGTGAAGACAAAGGCAGATATTGGAGTGCCCATAGCCACTAGAAGCTGGAAGAGGCAACGAAGGATTCTCCCACACAGCCTTCAGAGGGACTGCGGCTCTGCCAGCATCTACTTTTCTGAACTCTGGCCTCCAGAGCTGTGAGAGAATAAATTTCTGTTGCCATAAACCACCCAGGTTGTGGTCATTTGTTATGGCAGCCCTAGGAAAATAATACAAGCTGCATTATCAATGTATATCATTTAAATAGTTATTCATTTGATTAATTAAGTAATTCAGGGCTAGGTTGCAAGCCTAGTGATTAGTCTAGTGATTGTAAGCCAAGAAGAAATTGTAAGCACCTCCAAATCTAATGTCATAGTAAAATCTAATGTCATAGTCAGATAAATATGAGCCCTCTCTGTAGTAATTAAAGATTGAAGACCTTACAGAGGTAGGAAGTGGAGAACTGAGCATCAGTGAAGGAGAAATTCCTGAACTGGCTCTTCCAGTTCCTAAGGTCACAGTGCAATGGTTGGTACCCCAGTGTTGCTGTCCAAGCTGGCAGCTACCGCCAGTCCCTACCGGGGCCAGGGAAGCCTCTCTCCATCTGCTTGGCCTAAGAAAAACCACACCTGCAGAAACCTCAATTATATATTTTGCAGCATCTTTTTTTTCCTCTGGGAAGGACCCTCATTCTTCCACACCCCCCCACTCTGATAATATGAGTTTGCTATTGGACTTAACATCTGGTATTCAAATGCATTTTTCAGAACACTTAGAAAAGTAGGGAACTGCTTGTATATTGTAAGTGAAAGGGGAAAAAATAAGCTAAAAATAGTGTATTCAATTCAATACCACTTTAAAAAAAAGTTTAAAATAAAGAATAGTTAGACAGTAGTGAGGATTGGAGGATAAAGGAAATAAAATAGTAACAGTAAATATTTCTGGGTAGTAAGATTGCTGGTTATATATTTTATGAACTGTTCTGTTTTTCATGTTTCTTAACTAACCATATTTTCTCTATTAGATAAAATAACAACAAATATTTTAAAATCAGTAAAAATGTAATGAAAACACAAAATAAAGGATGTAACACCTTAAATATTCAGAAGCTGGGATGAGCATTGACCCAAGAGATTTAACAGTTGCATACAGGTTGCCCAGATTATGAACAAACAGATATATTATAGTATATAATACAGCATCAAGCCCATGACGGAACGGAGAAAAAAAGCAAGGCTGTGGTTAGAAATTCAAGTTGTGGAATAAAGCAGACCTGAGTTGGAATCCCAATCCTTTAATAGCCGTGTAACCTTGAGCAAATTCCCTAAGCATTTAAATTAAATAAGATAGTATACAAAAGTCACTTGGCGTGAGCTTCCCTGGTGGCGCAGTGGTTGAGAATCTGCCTGCTAATGCAGGGGACACGGGTTCGAGCCCTGGTCTGGGAGGATCCCACATGCTGCGGAGCAACTAAGCCCGTGAGCCACAACTACTGAGCCTGCGCGTCTGGAGCCTGTGCTCCGCAACAAGAGAGGCCGCGATAGTGAGAGGCCCGCGCACTGCGATGAAGAGTGTCCCCCACTTGCCACAACTAGAGAAAGCCCTCACACAGAAATGAAGACCCAACACAGCTCCCCCCCCAAAAAAAGTCACTTGGTGTAATAGCTGATAGATAATAAGATTCAAATAAATATCAATAATCTATCAATCATCACCACATAGGGTACCAATAATTTAGATTGTCATAAGAGTTAATTTCCAATTGATATTCCTTCTTAGAATTATTAACTCATTTTACATTAAGTTAAGCAGAACAAAATTGGGAATGTAAACAGTCTAAAGTTAAATAATACCCTATCATTTTAGGGTAATCATACTGTGACTAATTTCTATCCTTACTTTGGTCCATGAGAGTAGATATTTTCCAGCTGACCACTAAATTACATACAATTATAATCAAATAATCAACTTTCTTATTTATGAGAAGAGGGTCTCTGGTTAAGCCTTTTATAATATTTGGCAAGAATTGGATTCTTTTAAGATGTGATAGCTACAGAATTGTTCAGTAGGGAGGAATTTTTGAGGCTTTTTAATGTAATCTATTACCTAATTTTACAAAGGAGGAAATGAGGCATGGTGTGGTTAACTGATGTCCCTACAGCCACCCAGCTAGAGTGGTAAGGATGTCAGGTCTTGCATTTCCTTGACCAGGAAAGGTCTTTCCACTGGGCTATTTTTGTTCATTTCTGGTATAGAGGCAAGCACTCCATCCATTCTGTTGCCATAATACTGATGGGGGTGGGGAGCAGTCAAAGCAGCCTCCAGGGGACATTTCATGCTCAGACAAGGAAGTTAGTTACATGAAGAAAACAGAGACTCAGATGATTAATTTGTGAGCAAGTGAATGGTGAATCCATGAGAGGATTAGTTGCGCTTTTGATGCTTGGTTTAGTATTACTTGAGAGAATTAAGAGAGATTAAATTATTAAAAACTTTATGATACCGCTTGTTTTATTTTCATAGCATTGATAGATATCTCTTCCTTAATCACTCATGATGTCTCTCTTAAGCCTATTCAGGATATGTTTGCCTGTGGGATTTTAAAGATATGTGAAATATGAATTACCAGGTAGCAATGGTGGGAAGGATAGTAACATTATGACAATCTACTCATCCTCCCTCTTCCTATCAAAATTATTTTTCACATAATCAAGTACCAAATGTGGGGAAAAAATGGGACTTCATCAAAAGAATCATGCCTTTCTAACTCTAAATATAGGTAAAAGGATATTGGGAGGAACTTTTCCTGTTGCTTCAGCATCAATGACCTGAGACCAGAACTGAGGACAAAAAAAAAAGCATTCAGAACCCCACATTTTAAAGAGAGGACCCCAAAATTTCAGCAGGACAATTTGTCTGAGGCTTATAAAGAAGGCAATAAAACTAGTGTTTGTCCTAACGGCTATTACCCCAGTCTTTCACCTCACTCTTCCTCATAGGCTGAGGTATGGGATAAGAAGAGAATGACTGGAGTCTTCAGAGCCAGGGGTTGATGTTAAGATCTTACTTTCCTCTTTCCTGACAACATGAAGGTGTGTGTGTGTTAGGGGTGGGGGCGGCAGGGGGAGCTTCAAGAAACTCACTCAAAGAGATCATGCATGCCAGTGATAAAGGGAAACCAGCATCTTACTCCCAGGTGGACCCTTGAAAAAATTTTAAAAAGCACACAGATTCACCTATGCCCTGAGCAACATGTAGTGAAATGGCAATATCTAAAGACACAGAGACAGGTGCCTGCTTCTCACCTGAAATTTTCTCAAAGACAGGAGGCTTTCCAGAGCAGTCTGAGCCAGGCTTGAGTAGAGACCACACTACCATGTGCCTAGGAAGAAACTGATGGAAGATACCAACACTTTAGGGTCTCACAACTCTTACAGGGTTCCATAAATGACCTCAGAGATTCCGGAAAGCCCATGGATGTTCCAGGTAAAGTAAGCTGCCATAAAGTTGCCAGGTGGTTTTCAAGTGAAGAGAAAGTCCTGCTTGGAGAAGAGGTTTGGGGTATTGACCACTTAGCAGGGCTAAAGCGATATAGGGCTGCCTCTCTCTTTGTGAGACCTTGATAATGGAGGAGATTGGATATAAAGATGTCCCTCCAAAGTAAACAAACACATCATGTATGCTAAGTCAATCTCAACAGCAGAGGACAGCTGCAGATTTGACAGTGAACTGAACCAAAACACGACCAGTCAAACAGGATGCTAGAGGGACTTCTGCTGCTGTCCTGGAATTGACTCCCTTCAGATTAGATTAGGCTAATGTGTTTTCCAAACAGGCACATTCTAAGGATAACACTTTCTCAAGAGAGACACCTACACAGGACGTTAGATACTTCTCTTAATGCTTATTAATATGTGAACCTTGGGCCTGGCTCTCCCAGCCTCTACTCCAATTTCCCACCTGCACTCCCTCCCCAGTTCAAATAAAACTGAAGAGAAGAGAGAAGGGGAATCAGTCAAGAATCCTAGGCCATATGGGGAGTACTGTGTTCACTGTGATATGCCAATTTTGCCACACTTTGAAGACAAGAAAGTAAGGGGGAAACTCCTAAAGAATTACTCATAGAGATTAGAGTGATGATAGGATTTGGGAAATGGCATTCTACTCTTGGTTGGACATCTGCTTTTAGTCAATGGATTTGCTAATCTAGCCCTGGGTTTGTGTGATCAGAGAAGATAAGCACTGGAAAGAAATGGCAAAGAATTGTACTACACACATGGCTTTTGCTAAAATGGCAAGATTCGTGTGTTTCTGGAGCTTAAACTGGACTCTGCAGAAGGTGCCTCCTAATTTGCCTTCCTGCCACTATCCCGTATGAGACCTGCCCACTGAGCGAGGGGATCCCAACAGCAATAGACTCCGGGGTGGAGCCGAGAGACTAAGGAAGAGGTTGCCTGAAGCTGGATTTCTAAGGTCAGGCAACAGTGCAGTGGGAAGACGCTATAGGGCCCTCCATAGAATTCATACATGCTCCCTATGAGAGAGCCCACACTTGAAAGTCTAACATGATGAGAAGCAGACCTGGCAAGTGGAGAGCTACAGTGTCAGTTGTTGAGTGCAGAGACAACTGTCTCTTATCTCTCCCTTCTCTTTGCCCCAATCCAAGGAGGAACTAGGCCTTGAAGAGGCAAAAAGATGTCTCCAGGCAAGATCATCTCCCATCCCCACCCCATCCCACCTACTCAAGCTGTCAGGGTCCCAGGCTATACCTGTTCTAAAAGGAAGAGAGAAGAGATTTAAGTCAAGTTTCAGGCTGATCCAGACTTAGTAATGTTAATATATGGGTTTGACAAAGGAGATTTGACAAAATAGTTGAAAACAGGGAATGAAGAAAAAAAATTTTCATATCGTATGGCTCAGAGAGTGAGCCTCTTTAAAAGGTCTTTTAAAAAATATATAAACTTAATTTTTTTAGAGTAGTTTCAGATTTACAGCACAACTGAGTGGACAGTACAGAGAGTTCCTATGTACCCCTCCCCTTACACAGGCACAACCTCCCTACCCATCAACATCCCACACCAGAGTATGTTTGTTACAGTCGATGAACTTACACTGATACATCATTATCATCAAAGTTCATTATAATCCAAAGTTCATTATCAATCCTACTTTACATTAGGATTCAAACTTGTTATGTTTCATGGTTTTTAAGAAATGTATAATGACACGTACATGCCCTTATAGTATCATACAGAATAGTTTCATTGCCCTTAAAACTCCCTGATCTCTACCTAGAATGTACCTTTTATATATATTTTTTCTCTGGAATAGTAATGGGCTCATTCAGGTTCTTCCATACTCTAACCTCTCCACACTGGTAAATAATAACCCTCTGTAATAATATCTTGCCATTTGATAGTTGATGAATAAGTGGTGTTTTGTTATTATTTTCAAGACTGTTTATTCCACTTTCTTGCTGTAATGTTCTTCCTCCCAGGGTATTTCAATCTGCATGACTGGAGTCTACCAGTATAACACATCCAATGAAATCCTTGCAGAACATTTGGTTGGTCCTGTCCAAAATGTTCATATGACATTTGGTCCATGCCAAAAGATTCTTGAAATTTAGTCCTGTCCAAATATCCACAAGCATATTTGGTCTGTGCCAAATGGTTTTGGACAGGCAGGACCAAATATCAAGGACCTTTTGGCATGGACCAAATGACTTATGGACGTTTTGCATAGGATCAGATGTCTGCTAGCTGATGAAATAAAACCAGAAGGCGTCTCTACACCTTTTTATTAAGGAATTTATTTATAATTCTGATGTGCTCTATCCTTTGAAGAGGTTGATATTATCATCATTTTGCAAATGAAATAAAGAAAATAAGCATGCCCTGAATGTTAAATGCCATACTTTCAGCTGGTAGAAAACCAACATTAAGTAAATATAAGCGTCTCTTGCCTAACACAAGTAGTTCTAGAAAAACAAAAGACATTTTTCCTAAAAATGTTGATCAGGAGCATATTTCCTTTTATTTTTAAATGGAAAAAAATTATATTCCATCATACTTGAAACAAAGCCCCCTACAAATGACCTAAAAGGTAATTAAAATACAGCAAATTGCCTGTATACATAAGCAACAAAATTATCATGTTAGGATATAGCATTCTAAAACAACTGCTTTCTAATCACCAAAAAATTAATGCTGTCAACCAGAAGCTGTTGGTGTGCAGTAATTTAGCACACATTCTAAATACTCTACACAAGATTGTGATGTCCTAACAATTGAATTTGGAATAGAATTTGAGACCATTCCAGCACATCATTTAATTCAATATGTTTTGCTAAGTTTTAGGTTTATAAATATAACTTTTTAAAACAAACATGGGTTAAGAAGTATTTTATTAAGAAATACATAAGTTCTGTGAAGTTTAGGTATTGAAAACAATGAGGCATTGTACCAGGCAACAAGCCAGAGACATTCTGCAAAGTATGCCTGAATATTCATATAATATATTGAATATATGAATATTCAATAAGTCAAACCCAAAACAGCTATGGGAAAGTTTAGCAAACTAAAAGATGAAGTATTAGGAGCCACTACTAACGGAAGTGCAATATAAAAATCACATTCATGGGCTTCTCTGGTGGCGCAGTGGTTGATAATCCACCTGCCAATGCAGGGGAGACGGGATCGATCCCTGGTCCGGGAAGATCCCACATGCCGTGGAGCAACTAAGTCCGTGCGCCACAGCTACTGAACCTGTGCTCTAGAGCTCACGAGCCATGACTACTGAGCCCATGTGCTGCAACTACTGAAGCCCGTGCGCCTAGAGCCCGTGCTCTGCAACAAGAGAAGCCACCGCAATAAGAAGCCTGCGCACCTCAACGAAGAGTAGCCCCGGCTCGTCGCAACTAGAGAAAGCCCACACGCAGCAACGAAGACCCAACGCAGCCATAAGTAAATAAATAAATAAATAAATAAATAAATAAATTTATAAAAAATAAAAAAATAAAAATCACATTCATGCTAGATTTCTAAGTAAAATGGAATTCCAAGGGAACATATCATTCTGTGCACATACAATTTTTTAGTAACACATCTACCAAGTATAGAATAAAGATTTATTCTGAAGGCCTTAAGGAAAGTAAAATTATCAGCTTCCCTGTCTCCAGGTACTGTTACCACAGAGAAATAAAGGAGTAGAAACTGTTGAAACTATTGTTTCTGAACTGGGATGAGGAGTTTCAGGGACTTTCTTGGGTCTGGGGTTTTTTTCTTAAAAGTACTTGAATAATTAATTACTAGTAAATTTTGTCATATTGCTTGTCATAAAGTTTGTACTTTAATTAATAACAATTACCAACAAAGTGTGGGAGTTCACTTTTTCCATTCTTTTTTCATCTTTACAATGGAAAGATATAAAATGTAAACATTTTTGACTTTGCATTCCTTAATTATCAGGGAGGCTGATCATTTTTTTCATAAGCCAGCTAAGTATCTTTTCTAGAAATCTGCCTTAAAATTTTTTTTAGCCCATTTTTCCTTTAGGGCATTCATTTTTTTCTTACTAATTTGTAGAAACTTGTTATATGTTAAGAACATCAACACTTTTTCTATGATATATGTTGCAAATATTCTCCCAAGTTTTTTTTTTTTTAATGAGTTGATAGTTTTCAGTACTTCTGAAGAAAAAATTTTTAAATTCATACTTGGTTAACTCCAATAGCATTTTCCCTTTGTGGCTTTTGTCCTTGGGTTCAGATTAAACAGCCCTTTCCTCTCAAGATTACATAAATATTTACCTGTATTTTTCTATAATTCCTTTTTTTTAACATTTAAAATTTTAATGTAATAGGAAATTATTTTGGTGTAAGTTATGAAGTAAGGATATTGATTGATTGATTTCCAAATGATGACAATTATCCAGCAAACTTCATTGAATAATCCCCTTTTCCCTCAACTTATTTGAGCTACCTCCCTGCCCCTCCCTCCCCCCTTATTATTTGTTATAGTTAATTATATATTTTGGTCTATTTCTGATTTAAAAATTTTTTCCATTGATCTATCTTACTATTTCCTATGCTACTGCCATTCTCTTCTAATTACTATGTCCTCATAATTTATCTGTTCAGGTTTTCAACTTCCCTTAGGTCAATTTTGGTCATTCATCTTTTCTCAGGAAATCATTTAATTCAAGAATTTTAAGCTTATCAAAGCACAATCATGATGTTTCCACTATGTCTATGGTTTTCTTATATTACATATCTCTCTCTTCCTCTCCTTTTAGTTAGCCTGGACAACAATTTGGTTCCATTATTAGGCTTTTCTTCTTAGATTTACTCTTCAAATCTGTATTTTTCCTCTTTTCTAATTAATTATTTTAATCTTTTAAAAAAGTATTTCTGTTTACTATTCACTATCACCCTTTCCTTTATTTCTCTCTCTTATTGCTCTTGGCTTCAACTTGGTGCTGTTGTTTTTCTTATTTCTTGAATCAATGCCTAGTTTATTTATTTTCATCTTGTTTAATAAAAAAAGCCCTTAATGCTATGAGTTTTTGCTGAGTAGAGATTTGGTTATACCCCAGAATTTTATAAGTGGTGTTTCATATTTGTTTGTCTGGAAATAGGCTTCAGTTTCAATTCTGATCAGCTCTTTCGCCCAAAAGTTGCTTAAGAAAGTAATTGAATTATCATGAAGGAGGAAGGTTAACCTCTTGGAGAATATAATGGGAGTTTCCTTGTGGCCAACTGTATGGTCAGTCTTTATAACTATCAATACTTCATGAGGACTGGAAGAAAAAATTATATTCCTTATTTTTTGGACAAAGTTTTAAGTATTGCTGAAAATCAATAATGTCATTATTGACACCATTTAAAGCCTCTGTATCTTTATTCTTTTGTGATCTCTCAAAGACTAAGAGTAGTACACTGAAGTTTCCTCATACTATTATGCTTCTGTCACTTTAATAAGAGGGACTAAAGATCTAGAAGTAAAAATAACAACAGAGGGAAATATAAAGTACTGAAAACATTACTGGAAGATATTTTTATAATTTTGGTGAAGGAAATATTTTATAATCAAGACACAAAGTCCAGAGACCATTAAAAAGAGATTTAAATACAGAATTAAAAAAAATTTTATGGTGAAAGATGCCATAAGCAAAATTTTTAAAAATAGCAAACATTTGCAACAAATGAAGCAATATTCCCAAGCTGATATATTCTCTTCTTTTCTGAAAAAATTCAGAAAAAATGGCATATAAAGAACCTAAAATGTTTATAGAAATAAATATCAGGACCCTAAGTTTTATTCCTCACTTCTTTCATTATCATTTGTGAGTAGACAGTCTATGTAGCATTGAGACCACCATGCCCTCAAGTCCCTTCTGAGCTGTGGGGTCAAAGCCTATTTCTTTCCATTGGCTTCCATTCTTTATGTAATGTCCCCTGCAACTCTGTTCACAACTCACTGTAATAACAATTAGTGTCTAATGCAAAAAGAACTCCCCCTCCCCAAAATAATGAGCATGAGTAGGCCTGCAAAGCAGCCTAGCATGAGAACTTTCCCCAGTAGATACTTCTTATACCCATTAGTGACTAATCAGTCTGACTAGACTGCTTGTATCCTCCCTCTCAGGGTGTTAAAACCCAGTATATGAGAGAGGGCCACTGATGAAAGAGAAAAGCAAAAGACAAGAGCCACATAGAGAAAGTCAGTAAGCAAAAATTATGAGGCTGTAGAAGCCATAAATCAAAAGAAACCATGAAGTAAAAAGGTGAGTAAAAAGAGACAGAAATGATAAAAGGAATAAAAATGTAATACTGTTACTGTTACATTTGAAAGAGAGAGATACTCAGTAATGCACAGAGAAGAACAGATAAAGTAGAAGGACACAGCTGTCCTCCCAGATGTCAAGAGCTCTTTTTTTTCCCAGGCAGGATGAGTGAGGTTCTACTTTTTTGGGGGTCTGACCTTTCAGCTGTCGAATATCATCTCATGTTCCTTATTCTTCAGGTATCCTTTACAATAAATCACTAATCTGGAGATACCCTAAGCTATTTTCCCAATCTTGTAACCTGAAAGATCCTAACTAAAACCACTTCTCAGTATCACTGCAATTGATGCCATTCTAATTTCACAGTACATTTTCAAAGAATTCTACAAGCCTGTCAAGAATCTCTGTTCCATAGCCATACTTTCCCTCCCACTGAATGTGCCAAATAATTGATGACTTCTTTACTCCAGAACTGTTAACGCTCCCTGCAATCATCAGTATAAATACTTTATTAATAATTTGTATTTATAGAACATCTGCCTCCCAAAGAGCTCAAAGCTGTTTACAAATATCATCTCATTAATCCTGATAGCACCTTTTTTTTAATAAGCAGAAATGTGTAACAGCTAATGGGTACTGTCATCTCCATTTGACTCATGGGAAAGCTGAAACCCAGGGAAGAGTTATTCTTTTCAGGGTCAAGCAATATTATCTGAGAAATAGCACAGAAATACAATCCAGAACTTCTGCCTTCTTGTACTTTATGTTCTTCCCTAGAAACCTCTCTCATTTCAAATCACACACATACTCATTGGAATGCTCCAGCATAAATTTTTTAATACAGCTTACTCTACTGAGGATAAAAGGAGAAGCCCATAAACTCAAGTATGAAAACTTACTGGACTTTGATTTAACTTTTCAAGAGGCTATCACTATAGTCAGAGCCATGAAGAATGATTAAACTGGAGAATTAGAGAGCACTTTTCCTGCCATTTTTAAGCCAGTAAAAGAGTTTCTGCTTAGCATCTCAATGCGTTCCTTCTCCATATTGGAAATAGAAGAATCAACTTCAAGATGACAAAGGTCAAAGTAATAAGCATTTTCAAGAAGGATGCAAGCAATGGCACCTCAATAATATTATATATTGAATAATTGCTATATGCTAGGCATATACATGCATTATGTCATTGCAACCCTATGAAGCTGACATTGTTATCTTTATTTTACTAGTGAGGAAATTGAGACTCAATGCAGTTAAACAAATGGAGGAAGCATAGTTTTTAATGCCTTTGTCTCTGCTTCTTTTACCTGTGCTTTTAGCTAACACCACACAACTACTCCAAATAATAGTAACAGTTGCTGCTGCTGCTTTTGTTGTTTTGAATGGTGTAATCCTATAATCAGAGAGCCAGATGACTATAGCGTGGTGCAGCCACCATGGTTTATGCTTTATGTCAGTTACAGAAACATCTAAGGAACATTATTAAACATTAGTCTTTGATGCTGGAAATCTTTCAACACAATTTGTAAACCTAGACCCTGAAATATAATTTAGCTGCCTGGATGCCCATCATCATTCAACTCTACACCAAGATGGCAGGGTTAGCAACATCAGGAAAAATGGAAACTTTTCAAACTGATTACTTGTCACTAATGAAATAAGATGGGGTCCAGAGTTTACTGTGACCACACAGATCCATATGAAAATTCCACAAGATACCTAGAACATATTAAGGGAGTGCATGTGTAAATATCTATAAAAAAGTTCCCAACTCAACAAGCTACACACATAATGAAAACAGTCAGGAAAGTCTTCAAAAAATTTCTTAAAGCAGGAGACCTTCATTTGAATCATAGTTTGCTATGGGCAGAGTAAGCCTAAAGGACTAAAATAACATAGCTAACATTTACCAAGTACTTAATAATTTGTCAGTCATGGTGTTTTACATACATATTCATTTAATCTCCACTGTGAAATAGGTGCAAGTATTATTCCCATTTTACAGATAAAGAAACTGAGGATTAAAGAGGTTAAGTATCCTCTCAATCCTGGGATACTAATCCCAGCAATTTCACTTAAGAGCCTGACACTTGTGTATTAGCTTTCACTTGTCTTTGGGAAGCCCACAGCATGTTTATGAAAATGCTTTTTACTTAATAGGCGTTCATACTATATGAATGCATGAATAGTGAATAAAACTTAATATTATTATTGAAAATGCAGAAATAACTGTTGATATTGTCTAGTCCTTTAGAGGAAGCACAATATTCAATGATACACTGATCAACATGAATTAACCAAGTCAAATGGCCCTTGAGAGGCATGTACCTATGGTGAGTGTGAGAAAAACTGTCTATAATCATCCCCTTTCATATGACCTCTGTAGCACCAACTACTTACTCCTTGAAATCAAAGAAACAGGTTGCATTTCCCAGCACCAAAGATAGGAGAAAACCAGCTCTTTTGAATTTCTTGGGGTTCCTGATCCATCTAAAACCCACCTGGTGGCCTGTATCCATCTGACCTAAAGGAGGTCCTATTTCCTCACTCAAGTGTGAGATGATGGGATAGCCAAGGATGAAACACCGTTGTTGACTCTAAGTATTTTCTTTTTGCTTTAAATAATGAAATATTTCAAATATATAGTATAGTATAATAAATTAAAGAACCACATCCAGGCCATGTCACCACCATTCTGATTTAACAAGTGTATTCCTTTCACCGTTATTTTTTCTTTTATGAATTTTTGAATTTTATTTTATTTATTTTTTTATACAGCACGTTCTTATTAGTTATCCATATACATATTAGTGTATACATGTCGATTATTATTACTTTACCTTTTTTCTTAGAAAGAGAATGTTACTAATAAGGTGGAAGTTTTGTCCTCCCATCATCCCTATTCCCTCCCCTCTTTGCCAAATGAACCACTCTCCTCAAAGTGGCATGTGTTCTTCACAGCGACATTTTTGCTACACCTGTAGGTATCCAATATGTAGTATTGTTTTGTGTATTCATAAAGATTATACAAATTGTCTCCAATTTATCCTCCTTCTATAACCTGAAGTTTTTACTCAGCTTTTCTTTTATTGCAGCAAAATAAACCTAAGAAAAAATTTACCATTTTAACTACCTCTAAGTGTACAGTTCAGAGACATGAAGTACATTCACATCATTATACATATATCACCACCATCCATCTCCAAAAGTTTTTCATCTTTCCAAACTGATTCTCTGTACCCATTAAACAATAACTCTCTATTCCAATCTTCCCCACAAACCCTGGCAACCATATTCTACTCTGTGTCTCTATGAATTTGATTACCCTAGGAACAGCATATAAGTGAAATCATACAGTATTTGTCCTTTTGTGACTAGCTTATTTCATTTAGGATAACATCTTCAAGGTTCATCCACACTGTTGCATGTGTCAGAATCCCTTCCTTTTTAAGACTGAACAATACTCCATTATATGTATATACCACATTTCGTTTATCCATTAATCTGTGGGTGGACACTTGGGCTGCTTCCACCTTTTGACTATTGTGAATAATGCTGCTAATATGTGTACAAATATCTGTTCAAGTCTCTGCTTTCATTTCTTTTGGGTATATAACCAAAAGTAGAATTACTGGATCTGGATCATAAGGTAATTCTACGTATAATGTATCAGTCAGAGTTCTCCAGATAAACAGAACCAAAAGGATATATCCATAGGCAAATATATAAGAGGAGCTTTATTATAGGAACTGGCTCACATGACTGTAGAAGCCAAGAAGTCCCATGGTCTTCCATCTGCAACCTGAAGAACCAGGAAAGCCAATGGTGTAATTTACTCTGAGACTCAAAACCCCAAAATCAGGGGCCAATGATGTGAGTCCCAGTCTGAGTCCAAAGGTCCGAGAACTAGGAGTGCTAATGTTTGAGGAAAAGAAAAGAATAATGTGCCAACTCAAATAAAGCAAATTCTCCCTTCCTCCAACTATTTCTTCTATTCAGCCTTCAACAGATTGGATGATGCCCACCCACGTTGGTGAGAGACATCTTCTTTCCTCAGTCTACCAATTCAAATGCTAATCTCTTCCAGAAATAACCTTACAAACACACCCAGAAATAATGTTTTACAGCTATCTGGGCATCTTTTGGCTTAGTCAAGTTGATACATCAGATTAACCATCACATTTAATTTTTGGAGGAATCACCATACTGTCTTCCACAGCAGCTGTACCATTTTACATTCCTGCCAGCATTGCACAATGGTTCCAATTTCTGCACATCTTCACTAATATTTTCAGCTTTGTTCTTGAGATTTATCTTTATCCATACAGTTATATTTAATTCATTCATTCTTACCTACTGTACATTTTCCTTCTATGACTATACCATAATTTATTATCTATCCCCCAAGGGTAGCATTTGGATTCTTTCTTATCTTGTTGCTATTACAATAAATGCTACACTGAACATTTCTATATATCTCTCTGTTCACAAGTGCAAGAATTACTTTGGGCTACGTACATAGGAGTGGAATTTCTGAATCACAGATCATGTGTAATTCAAACCTTAATATATGTTGCCAAAATTCTCATCAAAGAGGTGTTTCCCTATTTATACTCCCACCTGCAGAATATGAGGGTTCCTGTTACTCCACACCCTTGACAACAATTGCTATTTCCATAATTTACATAGCATTCCTCAACATTTAGTACAGGAAGGAATTCTGTGTCTGCTTAGTTCTCAAGTTTACAGTGATTTTCTCTGTTAGTGCTTTTTCATTTTCATTTCACCTCTTCCCTGCCCCACCTACCCGCTATGCCTGGAGAGTCTCCTTTTCCCTTTTGATGCCAACTTTATCATAATGCTAATCTTGGATTTTTCCCACTTATGAAACTGTCAAAAGTTCAGCCAATAATCTCATTCTTTACAAGAACTACAAATGAAATGACTTAAAGATCTCTTGGAACATTGTAGGTGGTGAACTAACACCCACATGTTTCCTAGCTCTTAGAGTTAATCTTTAAACCATGCTTTGGCTAAATTCTGAGGGAAAGTCCAGGGAAATGAACGCATGGGCTGTGGAAATAGAAAAGAAGTGGCTGGATATGACTGGAAACATCCTTGTGTCTACACATTCAGGAGTAGGGCTGGGGTGAGGCAAGTGAGGCACTCAGGAGCAAAATTTAAGACACAAAACAAACTCAGTAATCAAAAAAAAAAATAAAGTTAATGAAATATTCGTAAGAGCAGAATTAATGCAAAAAAATCCATGATAAACAAAATATCAAAATTATAAATTAAAACAGGATCAGTATTATTATTACATCTCTAGTGATTATAGCCTTTTCAGTTTAATGGAGTAAATTCCATCCGTATATTAAGAGTGTTTCTGCCTTTTTTTTTTCCACATCTTTATTGGAGCATAATTGCGTTACAATGTTGTATTAGTTTCTGCTGTACAACAAAGTGAATCAGCTATATGTATACATATATCCCCATATTCCCTCCCTCTTGGGCCTCCCTCCCACCCTCCCTATCCCACTGCTCTAGGTGGTCATAAAGCACTGAGCTGATCTCCCTGTGCTATGCAGCTGCTTCCCACTAGCTATCTATTTTACATTTGGTAGTGCATATATATCAATGCTACTCTCTCTTCACCCCAGCTTCCCCTTCTCCCCTTGTGTCCTCAAGTCCATTCTCTACGTCTGCATCTTTATTCCTGCCCTGCCACTAGGTTCATCAGTACCGCTATTTTAGATTCCATATATATGCATTAGCATATGGTATTTGTTTTTCTCTTTCTGACTTAATTCACTCTGTATAACAGACTCTAGATCCATCCACCTCACTACGAATAATTCAATTTTGTTCCTTTTTACGGCTGAGTAATATTCCATTGCATATATGTGCCACATCTTCCTTATCCGTTCGTCTGTTGATGGACATTTAGGTTGCTTCCATGTCCTGGCTATTGTAAATAGTGCCTCAATGAATATTGTGGTACATGTCTCTTTTTGAATTATGGTTTTCTCAGGGTATATGCCCAGTAGTGGGATTGCTGGGTCATATGGTAGTTCTATTTTTTTTTTTTTTTAGTTTCTGCTTTATAACAAAGTGAATCAGTCATACATATACATCTGTTCCCACATTCCTTCCCTCTTGGGTCTCCCTCCCTCCCACCCTCCCTATCCCACCCCTCCAGGCGGTCACAAAGCACCGAGCTGATCTCCCTGTGCTATGCGGCTGCTTCCCACTAGCTATCTACCTTATGTTTGGTACTGTATATATGTCCATGCCTCTCTTTCGCTTTGTCACAGCTTACACGTCCCCCTCCCCATATCCTCAAGTCCATTCTCAAGTAGGTCTGTGTCTTTATTCCTGTTTTACCCCTAGGTTCTTCATGACATTTTTTTTTCTTAAATTCCATATATATGTGTTAGCATACGGTATTTGTCTTTCTCTTTCTGACTTACTTCACTCTGTATGACAGACTCTAGGTCTATCCACCTCATTACAAATAGCTCAATTTCGTTTCTTTTTATGGCTGAGTAATATTCCATTGTATATATGTGCCACATCTTCTTTATCCATTCATCCGGTGATGGACACTTAGGTTGTTTCCATCTCCGGGCTATTGTGAATAGAGCTGCAATGAACATTTTGGTACATGTCTCTTTTTGAATTATGGTTTTCTCAGGGTATCTGCCTAGTAGTGGGATTGCTGGGTCATATGGTAGTTCTATTTTTAGTTTTTTAAGGAACCTCCATACTGTTCTCCATAGTGGCTGTATCAATTTACATTCCCACCAACAGTGCAGGAGGGTTCCCTTTTCTCTACACCCTCTTCAGCATTTATTGTTTGTAGATTTTTTGATGATGGCCATTCTGACTGGTGTGAGATTATACCACACTGTGGTTTTGATTTGCATTTCTCTAATGATTAGTGATGTTGAGCATCTTTTCGTGTATTTGTTGGCCATCTGTGTGTCTTCTTTGGAGAAATATCTAGTTATGTCTTCTGCCCATTTTTGGATTGGGTTGTTTGTTTTTTTTTTTTGATATTGAGCTGCATGAGCTGCTTGTATATTAATCCTTCGTCAGTTGCTTTGTTTGCAAATATTTTCTCCCATTCTGAGGGTTGTCTTTCCATCTTGATTAAGGTTTCCTTTGCTTTGCAAAAGCTTTTAAGTTTCATTAGGTCCCATTTGTTTATTTTTGTTTTTATTTCCATTACTCTAGGAGGTGGGTCAAAAAGGATCTTGCTGTGATTTAGGTCATAGAGTGTTCTGCCTATGTTTTCCTCTAAGAGTTTTATAGCGTCTGGCCTTACATTTAGGTCTTTAATCCATTTTGAGTTTATTTTTGTATATGGTATTACAGAGTATTCTAATTTCATTCTTTTACATGTAGCTGTCTAGATTTCCCAGCACCACTTATTTAAGAGGTTGTCTTTTCTCCATTGTATATTCTTGCGTCCTTTGTCAAAGATAAGGTGACCATATTTGTGTGGGTTTATCAAGAGTCAATTAAGGAAAAATAAAATTTATACACATGCCTCATTTTTAAAATTCAAAATAGCTTTATAAATCCTCTGGAATATAAGATTGTCAAGAAGAAAATTAGAAGGGATTTGTAGCCAATAAAATAAAGGTACATTTGAAGATTAGCATCACAGAAGCAGTTTTCTCATTTATCAAACTAAAATTAACATTGATGGCCATTTGTGAGGTGTGGTGAACTGTATGGATTACTCATCAGTATCCAATTAAGATTTTAATTTTAACAGAGATTTTGTACAATCAAACAAAATGTAGCCCATACCATCCAAGAAAGATGTATCAATTTGCTAGGGCTGCCATCATAAAATACCACAGACTGGGTGGCTTAAACAATAGAAATTAATTTTCTTATAGCGCAAGAGGTTGGAAGCCCAAGATCCAGGTGCTGGCAGGGTTGGTTTCCTCTGAGGCCATTCTCCTTGGCTTACAGATGGCCAAACTCTTGCTGCCTCTTCACATGGCCTTTCCTCTGCGTGGACAGATCTTTAGTGTGTCTCTGTGTGTCCATATTTTCTCTTTTTATAAGGACACCAATCTTATTAGATTAAGGTCAATCCTAACAGCCTTATTTTAACTGAATCACCTCTTTAAAGAAAGACTATCTCCATACAGTCACATTTTGATACAACAGGGGTTAGGACTTCAATATATGAATTATTGGTGGGGGGGAGCATGCTTCAGCCCATAACAAGGGGAAATAAGATATTCGCTAGAATGAAGATTTTATCCCTCGGCAACTGATCAAGAGCTGAGAGAAGAAAGAAGCACTTGCTTTAAAATAGAGATTTCCTCAATTGTTCAACCTCTCAGGATGTTATTAACACAGCAGCATATTCCGGTTCCAAATAAATAGATAAAAGCTGTGAAACCTCCAAAGCCCTTTGGAACTATAACTACTATCTTATCCAGTTCCTTGTGTAACCCATGTATCCTACTGAATAACATCAAGGAGTAGGACAAAATCACTAAAAACAAATTCATGCAATCCAGCCAGTCTACCAAACATACCGTACCACAACTTTGTTGTAAAAAGTAGGGGTCAGTAGGACACCCCAGCAGCCGGAATGAAATCATCCCAGCAGGGACATAGAACCATAGCCTCAAGTAATGCAGCCCATTCGTGAATGGCTGGGGAATTCCAATGCTTAACAGCTCAGCTTTATCTTTCTATATAAAAATACTCTTTTTGAGTCAAAGTTGGATACTTTTTGTGAGTCTAGACAGTAACCTCATAACTACCAGTGGATCTTTCATCCAGCAAACTGAATTACCATCCAAAAGATCTTGTATATTTTATTTAAGCAGCCTTGCCTGAAAACAATACAACATTGAAATTGCTTCCCAAGTCCCCAAAATCTAATGGAACAAGTAGTTATTTGAGGATTCTTATTCCTCTGTTCTTCTTGAAGAAGCCATGTAACCTTTATAATCTTGAGCCACCACACTTGGAAAATAAGAATCCCAACATCAGGGACAATGATGAAGTGTGTGGGTGGACTGATCATTTATAAGCTTCTTAGATGCCTTAGAAGAAAAGGATTATATAAATCTGAAATAATAGTCATAACAACTTCCTTTAAATGGTGATAGGTTTCAGAAAGGCAACTACAGAAGGGTAGTGTTTGTTAACAAAAGCCATTGTCTATTATGCTATATTTGCCTCCTGTAAGGTACTGGAATCCTGAAGTCCAAGTTCATGGGGTTTGAATTTAGATTTTGTTTGGGGGAGGGAGTGTTGAATGATTTGTTGCTTCTAAAATAATGATATTTCTCCTTCATGTAGTGGCTGGCATCTTAATAAATGTGAACATGACTTAACAATCAGGCAACAAATTCTTTCCAATGTCAGCATTTGGGTATCTGGGTTACAGAAAACTGCTTTTCTTATTACCTTTCCTTCTTAACCCTTAGAAAAAGAAAACGAAAAAACCCTGGAATAATACGCCTTACTCATCTCACCTACTTGTTAATCTGGAGCCGGTTAAAGGAAGCATATCATAGAAAGCATATTGTAATGGGTGAATAGCTGTTTTAAAAAAAAAGGGGGTGGGAAGGCATGACATTAAGCAGTACAAATGATCCAGGCTTTTGCTCTACCAAACCTTGGGGCAATGTCTTTTCAATGTCATTCTTTACAAAAAGTCTTTGAGACCATGTATGTCTTTTTAAACAAGCGGTAGGGGGAGAAAAGAAACAAAAGAGAAAAGGAAAGAACAAAAAGAAAGGAAAGGAAAAATGGGGTGGAAAAAAAAGCTTTTATTTGAAAAGCAAACAGCTAAGTGATTTGCTGCACACTTGCCATGAATAATAACGAGCAGATTTGTGGTGTGTTCCTCTTTTTTTTTTTTTTTTTTTTTTTTTTTTTTTTTCGCGGTACTCGGGCCTCTCACTGTTGTGGCCTCTCCCGTTGCAGAGCACAGGCTCCGGACGCGCAGGCTCAGCGGCCATGGCTCACGGGCCCAGCCGCTCTGTGGCATGTGGGGTCTTCCTGGATCGCGGCACGAACCCGTGTCCCCTGCATCGGCAGGCGGACTCTCAACCACTGCGCCACCAGGGAAGCCCTGTTCCTCTTTTTAATTAGCACGTTGCCTTCTGCAGCAGTGCCCCGTCTTATTCCACAGCACCTAGAGAGCCCCACTGGAAGCACTGCACAAAACAAGATGGGCAAAGAAGCCCCCGTGAGGAGTCGAGCAGTCGATTTAGAAAACTTCCATTTTGTTCCCTCCCCACCTCCACCCTCCCTTTTTTTTTTTTTTTTTTTGTTCAGAGAGTTATGACTAGTTTTTTTTTGTTTTGTTTTATTTGGCACAGAACATACAGATATCTCTGAAGCTGTATCTGAATCATTTCCTTGCTGTTCAAACGACAGAACTAAGAGCTCGAAAACAGTTTAAAAGGCCAGGAGAGTGCAGGACCAGAGATGGAGCTCCCACTCTCAAGATGTGAGGTAGGACAGAAACTGCCACAGAATTTGCACTCAATAAAAGTGTTAAAATGCTCACCCCAGCTCTTCAGACACCAGAGCCACAAAGGAGCTCGTTAAACACCTCTGTTCTGGAGTCCTTACATTGGGAAGAGTTAGAGTGGTCTAAAGTAAGTGTCAAGGTAGCAGAGGCTAACTCTGGGCAACTTGCAAGGGGAGCTTCAAGTGCAATGTGTCCGAAAATAAATAAATAAATAAATAAAAAGCAGCAGTTGGAAAAAAACGACAACCAAGCTCCCGAATCACATTCCTATCTCTAATTAGAAAGCATTAGCAACATCCCTGTCAGCCAACCCTGAAACCCAACTTAAATACCAAATGGCTCCTGTATGGCACTAGGATTCTGTTTGCTCTCACATGTATCTCCTGCAGAATGTGAATTCGTCTTCTATCACCAGGAACGTGGAGCATGCTGACACAGCTAGCTGAGGCAATCTCAAATTGTTCCAGGATTCGATTTTCATATGCGGGCAGCCTACAGCTGCATTTGATAGTGCACCACATTGATATGACACCTTTTCTAGAAGGTCTTTGATGGAATACATCTGCTGAACAGAACAGAAACAAAATATGTGCCTTGACTCAAACTTGTGGCAGAGAGCTATCAAAGTGGAAACGTGCTCCAAGCCATTTGCATAATATGCAGATGAAAATCTAACTAGAAAGAAAGGTATATTGACAGACTTGGCCTTGTTATCTGGCAGTGCTGTGCATAACAGTATGTGGTACCCAGACATAATCTCCTGTAATGTTATTTTGCAATTTAAATGTCTTTTCCTCCTCCAAAAGGAGACACGTCAATAAGTGCCAGGCATCAATAACTGACATTTGAGAGAAGATAAACCACACCAGCCTATTCAGACAGAACTAGCCCAGTTTATTTCAGGACACAGGTCTCCGAGTTGTGTGCTATTTACTGGCTGAAGGAGAGGGAAGGGTGGTGCCCCCAAACACTCACTGATGCCTCATTTTTACCATGTTCCGATGACTGCTCTTTCAGCCCTGGTGCCGGTCGTGAGTATATTTCAAGGAACATTACTGAGAACAAAATCGAAGGCCATCAATATTAATGATCTGAACCAGGAAGATAGCTTTTAGTGTGCAAATTAATTACCCTAATCACAGGGTTTTTTGTATCCATTTTAATGAAATAACTATTTATTTCATTGAATCCTGTGCTTTTCTTTTGCAAATAAGGCACATTTACATGATAAATACATGAAATTTAAAAGGATGACTAAATTAAATTGAGAAAAAAAGACCTTTTTAAATACAATTTTCTTAGGAAAAACAGCTAGATTAATGGGTTAGTTAGCTGAGTGGCATCTGTGATTAAATCTTTTTTAATGTACGTCAAATAGAATTTAATGGACCTTGAGAAATGTCTACACAGTTAGTAATATTCAGGGCCTAGGGAAGATTCCAGTTGTCTCCTGTCATTTGTTGGTGAACTCCTGAAGCCTTGGCCTTGTGACTCAGCTTGACACATGGGATTGACACTTCTGATCCCTGCGTTATCACCCGTTTTCTCTTCCTTGCCCTCTTATTCTCTTCTTAGACCAGGGGGCCTTCTTTAACAATGTAACCAACACATTCACTTTTTAGCACTGTGGGCCAAAAAATAACTATACTATTAATGAAAGCATTAAAGTAGTTTAAATATGCCTCGTATTTCATCATCTCATTCACATTTGTTTCAGACTGTGCTGGTCTTGGTAAAGAGAGAGGGAGAGAGACAGGGAGGGAAGAAAGGAGAGAGAGAGGCTGCTTAATTCAGAGGAATTTTCAATGAATCTTTTAGAGTCTGTGGGTGTTGAAAACTTTATTTATTGTGGGTGAGCTTTGAAGGGCTGCAAATTCAACAGAAGAGAGATTTGAAACGCATTCGGGCTCATTTTTTTGATAACAGACCCGAAGAACAGAGCATCTTTCTCTGTTAGCTTCCCGCCCCGGGTTGTGCCACCAGAGATGTCTCCCTCTCCCTTTGATTCGGAATGATCAATTGCAGCTGTGGCAGCCGGGCAGGCGGCCCCAGGCACCAGGAACACGAGCCCTCTCCCCAGCGTTAGGATTTACATTTCAATGGCTGCCACCATTTTAAAGATAATTATAACCTCTTTAGATTAAGAATATTCTGTGGCTTCTCTAATATTTTAACAACATAAATATTAATTTAGCTGGTTTCAGAGGAAACCTCTCTCTTTCTCTCCCCTTACTGTCACTCCCACCCCTATGGAACCTTGGAAAACGCAGAACAAAGGCTTCACCCCAAACCTGTTTGGGGCAGGATGGAGTGGGAAGGTAGGATGTTGAACCAACAGGTATGATTAAAATAACTTGACCCTAACCTGGCCCAGATCTTATCATTTGAAAGTAAACGAAATATGGCAGATGGCGGCGGGGGGTGGCAGATTTCAGGGGCAAAAGACCAGGAAGCTACTTTCTGCATGGGTAATGTTTCCAAAGGCAAAATCTTTTAAAAGTAAATTGTATGTAGTTTTATCTAACTCATCAAGTCGACTTGCAAAAAGCTGGCAGATGAGATTCACGTTTCTTCCATCACATTCCAAGTGTGGTGGGAGATGGGAAAAAGATGAAGCTGTCTTGATGAACTCAGTAGTCTTGAAAAGAGAAAAAGGAAAATTGCCCACAAAAGACACTGAGACTATAAAGAGGCTTATATTTCACTGTTACTGCAAACTTCCTTTCTGCTTATTATCATTCCAACCCTTTATTTCCCACCAGCTGATGCAGCTGGGGAAAACATCACATTGTACAAACAGATGTAGACCCACTCAGATTGCCTGACCACGCTCCGTGGACCGTGATCTATTTTTTGCTGCTCCGCAAGTATTGAGCATGTTGTAGGCACGAGGACAAGGCTTTTTTTTTTCTATTTACATTCATTAGCTTGCTACAAGTATTCTCTTTAGGGCCGATCGCCTTATATCACTCAGTATCATGCAAACAATTTACATTGCACAAATAGAATCAGAAGAACACATTTCCCAGATCCACTGATAAATAAGAGGAATCATGTATATTAAGAAGAAAATTGATAATGTGCTGGTCAGATGTTGCAGGCAGGTCATTCGGATGCACTCCTTGATAGAGTGCAGAGCTACAATAATTGCTCTGAGATCTCTTTACGCACAAGACCTTTATTTCCTAGGCACCAAAGCCATGGGATTGAGCATTGCTTGAAAGTGACTTGGGGAATAAAACCGCTCATGAAATATGCATGACTAACACATAGGCTGCCAGGGGAACTTAGTGTATTATGTATGACCCTTCGGTAATTGTAAGGAAATGATATTCATTTAAGTGGATGTTTATCACAGTTAAAGGTGCATCTAATGAAACAAAGGTCATAAGCCTAGAAACATAAGGTTAGAGCCCTTTTATTGTACCATTTCTCTCTCTGTTTGAAAAAACCTGGCCTTTCTTCACAGCTGTTTTTCTAACACCTGTGTGCACTGTTTACACAGCCTTAAAGAGTTCCTGTCACCCCTACTTGAATGCCAAAAGGATTATTACATTAAATGCTCTTCTAATAGTATACCCTCACATCTGGGAAATATCAGACAGCGTGCTGCAATATATCAATTCGGGCTAGAGTTTTTAGCTACTGACATTTGGTTAACTAAGAGTATTTTTTCCTCCCTGAGTATTTCTCTATGGGAAATGCCTACCTATACATTCGGATTGAGAGTATGGCTTTTATTGTGAGATCAGTGGTGATGTGATCCTCTGCAACAGACCCATCTCTCAGGCAAATTAAGGGGAAACATTGCAGAGTGGATGCACACAGGTATTCGGGAGTCAAATTCCCCGGATTAGAATCCCAGCCCCAGTGCTCATGAGTCCTGTGACCTTGGGCAAGTAACTTAACTGCTCTGGGCTTTTGAATAAATTTCCATCTATAAAATAACACCCATAGATAGCCGTGACTTCACGAGGCTGTCATGATGATAATTAAGTCAATACTTGAAAAGCATTTAAAATAGTTCCTGGCACATAGTAAGTGCTATGTATTTGTTAAATAAAATACACAGTTTGCATGGTTGGTTTGTTCTGCCAGTTCTCCCCTGAAACTGTGATTTTCTTTTGTACCTAATTAACTCCCTCATGCCCATGTTCATCTTTAGGTTTCAGGTGGTTCTACCACAACTCATCAGCCATCACAGCTTCCAGCCACAGCCAATTGTGTACAATAACACGCCTTGGTGAGGAAGGCTGTGAGCCCTTTGATGGGGCTCACTCACTTATAAACATTAAGTACCTTCGGGCTTTCTTGGTCTCACTGACATTTACCTGGTAAGTTCATAGGACCCTGGGAAGCAGGGGAAAAAAAAATTACTCTAGAAAAACATGCAGTAGAGAAAACCCCAGGAGTCTTCATGAGCTGAATCCAAATTAATAGTGACTCTCCAAATTACCCTAATGTCATTCTGTTTTGGTTCAGGTTGCGAGGCAGAAACATAGAAAAGACAATAAAGATGCCACCTTATACGGTTAGCATATATTAACTCTAGAGAGTGTTACAGATTTCATAATTCTTTCATTCATTATTTCCTTATGCTCACGAAACTATCATTTGTGATGGACAGGGCAGTCTTCCCCATTCCCAAAAGGTTTTGGATAACTTGCAAACTCTAGATTATTCCTTTCAAAATGTAATTTCTTACTATGACCAAAGTTGTCTGATATAAAATAAAATAGAAGCTGTATGGAGGATAGAATTTTTATAAATACCACTAGACTAATAGCCATAAACTAATCTAATAAAACAAAATCACAAACCTTGTTTTCTTAGATTTTAAAGAAAAGTCACTGTAAGGTGATCACATATAGCAAAGGGGTTCTGAAGCTGGCTTGTGTGTGTTTGAATCCCAGCTCTAGCCCTTACTCTGTGGTCTAAGGGAAATTACTTAACCTCTCTGTGGCCTCAGTTTCATCAGCAAACAGAGATAATCAGAGTACCAGCTCATGAGTTTGCTGTGCATTTTAAACAGGAGAATGCAGGTGAGGTGTTTACAGCAATGTCTGGACTATAAGTACTCCATTATTGTAAAATATTGTATTATTATTACTTTTAAACCGGAAGCCAGCATTTCAGGAAGTTTTTTGGCATCCTCATACCACCACCAGTGTTTTATGCTCAAGGTAATTTGTTCACTACAAATTACTGGTGGTGTTAAAATTTGTCCATAAATTTGACACTTCTCCCTTCATAAAGTAGCGCTGACTTCTCCCCTTAAATGTGGGCTGCACCTTGTGACTCACTTCTAATGATTAGAATGCAGTGAAAGTGATGGTGTGTGGATTCCAAAGCTAAGTCATAAAATGCACTTTCTTTTGTACCATGTTTGCTCAGGTCACTAGCTATAGGGGGAAGCAAGCTGCCATGTTGTGAGGACACTCAAGTAGCCCTACGGAGAGGCCACAGGACTGAGCCAGCTTAGAAGGAGATCTTTCATCCCCTGCCAAGTTTTCATATGACTTCAGTCCTCCGGACCTTGAGTCTTCCCAATGAGGCCCCAGACATGTGAAACAGATATAAGCCTTCCCTGCTGTGCACTGTCTGAATTCCCAGACCAACTGAAACCATGGGGTAATCAATGATTACTACTCTTTTAAGCCACTAAATTTTGGAGTAATCTGTTATGCAACAATAGATAACTAACACAACACCCTTCAACATAGAAGTGGAAGTTTTACTTGCTAAGCTGAGGACTTGTTTGTATAGGGATGGGAAGCGGAGCAAGGTTTTAGAGGAGATCTGAATGAACATAGGCTACAGTGGAAATTAGCAAACATTTTATATACCCTAGAGTACATTTCGCCTTTATGTATCTATTAACATGGGGAACTTTTTTTTTTCATAGCTAAGTGAAATAATTCTCTCCAGTATGTAGTTCTTATTTCTAGGATAACCAACCACCCCAAGGGGCCCAGGACTATCTCTGTTTAAGCAATGAACTTCACATGTCCCAGGAAATCTCTCAGTCCCGGGCCAACTAAAATGGTTAGTCCCTTACTTATATCTTAGATTAGATGATTACCAATATCTCACCTGAGCTAGTCCTATAGCCAAAGAAGGGGATTCCTAATAAAGGTTTTTGTGAGAATATACATGTTTTTGCAGGAAAGGATAGGCACCCCAAACAGTCCCCATCTCACCGTATAACTCCAAATTTCTCCCTATTTTACCATGTGCCTGGTGAGTCCTTCACTTGGGGAAGAATGGGGTGGGAGAGGAGGAAGATATCACTGCTCCTGGGCCCTCAGCACCTTAAGGTTTCATGGGATCCAGAGGTTCAGGGTGCAGTGATGATGATTGTTGGGAGGTGAGGAGGTGCTATGAGAATGGAGAGCAGGGTTCTAGGAGAATCTCTGTAGCTCTTAGTGAAAACTCACTGAACTGAATAGGGAAGGAGAATGCCCACAATCAACTCTCCTCCTCTCTGCCCTTTGGTTAGTGTTTCCTTTTTGTGGTTAGGGAGTTTATAACAGGTGTTATTTTTTCATGTAACAAAATACTATTAAGTCTGGAAAAGGTGATGGGATATACTCTTACCTAAACATAGACCAAAGAACCAATGATTCAGCTGCAACCCCACCTGTCTTTTTCCTGCTTGTCAATAGCCAAAATAGCACAAAACCATGTGTATTTCTTGCAGCACTGTCCTGCAGACAGGAGAGAACTAGACAGAGCATTTATTGTTCAGGATTATATGGTGCACAGACTAGTCACACCCAGATTAACAAATTTCAGCTGCTTCATTTCATGGTGGACACATGAGAACAGCTATATTCTAAAAAACTGTTCAAATGGAAAGTCATCTGGGTTATGAACACAAGAATTTATAAGCAAATTAGTAGTGTTAGCAAGGGAAAGTTTGGCTTACACAATAGAACAGCAATGGCATCCAACAGGTATGTAAATTATAAATTGTTCTCATCTGTTTGTGAATGCAATCTTTTTCCTTCCTATCAGGAGGGTTACTCTCAAACCTTACAAGGGGCACTAATACTCATATCTAACATTTAATGAGCACTTACTGTGGGCCAAGTACAGGAGAATGAAACACACATTAACTTGATTGATACAACAAGCCTCATGAGGCAGATGCTACCAGATCCCTGTTTTACTGATGGGGAAACTGAGGCACAGAGTGGCTGAACAATCTCTCCAAGGCCACATCACAAGTAGGTGGCCAACCCCATGTACAGTCCATGCATGGACTCTTTCTGTGATTAAATCAGAGTTTAATTCATTCAAATCTGCCCTCCTCTCCCAATTAGAGTAAATTAGCAAGTTAAACTGCCTGCTTGAAGCCTCACTGAGAACAGCATCTTGGACCAAGAAATGTAGATGAAGGTAAGGTGGGAAGATGATAGTAGCAAAACAGATGAGGAAAGAAATCTACAGAAGGGTATAAAAGCAGACAGGTGACCCAAGAGACAGGACAGAACAATGGAGAAGAGAGGGAGGAGAGGAAGAAAGAGACATGAAAGAAGAGACTACAGGGAAAGGGAGAAAGAGGAAAGGAGAAAGGGCCGGCAGGGCAGGAACAGAGAAAATATGGACACAGCAAGGGTTCTGAGTGCAGATGTTATCAGCACTTGATATTTAGTAACTGACTGAAATGTTAAAATAAGGTCATAGGGCTTCCCTGGTGGTGCAGTGGTTGAGAGTCCGCCTGCCGATGCAGGGGACATGGGTTCGTGCCCCGGTCCGGGAGGATCCCACATGCCGCGGAGCGGCTGGGCCCGTGAGCCATGGCCACTGAGCCTGCGTGTCTGGAGCCTGTGCTCCGCAATGGGAGAGGCCACAACAGTGAGAGGCCCACGTACCACAAAAAAAAAAAAAAAAAAAATAAGGTCATAACTGAAGCTTTCTGTGAGAATTTTTCCTTTAAATTTATAAAAATTTTATAAAATTTTTCCTTTAAAAATTGTTGTGAAAGGTAAAAGAGGAGAATGTGGACTCCACATCATAAGAAACAATTTTCCTGCTCCAAGATTTTGTCTGAGGCAGGCCAGGCATCTCACTGCAGAGTGTTGGCCACAGGAAATAAGGAAAATCTAGAAACTGCATAGCGATGCAGATATAGACAGAAGGCACACCTCCTGAGAACATTCTACCAAAGCCATGCCTTTCCAAACAAATTTTAGGAAATGTATTGGCATTACCGTTGTTAAAATAATGATGAAAACAAGTGCAATGGTTTTCAACCCTGGTGATATATTAGAATCCCTATGGTAATCTTTAAACAGTACTGGTGAGCCCACCCATCCCAGCCTAATTACAACAGAATCCTTTAGGGGGAGAGCTGGACATTAGAATTCATTAAAAAAAATTCTCTAAGGTATGTCACTGTGAGACATTCCAGGTTAAAGAAGTAGCAAGAATATTCCTAACAAGTTATTTTGTGAATATCGAC
Source organism: Hyperoodon ampullatus (assembly GCF_949752795.1). NCBI lineage: Eukaryota > Metazoa > Chordata > Mammalia > Artiodactyla > Ziphiidae > Hyperoodon > Hyperoodon ampullatus. The sequence goes on along the minus strand of NC_136917.1, from coordinate 72,650,595 downwards.
AAACTGATTCCAAAGTTGATATGGAAGGTAAAAGACCCTGAAAAGCCAACACAATATTGAAGAAGAACAAAGTTGGAAGTCTGACACTATCTGATGACAAGACTTACTACAAAGCTACAATAATCAAGACAGTGTGGTATTGGCAAAAGAATATATCAGTAGATCAATGGAACAGAATACAGCACCCAGAAATAGACACACATAAGTACAGTCTACTGATCTTTAACAAAGGCAATACAATGGAGAAAAGATAGTCTTTTTAACAAACGATGCTGGAATAACTGGACATCTACATTTAAAAAAAAAATGGATCTAGGGCTTCCCTGGTGGTGCAGTGGTTGAGAGTCTGCCTGCCGATGAAGGTGACAAAGGTTCGTGCCCCGGTCCGGGAAGATCCCACGTGCCACGGAGCAGCTAGGCCTGTGAGCCATGGCTGCTGAGCCTGCGTGTCCGGAGCCTGTGCTCCACAACGGGGGAGGCCACAACAGTGAGAGGCCCGCGTACCGCAAAAAAAAAAAAAATGGATCTAGATATAGACCTTACAGCTATCACAAAAATTAACTCAAAATGCATGTAAATGTAAAATGTGAAATTATAAAACTCCTAGAAGATACCACAGAAAACCTAGATGACTTTGGGTGTGGTGATGACTTTTTAGATATAACATCAAGGGCACTCTCCATGGAAGAAATAATTGATAAGCTGGATTTGATCAAAATTTAAAACTTCTGCTCTGTGAAAGACAGTGTCAAGAAAATAAGAAGACAAGCCACAGAATGGAAGAAAATATCTCAAAAGAAGTGGCAGGAATGTAAGATCATGAGAAGGATGGGAATATTTTATAGTGAATTTCATTACAAACAAAATGTACCTTGCCTACTCCTGCCCAAAGTTGCCTCCCTGGTCGTGGAATCTGGGTGGAATGGGATGGGGATGGCGATGGGGATAAGGATGGAGATGTATCAGGTGACTTCTGTTCTTGTTCAGACAGTTATCACTAGCGATTTTGGATTTCTGTTCTAACACTGAGTCCACAAAGCCTATGGATTCCTAACAAAACAAAACACTGCACCCAGCAAATGTGGGCATTTGAGTTGTGGTTGCCGACATGGTTTTTCCTTCCTTGCCCTTCATGTCTGCTTGGGTACTTCAGAGCTTGCTTTCATTTTTCTCCAGGAAAGCTGGTTGTGTAGGATTACTAAAACTCCAGCACATTCTCCTCCACACAGTCTCCCTCAAAAACTCTTTGGGGGAAGCTCAGTTCCTATAAAAAGAAACCCAACCACCCTTGTCATTTCCATTTTTCATACATCTGCTTTTGGTGTGTGCAGTATGCATGCTATGTCTCCGTGCAGTTTCATCTCATTTGCTCGCTGCCATAGGCTACAGGGTGGAACAAAGTTCACTTTCAAATTCAATCTCAAACAAAATGAAAAAGCAAGAAAATCCTGAAAGGGAAAGCTGCCCACTGCCATTAATATGGATCTCACTGCCAGATTCTTCTGGTTTATCCATCAAATGGGAGGCAGAGGAATCTGCTCCCATGCACAGCTGCTGACGCACTGACCCGGGGTACAGGGTACTGTCAATCAGAAGAATGGGTCCTATGAACTACCCGGAGGGAGTGCCAGCTGCCAGCTGCAGACAGCCTGACACACTATTGAATAACACCCTGAATGGCACTGGACCCCTTTCTCTGATAACAGTAGCAGTCCCAGGGGCCTTTCAACAACATAGTGGAAACTACCCTAAATTTATTTCAGACACCAAATTTAGGATTAAGGGAACTAGCAGAAATGACAGGGTTTGAGAAAAAGTGTGCATTTTCTTTAAAAACAAAAAAAAGTCTTAAAACCCACACAGTGGTTTATATCTCTGTTTGAAAGAAAGTGGCCAGTTCAGTATTCTTTCAATATATCAGTGGGTCCTGCTGAATTATACATGTGGTTGGAATTAGAGAGGCCTGTGTCTTACGTCTGGTTTACTCTGACTTCCTGGGTTAGCTTGGAAAAGTCAGTAATTCCCCAGCTGAAACAAAATTGGGGTCGGTCACATACACATACACATACACACACACGCCCCATGTGCAACATTTAAACTTCCCTGTAGGGATCCAGGGTACAGGGAACATAGGAACTGTCCTACACTTTTTTCCAGGATGTTCCTAGAATAAAGATGGCAGAAGTCCTTCATAATGGACCCAGAAATGACGTGGTGCCACTTCTATAAAGTCAGGCAACATTGCACCTTATTAGATCAAAAAATTCTGTGCTTTCCACTTTTTTTCCTCCTCAGTTTGAAATGATATGTGTTGGATATACTCAGAGACTGAGTGCTCTAGATGAGGGGTCCCCAATCCCCCCTGGCCTCAGACTGGTACTGGTCCGCAGCCTGTTAGGAACTGGACCTCACAGCAGGAGGTGAGTGGCCGGTGGGCGAGTGAAGCTTCATCTGCCGCTCCCCCATCGCTCCCATTACCGCCTGAACCATCCTGCCCCCCAAACCCCCCATCCGTGGAAAAACTGCCTTCCATGAAACCGGTCCCTGGTACCAAAAAGTTTGGGGACCACTGCCCTAGACACTTAAGTTCTAGCCTCCTCTGAGTTTCCTACAGAAATGTTCTTTCCTACCTGGCTTGGTAAGAATTTTAATTGCAAGAGAGAAGGAGAGGAAACACCGAGTGGCTGCAGTTCAAGCTCTGAGTTTGTTGGGATGCACAATGGGAGCCAATGGCTGCCTCTCTTCCAGGAATTAAATGCGATTGATCCTCTTTAAATAAATCTGGCTAGCTAACAAATAGCTTTCTCTTGCCAGCATTTTCTCAATATGGTCTCCAGACTCTTTATGGTTTGAAAAAATTACCAAATAAAATTCATGAAAAGGCAACAGGAAACATATCTTACAAAATTTCTGTACGGAATTCAAACATTATTCTTGTGCCAGAAACACACAGCTGTGGGCCTGACGTGGCAGAGCCATCTGCTAGAAGCTCCACAATGTAGCTGCTTGAGAGACACAGAGTTGGGTAGGTGCGTCCTTTGTTGGAAACACACAAACACCAGAGCTCTGGAGCTTTCCTATTTTTTCACCCTCATTGCCATCTGTCCATTTGGATGGAATAGTCACAAGAGCGTTGCATGTACAAGATGGCGCAGACGATGTAGGAAAATACAATTGCTTTAAGCAAATGGATGTTTGCATCTTCATGCTTAAGCTTTCCTGATTCCAACTGGGTTTGGGACCAATACACCTACTGAAAAGATGGGTACACTGAGGACATGAGCATTGAAATGAGTGTTTGTCAACTCAGTGAACAGTTTAAGTCACCCCTGACCCGGGGGAGGTGTCCTAAGTGTCATTTCTATACATCTGTTTCCTTTATGAACATAATTATAAGCATAATAATATTTTATTTGAATATGTTTTAATTTTTCAGAGGAATCTCATCAATTTGTGTTACCTCTAAAATTTATTAATAAAACTAGGGAAGCAAGCCCCTTTGACAGGAAGAGTGGAATCCCTACTTTCTTGCACACCTGTATTGCTTGCAGGATTCGGGCCCCGGGGTGCCTGTAGGATGCTTATCTTAGTCACATCAAAGAAGAAATGCAAGAAGCTTTAAGCATTTCCTTGGACAGGGGTGGGCTCACGTGCCCTCAGAGCAAGTGGGTTGTCTTAGATAGAATGCCCTTTCTGCGTCTAAGGAGGGAATCTCAGCTGCTGAAGTCTGTGGACCACTTCTCAGATAATGTGTTTACGTGCATAAAATAAAATACGGAACAACACAAAGGAAATCAGTTACATTGAAATATACTTATCAAAATGTTTAAACAAATGCATTTGTAATATAGTCATGTATGTGCTTATTTATTAACCCACTAAATAACAGAATTGGGCAGAGGGTCAAATATGTATCATAATTTTGAGGTAAGTGATGAGCAAAAACAACATTTCTGCAGAAACTCTAATGTGATACAAAAGTATCTGTTTCACTGATGACAAAGTCACAGGTGCTCCTAACACTATGCTGAGGTTTCTGTCAACATTCATAATTGAAGGAAACATCAACTTGAGCTAGAGAATAGTAAAAATGAAGGGTTTCTCCCCATCCAAGTTCATGGACATCTGAATTCTATCCATAGACCCTTTAGGAGTCCCAGCTTAAGGTCCTTATTTTTGTTCTGTTTTTCCTTTCAGATAATTACATCTCTGGACAAGATGAAAAAGATCTCTCTGACCAAGTAGTAAGTGAACATGTTATATGAATATGGAAGATAATGTGCTTCTGGATCTGTGACTCCTGAACTTTCTCTGTCAAAGAAAATCAGTGTGTTGCTGTTTAAACGTAACAGTGTTGGCCTTTTAAAAGTCAGTGAGTTTCCCGTCTCTGTCTAATGTTACCTTTACTCCGTCTTCTCTTCCCCGTCATTCCAACTTCTAGATGCAATGCTTACCTCTGTGTGTTCTTTGTTCCATAAACATTTCTGTTCCTCTCCTGTCTGGCTTTCCCTTTTTCCCTAATTCTAACATCATTTATGCATAATTAATCACTGGAAAATGCACTAAGTCCCATAGTCACATCATACTTCTCACTCCAATGATGCTCTAAGAAATTTTGAAGACCCCCCTTCTCCCTGCTTCCCACCATCCCTCCACTGTTCCTGATGGTACAGCTGTGAGAATTCACCCGAGAACAACTGGCAATGCCATTAACTGCTTTCCAAACATATTCTCAGGGAGATTAAGAAGCCTGTTCTTTTCTCTTGAGAGCTCTGGCAGACTATAAATGATCAGAAACTTGCTGGCTTCTCATTCGATATGAGAGCTACATGCAGGAAAGGAATCATATACTAGGGGGACAGTTGAATTCAATGACCTTACAGATCTTGCCTACCTTTGGAATTCCCAGATCCCTGTGGCAACTGTATCTGAGCAACTCAAAATTTCATATCCATATCCTGTACATGTAAATTGGTTCTGACTGGTGTCTTCATAGACTTGAAAATGAAACAGGCAATAGAGATTAGGGAAACATTGACTATTCATCTCTGTTGAACACACGAGTTTATTTTTACTTGGTTGTCAGTACATCTTTTATGTTCCTGCTTGATTTTGCTATGGAAGGGCAGGATTAAGGTTCATCTAAATGACTCTTTTCTTAGTGTCAAAAAATGCCTCAGTCACAAATAAACACTTTGTAAATGTTTTCTGATACTGCTCAAGAGGATGAAATTGCAAAGCGGCTCAGAAAAACCCAGAGGACATCTTTTATCAAAACGAAGTTAGCTTTATTTTCTCCTGCTACAAAAAATAAGACTTTCTCACTCCAAAAAATTTTTTAATTACACCCCCCACACACACACACAACTACTAGGAAAAAAAATATTTTTCTGGCATTTTTGAGGTATAATTGACAGATAACATTGTGTAAGTTTAAGGCATACAACATAATGATTTGATATATGTATATATTGCAAAATGAATACCATGATGAAGTAAGCCAACACATCTAACACCTCACATAGTTACAATAGGCAAAAAAAATTGTGTAAGTTATATCAAAATCTACCATCCAGAGATGACCAGAGTTAAATTATAAACAACCCTCTAGACACCTGTCTACACATATAAATGTATAGAAATATAAATATCTGCAATTTTACATAAGGGGAATAATTTTGCACCTGTTATTGTGTCATGAGAATCTTTCCAGGTCAATAAACTTAGCGCTACACCATCCTTTCTAATGGGCTCTTGATATTCCATCAGATAGAAGTACCATAATTGGTTCATCCAGTCCATCTGTTAATATTAAAAATACACCTTCAGAAAAACCCAAGCTCGTAGATACAGAAAACAGACAGGTGGTTGCCAGAGGAGGGGGGTGGGAGTGGGCAAAATGAGTGAAGGGGGTCAAAAGGTACAAACTTCCAGTTATAGAATAAATAAGTCATGGGGATGTAGTGTACAGCATGGTGACTATAGCTAAGAATATTTCACTGCAAATCTGAAAGTTATTAAGGGAATAGATCTTAAAAATCCTCATCACAAGGAAATAAATTGTAACTATGTATGGTGAGAGATACTAAAGACTTATGGTGGTGGTCATTTCTCAGTATATACAAATATTGACTCATGATGGACACTTGAAATTAATATAATGTTATATGTCAATTATACCTCAATTAAAAACAAAAACTTTCAGAAGCTGAATAAATCTGGTGGAATAGTGCATCACTGCCTCAGCAGTCTCTGAGGAAAGCCTGGCATGCTTCACATCAGACAATGTCAACGTTAGCCCTGCAGTCACTTAATAAAAGGCCAGGCTCTGAGACACCAGAGTCCACATACTAAAGGCCAAACCAAATCAGCAGAGAGTTTAAAAGAATCACAAAGGTATTCATCAAGGAATAAGCTCCCCCTGTAGACTTACTGCCATCAGGATTCCTGTCCCCTTCTGCTCCCCCTGGTGGGAACAGGACCTCTGGCTGAACAACCAGGCTGTGGCCTGGACACTCTGCTTGGTGCCACAAGAGAGAGGAACTTGTCCTCAAGCACACATGGTCAGTGGCTTCCTGGCAAATCTGGCACATGGAGAAGGGCAGTGACTCTTCCCAGATGGCACTTTCTATCCCTACTCAGAGCCAAAGTAGGACACGACTATGCCAGCACTGGCTAGAATGTCATATGGTTGGCATGGAGAGTTAGAACTGTCTCAAAGTTGGAAGGTTTATCATATCTATGCAATCAGTATCCCTTATGGGGAAAAAAGAAACTGGGACCAGGGTCCCAGTTATACAGATGAACTAGGACACATAGCTACACAGAATATGCCTTAGAAGTAAGATTAGATAAGAGCACTAAATCTCCATGAAGAAAAGATCTAAAACTTGGGTAGAGTCTGACTGGGTATACAGGTAGACTGACACAAAAGAGTAAAAATTGAAATGATGACAACTATCATCACACTTTCTGGATAATTTTGATGAGACACATGGCTGTGGCACCCCCAGTCACATGCAATTTTACTTATTGTCTCCCTTTGAAATTTTATTTCTACCAAAAATTAGTTAGTGCTAGGCTGAAGGGAAAGCCCAGCTTAACGGGGAGGCTTCTGGTACCATGGACTAGTGTGTGTCTTTTGAGCCATTAGTACTTTCATATATAGAATTGTAACTGAGTAGGACCCTATGGAGCCTTCCTGGGACAGACCCCCTCCCTCCATGTCCTTTGTTTGCCTCTTGTTTGTAGAAAAGCTGCAGTCTCTCAGGCCTCCTCTGAGTCACAGAAGCCTGGCTCAAGAATTAATGATTGAAAGGATGTGAAAATGCAGTGACAAAAACAGCAGTTGGACCAGGGGAACCAGTAAGAATTGAAACAGTAAATCAGCCATACAGCAGTCACAGACTCTTTAGTTCCTCCCTGAAGTACATAAGATAACAGTACCTGATGCACATTTCCTGAGCTGCTTTAAAGATGCTAAAACCCCCACCAAATGGAAGAAGTTAACTACTTGATGACCTTGAGCACATAGCCCCCAGATGCACTGGAGCCTGAGGATTGATAACATTAACCCCTGTGACACTGCCCTTTGCCCTCACCATCAGCCAATCAGAGACTTGTACACAAGCTGATCACACACCCTGTGACTCCCCTCCTTCACCTTGCCTTTCAAAATGCTTCCCTGAAACCCATCAGGGAGTTTGGGTCTTTTGACCATGAGCCACCCCTTTCTCCTTACACAGCCCTTGCAATAAACCTTTCTCTGCTCCAAACTGCGACATTTTGGTTTGTTTGGCCTTGGGCATACAAACTTGGGTTCAACAGACTGACACAGAATAACTGTTCCATGTCATAAGACTATTGTAAAAATTATTCAAACTTTGAAAGGGTTAAACAGATATAAAAAATGCACATTTTTCCTATTCCTATATAACAAATATCAAGATGTATGTTCATATTACCCAGGTGAGACATGGGCCAAACATGGAGGCCATTACTGACTACAAGAAGTAATGTGCTCAACATCACACAGGTATGCACTTCAGAAAAGGTCCAAGAGTCAGATTCTTTCTTGAACATGCCTGCCTGAGCGTGGGTAAACATGGAATCTTCTCTGAATTGTTTTACATGTCCCAGGAAATGAAAGGTGTTGATTTAAGTGGTCAAGAAATCCTGAATCCTAAGGGCCAGAGATACCATCTTTCCCTGACTATGAGCTCAACCGGACAGCAAAATAACGTTGAGTGTATGTATAGGTATGTGTTAGGATTGCGGGGGGGAATCAGGTCAGTCCTGTATGCAGATAATGTTAGTTTAAAAAAATGCACATGCTTGGGCAGAAGTGTCCCTTTAAATATCCCCACTGAGTAGAGAGAAGTCTGATTTGTTTATTCCACTCTAAGCAGACCCTGGCGTCCTGTTGCCAAAAATATCCTCGCCTCCCCCTCCTCCCTTCCCAGCATTGTCTGCAGGTGCCTTCGCCCTGAAAATGAAGTCCTCTGCATGAGGCTGTGGGCTCTGCCGACTGTTTGGCAGCAGAAGCTGCTTGGCCCATTTCACATGTGCCTTTGGGAGATTTCCAAACAGATGCATATGCATCTTCACTTTGTTGGCAGGAGGGCTGAGAATTTAAGGATTCTTGGGGGGAATTTATGCCGCTCTGAAAATTTAACCCGTCATGGAAGCAACATAAAAGAGTTCGTATAAAAGACATGACCTTTTGCCTCTGTTTGGAGTCTGTTGCTTGGCCTCCAGGGTCTTTGCTGCCTTTTATTAAAGCTTTGGTGACTTTCTTTGTGAAAGGGTGATTTTCACTGTCCCGGGCTCTCTCGGGTCTATTTTATTTTCAACAATGATTTCCATTTCGTCTGAATTTATTACCATGGCCAAAGATGTGTTTCTTTATTCAGAAAGTACTATCAGTAGGGATAAAAATATATATATTGTTCGAAAGCCATTTGGGGGCATTTTGACAAAACGGGAGTAGATAAATGAGAGTAACCTATAATTTTATTACCTAGAGCTACATGCTAACAAAAACAAAACAGGAAGTCCCAACAATAACTTGGGTGAGCCAGAGATGGATCAGTGGCCTGATTGGCACATTCTAAACAATACTTCTTATTCTTCTGAGTCATTTAATTCCCAAATGATTAAAGAGGACAAAGAAAGCCATGCAAATCAGGAAGATTTTATAATTTTGTATCTGCCTATATTTGTCTGGGCTAAATACAGTCAAGAGCTTTTTTAACATTCTCCCCAAAGGATACTTTGAAAACTCACCAAACAGGAATTACCCTGTAAAAAGGCAGAAATACAATGCTCTGCAAACAATGTTTTCTTAGACTAGGCAAACTGCAAATGAAACAAACACACAAAGAAAACAAAACAGTATTTGAAAAGAATAAGAAAGTATCCCAGCCTCCTTTATTTGACATTGTGACTGATTTAAATAATGTTTCTCCAGATCCTTCTTTGATAAATACACTGAGGGAATAAATTTTTGGTTTTTTGTGTCTGGCTAGATGTTCCAGGTCTTGTTTTAAATTAGTTTCCTCCGTTGTGCTTTTACCCACCCTGCAATTCCTTCTCCTCTTTCCTCCCTCTTACCTGTGTTAACCTGATTATACCCTGACACGGATTCCTCCCAGCACAGCTTCCCCACTGCTCAGAGACTTGGAGTACAGGCATTTATACATCTGCACTGACTCACTGAATCTATTCTTCTGCTCAGTAGGATGCCCTGAAGAAAGGTTCTCAAGCAGGGTCTAACAGGATCTTTATGAGTTGGGAGTTTATTTTTCCCTCTTTAGGGGAACCACTTTGCTAGGAGATGACAGAGATGCTGAGATTCCCTGCATCAGCTTTCCTCCTGGTACTCAGCACCAGGGATTTATCCTCAGCCGCGACCAGGGAGCATCCCCCATAGAGGCTGGCTCACAAGACCTTGTAAAACAAAGAAGTTTCTTCAAGCAGCTTATCTGCATTAGCAGCACTTGATTCTAGATAGGGTAGTGCACCAACAATTCCTCCGAAAAGAATAACAGTGGCTGAGGAGAACATATTTCCAACTGTGAAGCAATTAGAGTGCTGTTGAATGGCTGACTGCTTGCGTGTGGTCCCCTTAGTTCTCTAGTAGAGCGTGCTGATGCTTCTGCAATTGGATAAAATGGATTGGGATGAGCGCTGTCATAGAGAAATGCCAGCTGTTCTACTGTTAATAAAGACGCTATTTAGCTATTAATACATCCCATTCTTCCATGTTGTGCCCATTCAAACAAAATATCTTTGTCTGTGGAGCGGGTGTGCCTGCACCTGTTCTTGATTCTGGAATCTGTGGCCTATGGAGGACCCCTGGTTACGACCCCGCAGCAATTGTAGCTTCCAGGCGGTGTCTGCTTGTAAAAGAAACAGGGCCACCAGACAATGGGATGAAAACAAGAAAAAGCCAAGCTCTGGTTTCAATTGAGCTGTGGTTTCTTCAAATGGTTTTTAGGTAATAAACAACCTGGTTTATTGGGCAAGTTAAATTTACTTGTAAACAAATTCCATGTGACTAATGAGTCCTTCCCTTTTGCCTAGAGTTACTGTGTTTTAAATATTCCCGGGTGTGAAGGCAGGATTCTCCATGGTGATCTCAGCAGGTGACAAAGGCAGCCTAAGGCTGAGGAACTAACAGGAGATACCACTCCCCAAATAAGCAAAACAGCAGAGCATTTTCTTTCTTCCCACCAGCAAGCGCAATCAGACTCTTCGGAGTGCTGTCTTCAGGGAATTTACAATAAGAGTAGAAAGGTAAGACTTACATACACAGGGAAAAATAACGCACGTGAAGTAAGCTATGTTACGTTTCCATTTCTATGTGGACAACTAGGAAATACAACAGAGTGTTGAATAGGATCTATCCTAAAGTTGCAATTAAGGCATAAGTTAGAGTCACCAGTTAACCACTATCAGTTGAAGCAAAATTTCCTAGAGTTTATGAAGACGCTGCCCTAGCACTGATATGATGACACCACCACCACCACCACCGTGATCACCTGAGTCCATTATGAGCAGAGGATAAAAGAGAATGGAGAAGAGGGATTTAAAATAGGCACCATCAACCTGTGGGAATTAGGTGTTCCTAGGTGTATTAGTCTGCTTGAGCTGCCATAGCAAAATACCACAGACTGGGAGGCTTAAATAACAGCAATTTGTTTCTCACAGTCTGGAGGCTGGGAAGTCCAAAATCAAGGTGCCATCAAGGTAGGTGTCATTCTGAAAGGCAGCCACCATCTCACTGTTCCCTCACACAGCTTTTCTCTATGAACTAGAGCAGGACCCTGTGGGGCTGACCCGAGTAAAAAGCCTTTCTGAGTCCTCTGTTTCTTATTTGTAGGAAATAGACTTCATTCAGCCTCCTTGACCTTCCCTGAGTTCCAAAGGGTAGATTCAAAGAGTTGCTTATCAGGGAAAGGAGGGGGATAAGAAACAAAGGAGGAGCTGTCAAGATACAATAGTGCAGCCTTAGGGCAGGGTCCTGGTTCCTCCTCAAGGAATATACATAACAATACCTTTGAGTTCTTCTGCAGGAACTAAGGTCCCCACCCAGGTAGAGGATGGTAGCTTCAGGCTGAGCACAAGATTCCTGGAACACAGGCCTGTTGCCTCACCACCAACCAATCAGAAGACAGTCTGCACACATTGGAAGATAATGAAGACTCTGAGCCCCTCTCCAAATGATTCTCCTTTAAAAACTTTCACGGTCAAGCAGAATCTTCAGAGTTGGTTTTTGGACACGAGTCCGCCTTCTCCCCAGGTTGCCTGAATAAAGCAATCTTTCTGTTCCTACCAGCACCTGTCTCTCAAGTCTTGGCTTTCGAGGGGTGAGCAGCCAAACCTGATTCTGGTAACATCTATGCACAGTGGAAAAGGAAGGAAGGAGAGAGAGCTCTCTGGTGTCTCTTCCTACAAGGGTACCAGTTATGTCATACCTGGGCCCCACCGTTATGGCCTCACTTAACCTTAATTACCTCTTCATAGGTCCTATCTCCAAAAACAGTCACATTAGGGGTGGGGGCTTTAGCATAGGAATTTGGGATGGGGGTGCGGGACACAATTTAGTCCATAGCCATAGGTGATGATTTTCCTTTCATTCCTCCTGGAGTCCACCTGGGACATAGAACCTACAAGCCACCCACTCCCCTCAGTGTTGCTTCCTGAGAGGAAATAGTGAGGGACTCTGGAAAAAATGAGACATGCTCTTCTGAAGTGCTAGAGGTGCACTTGGATATAGAGACAGTGTCCTTTCTGGTCTAGAGATTTGGAAGGGCTGGCTGGAAAGGTATATAGGGACCATAGGATGAATGCGTATGCATCCTGTTTTTTATTTTCTGTATTTTATAAAGTTTTGACATCTTAAAAATCTTGCTGGCCAGGGAAACTGCCCCTCCCAGCACTAGCCAATTCTTAGAGAGAGCAAAGGACTGAAAGCACACCTTTCGTACGCAAACCAACCAATCCCAAACCCAAACTCCCCAACCATCTGCTCTATTTAACTCTCACATACAAACCAATATTTCCCCTGCTCTAAATCAATGCAAAGCCAAGTACCAGATGACAAAGACTATCCCTAGAGCCCAGAGTTCACTAACATGATTCAAACTAGCCAATCCTAAACCATTTATTCTGCTCTGCCTTGTCTTTCCCACAGAAACCCCAATAAAAGTTCCAGCCTAGGCTGTACCCTCACTTCTGTTTCTGCCTCCTGATCAAAACCTGGTACTTCTCCATGTGACCCTGCGTGGCATGGTGTATCACCTTCTCTCAGGAAATGTAAGAAATAAATTCTTCTTTCAATGGCATTGACCTCTCTGTGTCATTCTTCAGTCACCAATATAAATTAAACTCCTGCTGTTCCTTTTGAAACAGGGTGCCACAGAAGCACCCTCAGCAAGGATAGAAGAAGACCTCAAAGGTTCTGTGGCTCTACCTGGGGGGCGTAGGGTTGGAAAGGGGCAGGAGGTTGTCAAGCCAGTAGGCCACAAATGAAGCTGGAGGTTTAGCTATGCCTCTCTGAGGTGTCTTTGGTGACAGAGGGGCTGACTGGATCTGATCATTCCCTCAAAGCAACTACATTCATTTACTCAAGACCACTATGTCAGCAGAGGCCACCAGCAGCAACTGGAACTACATAAAACCAGAGTTTTGGAAACCTGGGGCACTTCTTGACATGGACATTTTAGGTGACCAGCAACAGAAGGCCATCTTTGCCTCCCTGACACATGAGGAGATAAGAACAGAAATGAGAAGGGGAAAGGGATGTATCAAGGTCATTTCAATCTGAATTCTTATAACTTTGTATCTAAACTGTCCAAGAGAACTTCAAACTGGCAACGGGAGAATCAAACCTGGAAATTTGAGTTGGAGTTTATAGATTGGAGTTACAACTAAGCTGGCTTAAATTTTCATAACCAAAATGATGGGGAAATTGCAGGGTCCATCCAATAGAAAAAGCAGAATTTGACTGTGTTAAAAGCAGTAGCAGGAAAGAATTTTTTTAAACTACACCATCTTATATTTTACTTATCTTTGTTAGTAGTCTCATTTCTTTCTGAAGGAGAAGGTGTATAAATAAATAACTTGGGAAGATTGAAAAATAGTATCTAGTGTAGCACTTACCACAAAGTAGGCCTTCAGTTTAAGTTTGTTGGGTGGTCACTAAAATCCCCCCTTTTCCCTTTAGGAAATTTCTATAAAGGATAAGTAGAATATGTGTCTTTATGGACTGCTCACACAGAAACCCAAACCACCACAGATACAGAAAATGTGGCCACCAGCAGAATGTGATAGCATGTCTTTAGAGCAGCTCTCTAATTTGTCCACTCCTGCTTTTGCAGTCTGATGCCCTGGCTGTGTAGAAGTTTTCTTGCACAATTTCATTTTGAAGGACAACTGAGCATGTGATTTTTTTTTACAGCTGATGCTCCTTTCAGGTTTAATTCAGTTTCTTGCTTCTTCATGCTTCCCAGTTAATATCTCTGGTCTTGATGTCTAGATTCCTCTTTTCTCAAAATTATTTGTCATTCCCAAATCCATTCTTCTGGATATTTCTTTCATACCAATTCAATTAGCCTCTTCACAACAGGGTAACGTGATACATCTTTCAAGACACATGTTAGTTTAGACCAGAACTCAGGAGACCAAATTTGGTTCCAGTTCTTCCAGGAGCATGAGCATGACCACTTTGGGGGCCCTTAGTCTTTGCACTGTCCCCTACACCAAACCTTTCCTGACCCCTGGATAGAGGAATTACTCCCCTTACCTCTATCACTCTGCATTTACACCTACTCATTTATGTTTCTATTCCCTCTACTAAAGTGTGAACTTTTCTAAGTCCCCAGTGGGTGCTATATAGTAGGAGTTTAACGAATGTGTTGAAAGAATGAATGGATAAACAGTACAGGATGCATGCATGACTATTTGACCTAGTCCTTATGCTCCTGGTTCCTACTGTTGCAGCACCAGCACTGTGGTAGTTAGAATAGAGGGGACTCTGCTCTCCAAGGTCTACAACTTATCATCATCATTGGATGAACTTGGCCTCTAGCTCCAACTCTTCCCACAACAAGTTTTGTATTCCATCCTTTTCCCCACTTTGCACTGAGACAGTTAGGACTCACTTGATACAAAGTGACAGCACTAACAGAAGAAGGATGATACAAATCAGATGTCTGTTCTCTGACAAGATAAAACACTGTTGCTCTCTTAGAGATTAGTGAACAAAAACGGGCCTCAGGAGTAGACTTGTATTTGGTCCTAGAGATCTTTTAATTCAAATAGTAAGTGATTCCTCTTCTCAAATACATGGGATTTAACACAGAAGATTAGGTCAGGCTGATGGTCCAGCAACCAGGACAGGGCCAAAAGTGGAACAAATTGTCCACAGTAAAAGAGGTGGAGAAGTGGCATAAACAGAATTTGTAGACTAAAAAAATGGAGGTATAGCCTCTTTCTGAGAGAGATTGTACTTCTTTGTACTCCCTGATAGTCAGGATACAGAACTTTAAAACACGATAGGTACTTAATAAATTACTATTGAGAGGAGGAAGAATGTAATCATTGAGAATATTTTCCATAGCAAGTAACTGAAAATCCACATTAAGTTGGCTTAGATATTGAGGTAATTTATTGAACCATATAAAGAAAACTGGACAGCTACATGTAAAATAATGAAATTAGAACACTCCCGAACACCATACACAAAAATAAACTCAAAATAGATCAAAGACCTCAATGTAAGACCCGACAGTATAAAACTCTTAGAGGAAAACATAGGCAGAACACACTTTGACAGAAATCACAGCAGTATCTTTTTGGATCCACCTCCTAGAGTAATAAAAATAAAACCAAAAATAAACAAATGGGACCTAATGAAACTTAAAAGCTTTTGCACAGCAAAGGAAACCATAAACAAAATGAAAAGACAACCCTCAGAATGGGAGAAAATATTTGCAAATGAAGCAACTGACAAGGGATTAATCTCCAAAACATATAAACACCTTATGCAGCTCAATATCAAAAAAACAACCAACCCAATAAAAAAATGGGTGGAAGATATAAATAGACATTTCTCCAAAGAAGACATGCAGATGAAAAGATGCTCAACATCACTAATTATTAGAGAAATGCAAATCAAAACTACAATGAGGTATCACCTCACACCGGTCAGAATGGCCATCATTAAAAAATCTACAAACAATAAATGCTGGAGAGGGTGTGGAGAAAAGGGAACCCTCCTACACTGTTGGTGGGCGTGTAAATTGGTACAGTCACTATGGAGAACAGTATGGAGGTTCCTTAAAAATCTAAAAATAGAGCTACCATATGATCCAGCAATCCCACTCCTGGGCATATATCCAGAGAAAACCATAATTTGAAAAGATACATGAACCCCAATGTTAATTGCAGCACTATTTACAATTGCCAGGACATGGAAGCAACCTAGATGTCCATCAACAGAGGAATGGGTAAAGAAAATGTGTTACGTATATACAAAGGAATGTTACCCAGCCAGAAAAAAGAACAAAATAATGCCATCTGCAACAACATGGATGGACCTAAAGACTGTCATACTGAGTGAAGTAAGTCAGACAAAGACAACTATCAAATGATATCCCTTATATGTGGAATCTAAAAAAAGGGTACAAATGAACTTACCTATAAAACAGAAAGAGAGTTACAGATATAGAAAATAAACTTACAGTTACCAGGGGGTAAGGGGTGGGGGAAGGGTAAATTGGAAGATTGGGATTGACATAGACACACGACTATATATAAAATAGATAACTAATAAGGACCTACTGTATAGCGTAGGGAACTCTACTCAATACTCTGTAATGGCCTATATGGGAAAAGAATCTAAAAAAGAGTGGATATATGTATATGTATAACTGATTCACTGTGCTGTACACCTGAAACTAACACAACACTGTAAATCACCTGTACTCTAATAAAAACTTTTTTTAAAACCCAGAAGGTATAAACTGCAGAGGGTTGGTCAGTTCTGCCTCCACGTCTCTTGGATTCTTTGGCTCTGTTGTCTTCTATAGTTTTATCTTGGTGTTGGCTTTCCCGTTGGTAGCAGAATGGCCTCCTCAGTGTCAGACACTGTATTTGCATAACCTCACCATCCAGGTGAAAATAAAAGGTCACTTAAGCTTGGAGGATTATCCCCTATTTTTGAACCAATAGCTGGGAAAAGGGCAATGAGATTATACTGAGTGGCCTAAGCCAATCAAGATTCATATCTGTATCAACAGGTGGCATCAACCCCAAGATAATAGCCATTAGGGAAATATCTAGAAGTTGAAAATAGAAAAGGGATACTGAGGAGGCATCCAGAGAATTCTACAAAAAGTAGGAAGTAGTGAGGGAAGGAAGAGAGGAAGGGGAAGGAAAGAGAGAGTCATGGAGAGGGAAAGGGAAGAAAAGAGGGAAGGAGAGAAGGAAAAATTTTTTTAAATCCTGCTCTTATACCCAGCATACAAGTCTATATGAGGATGGGGAGGGAATGCAAAGAATGAAGCATTAATACAACTATCCTGGGTTAGACTCCGAGGTTTTATATCATTGTACTCCTCCAGCTTACTCTATATTCAATTAAAATAAAACTAGCTTGAGATCTCCACAAGCAACCTGATTGCTGTTGATCTACATAGAGATGTAAGAGACAGATCTTTCCCCCAGTCTAGGTCTCTATCCCTATGTCCTGATCACACACCAATATGACTCCAGTGAAATGAAAGACAAGAGGAGAGGGAAGCATGGTGTTGGAATGGAATGACTATTGAAAAATATCAAGGCCATGTCTAAAGATTCAAGTTCAAATCTGCTCTTCTACGTACTATATAAATTTAATCAAGTTACATAATTCCTCTGCATTTTAGTATTCTTATCAACAAAATGGAGATAATATCTACCTCACAGTGTTATTGTGAGGATTATATAAAATCACCTACATATAAAGCTACTACAGTAGGTATTTAATAAGCGTTAGTTTGACTGCCCTTAAGAATTTCTTCTGAGAATGGATTTTTTTTTTTTTACCAGCTTTAAGACATTCAGCCTGAATTCTTAGTTTCAAATATAATGTTGTCTGATCAGATCCTAAAGTCTCTTGATCCTTTATTTGGAACTTTCACAGTAGCAGAAAAATGTCTACTAATTCGCAGGACAAACTGTCAGATATGTTCTTCTCTGTACCTTAGTTTCTTGCAACAGATATTTATTCAATATTTCTAAATAGCTATTGCCTAGAATGAACCAGATGGAAGAGAAAGGAGGGAGGAAGAGTGTGGGAGTTGAATTATTTATAATTCAGTAGGTTCATTATTACTGTTAAACGTGAATATCATTTAACTCTTGTATATGAATCTCTGTTGGTGAAATATACAAAAAAATAGTCCTGCCCTTGCTTTTTTCTCTCTCCCCAAATTTCAGGTTTTCATTGTTTAAATGCCAACAAAATGCCCCAACCTGAATGAAGAATGAAGCTGCCAGGCCTAGGAGTCACTGTCTCAACACTCGCTCCGAGAATATTCTACAGCTCCTATATTTTACGGCTACTTTAAGGAAGAGCAGCAGCTCCCAATTTGAAATTCTTTCGATTCTATGAGCACAGTCTTAATTTTGCTACATATTACTGCCTAGTATCCTAACTGGATAATCTAAATATGTAGTTAATATTTAATTATTTAGCAGCTCTTCATACACCTGAACAAAAATACAGCTACTGATTTTAACTCTTTACTCCTTCTCAGGTCTTCGATTTTTGTGATTTCATT
Source organism: Hyperoodon ampullatus (assembly GCF_949752795.1). Classification (NCBI taxonomy): domain Eukaryota; kingdom Metazoa; phylum Chordata; class Mammalia; order Artiodactyla; family Ziphiidae; genus Hyperoodon; species Hyperoodon ampullatus. The sequence continues at coordinate 72,632,266 of NC_136917.1, read as the reverse complement.
TATCAAGGCTGAATTCAGTTATTTTAAAAACACAACATCAGTAATTACACAATTAACTATACACACACCTTCCTAAATTTCCAACACATATGCTATTTGTTTAATTCATTACTCATTAATTCATTTACAAGAATATGATAGAGGACTTCGCTGGTGGCACGGTGGTTAAGAATCCGCCTGCCAATGCAGGGGACACGGTTTCGAGCCCTGGTCCGGGAAGATCTCACATGCCACAGAGCAACTAAGCCTGTGCACCACAACTACTAAGCCTGCGCTCTAGAGCCCGCAAGCCACAGCTACTGAAGCCTGCGTGCCTAGAGCCCGTGCTCCACAACAAGAGAAGCCATTGCAATGAGAAGCCCACGCACCGCAAAGAGTAACCCCGCTCACCGCAACTGGAGAAAGCCGGCGTGCAGCAACGGAGACCCAACACAGCCAAAAATAAATAAATAATAAATAAATAAATTTATAAGAAAAAAAAGAATGTGATAGAATGTAATGACTAAAGATGCTTCTTGATCTAAATTCAAGGAGAAGAAAATGTAGTAGTCAGCAAAAAGCTCAATGTTCAGTTGTAATTTACTGAGGAAAAGAAAAACTGTAACTTGTCCATCTAACATAGTGTTAATGAATAGGATAGTATAGAGCTTAAGTTTTAAATTATTTATAAACTTGTTAACTGAATGAAGGTTATTCCAAGAAAAATACTACTCAAAAGAGATAAACTGATTTTAAAGCAACAGCAAAAAAAAAAGAAAAAAAGTTTTCTTCTAATTCTTAGCAAAGTAATGTAAATCAAAAATACTTAAAATGTTTTCCGTGGATCACCTCATTGAGAAGGTAAAGGAGAAAAAAAATCTGTTGTCAAATAAATATGCAAAATGATACAATTTCTCATCTTTGGGATTCAAGATGACTTAGCAAATTAAGGCTATGAGAAATCTTGCACTTAAAACAAATAAATAAAACTGGCTGATATTGTTTTGATTTCCTATACTTGAATACTTTTTCTGGTAACAGTAACATTCAACATTTAGGAAACACTTCATTAAGAACATTACTCTCTTGCATAAGACGTCCTTGGATTTTAGCAAGAAAATGACATGTCTTATAAGGACATGAGAAAAAAAGGACATCATTTTGACCTCAAACAAATAAAAATAAATATTTGTAAAGCTTACCCATAAAAAAAGGTTACATAATCTTCCAGTGGTACTTGTTTATGATATCAACCATATCACTACCATTACCTCTACAACACTACCTTGCACTAGGTAAACTTTCAGTAAATACTTATTTAGCAGGAAATACTTCTGAAACCCAATCTTTATATCTCACAGAGAAATACTAATTTTTCCAGCTTTTTCCAATTCAAGTCAGTGGATATACTGAAAAAAAGTATCTGGAATGAAGCAAAATCAATTAAAAGTTTGGAAAAAGTGTAGTAAATGTTGAGAGATACGTTATTTATCTTGGTGACAACTTAATAGTATTTTTCAATACATGAGAAGTGATTATGTGATAAATATTATAATCACATATTAACTAAAACCTTTTCAAGTCTCTAGTAAACTTGATTGCTCTCCTTTGCAAATTTGGTCTGTCCTATTCACCTAAGACTTACTACCTATATCACAATTATTGCAGCTGAATACAATGATACCCTCTAGTTCCACAAACACTTTATTCACGCTGCTCTAGGTGGGGTGCTAAGGTAGGAAGTTGAAAGCACAGTAATCTCTGATAAAGGAGAGAAACACAATGTGCCAGAGTAGCTGAAAGAGCAGACTGTGGAATCAGATGGCCTGAATTTGAGTTCTGGCTTTGATGCTTCCTAGATTCATAATCTTGCACCATTTACTTAACTCTTCTCACATTAAGTTTCCACATCTGCAGACAAAACTACCAATAAAACCTGCTTCACCCAGGGTTTATGTGAAAGATAGATGAGAGTATACACATACTTAGCACTGTGCTATGCACTTTACATGCCCAACAAATATTTGCAATGTTCATTAGGTGTTGAATGACTAAAAACAATAGCACATGATAGTACTAGAGTAGAGGGGCCAACAAATGTCTATGTGAGCTTGGATGAAGGACCAATTTATTCTGCCTGGAGGGAACACACTCAGGGAAGTTTTCCCAGAGTTTTTGCTAGGCCTTGGAGTAAGAGTCAACAGAGAGAGGTGGGTGGTAGGGCATTGCATATCCCGATAATGGCATGAACAAAATCAGATGATGTAAAATGGCACGACACAGTCAAGAAAAAAGTCAGGCAGTGCATTAATTTCCTAAGGCAGCTGGAACAACATACCACAACCTGGGTGGCTTAGAACGACAGTAACGTATTGTCATCTAGTTCTGGAGGCTGGAGGTCCAAGATCAGGGTGCCAGCATGGTTGGTTTCTATTCTGAGGCCTCTTCTCTTGCCGAATAGGTGGCCACCATCTTGCTGTGTGCTCACATGACATTTTTTTTTTAATATTTATTTATTTGGCTGTGTCAGGTCTTTGCTGTGGCACGTTTGATCTTCGTTGTGGCATGCGGGATCTTCACTGTGGCATGCGGGATCTTTGTTGTGGCATGTGGGATCTTTGTTGTGGCATGTGGGATCTTTCATTGTGGCATGTGGGATCTTTCATTGCAGTGCTCGTTGCAGTGCTTGTTGTGGTGTGTGGGCCTCTCTCTAGTTGTGGCATGAGAGTTTTCTCTTCTCTAGTTGTGGTGCAGGCTCCAGAGCATGTGGACTCCATAGTTTGCGGCACACGGGCTCTCACGTTGAGGCACGCGAGCTCAGCAGTTGTGGCGCGTGGGCTTAGGTGCCCTGCAGCATGTGGGGTCTTAGTTCCCTGACCAGGGATCGAATCTGCATCCCCTGCATTGGAAGGTGGATTCTTTACCACTAGACCACCAAGGAAGCCCCACACATGACCTTTTCTTTGTGGAAGCCTGAGCTCTAGCACAGAGGGGAGGGGGAGAGGGAGAGGGGAAAAGACAGAGAGAGAGAGCGCTCCCTGGTGTCTCTTCTTAAAAGAGCATTAATCCCATGGTAGAACCTTACTCTCATGACCTTACCAAACCCTAATTACCTCCTAAAGGCCTTGACTCCAAACACCAGCACACTGGGTGTTAGGGCTTCAACATATGAATTTTGGGGGGATACAGACATTCAGTCCATAACACCTTGTACATAATAATTCATAGAGGATTCAAAAAATTTAACAAGTTGAAAAGATGCAAGAATCTATTCTTAGCATCGGGATTTAGGTTGCCAGATTAAATACAGGACACCCCATTAAATATGAATTTCAGATAAACAACAAATATATTTTAGTATAAGAATGCCTAATAGCTAGTTATTTGTTATTTATCTGAAACTCAAATTTATATTTATTTTCTGAATATGATAACCCATAGGAACATTTTGGGGAAAAAAAAGCATATATTTCCTAACGTAATAAGACCAATATACATTTGGGACATGCAACATTTGGGACACACTGATACTAAAAAAAAGTATTCATTGTTTATCTGAAATTGCAATGTAAGTGACCCTGTATTTTTATTTGCTAAATCTGGCAACTCTAATTGGGATGATTTGCTGATCTGCAGGGTTGGAAGTAATAAAAAGTAATAAAGAAAAATTCCAAAGGATATAAGCAAAAAAGAGAATTTACTCTCCCAAGCAAAATAAAATGACAAGTTCTCTGTTGGAGCCCCTGTCAGAAGGAATTTTATCTTACCCTCTTTCCCTAATACCTATAAAAGCATTGGAAAATCATCATCAAATAAGCATTTATTGGAGTTCCAAAAGACTCTGAATTTTGAGACGTTCCAACAGATGTGAAGAGATTCACATGAATACCCCAACTCCAACTTCCCAGATTCTAGAAGGCGCCAGATTTGCAATCCGAATTTGATCCAGAGGGTCCTGGAGTTTAGGTACTAACAGTGGAAGATTCAAAGGTTGTACCATATTGAAGGCCAGGCAGTGCTGCGGGCACACGGTCTGCTGTGGAGGACACGGTCAGCCTTTGACTCCCTAACGCTCCGCCCACAGAGCCAGCTGCCCCATTTTTTTTCTCACCTTTGCCCTGGCCCTGGTCTCCTGCCACTTGCAGTGATGTGTTTCTTCCTTTTGCTGCCTCTCTTGTACAAAGGAAAGAAACTCTTCATGGGAAGCAGCACCAAGAGATTCCTGCAACTGGAGCAGAGCGGCTGGAGGGCCTGCTCTGCGGGGGGGTCGGGTCTGCCAGAATCTGACATCCACACAATTTCTTTTACTAACTTGCCCAGGCTCAGTCTCCTCCTCTCCCCACACCGCCACATTTTCACTTGACACATTTTCTACTTACTTTTAAGCCTCTGAGATCCAGTCAGATCCTAATCCTAGAGCTTAATGCATTTGATGAAATGTTTATTTTGGACAAGATTCTGGTTGAAACCTTGAAAAAGCCAAGAGAAGCTCTTTCTTGTTCATTATCTACTTAAGTGATTCTGCTTTGCGTGGAGATTGCCAACATTAAGATAAGCATGGATGAGGCTTTTATGACTTCACTGGGAGCACTCAGGCCCATGAAAATCTCATAGGTGACCTGGATTTCCTCTCTACCTACATGTTTAAACAGATGATGGTGAGGGGGGGTCGACAGGGAGTAGCTCTAATGAGTATCAGGGCCCAATCCATCATTTGGTTTCTTGCATATTAAATTTTCTCACTTCCCTATTCTAATATCTTTTAGTCCAGCACTTTCTAAATGTCTGACACACAGCAAGTTTTCAATATTCATTTCCTCCACTGTGAACAGGTACTGATTGAGATATATCCAGCTTTCAAGTGAGTGTAAGCCCCAAAATACCCCAAAATGGGGAGTCCCCAAAGAGGGGACTCTTTTTGTCTATGTTTCCAATAAGTCCTAGGGATTTATTTTTAATTATAATGATATGACCAAAGAAAAATCAGATCATTGCCTCATCAAGCACATGATATCACTGTCCAGTGAAGACGATGACCTTCATACAATGATGACAGCCCAGTGGTCAGTACAGTCCTAGTGTTAGGTAGCTAGTTAGACATAAGTGGGTCCTGTCCCATCCTGGATGGGGTCATCTTTCCCTCCCCCAACTGAACTCTGGTCATCAGAACATGCCCAGAGATCCTCCCTCTCCTAGTCAAGGACCACCACTAAGTTTCCAGGATCAGGATCAGGGCCTTGGTGCAGGCCCACCAAGACCTAAAAGGTGACTAAATGTAACCTGGGATTCAGTATGCCACATCTGTACTAAGTTAACATTGCAGTTTTTGCCCCACACCCCCCATGGGTTTCATTTGGGTGCTTATGGGTAAGTGCCTGCGCAGTAGAAGAAAAATTATATAACCTAAAGCTGTCAATCAACTTCTCAGTCAAATGACACAGGACACAGGGAGGGACCACCACTCTAAAAAACCCAAAACTATCCCATGGTAGGGCTGCTTCTGGTTTCCAGACAGACTGCTCTCATCCTTTCTCGGGGGCATACTTTCGCTCTGCTTAATAAAACACTTGCTGCTTAAACCTGCTCTATGTTTCTAGACTGAATTATTTCCCTTGAGAGGGCAAGAACCATGGAAATCACTGTTCCATAGGTGACTCTAGAATACATATGAATAATGTCAGTATCCTCTCTAACTCTACGGAAGTAAAGTCTTTAAAACCGAATTATGAAAATATAAGTAAAGTTCTTCTAGTAGGTGGGTGTTTTTAAAAAGATAACAGACTAAATCACTATGGGAACATTATGGATTTCCTTCCTTGAATTTGTGTCTTTTTAAATGGGCTGTTTCTCTAAATAGAAATCTTTAGGAGAGTCCTCTTTAAAACCAAAAAAATACATCTACTGTACTGACCCTTTGAGGACTAGTCCCAGAGTCCTATGAAACTTTTCTATTCTTATATTCAGCTCTTTCAAGCTTGCTCCTTATCACTGAGCTTTTTTTTTTTTTTTAATCTCGTCAGAATGTTCCCAAATTGCTTCTGTTGGTAAATTATTCATATAAGGCAAAAGCTTTTAAATAGATTTGACAAGACAACTTCTTTAGCAAAGTCATTAAGATAAGAGACCTCAGCAGGGTTGGACGTTATTCAGATTAGACACAAAGCCTGCTGTGTGAACCAAGGCTTTTCTCTTCTCCTCTCCCTTTCTACCTCACTTTTTTTTTTTTTTTTTTTTTTTGGTATCTTTAACTAAATGTCACTCAGCATAACAAATCACCACTTTGCCACAAGTCATGTAGGACTCCGGCAGTGTGCAAAACCATTTCACTTGCAGTATTATAAAACATTGAACATGAAAATGTAGACTGAGGAAAAATATTCATTCAAAGTTCAAAGGTGATTGTAGAGATGAAGACTATTAGAGACAACCTCTTTCCAGAGAGTCTGATGACAGCAGTAATGGAAGACTTGGGTTAAGAATGAGTGTGGTACGTGTGTTTGCTCAAGATAAAGACATGAATGACATGCTCTAAAAGCACATATGTGCTTATTTAGACAATATTTAGTGGCTGCAGAATTTTCATGCTAACAAAAGACATATGTTCAGACTTCAGTGTTACCAGTTTATGACCTCAAAATCTGCTGTCAACCTGAATTCGAAAGAATCAACAGTTTATCCTGTGGGGATTTTAGGCAATAAAGTTTAAGGGGTAATCTGAGTAGGGAGAAAACTGTAGCAGCCAAATTATGATATTATTTAGGAAGCAGAATCCAAAAGGGAACTGAGAACTTCAAAGTTTCTGCCCAGCTGTTCAGAACTTCCTCTCCATATATAATTAATTCATTCAACTCCACACATCATTACAGGCAATTTGCATGAAACCTAGTGTTAATGATTAAACAGTGCTGACTGGACAACTTCACAGTCTCAATTCTGCTTATTAAACTAGAAAAATAACCTAGGTTTGAGAAAAGACTTTATTTGTTCATAACTCATCCATTATACTGTTACAGTCGTTTCAGTATTCCAACTTGTTGAAAACTGTCTTAGTTCCCTTATGAAAAGATGATTCAGTAAATTGAAAGCTAAATCAATTCTTCCTGGATCATGTGATTCTCTTGTCCCAGTATGACCACCTTCTGAGTGGACCCTAAACTGAGGATGAGCATTACAGATCCAGGCAGGAGGCAAAACACAATGAGAAGGATGAAACAAAGGGCCAACCAATACAAACAGTCAAGTTTTCCCTGAGAGACCACTCACTGCTCTTTTTGTTTTCCATATCACCATCATCTACAATGAGAGTAGACATCACAACACTTGAATGATGGCACGACCTGTTTTTCATTCATGACATTTGACACCTTGAAAGAATTTTAAATGTTCTTTATCCAAAGGTCATATAAAGTCAGTCCCTAGGCTAAACATAACCTCAGATATGTTTTCTTGACTTCATACAATTATTTTTTTAGTATATATTAATTGTAAACTTTAAAAATGATGAGATTCCATATATAAGCATCTATGTCTGGCTCCTTTTGAATACTCAGAGGAAGGAGTAACATTTGAAGCAGAGTCATTGTATCCCCTTTAGATCTAGTACATCAGTTTGCTAAAGTTTCAATCCAGCCTGCAAGCTTCTGTTACATACTTAGCCAACCTAAATTCTGTGGAGATATTTGACTTTCTGACTCTCTGTTGCCTCAGCCCACTAATTTTTCAGATGAGAGATCCAAGGCTCAGAGAAGGTGACTTGTCCAAAATCAAGAGCTAATAATCAAGAGTTAGGCCTAGAACGTAGTTCTTTCCACTGTAACTCTCTACTTCTCCTTTTCGATATCCTACCTGCTCATGATTCTGGAATACTGATTACGACAACATATTTTAATTACAATAACCATAACTATAAAAAAACACCTTTTTCAATGAATGAATTCAAGGGGTTATAATAAGATATAAAATGTAAGAAAGAAACTAAACCTCAAGATTGATGAACACATCAACTGATGATTTTCAGGGTGTCCACAGTATTTTTAAGCAATACAATATATATATATGTGTCTGTGTGTGTGTGTGTGCGCTCGTGTGTGAGTGTATATATGTATGTGTGTGTGTGTGTGTATGTGTGTGTGTATTTGTCTGCACTGCGGGGCATGTGGGATCTTTGTTCCCCAACCAGGGATCGAACCCACACCCCCTGCACTGGAAACGCAGAGTCTTAACCACTGGACCGCCAGGGAAGTCCCTAAGTGATGCAATATATTAATTAAAGCCATACTTAGGGCCAGCTAAATGATAGGAAAATATAGCAGCCAAATTATGATATTACCTAGTAAGCAGGACTCAAAAGAAAATCAAGAACTTCAATGTTTCTAGCCAGCCGTGTAGAGCTTCCTCTCCATATATAGTTATCGGTGTGTTGATTAGAATCTGAAAAATATGGAAACTAATTTTTGATTTGATTTCAGTTTAGTTTTGGCCAGTAGGATAGATTATGCCTTTGTCATGCTTTTGGACTGCTTCCTGCTAACATCAGGTATTAACCTGATGACTGTGAAAATCTTTGATTCTTTGATATTTGGAATCTGATTAAACTTTTATTAAGAACACTGTAGATGTTAGATGTAGATTACTGTTTACAGTGGACTGTTAAGAGATTCTTCCTAAAGCTGTCAGTTCCTGGGTCAACACCCCCAGTTGCATCTGTACACCTCTACCCTTTCAGTCTGATGTAACCATGGATGGAATCTTGGAGTCCCACCAGGTCTTTAAGTCCAAGCAAATCAACAATCATTGAATTTGTCTAACTTTGAGAAGCCCCATTCTGCCTTTATTCCCACACTGGGGTTGCCATTTGCATTGGGTGACCAACAGACAGTCCCAACACTCTTGAGGCTCTCAGAATTCAAAATCAACAATCCACATTACATGGGTGTCTCCGGCTCTCTTATGTGACCCAGTCCCGATCTGTCAAGCACTAACAGTCCAAACACTAAGACGTTGCCCTAAAATTCATGTTTTACTGCTTGCCTTCGCTTGCCAAGTCTAAGATCACACGGCCTCCTCTCTGTGTTTTCCGTAGGGAATAGTCGAATGCAGGGGGATGATGGGACTTCAGGGGACCCAGATTCAGGGGGAATTGAGAAGTTGACACTTAGGCAGGCTCCACAATAGGAACTGGCCCCCACCTGATTTCTACCTCCTTGCTCTATCACAACCTCATGCACACAACTCCATCTGGCTGTTAACTCAGAATCCACACTCCTGCTTTGAAAATCATGAAGTTGCCATGGCTCAGGATTCTGTGATTGCAATACCACAGTTTTCTTATTTATAAGATGAAGAGCCTGGACTGATGTTTAAGATCAAAAGATAAAAGTTCTAAGATCTTGTGAGTTATTAGCAAAATTCGACTGATTCAGAAATAGAACACCTTGACATTGTAGAGAAGTGCTGCTGTGTAGGACGATATTCACTGGAAGGAAGGCTACAGTCTCTTCTGACGGTGAGTTTCAGAGATTATGGCATCTTTTCAGGTCAGCTCAACAAACATTTCTTTAGCCTTATTACATATGGGGAGCAGTGGGTTTGCAATCAAGTGTTTCACAAATATTTGAGGAGATAACATTTGAATTGATACATAAATAGTGTGACTAGGCAGAGAAAACAGCAAATGCAAAGACCCTAAGACCTAAGTTTGGCATGTTGGAAGAGTCTGAACATAAAGGAGGCCAATATTTGTAGGGAAGTTTCGTGGGAGATGAGGCACAGCAGGAGGCCAGGATCAGAGCATGCTGTCCGGGAAAAGACTTCACATTTCATTCCGAGAGCAACTTAGATTTTATCCTTTGTGCTTTGGAGAATAGGAGATGGAGCAGCCTCAAATTCAACAGGATTGATGGGGTGAGGCGACCTGAATGAACTGCAAAAGTTGATGGCTAAGCTGAATCTCAAAGGATTAACATGTTTCAGCAGGAGAATGGAGAGTAGGAGGAAAAGTTGAAAAACAAGAAGGAAAATAGGAGAAAGAGAGAAGTCAATTGAGGTGGAGGCAACACCAAGAATAAAGATACGGGGTTGTGCTGGTGTTTGGTGGAAGCCATAAGGGGACTAGAGTTGGGAGAGCATAAAATAGGAGATAGCACAGGCAGTATCTGAGACAGGGCAAGTGGGCAGGTGCTAGAAATGATCACATTACAACCATAGCCACTCAGATATAAAGCACATTTGCTTATACATGCTAAGATTCTATACTGTATTAAACTACACTTGTGGCCAGAGGGTTTACAATCTTAGGCAATTAGCTTCTCCTTTCAGCATCTAGCATAGGGCTAGTAGGTATTCAATAAATACTTGTGGCTTGAGGACCCTTAAGTAAACCTCACTGATAGTTTCTACTCATTTCTGCCAAATGTGTCACCAGAGTTTTTACCAAGTCAGATAGATCAAGACAACTTGTAGGCACTGATAATTGCTGCTTAGAATTCATGGTGAAACAATGTTCAAAGGGCCCCATCACCTCCTTTATTTCTGGCCTATAAAGTTAACAAGGCATCCAATTTGTTCAGATGACTTGGTTTGCCTGAGTAATGCTTTATTACCTTACCTGAAGTGCAAAGCAACTTCCTTAGGAAGACAATTTCACAGGAAATAATAATAACTTACACAGAAAAGCTTTCGTTTTCAAAATGCTTTTACATATATAATGTTTTATCCTCGTAGAAATTCTTTGAGTTAGGCAAGATATTATCATTTTCATTTTACTTTTATGAAAACTGAGGGTCAGAGAGGTCACACAACATCTAATCCTGGATTAGAAGTGAGGCCTTTGACTCATATTTTTGTCACCATGGACTTCCCACGGAAAACAATTTTAAGACAGACAAATGTATAATAATTTTATTATTTTGGTAGAAAAAGGGCATGAATTTGCTATAAGCTAATCTTTCCTATAAAAGATCTTCATCTGTTCTTCCATTTCTTTACTGAACAAATATTAATCCAGTGCCTAGTACATATCAGATATTTTTCTAGTCACTGGGGATATAACAAAACTCTCTGACCTTGCGCTGTTTATACTCTAGTGGGAGATGGACAGTCAACAAGTAAATCACATAGAATGTCAGGTGACAAGTGTTATGGGGGCTAATGAAGCAGGGAAGGGAGATGGAAACTGTAGGGTGAGTGGGTGTAGGTTAAATAGGATGATCAGGAAAGGTGTGGCTGAGATGATGGACGGTCTTGGCGCAAAGGTCTGTGGAAGGTAATGCAGAGCCTAGAAGAGCTGGGGGAAAAGACTCTAGGCAGATAAAATATCATTTGCCAGAGCACTGACATGGTAGAATGCCTTGCTTATTGGAGGAACAGCAAGGGGTTCCATGTGGCTGGGGCAGAGGGCTAGACTGCAGGAGACACAGGTAGAGTTAATGATGTGTGTGTTGGGAATGAGGACGCCATTGGAGGGTTTTGAGCACAAGACAGACAACATCTGTTTCACCTTTTAAAAGGATAATTCTGGCTGCTGTGGGAAGAGTAGATTATATAGAGGAGGTGGTGGTAAATGACAGATGTAGCAAGACTCATATAGAGATGATCACAATAACCCAGATGAAGGATGCCATCGGCTGAGTCCCAGGTGGCAACAGTGGAGGAGGTGAGAAGCGGTTGGGTTGAGAATATATTTTGAGAGTAGGGCCATAAGGACTTGCTAAAGGATTAAATGTAGGTTGTGAGAGATGAATATTTTTGTTGAGTCCCTATCATGTGCCAAGAACATGATTAAGAGATAGGGATGCAATGATGCTTCAGACAGACATGGCACTTGCCTTTGTTGAGTAGCCACCTCCCAGTTAGACAAGTGGCCACACTGATCAAGATAGCCTCATTTGCTTCAGTGCTTCCTGGAACCACAATTCCTACTGATGACCCATCACCCCAGGCCTGAGCGAATCAACTATTTTTACAGAGCCTCAATTTTGTCATAGGGAATTGATAAAACAAACAACCAAACTTAAATCTATTTTAGCTTCCATACTTTAAGAGCTGGTGCACCTAAAATGAAAGAGGGAGGATTCTCTTTTTCATTATCTTCTATGAAAAAGGACTACATTTTTCAGGGAACCTAGGATCTCTCCAAAAACTGGAAATGTTGGAATCAGGGAATATGAGGAACCTCCCCTGTATCTGTGTTCTCACCTTGAAAGCATGTGATTGCCAATACATCTGTCACAGATTTTGAATTGCAGTCAATAACCTGCTAAAGAGCTAACTCCAACACACAGAAAAAAATGAGACCCAAGGGAGTTCTTCCTTTGAGGAAATCCCTGGCTGCTTTCTTAGGATGCCAAGGAGGGCAGTGAAGCAGGAGGCTTGGCTCTGCTTTTCCCCAACAGAGAGTTAGAGAGCCAGGTTTACAGCCCCATCTTGAACTTGGTCTCTCTGTATCCTTGCTTGAACTCTCTAAGCTGCTGAAAGGCTTTGTCTTTTTATCTCATTGTCTCACTATTTACCATTGCTCCTTTGTTTCCTCAGTGCAGAAAGCTACATAGACTGTGGGTGATACATAAGGTGCATTCTAACCATCACATTCACTCTCGCCACTGTAGCTGAAGTCCAGCTGGGGAAACGGGCAGAGCAATCGCCCAGCTGGAGCCCAGGAAGACAGTGACTCAGTAACTTCTTCCCACAGGTTAGAGCTCTGCCCAAGGAGATGCACGGGAACCAGATTCTTCCCTTGCCTCCTGCTTTGCTCCCCAGTGTTCACTCCTCTCCACTGCCTCACCTCTCACAAAATGACCCTGCCTGTCACTCAGGCCCACACCTTCCCATCCAGGTTAATGGATGATTCAACCTGTCTGCATCTCCAAGCTCAGCTAACCCTCATAGCGAGTGTAGCTTTTCTCTGCTCATCCCTCTGTTCAGCTGGCCTCATATACAGAACCTAGAAAAGAGGCAAAGCTTAAAAAAAAAAAAGCGTCATTAAATTTCTGTATATAGAATCCTGTGATGCCACCCATTTTGCTTTCATGAAGATTCTTTTCTAGGGGAAAAATTTGTCCCAGGGCACAACCAATCATCGGGCCCACAGCAGGCTTGGTGCTACTGCAGCCCGGGGCCGCTGTGCCTCCAGAAACTGGTTTTCTTCACTCCATTCCCTTGGCCTTTGTCTTATCTGGTTTCCGTCCTTATTTTCAGGTGTCCAGGGAGTATTCCTCTTTTCTCCCTTCTCCCCTATAAATTTGTCATTGCTTTGAGCTTCTCCCACCTGTGTCCCCTTCCTAGGTTCTGTGCTTAAGATGTGTGGACTGTTAGATGCAGATCCATGGTTAATTTCTTTTCTTTTTTGGTGGTAATTTGTCTTTTTTATTTCTGTTGAAGTATAGTTGATTTACAATGTTGTGTTAGTTTCTGGTGTACAGCAAGGTGATCCAGATTCTTTCTCATTATAGGTTATTACAAGATATTGAATATAGTTCTCAATACCATGGTTAATTTCTATACAATCCTGTGTTTATTCTGGTGTCTGGGAGGTTTTTTTGCTGCCTATGCTTATAAATGTTTGTTTGTGTTTGGGAGGGGTGGTTATTATTTTTAAATCAAAAATCTTCTATAGCACGGTGTAGCCCTTGCCAGAGACAGTCACAGTCTGGCTGCCTCTCTACCCAGAAAACACTACCCACCATTCCTGGAGCCTTGGCCAGAGTCAGCATGAAGCACTGGTCTGGGGCCAAGAGACCTCTGCTACTGGCAGGGAGGTGGTGACAGGCTGAGGGGGGCTCAGCATCCTCTCATCACACTTTCTTGGGTAAGCTAGTCCAAATTCATGTCCCTGCTTCATACATTCCATTATAGTCAAAGCCAGCAAGGATCTCATAAAATGGAGATTTTGAAATACACTTAAAACTACAGGACTGTTTTCTCATGATCAGGTTTGTAAATTACGGAGGAGAGGAAAGGTGCTGGGAGCTATTCCTACATGCAGAGATGTGTGGTCGTGCCTTTGGAATTAGGAAATAACGTGAACACTGGCAACCTGTCCTCTAGGTGGAGGTGAGGAAGAGAGAGAAGATTTCGGGGTTTCTTTGCCAAATAGTGGTTTTGACTTGCCAAGATCTCCCAGGAGTAACTCTTGCTTTCCCGAGAAGGTCCAGGATCCAAATGGCAGCAGCCAGATGCGAGAAACCCCTCCAACCCACCCACGGCCCCTCCCCCCGGCTGAGAACTGGAAGGATGATCCACCTGGCGGCAGGAAGACAGAGGTCCTTCTCTCTGCTTGTAGCTTTATGAGTTGGCAGCTCTGGAAAAGCCTCCCTTTGATCTTGAGCTTTGAAGGGATCAAACAAGCTGCTTTAATGGGTGGGAATGCTGCTCTGAAAATCCTACCTTTTGTCATTAAAGCATTTCTCCTTCTCCTCCTGGGGCAGGTGCAATGGGAGGATGGAGTCTGCTTTCCAGGCCCTGAGCCAGATGTTCGTTCTTGCAACCAGTAGAACAAAGGAGTGAAAGTGAGATCAGGGCAGCAACTGACAAGGCCTTATCCACAAATGAGCTCTGCTGGGTTTGGGAGTTAGTTCTTGATGTGTTCCTTCCTGAAACCTGCTTTAAGTACGCTGCATTTTACAAAGGCCAGAATCAGCTGCTTTGGTGTTAACCGTGCTGATCATGACTTCTTCGAAGCTTTCTGATTTTGTTTGGAAGAGGGCTCACCTTTAAGCGATGGGATTTGGGCTAACATCCTTTGATTTATGAGATATGTTTCCAACCCTGTTCAGCCTAGGATCCCAGACTTTTCCGAATGCCAAAACAGCCTTTAAATAACCACTTTTATTCCTTCGGCCTGTGTTGCTACTATGACAGCAGAAAGAGAGAGAGGAAAACTCGATCATGGTTGTTTTCCTGAGGACCCTTCCAACATGCTTCTAAGAACGTGCTGTTAAAATCTCACATCAGAGAGCTATTGAATACACTTCCAAAGCTCACCTGAAATAAGCAAAGTGCACATTTTCTAATTCCTGGATAGGTTTAACACTGTTTCTTTATAAATGTTTTCCAGAAATTGCCTTCAATACCTTTAGGGAAGAGATACTGGTGATTATGCCTCCAAATGATTCCATAACTGTTCAAGCTAGCAGTTGAGGTTTTCTTGGTGATGCTTATATTTCATTAAGCATCCCGTGGAACTAGATCTCCCAGGGTATATTGTGCAAATCCCCATTCCCAGGAGATGTTCCTTGAAGAGAGCGCTCCATAGCCAAAGGACTTAGGAAAAAATTTAAGAACCACAATTACCTCCTGATAATCTCACTGGGCATTAAATTTAAAGTCTTTTAGAAGAAACTTGTTAAATATCATTTAACCCATATATCCCTAAATTATCTGACCAGGGGAAATGTTCTCCATATTATAATTAATATCTCATGGAACTAACTCTTGGGGAAACGCACTATGAGATATTCTGCCTTAGAGCACGAACACCAGATATACCAGGAGCAATTTCTTAGCAGATTCCCAGGCCCTTCCCTGAGGATCTGATGGGATAGACCTGGAGTGAGGGCTGGGAACCTGAGTTTTAACACGGAATCCTGGTGATTCTTACCAATGAGGTAAGTTTGAGAAATTCTGGCTTTCTGTATACCCATCCTCCCTCCCTCCCTCTCTCTCTCTCTCTCTCTCTCTCTCTCTCTCTCACACACACACACACACACACAAAACACACACACACACAAATATATGCTAATTATAAAAGAACACCTTAAACTACACAAACCCCTGAATGTAACAGAGCTGATTTCTTCTTGCAATAAGAAGGCAGAGGTAATATAGGCAGTAGCACTCTAGCTTAAGTCAAAGGAGATAAAGTAAGTCTATCTTTTTATTGCCTCTAAGAATAAGGAACAGCAGCCTGAGAGTGGGCGCTGGTACAGGACAGTGGGTCAGCTCGCAGACCAGGAATGTAGCCACCTGGACTTGGGATCCTCGCTCTCCTGCCCTTTGTTTTCCAACTCTTAATTTCCTCATCTGTAAAATCAGGGATGAAAACCATAATAGTTTTCTAACCCAAGCTATTAGAGAGGATTAAATTCGACAACATAGGTAAATTGCTAAGTATAACACCCAGCATGTTCTAAGTGCTTGATAAATATCAGCTATTATTTTGAAGCAAAGATTTTCAGAGGCACAAAAAGACCTGAAAAAAGCAAAAAGAGAGTGGAGAAAAGGCCTGTCCTTGGATATCTGGAAAAGCACCCCTGCAGAAGACACTTCTGAGTAAAACACAAAATGAGCCGTAGTAAGTGTGCTTTGTGCCTTATCTGTTCTGCTGTCAGCTGCTCCCAGACTCCTGCAGCTGGAGTGGGTGAGCATTTCTGGAAACGTCCCCTGTTCCCTGTGCACTTAGACCTTCCAAGTTCCAGGCCACCAGCACCCAGGGCTAACCTCAGCTTCCTCCACAAACAAACTCAAGGCAGCACCAAAAGGGTTACAGCCATGTTTCTAAACAACTAAGAACTGCCCAGGCTTGGTGCTGATATGAAATTATAATCAACGCATTCACGGATTGGTAGTATTTATCATGTTGTTAGCATTGTAAATTTGTACCATTGTAGATAGGAGTCACACAGCTTGGGGCCCTGTAACTTCACCTATTGTTTTCCCTGTGTTATGATAAATTTCCAGCAACACTTGATTAAAACTGCCAATTTGTTGGGAATAAAGAGAATCTCTCGACACCACCAGGACTAATTACGTCGTCCTTGCCAAAGGGGTAGTTGAATAATTGCATGCGATTATTGCTCAGGCCTGGCGCTTTTCACATCAGTAGCAAAGCAATGAAGATTGATTCCCTTTAATTAATCATTCAAAAATAGTCCCCTCGTATCATTCCCTAAATAGGAGGGAGCATGTTCCTACATTTTTCTTCCAAAAGGCACCCGGATGCAATTGGTTCCCTGATGAGATATCAAAATGTGTGTGCCTGTCTGAGATAGGAGGACCTTCTCTGTAATTGATTGTGGATCCTATTCTCCTGATTCTTTATCCCCAGCCCGAACTCTCTTTGTAATCTTAACAGCCTGGAGCACATTTACATAGCTTTCATTAATTGTACTCTGGCTTCTCATTAGAAAGGGAGGCAACAACACTTACCTGATCCCATCTAGGCTTCATTCTGCATTCCTACTAACCTGATAGATTGGGCTCAAGTATTCCCAGCATTTGCTTGGAGGACCAAAGGCTCCACAGGACAGTATACTATAAGAAGGCATTGATATACACTATTATTTATTATTTGCATTGTTTGTTTCTCTTTTTTCCAACAGTATCCAAATTCGGCCTTGTTTATGTTTTTTAAAACACCAGTGTGTACTTTCTCAACTCAACCCTTTAAATTTAAGATACCGTTAAGTCATCTTAAAACGTTTCTTGATTTTTTGTATACTCTTTCATTAACTTGACTGTTACCCGTCTTTGCTGTGGAAAAAGATTCAATCAGCAAAGTTTGTGGATGGTCTTCACAAGAATTCTACTTGATGCTTTGAAGTGATGCAAAAGGAGGGCGATGGCACTGTTTTTCTAATTGGAAAGCAAAATTGTCAAGTAGGAAATGTCCAATTTGGGCACATCTCCGCTCTTCCCACAGCCTGCTCTTACCAACTGTTCCTCTCCCATTTGCAGAAAATATCATTTAATAAGTTTTTATATCATCAGATTTTTTTTTTTTTTTTTTTTTTTTGCGGTACGCGGGCCTCTCACTGCTGTGGCTTCTCCCGTTGCATAGCACAGGCTCCAGACGTGCAGGCTCAGTGGCCATGGCTCACGGGCCCAGCCGCTCCACAGCATGTGGGATCCTCCCGGACTGGGGCATGAACCCGTGTCCCCTGCATCGGCAGGCGGACTCTCAACCACTGCGCCACCAGGGAAGCCCTATAATCTGATTTTCAACTTTTAAAGATGCTAGAGGAATAGAGCAGTTGACCATTTTAGTACGTCGTCTGCCTAGTCTTGTTCTGAACCTTCCTCTCCAAACCTCCTTCTCCTTTCCACCGACCCTCTGCCCACTCCTGCCCCGGGAATAGAAGTCCTTTCCCTGTCATCTTTCAAGGCTTGGTCCATCCAGCAGAGACAAAGGATGAAAAGAAAAGGGAGATTCAGCACCTGGAGATCACAGGAGGCTTTGTTCTGTGTATACCTGGATGCCCATCACTGCCAGTTTTTGTTTCTTTACGTTTAAAGATGCCTTATTTGAACAAACTTGAAGAGTTATGTGGCTGACTATCTGCCTGTGTGGGGCTGGCTTTTTAGTAAATTATAGAAACAGGGAGCTTGATTGTATCTCAAAGAGCATCTATTCCAGCGTGTTGAGATGACAAAGCTGAGGTCCCAAAAGAAGAAGTGGTCCTTTTTGTGAATGTTCAGTGCATATTATAGAAGGAGGAAAGGCAGAGGAGGGAGGAAGAATGGTGGATGAGCGGAGACACAGCTTAGGATGTGCACTCCAGGCTTTGGAGTCAGACCTCTATTGGAACCTCAACTCTGGCATGAATGTTTAGTGCTTGAACCTCACTTTTCACTTTAGACATCCAAAAATGACAACACCTTCCTATAGGATTGTTGGAAGAATGAAAAATCACACTGAAACAGGCTGGGACCTGGGACCTAGGACCCTTTGCTTCAGTGCTTGCACCTGAACAAAAGTCTCCTTAAGCAACAAAATACAAAGAAACTATGACAGACTAAAAATAACTGTGTGCATGCATGGTTGGGGCAAATTATGGACAAAACGACCAACTGCTACTTCTGAAGAGCCAGGAGCAAAAACAGGAGGTCGGGAGCAAAAGCAGGGTACTGCTCATGCCCTGTGCACTCAACACCATCAGGGAAACCACCCAAGCCACCCCTCTGACACGACCCCTGGACCCACCACTACCCTCACCCTACATAAGGAACCAGCCCTCCCCTCCTTGGGGAGCGAGCAAGGGGACCTGTTACTTGTTTCACTCCCCCCTGCTACAGCAGGGGTGCCAGTAAAGCCTTGCCTGTATTTCTTGTCTGGTCTCTCATCAATTTCTATTGATTGGGGAAGGCCAAGAACCCTGGTTGGTATCAATATAGGCTGGGCAATGGACACCAAAGAGAATCTTATTTAAAGATAATGAAAATGACCATAATGATAACAAGGTATGGTGCCTGCCACCATGTGTTCCCGGCCTCAGTGTTTTGAGTTTTGAAAAGAACCTTGGTTCATTCATCAAGTGGTCTTCATTGTGCTCCTAGGACTTTATCTTTACTCCAGAGTCAGTTGGGAATAGAATAATGTAAGAAAAAGTACCACCAGTTGCTCTCTAAGCTTCTTCCTTGTCACTCTTCTTCCTGTCTCCTTCCACTACTGGGTGCAGAGAGCAGAGCTGGATGGAGTGAGGAGACATGTATGTCATGGGCAGTTGGCAACTGGCAGATTTAAGTCCTTGTGGCTCCGAGCTCACAGGAAGGTGGATGGATAACTGTGACACCTCTCAAGGAACTCCTAGAAGAAAGCATCTGTTGGCTGCTCCATCTTGGAGAACCCTGGTAGTGATAGTCAGAAGCTTCAACTCGGGGTCCCAGCTCTAGAACCCTCTACCTTAGGTAGAACTTATCTTCCCCAACTGCCCTGTGAGACCATCCTATTCATCTTTTCCATAAGTTGGGATCCGTCCCTTGACAGATGTTTCTTAGTTGACACTATACATTACATTTGAGTAATTCTCAAATTTTGATCAGCATGACTTGGAGATCTTGTTAAAATACAAATTCTGATTCAGTAACTCTGAGGTAGGGCCCCAAATTCTTCATTTCAAATGAACTTCAAAGGGACGCCAGTGCTGCTGACCTGTGGCTCATAATATGAGCATCACTGTCCTCTGGACAATGCTTCAACAACCAACCTTAATCCCAATCTCAGAACAGTTTTAGTCAATATGATCTCTCGATCCTCTTAATAGATTTACAAGAGTGAACATATAGTCTCATTTCAAATATGTATTACGATATATTGTGATATGCTTATAATACCAATAGTCCTCTATTTTAACGTCTCACAAAATCC
Organism: Hyperoodon ampullatus; assembly: GCF_949752795.1. Taxonomy (NCBI): domain Eukaryota; kingdom Metazoa; phylum Chordata; class Mammalia; order Artiodactyla; family Ziphiidae; genus Hyperoodon; species Hyperoodon ampullatus. Next base: position 72,612,207 of record NC_136917.1, on the reverse strand, counting down.
ATACTCATAACCACCAGGCAATGGTGGGAGGGGTGGAGAAGATGTGACTCACAAGAGAGTGAGAATTTTCTCCCAAACCCTCCTCTACCTTCCTTAGCAATCATCTCTATCACATGGCTGGTGAGGCCCGTCCCCATCCCTGGACTAGTGCTTTCTCATTATTGCTCAGTTGTATTCCAGGCAAAAAATGAAGATGGTCTTTAAAAGTGTAATGGCAAGAGAGACATAAAGAAGGGGCTGGATATGAGATTCATAGTAGAAGGTCAAATACCATATCAAATAAATAATTTAAAATTAAGCTAATATATTCCTGAAACTCATAGTATAAGTCTGCTAGGGCTACCATCACAGAGTACCACAGTCTGGGTGGATGAAACAACAGAAATTTATTTTCCCACAGTTCTGGAATCTAGAAGTTGGAGATCAAGGAGTGACCAAGGTTGGTTTCTTCTGAGACCTCTCTCTTCGGCTTGTCCATGGCTGTCTTCTTCCAGTGGTTCTTCCTCTATGTCTGTGTCCAGATTTCCTCTTCTTATGAAGATACCAGTCATACTGGATTAGGGCTCACCCATATGACCTCATTTTATCTTAATTCCTTCTTTCAAGGCCCCATCTCCAAATGTACTGACATTTTGAGGTATGGGCATTAGGACTTCAACATATGACTGTTGAAGAGACACAATTCAGCCCATAAAACTACCCCGTCCTCACTGGTTCTGCACCCAATGCACTGTGCTTATCCAGTCACCTCCATAACCTGGCAGTGAGAATGTGCTTTCAAATGCACATGCTGGGTTAGAGCAGCTGGGTTAGAACCCCCAGAGCAGTTCACATGTTTCCATCAGGTCCTCTCAAATCAAAAAGGTACCAAATAAAGATGTAAACAAAAGCTTTTATACTCATGCATTTCTGAAATATTAGCTCTTGTTTCTGGAAGAGAGGTTCAGGTCAGGTAGATCTGATGCAGACAGATTGGATCTAATAATATCAACAGCATCCCTGCAGCCTGAGAAGTGCTCCTGGTTGCCTATATAGACAGGTCAGAGCAAACTGAGCCGGCTGAATACCTCCTTCCTTTTGTTTTAGCTGTGTTTTTATAGATTCAAGGAAAACCATTTTTACGTATGCAAGCATTTTTATACTAAAGAAATGCAAAAATCTCTCTCTCTCTCTCTCTCTCTCTCTCTCACACACACACACACACACACACACTCACACACACACACACACACACCATACACAATTTCAGGAACTAGCCCCTTGCCTCTAACTAAACATACCAGCAGGTGCCTGACTGCATTACCATGTTTTTAAGTCCTGAGGTAGCAACAACCAATAAGCAATATTCTAGGTGTAATCTCAAATTCTGTGCTATTTTCCAAAAGAGCATTAGCCTTTAAGGTTCTCATTAGGTGGTGTAAACTTTCTTTTGATTTGTCAGTCACTATCACCCCTAGGTCTCATCTCCTTCTGCCTTTCTGCTTCCGATGTTTCTCCCACTTGCAAGTCCTGGACAATGCTATGTCATGCTATAAAGAAAAATAAAGTACTTTCCAGCTTCCCAAATTGTCTCTTCTGGGAGCCTATTTATCAGAAGGCACAATACAAAAGAGAGGAAGTGCTGTAGGTAGATATTATAAATTCCATTGGGGTTTCAGAAGTTGAACCATCTATTTTATTCTAGCAGGAGATGTTTTCTATATATCTGCTGATTGCACATTCATTCTTTAATCTTTATACATGAAAAGCTACAAGCAGAAAGCCACGGACTAAGATTTGCACTGTAAAGTGTTGAACATTTGCAACAGATATAGAAAATCACAGTGTGAAAGCTGTTAAAGCTGGGAAAAAATAAATTGGAGACACCACAGGAAATGAAGGTTTTACATAAGAGCAAGGAGCCAGCCAGAGTTTTCACGTCCATTTTGTAATAAAGGAAATCATGATCCACATAAAGCCCACTTTGGTAAATTTACATTTTGATGGATACTACGCTTATAACGATTAGTATGAAATGTTCCTTGTTTCCTGTGACATGTTTCTAATAGACAGTCCACATGCAACTTTAGCAGAAATGTAACTGCTAATATTTGAAGTGCAGGTAATTCCTTGGTTCTCATTTAAAATACCATAATGATCTCCTTGCTCCAGGCAGGCAAAAATAAAATCTCAATTAAAATAAAAGCAGGCATGGTTCCAGTTAAGCAACGATCATTTCGAGAATTAATGCCATAAAGCTTTTTCCATAAAGTGCATAGTCAGCGTGGTGTAGGAGCAATAGCACCAGATTGCAATTCTGGTTCCCTGGATCCAAAATTGGCTTTTCCTTTACCAGGTTGTTTAACCTCACACACTTCACTTAACCTCTCTGGGCAACAGCTTCCTCGTCGATAAAAAATGAAATGGTTCTACTTACCATCTCTTAGGCCTCATTCGGCTTTAAAGTGCTGGACTCTACAATCTAAGCAACCTGTGGAAATCCTTGTCACATTGAGAAATAGGTCTCAGAGGGGCTTGGCTTCACCACAGTCTTAAACTCAAGGAAATGACAGAAATGCTGCGGTGACTAGGAACAGAGCTCACAAACTGGCAGCTCTGTGCCAGATGTGGTCTTCAGAGCTTTGCCTGATGAACAAAGCGTTTTAATTTAAAAAGAGAAACAAATAAAGAACCCTTTAGTCATCCGGTCTGCCCCGTACCCTGCTTTTCTATCGTCCTCCTGCCAGCTAAAAATTGGCACTTGCCATCTGCCTCTTGCAGGATTAAGTCACTAGCCACGGCAGCCGCTAACCTTCAACACACCCTGAAAGGAGTTCACAGGGTGGAGATCAGGAATGAGGCACTCTGTGCTGGGAAAAACTGGCAGAACAGACCTTCAGATAATCAGGTATTTTCAGGAGAAGATTTTATGAGCCCAATTCTTGCACCTCCTCACATCTAGAAAAGCACTAAAATCATTAACAGTGACATCTGCTCCTCGTGACCAACAGCAAGTCTCTGCCAAAATGTGTGCTTGACTGCACGCACCCCCTTCACTAAAATCATATATAATACTGACCTCTCCCTTGACCTCTTTGGAGCAGTTTCTCAGAACTATCTGAAATGCTGTCTTCCAGGCTCTAGTCCTCATTTTGCCCCAAACAACTTAAATCACAATTCTCACGTTGTACATTTTTTTTCAGTCGACACTCCATCCAACCTGATGCATTCACTTAAGTCAGCTGCCTGACCCCCCGGGGAATTTGCACTGATGACTTGGACCTGATACTCGTTCATTCTTTACGCAAAAAATTGCTGAGCTCCAACTCTAGGTGTCAAACACTGTTATAAGTGTTGAGATTGTAACAGTAAATAAAAGAGACAAGACTCCTCTAGCACCAACAACTAGTTGGGTTATTTTACTCTGAAGTGAATTTTCATCTTATTTGGAAATGGAAATAGTCAGATCAAACATTTTCACAGCTACCTTTGTTTCTAAAGTAGAGGCCTTAGATGACTCAAGACCCTGCGTTGGTTGTCACAGTGCCTGAGAAGATGCAGAGCTGTCATCGTAAACTTGATCAGGCACCTGAGCTTCAGAAATTATTTCTACGGCTCTCCCCTCTGCTTCTGGCAAAATTTCCCTCCTCCCACATCTCCGGGGTTTGAGAGTGTCTTACTGCATTGGCGATGAACAAGAATTCTAAGGCAGAAGGAATTAGATTCTTCTGTTTAACGTTCCGGCTCTTCTGCTGCCTTCTGCTCATGTCTTGTGTCATTTCTCCCTCACTCATCCTTCTGTTTCCATCCCAGTTCCCTCTCAATCCACTGCCAATCTCTGAGTGTGAAAAGTAAGGCAGGGCGTCAGGTAACAATGAAAATGCCCAATAAATAATTGGGTCCTTAAGTCCATCTGTTTTTCTTTCGAGGTTGGGAGGAGGAGTGAGAAGGGAAATATTAAATCAAAGCATTGATTCAACAGTTATCATAGCAGGAAAATAAACTAGGAAAAGCATAAATGAAATTGTGAAACCAACTGCCCACCAATGTGAGGAGGAAAAAAACTGGTGAAAATTATTCGCAGGTTTTTCTGCCCCATGACCTCACAACTAAAAGAAAAACTGAAGTGTAGTGGAAAGAATGCTGGAAGAACCATCAGGACACCTGAGCATTTCTCTAAACTCTAATATGCCAAGTCCTCACCAAGTCTTACCTTCTTTTTCTAAAAATGAAGAAAACTGGACTGTGCTGGTTCTCAGCCATGGCCGTACGTTAGAAGGACCTAAGGAGATTTTTTTTTTTAATGCCGGCGCCTCTGTCTCATCCAGACCAACGAAATCAGAATCCTTGGAGGGAGAGCCCAGAAACAGAATAAATGACTGCTCCCCAAGGGATTCTAATGTCTAGCCAAGGCTGAGAGCCACTGGCTTAAAATATCCATCAAAACAACTTTTGTGTAGCTGGCACTAAATTAATGTTAGTTAAATTGAACTAAATGAGCTTAACGTTTCTAACTCCAAAATTTTATAACTTTCATCCTTTGTAATAATTATATTTTGCTATACAAATCTTTTTTTGTCAAAAATATCTTTCTAATTTGTACTGGAACTTTAGCATTTCAACAGAACTAAAACCAAACCAAAAGAAAAGACAACAAAATGTAGATGACCCTCTAATCTGAGGATATGGAAGTCACTCCAAACAAACAAATAAATAAATAAAGCATAAAGGGAGCCCAGGGTTTCCCTGGTGGCGCAGTGGTTGAGAGTCCGCCTGCCGATGCAGGGGACGTGGGTTCGTGCCCCGGTCCGGGAGGATCCCACATGCCGCGGAGCGGCTGGGCCCGTGAGCCATGGCCGCTGAGCCTGAGCATCCGGAGCCTGTGCTCCGCAATGGGAGAGGCCACAACAGTGAAAGGCCCGCGTACAGCGAAAAAAAAAAAAAAGGAGCCCAGAATACATGTTTGTAGATTTGAAAAAAATCTAAAGATTCTGTATATCACAAAATGTAAAATACCAATAATAAACTGGTGAAAATATTTGTACATACACGAAATATAAAGGGATGTTATCTTACTACATAAAGTCCTTTTACAAATGAATAAGTAAAACATAAATATCCTAATAGAAAAATGGGAAAAGTATGTGAACAAACTACACATTGTAGAATAAATATAAAGAGTTAATAAACATTAACTAGCTTAAACTTCGTAGTAATTCTATTTTGTTAGGGAATCTTTTTTGAAGAAATACCATTTAAATTAATAAGGTGGTATTTTCATCTAACAAATCTGAAGGGTTTTTTTCTTTCAAGGAATGATCAGACAACCCATGAAGAGGCAAGGGCTGCTCTTTGTCTATGATCAGGGCAATGGTCTTGCTAAAATAATCAGCCCCAAATTTGCAAACATACAATATGTTTCTGTTCGCTACTTAAACTTCTTTAACAGCCTCAAAAGTTTGTTCCACATGAATGTTAACCGTGGAATCATTTTTTCAAATGTTTAGGAAGCTAAGCAATCAAAGGTTGAAGTTTTTACCCCAAGACAAGAGAGAGCAGGTCGAGGTAACTGAACCCAGATCTCAGAATTACATGCCTGCTGGGAGGGAGGTAAAACACATGAACTTGGGGGGAAGGAACAGTGAGAACAGGGGAATGGTTGACCTGAGAAATACATACTCAGTATAAGGAAAGATAAATAACAGTAACCAGGGACTTCCCTGGTGGCGCAGTGGTTAAGAAACCGCCTGACAATGCAGGGGACCGGGGTTCAAGCCCTGGTCCGCGAAGATCCCACATGCCATGGAGCAACTAAGCCGGTTCACCACAACTACTGAAGCCCGTGTGCCTAGATCCCGTGCTCCACAACAGGAGAAGCCACCAAAGCGTGTGGCAACAAAGACCCAGTGCAGCCATAAATAAGTAAATAAATAAATGACCTTAAAAAAAAAAAAAAAGAAAGAAAGAAATATGGCAACAGAAAGCCTATATACATATAAAAAAATAATAACAGTAACCAAAAACCTTTTCTATTTTCAAATCTTTCTGGATTAGGATGACTTCATGGCATCCAGAAGGCAAGAATCAAGAAAATGAGAACGGTATTGACAGTGTTTATGAAGAACCAAACACAGGATGAAAAATCCTTCGTATGGTATTAATACATTGCCTTAAAAAAAGAAAATGCATTTGCAAACATCTCATTGAAGCTATAAGGGAAAGAATGCATCCATTGAATTAAGGGTAAATTAAAATTATTAACTTTGGTGGGTTTTTGTTGTTGTTTGTTTAACTATTGCTCTGTGGGATATGTAAGCAATTACTTAATTTTTTTTTCCATTGAAACATTTTAGATGTGGCTGCCATGGATTTTTCTACTCACAGGGCTTTCTTTCACAACCTTCAAAACAGGCAAGCCTTCTCCAGGAAGTATACCAATTTCATACTGCTTCTGGGTCATTCCAGGGCTTCAGTTTCTTTCACCTTGAGGAGAAGCCCTTTCTCAGTCTTCCAGAGCTAAGTCCCATTTACTCACACCCCTTACTTTTCTCTTAACCACAAAGTGAGAACGTGAGCCAAACTAAAGCCATGTTTTAGCTCAAGATTATACTGATTTAGAGGTTGAAGCCTTTCCTGAGTAGCACTGCTACCGGACCCTCTCTAACAACCATCTCTCTTTTAACAGTTTAAAAATGTTGGGAGTTATCAGTTTTTTAAAATGGCTTAAATTATACGTAGGTAGGTAGGGAGATAGACAGACAGACAGACATAAAGAATGTCATATGTCTCCCCAGTTATCACCCACAAACCCTGTTGATAAGACAGAGCTGAGTTTACTGCTTACCACAGTGAGGGAGAATACAACCTCAAGAGAGCTTTGGTGGTGTCTCAGAGGTGGAAGCAAGATCAGAATTTAGTTAGAATTGGAAGTTTGCATTAAATTAGGTCTTTCAGTGTGGGGAATCCATTAGGACTGAGTACGAATCATGATATAACAGTTTAGGATTGGTGTGTAGGGAAAAAAACTTTTCATCTATTCTCCCAAGTTTAGTGATTGAGGCCTGCAAATTAAACTGACAAAAGACAGATTAGCAGGGGAAAAGATTTATTTGTACAGGATGCCAAGGAAAGAAGTACCTGGCTCACTACATGGTTAAAGCAACGGCTTATGTACCTAACTTAGTAGAGGAGGGGGAGAGGGGAGAAAAGGCTTCTTGGGGGAAGAGTAAATAGGTTTCTTTAGGAAAGACACAGAGCTTTTAGGATAACAATCCGGAGATAAGAAAGTTTATGATAATGTTCATCTATACAGTATGAGGGGGTCTTTCTTTCTCCTTCAGGGCCATAAAATTTCCCCAGACAAGGGATTTGGGGTAGGTTTTATTCCCATTCCCATTCTCCCCTCTGGGAGTAAATCTTCCCAAAGGAAGGCATTTATGGCAGTGTTATTTTCCAAAAGTTGTTGCTTTTAGTCAGATAAGGGAAAATCTGAGACAGCTTCTCTCTGCCTCTGTTGATTCTCAATTATCTCCAGCTCAAAATAATCTTATGGAAAAGTGGCATATTTGGGGTGACATATTCTGATCTCCTTCAAGTGGAAACAGCAAGGCAAGGATCTTTGCGGTGAGGAATTCAAAGAATCTGGGACTTTGTAAACTGTTGATACTTTCCATTGAAGAATTGATGTCTTTTTGGAAAATTCTTATAATGAACAATCAAGTTATCTGCCTGTGCAAAATTCTCCTAGAAGGGTAAAATTACCTTATTTAAGACAATAGAAAAGTCAAGTCCTATTAATGTAGAGAGTAAGCTCTGTGGGTTAGATAGTTTAAGTCTTTGGTGTGCGTGTATGTGTATGTGTGTAGCTGAGATGTAGGAGATACTGAACTACTCAACAAATGCTATTTCTTCTCAAATCTGTAAACAGTAATATGTGCAGAAAATATCGTAACTGCCTATTGGTTTGAATAAAGCACAAAGTATTGAGCCTGTATTCAAGACTCTTAACCTTGTGTACCTCTATTACTTATAACATTTTTTCTGGCAACCTGGAGTACTCAAGTCCCCACCACTTTCCTGTCTTTCATTTTAAATTATCTTTTCCCCATGTGCCTAAACAATTTGTTTTTTTAACTGGTTGATTATCACACACAAAAAAATTATCATTAAACAAGTATAGGAAAAGCTGAGTAAAATAAAGTTTAACAAATTTCTTTACTCAAGGACTTCTCAGGGCCTTTTGGGATTTTTTTAAGGCAAGCAATTTGTATAATATATTTTACCAAATTTATTAGACTACAGAACACTTTTTTGAAGTACATTTCACATGACTAATTCTCCAAGAAATATACTTGAAGAAAAAATGGTCTAAGTCCTACCTACTCCTTAAGCCCTAGCTCAAATACCTCATTAATGGAGTCTTCCTCCAAATCCCTATGAGATACTGAACATGAGACAGACTACTGATTCATAGGGATTTTATTATAACAATAACTGTAGTTTTTATTTCAAATTTAAGTATTGTTCTCATGAGTAATATTGCTCATATTAGGAAATGTTAGAAAATATTAGGAAAACAAAATTAACCTTTTTACTATCTAACGAATATTAATATTCTAGACTAGACATGATGAGAACAATCAGAAAGTCTAGGTGTTCCATAAGCTCCTGAATGGATGCATGATAGCTACTATGAGAATATGTGAGGAGAATTATTCAAGTAGAGTTAAGCTACTGCTTTGTCAGCTAATACTGAACTTGTATGAACAATGAGGACAGCTATCAAATCAAAATTAATTGTATTTAAAATGAAAGCATGTTTACACACCAAGCAATCGTCAACCACAAATACCCACCATTCCTCTTCCCATCCCTTCCCTTTTTTAAAAAATAGTTCTTCCCTCCCTCCCTCTGTCCCTTTCTTCCTTCATCAAAAAGGCACAGGCAGGCCTGAACAAGGAGGACACCAGCATAAGCAAGTCTGAGCCAGGATCAGGGCCAGCAGGGGATCTATGGGAGGGGAAGGGCAGAGAATGGCACCACACAAGGGCAGATGGACAGGCTAAATGTAGGGATATTAAAATAATGGGAGCCAGAATTCTCCCAGTTGGAAAAGTGATGGAAGCATGGAAAGGAAGAGGCTAGAATGAACCTGTGGTGTTGGTTTGGAATTGGAGAAATCAATGTAAATTCAAAGTTGTCAATATAGATAAATAGATATAAAATAAATACACTTGTAAATGTGCATATATATGGTTTCCAAAGATCACCCTGAACGTGCCAGAGCTCTTTGAAAACATGGATGATTCTTGTAGCACAGATGATTTCGGCACAAGAAGAGCCTGATATATAATGTGGTACCAGGAAATGGTCATAGAATAATGGGGTCATATCAAAAAGACATAGAAGCAAACTTGAAGGAGCTCCCACTGGCCAAATCTGGGGAAAACTGAGCATCAAAATAAATAATTAGGGCCTCCCTGGTGGCACAGTGGTTGAGAGTCCGCCTGCCGATGCAGGGGATACGGGTTCGTGCCCCGGTCTGGGAGGATCCCATGTGCCGCGGAGCGGCTGGGCCCGTGAGCCATGGCTGCTGGGCCTGCGCGTCTGGAGCCTGTGCTCCGCAACGGGAGAGGCCACAGCGGTGAGAGGCCCGCGTACCACAAAAATAAATAAATAAATAAATAAATAATTATAGGGATGGATTATAACCCATTGAATAATAAAAGAGTTCTCAGGAAATCTGACACACAGAATCTATGTGTCAACACTGATATAAATAAATTAATTAAAAGCCACATAAATAAAAGAGACAGCTATTCCTTATAACAGGAAGTCACCTAATAAAAATATATACTAAATATAAAGGGAATAATGGCATTAGAAAACCATCTTTTGGCAACCATTATAATGAAACATCAGAGGATGTTAAAACTAATGAATGAACATGTGGTGAGGAACAGAATTTTACATGGTCTTAAAGTTGCTGCCCACAAAATATCTGTTAATCCATATTTTTTTAAAAAGTTACTTACAGTGGAAAAACCTGGCAGACGTTACATAAACCAAATAATAAATGTAAACACCACCACCCGTGGGAAAAATAACCATCACATATCACTCAATAGGATATAACAAAAAGAGCACATCATCTGTAATATTCCAGCCAAAAACGTATTACCAGGATCTAATCGTAAGGAAACATCAGCCAATCCCAAAGCAAGAGATGTTCTGTAAATTGACTGGCCGATAATCTTTAAAATTGGTAAAGTCATAAAAATCAATGACATACTAAAGAATGACTCCAGATTAAAGAGAATAGAGAGACGTGACAACCAGAAGCAACTCATGATGCTGGACTGGATCCTCTGCTACTAGAAGGACACTGCTGGAAAAATTGGCAAAATTTGAATCCAGTCTCTGGGCACAGGGGGAGTGCTGTGTATTATTCTTGCAACTTTTCTGTAGTTTTGAAACGTGTTACTTTTCTCCCCCAATTAGAGTTATTTATCTGTTGTCTCCTTTTCTAGTTCATCAGCTGTTTGACTTCCAGATTCACAGCTGGCTCAGTTTGCTACCCCTCCACAGTGCCTGCAGCATAGCAAACCCTCATAAATGTTTGCAGAAGATGGGGAGGGAGGAGGGGGAGAGGAAGGGAGGAGGGAGAGAGGGAGGGAGGAGGGAGGGAGAGAGGGAGGGAGGAGGGAGGGAGGAGGGAGGGAGAGAGGGAGGGAGGAGGGAGGGAGAGAGGGAGGGAAGAGGGAGGGAGAGAGGGAGGGAGGAGGGAGGGAGAGAGGAAGGGAGAGAGGGAGGGAGGAGGGAGGGAGAGAGGGAGGGAGGAGGGAGGGAGAGAGGGAGGGAGAAAGGGAGGGGGGAGGGAGAGAGGGAGGGAGGAGGGAGGGAGGGAGGGAGGAGGGAGGGAGAGAGGAAGGGAGGAGGGAGGGAGGAGGGAGGGAGAGAGGGAGGGAGAGAGGGAGGGAGAGAGGGAGGGAGGAGGGAGGGAGAGAAACTAGCCAAAGGTAGACCTGTTACCTCCTCTGCCACACAATTCAGTTGGGCTAGGTTCCTAGATGACGCTGAGCTAGATAATGATTGCAGAAAATTCTATCCTTGCTTTACTTGAAGTGTCTCTGGAGGAAAGAAAAATCATTGAAGTGTGTTTTTGGACCAGCTTGTCATTAAGCTGGAAAAAGCCATTTTGTTGCCTTAATTAGTTTTATTGTTTTGACATTTTAGCTTTTTAAAGGCTTTGTGCTGGAATTCAAGTACAGTATTTTATTGCCACGGAGTTTATTTTAATGAATGATTATTATACAAATGAACCTGTTAATAGGATCCTTTTTTTCCAGAAAACAAACAAAATCCACACAGAAATGCTGAAAGGCCCTACTTCATACTAAACCTGCAAGTTGCTGCTGTCTTCCTTAAAAACAAAACAGGACCAAAAAAAAGGTTCTGCTACAAAAATCTAAATGGAAGTTTTGGTAAATTGACCTATTAGTAATGCCAAGTATTTAATGATGAGACCTTCTCCACTTCATTTTTTTCTCAGATTATAAAACTAATGAAATAAAATAATGCTAGTAAAATAATGCATTAGCCTAGGATCCTCAGTTTGTTCTGAGCAATCTTTTAGGTACACTGATTCTTGGCCTTTTCTGTATGAATATCCTGTCCTCAGTGGTTATGCCTTGAATAGGCTGCCAACCACACAAAACAGAAGATCTCGCTCCTGGAAGAAATGCCCCACCCATTTCTCATAAACAAGGGTAGCATTTGTAGGAGCTAAACCTCCCTGGACTTCAATGAATGTGGTATCACCACTTCCTAGGGGATGCTGTGGCATATTACCCAGCAGGATTCCAGTTACAAGAGCATGGTAAACAATTAGACCTCATTTACATTTTACAATTAGGTTTCACTTACATTTTACTGTGATTTTTACACGCATCAAAGGCTTTATTTCACATCTTTACTAAATCCACAAACCGTGAATTGAAGCATCCCATATTTTTGACATGTTATTTCACATGCTAAATATCGGTCATCTACATTTGGTTGAACAAAGGCTAAGAATTATACAAGAGTGCTCCCAAATTGAAATGAAATGACTCTGAAATCTAAAAGCTGAGCTAAATCATTTACACAGCTTCGTAAAAGCCTGAGAGATGAAATGCAAATTTCCTCGGGTGTTAAATAAAATACGTTTAACTCATGTCATGTATTCTAAAGGTCTCCCTGGATAGATTTCTGAAGGTCTGTCAGTTTATTAGGGCACAGATGATATCCATCAATTGGAAATCAATACTTACTGCTGGGTTCTAATTATAAATTATTGGGAAAATGCAGGTAGTAAACAGGCAGGGCATTTCTTGCTCATAATTTGACATAAAATTCTTTTGATTTCCAGTATGTGAATTGAGAGATTTTTTGTTGTTGTTCATATGTATTTGCTTTTAATCTTAAACTTTTTTTCAAGGTTTGGTTGTCAGAGGAACAGTTTCTCTCTATGGATTGTTGCATTTTAAATTCTGGAAAACAGTGCTCTCCAAATCCAATATGATGATGTTCACAGCGAAATAACAAGCATTTACATTTTATTGGTACAAATTGGAAGAAGTTTTTCTGCCTCTTTTCTTTCCTTTTCATGGTCACTTTACTCCAGAATAGACAGCAGTGCGCCTGCATTAGCCTCTTAAAACACTTTCCGTACAGAATTTCAATTGCTTTTCTTTTTCAAAGTGCCTTATCCTGCATTTATGCCTATATAATAAAGCATGCCTCCTTCCTTCTTGTAAAAGTATATAAAAGAATTTTGTACTCAGCAAAATAAACTGAAACCTCACACAGAGAAAAGAGGTTCTTTTTTACATGGGATGTCTCACTGCTCCAGTGAAATCTGCCACTGTTATTTACAATGTAGTTATTCAAAAAATTGGCTTTGTTTGCCTCATCAGCAGAGGAGAAAGTTTCCACGCCCAGGACTAATTCTTTACACTCACCATTTGCACTAGATTCTGGGAGCTTTCCCCAGTTACTTGCTATTGATTCATGTGTGCCTTCAGGCCAGTATTTAGTTGGTGGTCACATACCAGGAACCAGGCACAAATATGACAGCCTCTGCCCTTACAGTACCCAGAGTCCAGTAGTGAAACATGACAACAAAGAGTGACATGCATTGTGGCAAGGAGTAGAAAAGGTGTATTTGGGAATATCTTCAAAATGTCACACACAAAGTACTATATTGGAGGGTAATCTGGCAGTCTTTCCACTATACAAACTGAAAATCAGGGAAGGTACAGAAATCTACAGTGTACTCTCCAATCTCCCTGCTAGTCTATTAAGAAGAGGTGAAGACAAAACAAACAAAAAAAACCCCAGAGACTCAAATTAGAGGGGTGGCCACGCACCACCTCAGGAGAACTAAGGACACAGGACTACAGCCTTCACCCAAGCTCTGCAGAAGTGCAATCAGCAAGTCAGCGACTAAGTCAGACCTAGAATAGCCTCACATGCAAGTAAGTTACCTAAGATCCTCTCTCTTATTTTTTGGCTTCAAAGAAGACCAAAAGTCTCAGGAAGTTATGAAAAGTTATTTTTAGCGCAGGTGCAAATATTAAGTCTACTCACATAGTCAAATATTAATAGAGAGATTTCAGGTGCAAAAAATAAAAAGCAGGAGAACAGTTCAGCCCATCAGTTCATAGCTCTAACCAATTGCCCCAACATTTTACTGTACATTGTAAAAAATCCACACACACCCCCACACATATACTATACACACACGCACATGTATACATATCAAACACACACAAAGACACACACACAGGCATTATACCATATACAGAGACACAAATACACCTACACAGACTATCACTTAAAAATAGCACCCTAATGATAATAAAAAAAGTATGCACTCTCTAATTTCACTACCCTTTCACATACATTATTCCATTAATCTTTACCAGCTTTCCTCTTTGTTGATTTATCCCAAATTACTGAAAACCCAAATACAGTGCCTACATCCCCAAAGTCCATGTTGTTTTCCTACTCCTATGTCTGCTCTGATACTGGGTGACATTTTCACTCACTATGACTGTAATGGAAAAGCAAATAAACTAGAAAATAAAAGTTAAAGGTCTAATGAAAGGAATGCTAGAACAGGAAATACTACAATGGTTAAAGAACCCAAACCACAAAGTTCCTCTTGGGACAATTTTCGAATTGTTTATTCCCCTGATGACGCATCATGGCAAGACTCATTTAAGCCATCTATGGCTGAATTGAACATTTCTGCTTCCCACCTTTTTAAGCCATAGGCAAGGAAGCTCCACCCTCATGACCCTTGTATGAGAGTCCAAATCAAGTTTCTTAATGCTAAGTTTAAGATTCTGTCTTGTATACAAAAGTACGGGAGAAAGAAAACTTTGGTATCAGTCCCAGACCCATCTCTTAGTGGTTTTGAAATACTGCATATGAATTTTATCTGAGTCTGTTTCCTCATACATAAATATCATGTCTATCCACCTTTGAGTTTTGTAATTTGTATCAGCGTGTGTATATCAAAATAAAATAATGGACATGAACACTTTGTAAAGGAGGGGAAAAAGAAACCTTTTTCTTCTACCCATTTTAGGTTCTCTGGCTGGGGCCCTATAAATCAGAAAAGGCAGATTAATGAGAGAAAAACAAACATAAGATTATTAACATGTGCATCACGCATGCTCTTGGGAGTACCCAGTGATGAGTAACTCAAAGGGGTGGCTAAAACTTTGACTTATATAGTATCTTAACAAAAGAACAATAAATTCTTAGAGAAGGGACAAGACAAAGGAAAAGGACTTTGAGCTTCAAGGGACAGTAAACTGTGGGAAGACAGATATATGGGGAAACTAATGGTAGATGAGAGCTAGTCTTAGGGGGGTTTGTTATGTAGGTTCCTCTGGTATTGTCTCTGGGCTGATAAGGGTCTAAAGTTGTCTCTGGTGATTAACTTCTCTTCCTGGTAGAAGGGAGTGGGGGGGCACCTTTGCAAATTTATATCCTGCTTTTAGGCAAATAGAGGAAGGACAGAAAAAAACCCTTTGTCTTATATCTGCTTCTTCTCAATTTCCTTCAGTTCAAAATAATCCTAATGCCAAAGTGGCATATTTTGGAGTGGCATATTCTGCTACCTTTCAACTGTATGGGCTCTAAGGTACTTAAAAATTTTAAGTGCGTTATTGTTACCCCAATCATGTTATCATTGCTCAGTAAAAACAGTGCCTAAATATGTATAAATCTATGCCAGATCTAAACAGAGAGACAGAAATGAGCATAGTCTTACCCCATGCAGGTTTACATTCTGATTAGGTTAAATCCTTCATCTATAGTATATTTCACTTTTCTCTGACCCACTATTTCAGCATATCCTAGAAATGCTCATTTATCAAAGGGTTTTAGGGCTACAGCAATTTTGCAGCCTTGAAAAGAAGTACTTTCTAAGCACACTCAGTTTTGTTAAAATGTAGCTTTTATATGTTTACATGAACAAGCATTAAAGTTATCGAGCAATAGGTGGATTGTGTTGTCAGTTGACACATTCCTCTTTTTTTCTTCCTCCATAAGTTCATCCTTCGTGGATCATGATATGGTTCTTTCCATTCTTCGTCACAAGTACAATGATTTTTTTTCCCTCTGATCAGATACTCGAGCTTACAAATTAGACATGGTGGCAGTTTTCCTCCATCTGGCATGTAAGCGAGAGAT
This sequence comes from Hyperoodon ampullatus, assembly GCF_949752795.1. Classification (NCBI taxonomy): domain Eukaryota; kingdom Metazoa; phylum Chordata; class Mammalia; order Artiodactyla; family Ziphiidae; genus Hyperoodon; species Hyperoodon ampullatus. The sequence goes on along the minus strand of NC_136917.1, from coordinate 72,596,481 downwards.
TTGGCAAATGCAGGTTTTCTATTATTCAGTGGCGAGCTTGACAGTCTTGCAGAGTCAGAAATGGCTACAGTAGATTCAGCTGCCCTGTCGCATCAGATGGAAAGTCTATCATTGTTTGTGATCTGCTGAGGACGGAGGAGTCGGCATTGTGGTCTTACATTCTCCAGTTGAAATCAAGCGATAGAAATTTATAACTTTCCCCAGGTATCATTTATCTAGCTGTAGTAGTGTCTATGGAAAGAGTTACTCAGCCTTGAAGGGTTGCATTTCTACAATGCCTAAATGCAATGAATCTCCAGTCACAGTAACCACAACTGCACAACGCTTCACATGGCCCATCAGATTGGCTCTGTGCTGCATATATGTGGTGGATGAAGTTGGAGCAAGAATGATTTTTGTGAATTACACAATCTGGTGAATTACATTCAATGGTAAATCATACAGTGACAGTGAGAAATAAGTCAAGAATTTTCCTGTGGAGGGCTGCATCTCTGGAATATATTGCACATACTTATTTGAGGCCCTATTTCCCCACAAATGGGAGTTTAAGTTTAGAAAAATCCTTAGGATCAATCATTTAAAAATAGCCAGAAATGTGAACAATGATCCTAGCTCAAAGATCTCCACCACAGATTAGTAATAATAACAGAAAATGGAAAAGGAAATGTCCAACAACATGGGAATACTCTGCATATATGGTGAGATATAATGGTGCCCTTAAAAACATTTGTAATAATTTTAATGGTAAAAAGACATATCATTAAGTTAAACAAGCCAGGATATAAAACTGTATATATGTTATAGCTTCAACTATGGAAAAAATCTGTAAAACACTGGAAATAAGATACACTGAAATATGAGTAATAGTTATTACTGATAGAAGAAATATTAGTGGTTGTTTCTTTTCCTCCATATGTTTTTCTATATTTTTCTCTTTTTTTTCCTACAGTAGATAGACATGCATGACTTTTAAATTCAGGAAAAAAAATGAACAGACTAAAATAAAGTCTTTAAACCAACTTTTATGGGGATTGGCTGGTGGGACTTTTTGTACAGACTTGCAAGTCTTTATCCTTCTTTTTAAAAATACCCTTCCATAAATTTTTAAAAGGTAACATGCTCTTTGAGGTCTTTCTTAAATTAAAAAAAAAAAAAAAGGATAGGACATGAACAAATGAGCCCTACATTGCTACCTTTTCCAATTTCAAGGGGTAAAAAAGAACCATTTCCTTTCCAGTGACCCATATTTTCCCCCTTCACCGTGCATCTCTGGTCAGTGGGTTCTGGCCCCCAGGCAGCAGGCAATCCTGCTACGCATTGATTGACCTATCACTCTGACCTGAGGCAGCCTGGGAATTCCTGACCTGTTCTATTCATTTTATTAATCATCAAGACTTTGGCTCTGAGACATGTTGCTATTGAAATAATTTCACCTGTGGGGTTCATTTTGCTTTCATCATTAACTTCAGCTTTCAATCTTTTCCCCTTTATCCCCATCAGAAACTTCTCAAGCCTTCAGTCTGGCTTGGAGATTAGCACTGAGGCCTGTTGGTTCAATCAGCCTCTGTGCTTCATTATGATCCATGACATAATGACATGATGTGATTTGCCCTGGTGCACTCTGAAGTGACTTGCTGGTGTGGTGCAGCAAGGCAGCAAGAATTTTTGAGAAGCCACATTCTTGTTGATACCATACTTTTAAAAATACAATATTTCTCACTGATTTTGCAAAAAATTCAGTTTCTATGTGGCTAGCTCCACCACCAGACAAACATATCCACTTGTGAGACCTTCAAGATGGTGGAGGAGTAAGACGCGGAGATCACCTTCCTCCCCACAGATACATCAGAAATACATCTACATGTGGAACAACTCCTACAGAACACCTACTGAACGCTGGCAGAAGACCTCAGACCTCCCAAAAGGCAAGAAACTCCCTACGTACCTGGGTAGGGCAAAAGAAAAAACAGAGACAAAAGAACAGGGACGGGACCTGCACCTCTGGGAGGGAGCTGTGAAGGAGGAAAGGTTTCCACACACTAGGAAGCCCCTTCACTGGTGGAGACGAGGGGTGGCAGCTTCGGAGCCACAGAGGAGAGAGCAGCAACAGGGGTGCAGAGGGCAAAGCGGAGAGGTTCCCGCACAGAGGATCGGTGCCGACCAGCACTCACCAGCCCAAGAGGCTTGTCTGCTCACGCGCCGGGGCAGGTGGGGGCTGGGAGCTGAGGCTCGGGCTTCGGAGGTCAGATCCCAGGGAGAGGACCGGGGTTGGCTGCGTGATAACAGCCTGAAGGGGGCTAGTGCGCCACAGCTAGCCGGGAGGGAGTCCAGGAAAAGGTGTGGACCTGCCTAAGAGACAGGAGACCATTGTTTCAGGGTGCGCAAGGAGAGGGGATTCAGAGCACTGCCTAAACGAGCTCCAGAGACTGCCACGAGCCGCGGCTATCAGCGTGGACACCAGAGATGGGCATAAGATGCTAAGGCTGCTGCTGCAGTCACGAGGAAGCCTGTGTGCAAGCACAGGTTACTATCCACACCTCCCCTCCCGGGAGCCTGTGCAGCCCACCACTGCCAGGGTCCTGAGATCCAGGGACAACTTCCCTGGGAGAACACATGGTGCGCCTCAGGCTGTTGCAACGTCATATTGTCCTCTGCTGCCGCAGGCTCGCTGCACATTCCATACCCCTCTCTCCGACCTCCCACCCATGAGTGGAGCCAGAGCCCCCTAATCAGCTGCAACTTTAACCCCATCCTGTCTGTGTGGGGAAAAGACACCCTCAGGTGACTTACACACAGAGGCAGGGCCAAATCCAAAGCTGAACCCCAGGAGCTGTGTGAACAAAGAAGAGAAAGAGAAATCTCTCCCAGCAGCCTCAGGAGCAGTGGATTAAATCTCCACAATCAACTTGATGTACCTTGCATCTGTGGAATACATGGATACACAACAAATCATCCCAAAATTGAGGCCATGGACTCGGGGAGCAACTTTAGACTTGGGGTTTGCTTTCTACATCTAATTTGTTTCTGGTTTTATGTTTATCTTAGTTTAGTAGAGTTTATTATCATTGGTAGATTTGTTTATTGATTTGGTTGCTCTCTCCCTTTTTTCTTCATATATAGATATACATATTTTTTTCCATTTTCTCTTTTTGTGAGTGTGTATGTGTATGCTGCTTTGCGTGATTTTGTCTGTATAGCTTCGCTTTTACCATTTGTCCTAGGGTTCTCTTTTTTATTTACTACTTTTTAATTTTTTTATTTTTAATAATTTTTTTATTTAATAACTTCATTTTATTTTACTTCTTTCTTGATTGCTTGCTTTCTTGCTTTCTTTTTCTTTCTTTCTTTCTTTTTTCTGAGCCATGTAGCTGACAGGGTCTTGGTGCTTGGGTCGGGTGTCAGACCTGTGCCTCTGAGGTGGGAGAGCCAAGTTCAGAATATTGGTCCACCAGAGACCTCCCAGCTCCAGGTAATATCAAACAGCAAAAGCTTTCCCAGAGATCTCCATCCCAACGCTAAGACCCAGCTCCACTCAACCACCAGCAAGCTGAACACCCTAAGCCAAACAACTAGCAAGACAGGAACACAACACCACCCATTAGCAGAGAGGCTGCCTAAAACCATAATAAGGTCACAGACACCCCAAAACACACCTCCGACGCGGTCCTGTCCACCAGAAAGAAAAGATCCAGCTGCATCCACCAGAACACAGGCACAACTCCCCTCCACCAGGAAGCCTACAAAAACCACTGAACAAATCTTAGCCACTAGGGGCAGACACCAAAAACAATGGGAACTACAAACCTGCAGCCTCCAAAAAGGTGACCCCAAACACAGTAAGTTAAGCAAAATGAGAAGACAGAGAAAAACACAGCAGATGAAGGAGCAAGGTAAAAACTGAACAGACCAAACAAATTAAGAGGAAATAGGCAGTCTACCTGAAAAAGAATTCAGAGTAATGATAGCAAAGATGATCCAAAATCTTGGAAATAGAATGGAGAAAATACAAGAAACGTTTAACAAGGACCTAGAAGAACTAAAGAGCAAACAAACAATGATGAACAACACAATAAATGAAATTAATATTTCTCTACAAGGAATCAATAGCAGAATAACTGAGGCAGAAGAACAGATAAGTGACCTGGAAGATAAAATAGTGGAAGTAACTACCGCAGAGCAGAAAAAAGAATGAAAAGAATTGAGGACAATCTCAGAAACCTTTGGGACATTAAATGGACCAACATTTGAATTACAGGGGTCCCAGAAGAAGAAGGGGAAAAAAAAGGGACTGAGAAAATATTTGAAGAGATTATAGTTGAAAACTTCCCTAATATGGAAAAGGAAATAGTCAAGTCCAGGAAGCGCAGAGAGTCCCATACAGGATAAAGCAAAGGAGAAACACACCAAGACACATATTAATCAAACTATCAAAAATTAAATACAGAGAAAAAATATTAAAAGCAACAATGGAAAAGCAACAAATAATATACAAGGGAATCCCCATAAGGTTAAGAGCTGATCTTTCAGCAGAAACTCTGCAAGCCAGAAGGGAGTGGCAGGACATATTTAAAGTGATGAAAGGGAAAAACCTACAAGCAAGATTACTCTAGCCAGCAAGGATCTCATTCAGATTCGACAGAGAAATTAAAGCCTTTACAGACAAGTAAAAGCTAAGAGAATTCAGCACCACCAAACCAGCGTTATAACAAATGCTAAAGGAACTTCTTTAGGCAGGAAACACAAGAGAAGGAAAAGACCTACAATAACAAACCAACCCAGAACAATTAAGAAAATGGTAATAGGAGCATACATATCAATGACTACCTTAAATGTAAATGGATTAACTGCTCCAAGCAAAAGACATAGACTGGCTCAATGGATAGAAAAACAAGACCCATATATATGCTGTCTACAAGAGACCCACTTCAGACCTAGGGACACATATACACTGAAAGTGAGGGGATGGAAAAAGATATTCCATGCAAATGGAAATCAAAAAAAGCTGGAGTAGCAATTCTCATATCAGACAAAATAGACTTTAAAAGAAAAACTACTGCAAAGGACAAAGAATGACACTACATAATTATCAAGGGATCAATCCAAGAAGAAGATATAATAATTGTAAATATTTATGTACCCAACATAGGAGCAACTCAATACATAAGTCAAATGCTAATAGCCATAAAAAGGGAAATTGACAGTAACACAATCATAGTAGGGGACTTTCACACCCCACTTTCACCAATGGACAGATCATCCAAAATGAAAATAAATAAGGAAATGCAAACTTTAAATGATACATTAAAGAAGATGGACTTAATTGATATTTATAGTACATTCCATCCAAAACAAAAGAATACACTGTCTTCTCAAATGCTCATGGAACATTCTCCAGGATAGATCATATCTTGGGTCACAAGTCAAACCTTGGTAAACTTAAGAAAATTGAAATCATATCAAGTATCCTTTCCGACCACAACGTTATGAGACTAGATATCAATGACAGGAAAAAATCCGTACAAAATACAAACACATGGAGGCTAAACAATACACTACTAAATAACCAAGAGATCACTGAAGAAATCAAGAGGAAATCAGAAACTACCTAGAGACAAATAACAATGAAAACACAATGACCCAAAACATATGGAATGCAGCAAAAGCAGTTCTAAGAGAGAAATTTATAGCAATACAATCCTACCTCAAGAAATAAGAATCATCTCAAATAAACAACCTAACCTTACACATAAAGCAATTAGAGAAAGAGGAACAAAAACCCCTCAAAGTTAGCAGAAGGAAAGAAATCATAAAGATCAGATGAGAGGGCTTCCCTGGTGGTGCAGTGGTTGAGAGTCCGTCTGCTGATGCAGGGGACACAGGTTCGTGCCCCGGTTCAGGAAGATCCCACATGCCACAGATTGGCTGGGCCCATGAGCCATGGCCGCTGAGCCTGCGCGTCTGGAGCCTGTGCTCCACAACGGGAGAGGCCACAACAGTGAGAGGCCTGCATATTGCAAAAAAAAAAGAAAGAAAGAATATAAATAAAATAAAGTAAAATAATTAAAAATTTTAAAAATATTAAAAATAAAAATTTTAAAAAGAGAGAAAGAAAGAAGAGAGCAACCAAACTGAAAAACAAATCCACCAATGATAACAAGCGCTAAAAACTATACTAAAAAAACCCGAAAATGGACAGACAGAACCCTACGACAAATGGCAAAAGCACAGCTATAACAGACAAAATCACACAAAGCAGCACACACATACACACTCACAAAAAGACAAAAAGGAAAAGATATATATATATATATAAAATAAAAATAGGAAGAGAACAAGCAAATCTATAAACTAATCTCCCAATGATAATAAGTTCTAAATACTAAACTAAGATAAACATAAAACCAGAAACAACTTAGATGCAGAAAGCAAACCCCAAGTCTACAGTTGCTCCCCAAGTCCACCACCTCAATTTTGGGATGATTCATTGTCTATTCAGGTATTCCACCGAGGCAGGGTACATCAAGTTGATTTTGGAGATTTAACCTGCTGCTCCTGAGGCTGCACGGAGAAATTTCCTTTTCTCTTCTTTGTTCGCACAGCTCCTGGGGTTCAGCTTTGGGTTTGGCCCCGCCTCTGCATGTAGGTCACCTGAGGGCATCTTTTGGGAAGTCTGAGGTCTTCTGCCAGCGTTCAGTATGTGTTCTTTAGGAGGTGTTCCACATGTAGATGTATTTTTGATGTATTTGTGGGGAGGAAGGTGATCTCCACGTCTTATTCCTCGGCCATTTTGAAGGCACCTCCTTGAATGCAACTTTAAATATTATAAAGCACGTGCATTAGTTTCCTAGGGATGCTGTAATAAAGGACCACAAACTGGGTGGCTTAAAATGACAGAAATTTTTACTCTCACAGCTCTAGTGTGTAGAAGTCCAAGATCAAGGTGTGGGCAGGGTTGGTTCTTTCTGAGAGCTCTGAGGAGAATCTGTTTCCATGCCCCTCCCATCTTCTGGTGATGAGCGACTGAAGATACTTGCCATTGCTCAGCTTATAGATCACTCCAATCTCTGCCTCCATGTTCAATGCATTCTTCCTGTATTTCTGGGTACTCCCATGGCCATCTTCTTAGAAGGACTTCAGTCTTACCGGATTAGGGATCCACTTTAATCCAGTAGGACCTCATCTTAACTAACTATATCCAATAGTCACATTCTGAAGTCCTGAGGCCAGAGTTCAATATATTTTGTGGGAGGAGACATTTAAACCCCTCAGGACAGCCTAACAAGCAATTCATAAGGTAGGAATTATCCACAAGTTATATATGAAGAACCTGGGTCTTTAGTAATGTAGGTGTCTTCTCCAATGTGACACAGCTATTTCTTGGGTTAAACTCAGGTTTCGTGTTTCCAGGTTCAATGCCCTTTTGCAATTGCATCACTACCACATCAGTAGCTTCCACTTATTGTTTGCCTACTATTCATCATGAACTTTCTATATCAGTTGCTAGGTTTTAGTTCACAAGTAACAAAAGAAAGAAAGAAACAAAAAATTCTTGTGGGCTTCTCTGGTGGCGCAGTGGTTGGGAGTCCGCCTGCCAGTGCAGGGGACGCAGGTTCGGGCCCTGGTCCGGGAGGATCCCACATGCCGCGGAGCGGCTGGGCCTGTGCGCCACAACTACTGAGCCTGCGCTCTAGAGCTCACAAGCCAAAACTACTGAGCCCGTGTGCCACAACTACTGAGCTCACGTGCTACAACTACCGAAGCCCGTGCGCCCTGGAGCCCATGCCCTGCAACAAGAGAGGCCACCACAATGAGAGGCCGCTCACCACAGCTAGAGAAGGCCTGAGCGCAGCAACAAAGACCCAACACAGCCAGAAATAAATTAAAAAATAAAAATAAATAAAAATAAAATAAAAACAGAAAACAAAACAACAAAATAATTCTTGTAACTGGCTTAAACGATAAAGAAGATCAATTGGTTATTATAACTGAAAATCAAGAGGTATGGTGGGCTTCATAGTTAGGGTTTGATCCTTCCTCTTCATCGTCTTCTCTCACTTCCTTACCCTTCCTTTCTGTTCCTAAACAATTCGGTCCAAAAGCCAATAGGCAGGACTTAAGCAAAGTAAGCGTTTGTGGGGCCTCCCTGGTGGCGCAGTGGTTGAGAGTCCGCCTGCCGATGCAGGGGATACGGGTTCGTGCCCCGGTCTGGGAGGATCCCATATGCCGCGGAGCGGCTGGGCCCGTGAGCCATGGCTGCTGAGCCTGCGCATGCGGAGCCTGTGCTCCGCAACGGGAGAGGCCACAACAGTGAGAGGCCCGCGTACCGCAAAAAAAAAAAAAAAAAAAAAAAAAAAAAAGTAAGCGTTTGTGTAGGGAAGGAGGAGGGGACCTGAGGCAGCCCAGAGGAGTGTCAAGGCTGAGCAGGGTGAGGAGGGAGCTCACAGCAGGTGGTGGAAATGACCGGATGTGTGGTGTGGAATCTGATCAAGGTGGGGAGACCATCTGTGTGAAATTCGTGCACCACTCCTGGGATGCAATGATTAGAACGCAGCCTCACTTCCTTGATATTCTTGCCACAGATGCATAAGCTAAGTCTAATCATGAACAAACACCAGACAAACTCAAATTGAGGCACAGTCTACAAAATCACTGGCATGTAAACTTCTAAAGCGTTAATAGCATAAAAGTAAAGAAGGACTGAGGGACAGATCTAGATTGAAAGAGGTAGAGAGACGTGAAAACTAAATGCAATGCAAGATGCTGGACTGGATTATTTTGCTATGAACATCATTACTGCGACGATTAACAAAACTTTAAAGTCATTTGAAGATAGGATGAAAGTTACAAATGAATGTTAATATACTAACTTTGATAGTTTTATTTTGGTTATTCAGGAGAATACTCTGTACAAAATAAATTCTAAAGTATTTGTTTGACATCATGTTAGCAATTTACAAATGGTTGAGGAATAAAAAGTTTTCTGTACTGTATTTGGTGAAAACAAAAGTTAGGGTTTGGTTTGGTGGCTCAGTGATGTCATTAGAATTCAGTTCTCTCTGAAGACTCTGCCTTCCACTGCGTCAGCTTCATTCTAAGCCAGACTCCCTGGCATGGCCACAAGATGGCTGCACAGACAGAGGAGGGCAGAGGGGGTGTAGGTGGGGGAATTGCTTCCAGAAGCTCTCTAGGAAGAATCAGAAAGTTAGGAAGCCTCTTTCCTGGAACCTGCAAGAAGGTATCTTCGCCAGTATCACTGGCCTAAATTAAGTCATGTGCTGACCCTAAGCTGTTCATCATGTGCAGGGGATGGGATTACATGTATTAGTTTAGGCTTAATCCGCTTGCTGCTTTTACCAAAGCGCACGGACTTCACATGAGAGAGGTTTAAAGAGGAATAAAAATTTGGTTAGTTATCAAAAGATAGGAGAATGGGAAATTGATCAGGCAATTAAAATGTCTGTATTAAGGGCCAATGTACCATTGTGGTTAAGAGGTTTGGTTCTAGAGGCAGACTACCTACGAAAAAATTTGGCTCTGTTCATTTCTAGCTTTGTGATTTTGCACAATGTCTTTCATCTCTCTTTGCCCCAATTTTGCCCATCTATGAAATGAAGACGATTATCTTTCCTCCCTCACAAGATTTCCTGAGAATGCAATGAATTAGCAAATGTAAAGCACTCGCAATATATCATACTCACAATGCACAGTGAGCATTCAAAAAACGTTAACTATTACTATTTGCTTGTTTAATTTTTACAAGGTACCATTTTACAGTTATATTGATTCAACAGATAATTATTGCATGCTTGCTATATACCACGCTCTGTTCTACACATTTAGAATGGAATAATGATCCAGACAGGCTTGTTCTTTCTAAGATGCAGTTAAATGAGCAGCTTGTTTAGGATCAAACAGCTAGTAACTGTCAGAGCTTGGATTTGAGGTCAGATTTCTATGCTCTTACACACCTCCTTCCTTCCTTTGCTTTCTCCTGATCTTTCTGTACCTTTAAATTATTCTCTTCCTTAGCCTTAAGCCTGGTAGTGGCCCTGGGGGGCTTTGCCTGTCCTGCTGCTGACAGCTAGGTTGAATGACATTTAGGGTTTGCCAAACCTGTGTTCTGAGTGATGGGGCATCAGATGGAATCCCTGACTAGCTGTGATGGTTAAGGATGCCACAGAATTCCTCACTGTGGTGTTAATCACCTAGCCCCTTGCCTGCTGAGCTATCGCTTTGGCCTCCTGCAGAAACTTGTCTGTGGTTTCAGTTGTTCTCCTTCACATCTCTTCCAGTGATTTGCCACAGTCAAGGCCATCTCTAGGCAAAGCTTTCCCACCAGTTGCTGGACTTCGGAGTCTGTCTCCCTAACCACAGCCATTTCCCCCAGTTCCCCAGTGATCTCAGGCCATGCCCTGGTCACCCAAGCCCCGCAACTTGAGAACTGCACCCAAGTCTGTCTTCTGGGTGGCATCACATGCTCTGAAACTGATCTTTTATCCTTTCTCATTTTCCTACCCAAACAGGTTTGTCCTACATCCTGTTTTCGTGGGACCTGTCTGTCTGTTAGAGGACAGTTATCCAGGCTGAGAAACTAATCCATGTGAAAGGGACAACACGTGCAAATGACCAGCATTCTTCCTCCTGCCTCCCCTCCCCCGTCCAAATCCTCAGTTCTCTCCCCAGAATTTTATTTCTAAATCACCAATAATGACACCTCTATTAAACAGTCAGCCTGTCAAGCACTTGCACAGGTGTTTACATTGACTTATTTAATCTTCATAACAAACCTATAAATGCTATTCATGCTACTAACATCAGCCCCATTTTACAAATGAAGGAATTGAGGCACTAAAAGTTTCAAGAATTCACCCAAAACCACATGGAGAATAAGTGACGGAGCCAGGATTTGCTTCCAGGCATCTTGGCGACTGAGCCTCTGCTCTTCCTTCCACCCCAGCATCCCTGCCTCTCCCCTCTGGTGGGATCACACAGCTCTGCTACCTAAATACCCTCAAAGACTATGCGATGAAGCTGGAACCACCTAGATAGCAAAGAGACCCTTCATCATCCAGCCTCCACACTACCTTTCAAGAATTATCCTCCATCTGTCTACCCCACATGCCATGTTTGGAATGCCCATTTCTTTGATACAGTGCATACTCCTGTAAATCTATGTTCCATCATGCTGTTACCTCTGCATGAATGTTTTTCATTCATTCTCTCGGACTAGAAAGCCCTTGCTCATCCTTCAAAACCCATCTCAAAAGTCTTGTCTTTTGGGACTTCCCTGGTGGTCCAGTGGTTAAGACTTTGCCTCCCAATGCAGGGGGTGCAGGTTCAATCCCCGGTCAGGGAGCTAAGATCCCACATGCCTCGCGGCCAAAAAACCAAAACAGAAAACAGAAGCAATATCGTAACAAGTTCAATAAAGACTTCAAATATGGTCCACATCTAAAAAAATCTTTAAAAAAAATAATAGTTAAAAAAAAAAAAAGAAGTCGTCTTTTTTGCAGTTGTCCCCCAGGGAGATAATTAACTCTTGATACTTCTTTGCTCCCTAGTACTTTGTAATGTGTGAGACAGTATGCAAACTAGCTGAGGAAACAAAGATGACTTCAGCCATTCCCAGGGTTCAAAATGTATAAGCAGGGTTTCAGCCTTCTCATTCACTCTCTTTCTCTCCAGTCCCCAAAAAGGCTCTCTCCACACGGCATGCCTGTGCTTGTGGGCAGCTGAAGACTCACATCCTATTGATTTAGTAATTCTAGTAAAAAGAAATCATTTGCTTCAATAGTGCTAACAGAACCATCACAGAGGGGGCTCTCGTGAGCATGGCTTAGATCACATGTCCAACCCTACAACAGTTACTGTGACCAGGGGAAAGGAGACATTTAGTATTGAACACCCTGTGTTACATGCCCAACCCATTCGTGGAGAAGGTACTGGGAGAGGATGCGATGGTCAGTCTGCTCTAAACCAATGAAATGGTTGCCCCACAGAAAACCAGGTTCTTTCTTTCTTTCAAGAGGGAGTAAGTGATGCTGGAAAGATCACAGATTTCCACTGTATTCTACCCCTAGTCTGGCTAACATCTGTACCACTCTTTTGCTCACAAAGAGAAAAACACTTTCCAAACCAATTTCACTCTGAACTCTTCTACTAACAACCAGAAGCACACTATTCAAAACAGACAGTCCAAATGTCTGTCCAATTACCATGTCCAGCTCCACATTCAGTACCTCTGGTCTCAGTCAAAGCAAGTCAGGTTCTTAATGCTGTAGCCACCTGTGAAATGAACCACCCAACACACTTCAGACATAGGGATGAAGGTAAAACAAGATAAATATACCAAGAACTACCACTTAGAAACCACCTAAGTGGCTACTGCTCCCAAACGTATATCATATCCTGCCAAACACAGATTGCAAAGATTCCCTATCCAGGCAGGAAGGTGGCTTCCTAGCTCATTTACAATAACTGCCCTGATTCTGTGCTCTGGGGAGATCATCCAAGTTCATTGCTCCTCATGATCACGAGAATATGAGAGAACTATCAAAGAATATTCCTTTCCTGGGGGCTTAATTGCCATAGCAGCCCAATTCTTCTTTATTAAATTTGGGGGGATAGAAAATTGCAGACCTAGACCTTGCAAAGTAAGCACCTTAGAACTTCACTTTACTACTGCACAATTAACTTTCTAGAAAAAGCCACAGACTAGCAACTGAAGTCAGACAATTTGTCCAGGTGTGGTCTCTGAATCTGGGTTGGGGTTACTCTTTCTACTCCTATGTCTTAGTGAGGGGGCCCCATGAAAGTCCATCCTCATAGCCCTCAACTGAAAGTGCTCTCCCAGCAGAGTTCTCTCCTCTCCTCTCTGCTTTCAAATGGTCTAGCTTAGGCCATAGCTGGTACTTTTCTTATAAAACTTTATTGAAAATCTTAAAAGTAATCAACAGGGGGAAGTTGTATGTTTGCAGGGACAGGGGGAACTCTGTGTACTTTCTGTTCAATAGTACTGCGGACCTAAAACTGCTCTAAAAATTAAATTAAGTTTATTCACTTTAAAAAGTAATCAACAAATTCCAAAAGTCTCACATTTTCCCACAAAACCTTTTAAAATTACAGTTTTAGTAGGTATATTTCTGTACCAAGAAACAACAAGCAATGACATTGTAAGAAGCTATTTTGCTGCCACTTAATAAGCATTGCCAACTTCTCAGTCGGAACTGGGAGAATCCTCACTGCCCACCCTCCCCTCCCCTTCACACCCTCCCCCGCCCCCCACCCCCTCCCCCTGCCCCACCCCTTCCCCACCTCTCCCCCACGCCAACCCCCTCCCCACCCCAACCCCCCTCCTCACCCCACCCCCCTCACCCCACCCTCACACCCTCCCCACCCTCCTCCCCACCCTCCTCCCCACCCTCCTCACCCCACCCCCACCCTCCTCAGCCCACCCCCACCCTCTCCCCTCCCCCCCAGTCTCACACCCCCCATCCCCACCACTGCTCACCACCGCCCCCCTACGATTCAGCCAATTTCCTCTTGTAGCTTTTGTTATCTGCTACACCCCACTCCTGATACCAATTTCTCTATCAGTCATGGTCTTCTGTTTACAAGCAACAAGAGCAGCTCCATTAACAGACAAACAAAAAATCAAAAATAACAATAATGGGCTTCCCTGGTGGCGCAGTGGTTGAGAGTCCGCCTGCCGATGCAGGGGACACGGGTTCGTGCCCCGGTCTGGGAGGATCCCACATGCCGCGGAGTGGCTGGGCCCGTGAGCCATGGCCGCTGAGCCTGCGCATCCAGAGCCTGTGCTCCGCAAGGGGAGAGGCCACAACAGTGAGAGGCCCGCATACCACAAAAAAAAAAAAAATAATAACAATAATGACCAAAAAAGGAGAAAAGAAAGATAAAATTACATAAGAGAAATTAAGTGACAAACTTAAAGTCTCTCACAGGCTTGCAGGAGGAATTGGACCATCAGGCCTCCAGAAGGACTGAAACAGGGTAGTTATATGAATCTTGATGGTAGAGAGTAATGGGTCATCTCTCCAGAGTGTTGCCGCCAGAAAGAAACAATTCCCCCACCCTGTGCCATTTCACTCAAGACTCAAATTCATGAGAAAGAGAATGGGATTGGCTTGGCTTGAGTCACATGACCATTCCTGAATGAATCCAGGATGAGGTGAGAGATGAGAGAGTGAAGTACTTTCTCTCTGATTGGCTAAGTCTCAGTCTTGGACTCATACTTGAGGTTGATAAACTCAGGGTCATGAACAAAATGGATTCCCTACAAGAAAGAGAAACTGTGTCACCAGAGAAAGGGGAAGGGATGATAGAAGAGCCAGCTTAATCAACCCCCACTACAATATCCAGCATGGTACTTATTTCTTTGTATTTTATTTTGTCATTTATATGTCTAACATATGTTTATATGTCTTGCCAGAATTGATATTGCTTTAAGCAATGCCTCAATGTCTATTTGCATATGAGAAACATAGAGCTCTCTCAATAAGTATTTTTTAATTGCTAGTTTAAAGTATTATCCATTCAAGATGTACTGGCAGGGATCTTCTAGTAATATTGCCCAATTTTTTGAAGTGATGATATAAATTGCAGATAACATGTTAGGACAAGTGGTTTATCAAAGCACATCAAATCACTCCAAGTGGGGACTCACAAACTTAGGGTGGGAAGGAAAGAGAGTTCACTTTCAGTCTCTTTCCTCATCCTCACATTCACCCCATCACCCCCACCCTACATGTGACATGTTGAGAAAAGGACTTTTCCACAATCTAGAGGGTTTTATTTCAGCAAGACTTGAATCTTACGGTTTGAAATATGCTCTGAGATCCTTAGTATGAGAATTAAATGTACATCAATTAGGAGAATGGCTGGATAGCACAGCCCTGCAGAAGACAGGCTGTGGAGTCATAATTCCCACCTGATACACTGACTAGTCAGTATGTGAAATGGGAATAATAATATCTACTTCAAGGTTGACATGAAGACTAAACCCAATAACGTTTATAAGGTCTTAGCATAGTTCATGATGTATGATAGAACTCAATAAACAGGATAGCTTTTATTAAATCTGATCTGCCATTAGATTTGATATGTGAATATTTCCTGGGGATTTTTTACAATAGCCACACATTATAAATAACCTAGTAGAATAATCATGTTGGAATCTTTGCTACTTTGCTAGCTCTGATCCCATTAACAATGTACTATCGGTCTAATTAATGATCACCATGCTATCCCTTACACAAATATTAAGTTTTGCCTTTTAGCCCTAGGCCCTTTATTCCTGTGTGCATTAACTTTGTACTGTTATAAAGTTATTTTCTGTCATTTCTTATTTTTGCTCCTTTAGGTGATTTTATACTAATAAGACCTCCTCGCACTTAGCAATCTTGCCATGAATGTTGATTTATCTTGTATCACAGTTTGCACATGCTACTGCCCACTAGGCTTTGAAATTAAGCTATAAAGATTAAAAACATACAGTTTGCAAAACTTCTAAATCACTGCCTATCTGTGCTCCTTTTCTACTTTTCTCTTTTTCTTTTTGCATTCTTTCTGTCCTCCATACACCTGAGGGAGGGGCTAGACATGGAAATCATGCCCACATAAGTGTTCCCTGAGTCTCTAGCTCCTGGGACTAAGAGAACAAGAATGACATCACCTGCCATTGCTCTCCCTGAACTATGTAAATATGGGGCTAATTTAGGGTGCTCTGTAGACATTTGTAAATGTGCCAGGTCAACAAATTATCTCATCTTACCCTTCCCTTATGCCAGGTCTTTTGAAGAATGTTCTAAAGACCTCCAGAATTAAAGGATAAAATTTAAACATAGCTTTTCTTAACTCCTTGAGAAGCCTGTCATCTTATTATTACCAGTTGAATGGTGATACTGTTAGCAATATTATGCACATTCTGTCTCCAAACTTTCAAAATATTCACTTATCTATTCATTTCATAAATATTTACTAAGCCTCTCCTTTGTTCTAGACAATAGAGACACAGTAGTGAACAATGCAGGTAACAGTCTGTGCCCTTATTCCCATACGATTAGTGGGGAAGACTAGTTAGAAATTAAACAAGCAATTATAAAGAAAGCAGTAAGCACTGCCATAGAAGACAATTAAGCTGCCATGGAAGCATAGAGCAGGAACCCTTAACATGAAGGGTATCAGGGAAGACTTCCCAGGCAAAGTCCAAGGAGTGAGTTAGCTACATTAAAAGTAGGGTGAAGGAAAGAAAGAGTGAAGGCAGGGAAAACAGCGAAGGCGCTTAGCACATTGTAAATGCTCAGTAAACCCTTGTTGACTGAAAGAGATAGAAAAAGCAAGGCATACTGCAGGAAATAAAATAAGTTTACTAGATTAAAGAGTGTATGTAGGGAAAACAGGCAAGATGAAGTAGAACTGATAAGTAGAGTTTAGGTCATGTAACTCACATAAAAGGAGTCAAAGTATTGCCTTTTTCTGGGCAATGGAGAGCTAGTCAAAAAAGACAATGACTTGGATAGATTTTTGTTTTAGTAATATCACTTTCACTGCAGTATAGGAAGTGAATTGGAAACAATACAGAAGATAAAGAGAACAATTAGAAGTCTATGGAGTAATCCAAGCAAGGGAGACAGTGGCCGGGATTAAGGTGTGAGGGGAATTGGATGGAATTGAGAAATATTTAGGGTTGTGTGAAAATGGCTTAGAGACTTTGGATGAGAAGCAGTGCTAGGGAAAGGGGTCAAGCAGGAATCTCAAGATACTGGCCTGGACAACTGGGTGAACTATGTTACCATTCACTGAGATAAGTAACACGGGAGAAAGAGCAGGTTCGGAACAAAGGATGCTTTGTTCTGTATTGAGTTGAAGATGCCTGTAGGACACCCAAATAGAGATGTCTCGTAGGCATTTGGATAACTGGGTCTGAAATTCAGAAAAGACTTATGTGCTGGAAATGAAGATTTGGAAGTTGCCAGGATATGGGTGGAAAATTAAACACAGTGAAATGGATAGGATTATACGTTTAGGAGAAAATCTAACCAATGCCAATACTAACGACCTGGGCAGATGAAAATGAGGATGAAAAGAAATCTGAAATGAAATGCCCAGAGAGTTATGGGGAAAACCATGAGTCTATGATGCCATGTATTCAATAAGGAGATTGTTTCAAGATAAACAAGGTTATCACTGGTGTCAAGTGCTGCCCATGGGTTAAATATGATTATGCCTAGGAAGTGTATATCCAATGGATTTTGCCACAAGCTCATCTCTTGGGACCTATAAGAGTAGATTCAGAAGGGTAACAGAGGTAAAACCCAGAAACTTTAGGTTGCAGAATAAGTGGGCAGTCAAAAATGGAAGCAGTAATACAGACTTCTTATTTCAGGAAGATTTGCTGTGAAAGAAAAGAGAACGGTAAATCAGGAGCCATAGGAGATACAGGGTCAGTGCAAGTGGCTTAAGCATAAATTGGAAGGAATCACCAAACAGAATAAAGTTAAAGATCCAAGAAAGGAAGAGCACAGTGACTAGACTGAGCACTCTGAAACAAGCACAAAGAACAAGAACAAAGAATTCAGTAGAGAGGGAACATTTATTTACGAGAAATGACACATATTTCACAGAAATATGAAGGGGAACAAGATGGGTAGAGGTGTTAAGTGTCGGGGTGTAGAGACAGGAGTTTGAAGGAGACCTTTGTGAATAGCTTCCATTTTCTCTGTGTAAAATACAGAGTGGGATCATTGACTGACAATCATCAGGAAATTGGGGGGATGGATAACACGTTGAAGGAGAATGAAGGCTTGAGAAAAAAAAGAGCACGTTAGGCAAGCCGAGAAGGATAATCAGGAAACACTGAGAGTCCAGAAGAAGTTGGAGATCTTCAAGTCGTGGTTGTACCATTCTCCTGGTACTGTGATTTCAGTAGTTTTCACCACCCCAGACAAAGTCAAAAAGAGGCAGGTAATAGCACAGACCCACTTAGTTTACTCTTTCAGCTTCAGATGGCAAATAGTTAGGCCTCTCCTGGGATTACAGGGAGGGGTCAAATCTATGGATTTAGAGAGATTCATGTAAAATCGACATATTACATAAAATTACTTCCATCGCCAAAGCCATGAGAATGGAAGAAATAGTGGAAGCAGCTGTAGGCTAACAGTTGATATGTGAGTTCTAACCTTAAGTCTGCCGTAAACAGCTATGCCTCCTTCATCAAGTCACTGGGTCTCAGTTTCCTAATCTATAGGATAAAAGGACTGTTTGAGGCATTCTCCTCCAAGTGATCTCAGTTTCTGTGAAAACATTGCTGCTGCCCTATACCAGGTGTGAGGGTATCTTCACAACATCACCATAAATGCGGGAAAGGTGATCCCAGTCCCCATTTCATAAACAACAAAACTGAGGGGGAAACTTCTAGAAACCCGCTTATGTTCAAGAACAGAGATCCCTGACTATCTCCAAACCTATGTCTTATCCACATTCTGAAACACCCTCAGATTAGGTTTGCCCATGAGAGGTCTATAGACTCTGTGGTATCATCTAGAAAAGGAGCTCAATTGTTAGCATATCACAGAGGGAAAACAGTGTCGCCTGAACTGGGTGAAGTGACTGATCTGGGAAGTAGCCACAAAAATAATCCTCCTCAGAGAGGAAAAGACATATTAGCAGACAGGATTTCACAAACTTTTGTGTAACTCGACAATTAATTGACACACATTATAAAACCAAATCAAAAAGCATTTTTTTAGAAGGTAACTTTCCTAGAGACTCAGGCCAGTGAGTAGGAGAGGGATTTGTCTTTCATTTTCTTTCTCTGCCAGATGAGTAATTTCAGAACAACTGCTGAGTGCTGAACAATAAGACATTCAAGGACCAAAACTCGAGAGTCATTTTTTTCACCACAACACCCTCGGGTAGCTGTTCCCTGTCTCTGGCAGACAAAATTATTTTCCAGCTGGCTCCTGGAGGACCATCTATAAACAAATTAGAAATTTCAAAGGGTTTGTTTTCTGCCTTCTGGCTGCCAGTAGGGGCCGTTCCCTTTGTGTCCTTCATATGAAAAAGTAATTTAACAAAGAAAAAAGAGAGAGCACGCCTCGGTTCAAAACAGAAAAGCGTGTCCCTTCTCTCCCCCTCCCTTTCGTCATCCCCTCTCTGTCCATTGTCATGTTTGGTCAGTTTTCTGTCAAAACAACTTTTATTGTATGCAGCTTTCATCCTGCGGGGCTCCAAGAGCTTGAGAGACAAGTTGTTTTCCTCCAGCAATTCCATCAATAAGGAGAAAATGGAAAATGAGCCCTGATTTATGGCTGATTCTCCATAACAAACAGGGGCAGTAAAGGCCCACCCGGCTCTGTAGGGAGAAGTTAAAAGTGGGTCCACTCGCCTGCCACCCAGCTCAGGTTCAGACCAAAGGAAGTAGGGCCTCAAAACAAAAGAGAGCTCTTGAAACATTTTATAACAGCTTGTCATAGGCAAGGTACAGGACATATTTCAACGGGAAGGAAAAAAATCAAGCGTGCCTTACACCAACTCAGAACAGGAATTAAGCTTAATATCTGGCACTTCTGAAAAACTTTCCCCCTCAAAATATCCCAGCAGATGGGAAGCACCAGGTATTTAGACATAAGAACGCATTATATTCCAAAGGAGAAAGTTAGCAAAATTGGTCCCCAGTTTACGAAAAAGGAAACCAAGACCTAATGAGAAGGGAGGGTGTGTTGTAGTGACACAGCAAATTGTTTAAAGACAGGACAGAGTCACCATTTCTTGTTTTATGTGGCCCAAAGTCAGCTTACGGAGACTAAGATGTTTTCTTGGGTTTTGGCTTGAAAAGTCCATTTTCTCATTATTATCTTATTTTTCATTCTTTGGGATTGATTTGGGGCTTGGCTGGCAGTCAAGAGCTAGAGAACATGAGGTTCACAAATGCAGCTATTTCTAGCCTGCTGATATGCTCCACTAATCATGTTTTAAGTGGCATGCCAAATCGAGACTTTGCTTTCTAGGTTTGCACTTTAAGGTGAAGAGGTCTTAAAAGCCTTCCTAGCACAGAGCATTTCATTTAAGGAAATTCTTGACTCAGGCAAACCAATTTGAAACTATTGGGAGTATGCCAATAGAGAGAAAAATACTGTGGGGCTTAAATTGGTTTTGTGCACTTTTTTTAAGCATGTATTTTGCATACCTTTACTTCTAATTCTTTGCCAGCGGAGTGTGTGGATTCTGCAGGTAGATTTCCAGCAGTGATTTCAGCCTTGGGGGGGTCAAGGAAAGAATGAAAATGGCTTGGAGGAGTAAAAGCTTCCCAAGAGGTCAGAGCCTAAGTCTGGAGTACATGTGTGTGCACGCACACGTGTACGTGTGTGTTTTTGCTGGAGGAGGTGCACGTGGGCGTGTGGGGTGTTAGTGAATGAAGTGGAGATGCAGGACAGAGATGTGATGCCTCAACTTGGCTAAGGCTCAAATACCACCCCGTAGCCCTGATTAAGCAAAATGCTCAGGACGACATTCGGGTCAAGGGCAGCACCCCCCGCTGGCTCACTGCCCACTCACAGCATGTTCACTCACCCTCCGTATATATGTACCTTCCACACATACCCCCGAATGCATGCTTGGGAGCCAGTTAAGAAACAAACACTATTTTAAATTCATTTCCTTTTTAAAACAATGCTCACAAGAAACGTATTTCAAGTCTGTTTCCCATGAGTGAGATGAAGCCGTTCCTTTCTGGCCACGTTAAAGCAAAGCATAATCTTGGAAGTACAGAAAGGGAGTCAGATTTCAACGAGAGTATTTATAGCACTTGGGCCGAGTTGACTGACCTAGGTTCAAATGACTAATAGAGAACAGACAAATATTCCTTCCCTTCCCCCAATAGCATAAAAGCATACAGTCTTAGGCTGAAGCCAAGATTTAATAAGCCTAAACACGTGTAATATAAGGAAGATGAAATGTAAACCACAGAAGGGGTCTTGGTAGTGTATTCGATACCATACAGCAGTTTTACAAATTGTTTATTTCCTTTACCAGATGGGCCTTTTAAAATTTCCTCTCTGCGTACCTTAGTACCTAATGGCAAACCCACCTGAATCGCTTCCATCCTGCACAGCCCTTGCCGGGATCTTGGCCAGACACAGTGTGTGCAGGGTTAATGCCAGCCTTGAGCAGCCCTCTGCCCTGAGTAGGGTTATTAAACAGGAACATTTGACTCATAATCTGTTCTCCTCATGTTAAGTAGATTGCAATAACTCAGCTGTCCAGGATCTGTTTATCAATGCTCTGTGTATTTCAGCAGCAAATATTTTATAACCTCTAAGTTTGATGTTCAGACCACTCATCAAATGAAAATCTCCTGTACTCAGAGCTGCTTTTATCATCACAACCCACCAACTGGAGAACCCTGGAGAGGCAGTAACCCTGCCCCAGAGCCTATCCGGCTTAGCCAGATCCTCATCCTGGGAAATTCTCTTCCACTAAATGACTTTAAGAGAAACTGGCCCACCCTCAGAAGAGGCTATAACATTTCAGAGATTCTTCATCGGCCTAAACTGTCCTAGTAAATTGCCATTTTATTGAGTTTTATTGTCTCCTTTATATGCATTCTAATAAAAGTGAAATGGGGTATATGTAATAAAGAGGAATGGAAATGAGGGAAGATGTGGATGAGAAAAAAGCAAAGTAAAGAGAGAGTACAACTGCAGCAGGAGGAGGGATCCATCATAGACTTACTAGTCAAAATTCTAATGACCTTTTAATAGCCTCATGTGGGAAGCACAATGGATTGCAATTCAAAGAACCCTCAGCCAGCCACAAAGCAAGTCTCCAATCACTCACCATGTCTTTTCCATGGGTCTTCACTCAGTGCTTGGGAGTAGACCTAAAAAGAAGAAGTAAAGGAGACCTGAGAGAGGCACCTTGAGATGGTGTCTATATCTATCCATCCATCTGTCACAGATTTGTGTGTGTTCACACACATACATATTTGTTTTATACAATATGTATTATACACACATACATGATTTCTTTATATGATATTATAGATTATATTTACATATAAACACATTATTCTTTAAAAATTTTTTGACTAAAGCAAAAATACAAACATTTGTTACGGTATTTATAATATACATCATGGTAAAGTATAAAGTGACAAGAAGACAAAATGGGGAAGGAGATTGAGGGAATTATTCTATTTTAAGGTACTTATGCTGTTCATTAAAGGAGATGACAGGGATTTCCCAGGCGGCCCAGTGGTTAAGACTCCGTGCTTCCAATGCAGGGGGCACGGGTTAGTTGGGGGGAACTAAGATCCCACATGCCACGTGGTGTGGCCAAAAAAATAAAGGAATAAAATATAAAAAATAAAGGAGATGACAGTTTAATAATCCATATTGTACACTCCAAAGCAATTACTAAAAATAAATTTAACACGAAGACTTATGAAGATGATACATAAAAG
Organism: Hyperoodon ampullatus; assembly: GCF_949752795.1. Classification (NCBI taxonomy): domain Eukaryota; kingdom Metazoa; phylum Chordata; class Mammalia; order Artiodactyla; family Ziphiidae; genus Hyperoodon; species Hyperoodon ampullatus. The sequence continues at coordinate 72,574,001 of NC_136917.1, read as the reverse complement.
AAAATGGGATACTAAAACAAGTGCAATTTGCTCAAGAGAAAACAGGAAAGGAGAAAAAGTAGAACAAATGGATTAAATATAAAACAAGCAATAACATGGGAGACTTAAATGCAACTATACCAATAATTATATTATATGTAAATGAAATAAACATATATATTAAGTGGCAGAAATTATTAGTTTGGATTAAAAAAATCAAGACCCAACTTCATGCTGTTCCTAAAAAACATATTTTACTTATGAAGCATAGACAGGTATGAGGTCTCCCCATATGGAGAAAAACATCTGGAAGAGGAGAGAAGTATTTCTCAAAAAATTCCCTAACTTTGCATTTTTTCCCTTAACACATTGGGCTTCACCATGAAGTATATGGTCAGTTGGGGATGGGAGATGGGGGTGGCTATCAACCGGGGTGAAAACAGGTATCTATCAGAAGAGTTCATGAAGTCAATCCCACAACATTCTCTTTTAGGTATCCTCCTGAGACCACTGGGGATCAGTATTGATTTTCCCCTCAGAATGCTCAAAAAATGAGTTTGAATGATACAGTAAGTAAATTAACTTCAAATTTCTTCTGCACCCAAAGCTGAAAACCCATTCACTATTTTATTTTTGGCCCTAAATAATGTCCAGGCACATTGTCTGACATAACATATGAGAGAGTCAGCAATGAGATTAAGTGACAACATGAACATATAGATACTCCAATAATAAAATGTCAACAATGTAGAGATGACAGATTTTAATATACACACCCTCCCATTATCATATTAAAATTCAGAAGTATTGCGTTTTATATTCAAGTCCAAATCAAATTATCTTGCCCTTGGGAGTAAAAGTTTTTGCGAGTTAAAGTCCAAAGGCATTAAAGTTAAAAATCAGTTTTTCTTGATCGAGTGAGTTAATGGTCCTAAGTCTGAAATTCTTAAAGTTCAAAATACATCCTCCCTAATTAAATATCCTTTCATCTGTCAGGTAAAGGAGTTCTTGATGCCTCAGTAAAATTATTGTTCCTTCAGCAGCTCCATCCTGGGTTGTCTGTCCTTGGAATGGACGTAGTTCCTTCTTGACATCAAAAGTGGCATTTAGTTCAGTGCCAGTTCTCTGTATGCATCCCTCAGATGCTGAACCCTATTCTGATGTAAGTTTTTCCACACCACCAAGCAATTCTCTGACACCAGCTGGGTGTCCTATAATTCAACTCAATTGTCTGACACTTACCAGGAGATAGTATCGGACTACACAGGTAAAGGACACAGTCCCACAAGACCGTCCTACACTTCAGATGCCAATTACAAGTCCAGGTTGTTACCTGTGACTCTGACGGACTGGCTATAAATCAGAGGTTCCCATGACCCGTTCTTGGGTTCGATTAATTTGCTAGAGCAGCTCACAAGACTCAGTAAACCTGTTTACTCAGTAGATTACCAGTTTATCACAAAGCATATTAAAGGATTTAATTCAGGAACAGCCAGATAGGAGAGATGCATAAGACAAGCTAGAGGAAAGGATTAGGAATTTCCATGCCCTACTGGGGTACCATTCTCCCCAAATCTCTATGTGCTCACCAACCAGGAAGCTCTCTGAACCCCATCCTTTTGGGTTTTTATGGAGGTTGAATTACAGAGACATGATGGATTAAATCATCAGCCATTGGTAGTTTAATTCAATCTCCAGATTTTTCAGAGGGGGGGTTGTGGAATTGAAGGTCCTACTTCTCTAATCACGTGGTTAGCTTCACTGGCAATCAACTCCTATCCCTAGGTACTTTTCATATCATTAACATAACCAAAGACACCTTTCTCCTTCTCATCTCTTAGGACAGTCCAAGAGTTTTAAGCACTCTGTGCCAGAAACAAGACAAAGACCAAATATGTATTTCTCATTGTTGATCACAATATCACAATCCCCTTTCTAAGATCCTGAAGACTTCATGTGACACACAAGATTATTACAGCCCTGGCTCCAAAGCCTCCAAATTGAGGAAACAAGATGATCCCCAGCCTCTATCAACAGTTCCTACAGGCAATAGTGTACTCTGAGAATCCATTCTAAGAGTTGCTAAAGGCCATATAACAAAAATTCAACATCTGAGGGAAGTAAAGGAGATGGAAAAACTCTTGCTTCAGCATCTTCACATGCAGTCAGTTAATGTCTGTTATCCAGAATCCACAAACTGTGAATTCAAAATAAATCGGGTGAAATCTCCCAGCAAAATGTTAATGAGGGCACTACTCATTCGCCATTTCAGTGATCTGTCTAAACTCACTATCACATTTCTCAGAGTGCATTTCAGATATTGCTGCCTACTTACAAAGATTAGAAATTTGAAATGATGGGAACCCAATCGCCAAGAATTATTTGCAGTGCCTATCTTTTCCATCCAAGTTATTAAACTACTTTAGTTTCACTTGCCCTTTTGTCTTCAGCATTCCTGGAACTTTGGTGTTGCCTGAGGGTGAGGTCTGTCTGGTAATACAGACTTCACATTATGTTATGAGAAAGTACTTCTGAGCTTGGGCTGCCACTTCTGCCTCTTGTATTAGAATTGCTTAGGGAAGAATTTCACTCCCACACTGAATACATTCAACTAGAAGAGTACACACAACCGGACACCCACTTACAGAGAAGAAATGGGACTCCCTACCTCACACTGTATACAGAAGTTAACTCAAGATGGATCAAAGATCTAAACATAAGAGCTAAAATTATATACTAATTGAAAGAAACCAAACAGAAGGCTGCATGTTATATGATTCCATTTATATGAAATGTCCAGAATAGGCAAGTCCATAGAGACAGAAGTAGATTAGTGGTTGCCAGGAGTTGAGGAAGAGGGGAATGGAGACTGACTGCTAATGGGTGTGGGACTTATTTTAGGGGTGATAAAACTGCTCTGGATTAGATAGTGGTGATAGTTGCATAAACTTGTGAATATACTAAAATCCATTAGATTGTATACTTTAAAAGTATGAATTTAATAGTATGTGAATTATCTCTAAAAGTTTTTTTTTTAAGTACATTCAACATATTCTAGAAACAAAGCTGCTGCTGATACATCAAATTCCCAGCTCCTAGGGCCTAGGAGATGCCGTCTTTACTCCTCCCATAAATTCATCTGGCACATTTTCTTGGAGCCAGTTGTATTAGAATATGTATAAGTACTCTAAAACTTAGTGGTTTTAAATAGCAACTATTTATTTAGCTTGAGATTCTGCAGGTTGACCAGTTGAGCTAGGCTTAGTTGAGTAGTTCTGATCTTAGATGGTTTCATGTGTCTGCAATCAAATTCTGGATAAGCTAGGGTCTACCTAATCTAGGACAGCCTCAGTGGGGTCATCATCTTGGTTCCACATGGTTGCTCATCCTCCAGCTAGACTGGGATTGTTGTCACATGGGCAGCAGGGTTCCAAGAGTGAAAGAGGAAGTGAGCCTAGAGGAAGAGGCACATCATCACTTCTGGTTCATTCTATTGGCTAAAGTAATTCACAATGCCAGTCAAGATTCAAGGGCAGGGAAATAAATTCCACTGCCTGTTGGGAGGAGCTACGAAGACACATTGTAAGGAGTGGGCATTCAGGTAAGGGTAAAGGATACTGAGAACTTTTGTAACCTACCATTTCCTAGAGCAGATGTTGCAAGACAAGGGTTGTGCAGTGGGTCTAGAGAACGACCAGTACACATCAGAGAGAGAGGCTAGAGAATTCCAAGAGGGAATTTCTAAGAGAAACAAAAAAAAAGGAACTAAACAGATGACCTGATGTATTAGACTAGATTGAAAGGAGTTTTAGAGTTCTTTCAGAAAGTACTAGTACGGATTATAGGATCACAGAAAACAATTCCCTCAGGGTCAGGTGGGTAATATAAGTGTGCAAAGTAGCCAAATGGAAGTCAGCAAAGAATGAGGTGCAGAGTGCATGCCCATGTTAAAACACTGAAGTCATTCATTTCAGGGAAAATAAAAAGGATTTCATATATACTAAATATAGTATATATAGAGTTCATTGTATATATGGTCATATTTACATATTTACCTACTTATATATTTACATGGTCATAAAAATTGAAACACTGAATATTAATTTAGCAAGAAAATATGTAATGCAAGTACAATGAGAAAATAAAGTACAGAAAGATGCATGTTTTTGGATCAGGGAATGGGGTGAAGTTTGGGGAATCGCAATCCCAGGATCAAGAGAAAACTCAAAACATCTCCAGTACTGCTGATAGGAACTGAGACAAGTCTTTGATTTACTGAGAAAGTTCCAGGATGCATGCTAAAAGCAAGGATGTAAAACTAAGCAGTTAATGTTACAGACTTAGATTGTCCTACATATTATATTAGCATACTGTATTTGTCTGTCTAAGGATAAGTTTATTTGAAGAAATCTGGGCAAAGTAGTACAAAGTTTAATTCAAAACATGTGGTAATTACACTTAAATAAACATAAGGAAAGAGTTTTAAGATTTCCAGTTGCACATGGTCAATCGTTGTGGTTGCCCTTAAAAATAGTAGTTAATGTAGCCACAGAATGTTAATAAATGATTTCAAAACCTCAAAGTTTATTGGGAAGATTTCCAAAATATATCAGTATTTGCTTGAAATGACTCCACCCATGAGCATGGGTTTAAAATCATTACAGGACAATTATCCTTCTCCTCCTTTAAGATAAATTTGGAAACTTTGCCTTAAGTAGAGCCTTCTATATTAAGAACAACCTTGAACTTCATACCGAGAAAATTAGTATGTGTAAATTTATACAAAGTCTACAATAGTAGAACTTGAAGGCAAACAACATTCCTGAATGATGAAATAATCTCTTCATCCTCTAGTTTGGGTCAGGCACTTATTTTTCGCTCAGAGGCTTTATAATTTTTATAAGACTACCCATAAATCTTCCTTGCCAGAAAACCAACAGTAAGCAACAGTTTTTTGGATCTCTGTTTCCTTGAAACAATTCTCTTTCATTTTCTGAAAACCACATACCAGGGTTTCTGCTTGAGGCCAATCAGACTGACGTATTGACTAGTGGGGATGGGTAACCTATAGAATGAAGAACTGGCCAGAGCCACTGTTCCCACTGGCATTCTCATGAGACACACCTAAGTTTCGTTCAAGGCTTCACTGTGTAATACCCTCATTTAGGCAGAGCTTGTGGATAATAAAATGCCTCTCAGGGGTGAAACCACTCTGTCCTGTTCAGCAGGTCACATCTTCAGAACCACTGTGAAACCAAGCATCTGTTTTGTGATGTTTGAGGCCAAAAAAAGGAATCAGACCAATCTGTAAGTTTTGGCCTTGGTGTCTCATCTCTTACCTCAAAATTCTAGATGGGTGGTTGAGAGGGGTTAGATTTTAACCAAACCATTTTAATAGTTTTAAATTACCTTGGTATAAATAGATTCTATAGAAACAAAATTACTATGAATTTGAAGATTAAAGGCAAGTTTTCATTTTTTAAATTAATTGAGTGGACACCTTTTGGGTATCTACTTTGGGAAGAGGCCTGGACAGGACACTGAGGGTTTGCTAAAATGAGGAGTTTTCAGGCCCAGCCCTGAAGATTTTACTTTAGTCATGGAATCAGGTGTTTAACCAGGGTTTGCAAACTCGTGGCCTGTAGGAAAATTTTTTCAGCCTTGTTTTGTTGGCTTGCTTTGTTGAGTGTCTAATTTGAATGTTTTAAGCTAGGCATGCATTCTCCAGCTCATTCTCTGCTAATTTACATTTGACCACTCCTCACAATTATATTACCCACCTGACCCGAGAGGGAATTGACTTTGCAACTTTGAAGACTAGATATATTACATAAGAAATGAAATAAATTGGAAACCTGTGCTATAGAGAGAAACATAGACTTTTAATGTGAGAGAGACTACTATGAATCCTGGTTCTGCTACTTAATATCTATGTGATCTTAAGCAAGTTGTAATAACTTCTTTGAGCCTTAGTTTTCTTGCCTGTAAAGGGAGCTACAAATACTATCTCACAGTGTGGTTGTGAAGATTAAACAAAATAATATTTCTTATTTGTACAAGAGCCATCACATTGTGAAGGCTGTATAGTTTGGTAGCCATTCTTTGCCTCCTCTTACAGTAGATGCCTATGGAAGCTCAGAGGAAGGATCCATTAGTTCTGGCTGGGTGGGCGGGAACACTTGGCAAATCAAGTGATGATTTGAACTGGGCCGTGACGGATGGAAAGGATTACCGTGGATAAGGAAGGGGTGTGGGGATTTCTATGTTTTAGGATCTTCTGTTTTGGGAGAGTGTGTTTTGAGTCAGGCCATGTGATGAGAATTCTTTGGGGTTGAGGATAGTAGAGAACATCTCCGTAGCGTAAGCAGAGAGCTAGTCTGGATCAGGTATTGCTGTTCATCACTTGCTTTCACGTTTTCCCATCATGGGGTATGAAGCACCGCTGCTATATTTATGGGGCAGAAAGTAATTACCAGGTTCCTGGAGCAGAGATGGGAGGCTTAAAAGGCCATTCATGGAAGATAGCCATGAAAGGAAATATGAGGCTCCAGGGACCAATCCTATAGTTGTAAGCATGCACAGCTATTTCTTGAGAACAAACCAGGTGCCATAACTTAGTCAAATGACCTTTCCTAGGGTTTAGTGATGGGCAAATTGTGTTATACATGGTTCTTAGGATTACTAGAGTATAGCCTGTAAGTCCTTCTGAGTGGACTGTAACTTCTACAGGCAGTAGTTAACTACCTGAGATGAGGGAAGAGTTCGTTGTTAGAGTGGTGGTACTGTGGGTGGATGAGTAGGTGGGTAGTTCTGTACAGATTCTGCAGTGTCTGAAGAAGTCATGAATGTGTAGGGTAAGTAGGAATAGGACATTCCTGAAGGAGCAGTTGAATTGTTCCATCAGGCCATCAGTCTGTAGCAAGCAATGATGAACATGCTGGTGGACATGAAGGAATTTGAACAGTGCTCCCAAAATATAAGGTAAGAACTTGGACCAAGTACCTGAGATCCAGAAGATTGGTATTTCAAGGAGATGAACATTTTCCTCCATCACAAGAGTTGCAGAAACTATCATGAATGTGGGGAGAATGGAGGAATGGTGACATTCAGGGGATAAAGTGTGTCATCTAAGAAAGTGTGTCCATCCTCATGACTACAGGAGGAGAGAAGACATAAGATATGAAATAAAGTCCATCATGAGACTATCCAAAGGAGTATAGGGGTTAGGAGTAGGAGGTTTCCCCCAACAGAGGTCTTGGTTATTTTTGTAGTGGTCTGCTTGCTGTCTCTCAGTCTGGTGACCCAAGCACTAGGCACCTGGCCCTACCACACCCATGGCACTATTGACCCTACCTAGTGACATGTTGTTTTCAAGTACCCATGAGAGAACCAGCAAGCCACTACTTGTATAGGCACATCGGACATCCCCACTCCAGTATGAGGGTTAAGTACTATGGTGGAAGTTTTGGCAAAACTCTAGCCTTGTAGAAGTCTATAAGTTCCAAGAAATCAGAGAATTCTAATGCTCTGGACTCATCATGCACTTTTCTGAGACCTCTTCTAATTCTCTAGTCAAAGGATTAACCCATTCTACCCAGGTGACCAGGTGAGAATGCAGAACCTGTGTATGAAAGTCCACAAAACCTACCTTCTAAAGAGTTCATTCATAGCATTGGCCACATCCTATGTGATAAAGCTGTCAAACATGATCATCCTGAGGTCAGGAATCTGGGGTTAGCCCTGCATCCAGGGTCACCCTGTTAGAAGATGTAAATTACCCATCTCCACCACTTCAGAAAAACAGTACTTTATTGCATTCTCCCTTGATCACTGAATCTGGGTCACCACAGGTAGCTAGCTGCTTTTGCCATCATATGTTGGGAAAATTGAGGGACTCCCCCCAGATCTCTCAGGAGGCAGGAATGTGAGCAGGTTTCAGCTTCCAACATTTGAGAATCATCAGATGGCTGCCTTGCTCCATATTTTTTACCACAGTGCTATATTGTTTACATGTAGTACATAGAATATGGCCATTGACCCCCACTGGATAATGAGCAGAGGGAGCTGGAACCTTGTGTAGCACATGGAATGTCCAAATTGCTCTCTTCAGGGGATGTCTGATGTGCCTCTCTAGGGTTCTATTGCACTGAAACTGTCAGAGGTGCTCTTACACAAGTAGATCCTGGACATATGATAAACTCACATGATTGTTGGTTCTTGCAGATACGCCTACCAGAGCTTCACATAAAAATTCAAATTTTCAGGTTCTCCTGAAAAATAAACATGCCAAGACAAAGGATCTACATTCCCACATGGCAACAATCCACAGGACCGGAAAAAAAACTTCTTCTTTACACTAGCACGTGCTCTCCAATCTCCACAGTCTTCTTCACTCCTTGTCATGTTAAATGGATGACCTCCCTCATTTATTTTTGTGATTGCATATCTTAATTTAAAGGAAGAGAGAAGACAGAGGGAGGAGCATGATAAAAGGAAGGGAGGCATGAAGTATGAATTACTTAAAAGGACATATACTAGGCTATGAGAAGAGAAAGATAGGTGGGGACTACAATGAAATAGTCTATGAAAACTCTCCTAAGCTACTGAGCTTATTTTTTACATAACGTTAAGACAATGAAGGCTTTCACTTAAGAGTTTAGCAAAAGGTGAACTGCTTTAGAAAGATAACTTCAGAAGCAGTGTGGATGACACACTGTAAAAATTAAAGACTAGAAGCAAGGACGTTTTTATTTTTAAAAAGTACACAGGAGAAAAAAATGAGAGTATGACCTAGCCTTGACCAGAGTGATAGAAAGGAGGGAAGGAATATTGTAGAGAATTTGGAGATGCAATTCATAGAACTCAGGAGACAACTGGCTAGGTAAGAGTGAGGAAATAAAGATGAGTGTGATGAGTCTCTGGGAGAAGAACATGAACTCTGGATAGAGTTCAGGGAGAACTCATTGGAGAGAAAGATGAGTTCCAGTTGAATGTGTTAAAATAGAGGGAGTGGCGAGTCATTTCCTACGGACACATCTAACAAATGGAGCTTGGGAGAAAAAAACTAGAGATAGGGACTTGGAAATCAAAAACAAATGCTATCTGAAGCCAGAAACTAGGTGAGATTGTTTAGGGCATGGAGAAGAGGGGGTATACAGAGCCCTCAGGAGCACTATACTTACAGAAATGGTGATGGAAGAAGTGCCAACAAGTGAGAGTAAAAAGAAAATAGGAGACATGGGGATGCAGTGGATATTTTCCATTGGTCCTTCCAAACCCACTTTCTACCCAGCTCTGTGCCTGGGGAACCTGACCTGTGTGGGCTGCTTCCATTGGCTCCCTTGTCCTCTGGCAATGGGTCTGATTTGGCCAATAGGAAGCACAGGCAGAGATCAGAGGCTGGGAAGAGCAGGATGCTGGGGGTATTTATTCCTCTCACTTGCTCCCTACTGGGTGTTCCCAGGTTAGCTACATTTCTCTCTGATGTTCACAGCTCTGTTGTGTAGGTTCTCTCCATGTAGCTGGTTGGCTAACTGGTCCCATCTCTCGCCCCTAAGGGTGGTCACAGCTCCCCTTCTGTAGTCCCAGTGTACTGCCCCTACCCTGATCTTCATAAAGAGACCCTTGGTTACACTCCTTTTAATCACTCAGTGTGAATTTGCCATCTGTTTCCTGCTGGGATCCTGACTGATTCAAAGGTAAATCCAGGAGGGTGCACTATCCTGGAAGCCATGGTAGAAGGACCTGCATAAATGCTCCAAACCACATCATGGGATAAGGAATAACAAGAAATAGAGTTTGGGGCTTCCCTGGTGGCGTAGTGGTTGAGAATCCGCCTGCCGATACAGGGGACACGAGTTTGTGCCCCAGTCCGGGAGGATCCCACATGCTGCAGACCGGCTGAGCCTGCGCCATGGCTGTTGAGCATGCGCGTCCGGAGCCTGTGCTCTGCAACGGGAGAGGCCACAACAGTGAGAGGCCTGCGTACCGCAAAAAAAAAAAAAAAAAAAGAAGCAGAGTTTGACATTTGTTTTTAGAAGACTGGTGTGGGCGGGAGTCAAGATGCAAGGTTTGGTGGAGGAAGTGAACGGTGAAAGAAAATAGAAGCAGTGAGTAAGAAGTATTACTTCAAAAAGGCTGGTGGTCTAGGGAGAAAAAAGAGAGAGAGTACATGAGTCTGAAGCAGAACTAATCTATTCCTTTAAAGTTAAGGAGAGATGGAAATAGCCCCATAAAACTGCTTTTTTTGGTCAATTGCCTCATTGTCACATGATTCAAATGGCCTCCTTAAATTAGCATACCACCTTCTCCCTAGGATTTTAATTTGACGGAAAGGTTTCAAATATGACCAAGAGACAGCTGAAGATGAAATATCTAGTTCAGGCTTACCTCTCTGAGTCATTCCAGCTATTAATCATTTATAGGACTCTATAAGCCACCTCTAGGAAAATGATGATTCTTTATTGCTTGTTAAAAATATTTACATTTTCCTCTACCAGCTGTATACAAGGAATTGATATTTTCTGATTTGCTAAGTCAATAACATCTTCCTCAAGCCATCAAAGGATTTGATAAACCAGCAAAACACGAGAGCCTCTGCCACAGATAAGTGGGAGGCACGCAGGCTGTCAGGCAATTAAGTGGACCTGAATAAGCTGATGTAATTAAGCCTCTTACTGCATAATTATCTTTATTTTAAATGTCTTTTGATGAAACATCTGTTCCCTGCTCCAGATATGAAAAGAGGGGCCCGTGCTCATGAAGAAAACAGGCTTGTGAGGCTCTCACACATGCTGCCTGGGCTGCTCAGATCCAAGGCAACAAATGTTGTCATTTGTTCCATCTTTGCATGCGAGAGGCAGGTGTCCTCACGTCCTGAGCCCGAATTCATCTGACCTCCAACTCACAGCAGCTGCCTAAAGCACTGTCACACAAAGCAGTCCCTGGGTGCCAAAGGGGACCCTGAGAAGCAAGGGGGCATCTAGCTGTAAGGGCTCATGCTCTGACCATCTCAAAGGAGGACAATCAGAGGTGTTCAGCAAGGTAAGGAATTGGTCAGCAGGATCTCCTCGGGTCCCTATCTCCTGACCACATCTTCATCAAAGGTAAATATGATTAGCCAAACCTGACTAATGCTGGGCAGCATCATTTTGGTGAATTTCTGTATGGTGATTTTGTTGGTCCTCAGTTCTGTAGACCTCAGACTCTAACTTGTCAATTTCCTATGTTTTTCCAAATCAGGAATTTTGAATCATGCTAATGGACATTTAAGCGAGAAAGTCACAGCTCTGGAAAAGAAATAGACCTGGTTTTATGCAGGCATACCTCGTTTTATTGCACTCCATTTTATTGTGCTTCACAGACATTGAGATTTTGACAAATTGAAGGTTTGTGGCAACTCTTCATTGTCAGATGATAAATAGCACTTCTCAGAAATGGAGTATTTTTAAATTAAGGAATATACTTTTTTTAGACATAATGCTATTACACACTTGATAGATTATAGTATAGTCTTTTATATACACTGGGAAACCCCAAATTTCGCGTGCCTTGCTTTTTTGTGATATTCACTTCATTGTGGTGATCAGGAGCCGAACCAACCATATCTCTGAGGTCTGCCTATATGCTGGTGCTGCCACCTGCGGCCTTGGTAACCCACCACGTGTCGCTCCCTTTCAGCCTCAATTTAGTCAACTCTAAATTGAAAATAAGAATACCTATCTTACAGACTAATTGTGAGAATTCAAACGTAGGCAGAAAGCCTAATAGTATACATTAAGTATAGCAGCTGATCTGAATAAACATTAACTCCCTCCCCTTCCTCTGATCCACCTCTTCCCACTGCCCATGAAGGAGCCTAAATGCCCGTTTCTTAATTAATGGTGAGAAATCTCCTGTCAAGAACACTGACCAGGCTTCTGGTTCAAGATGGAAGGGGATCCTGAACTCACATCCTCCTGCAAACACACTGCATCTACAGCTACACATGGAACAATTTCCTCTGCAAAAAACTGGCTGAGCAGCTCCTATACATCGGGCAGACAAGGAAAGGCCCAAATCAAAGAGGGTAGGGGAGACTGGGACAGCATTTCACCATAAACCCCACCCTGGGCACAGCAACCCACAGTAGGGATAGAACTCAAAATCTGGATCTTCTCCCTGAGGAGTGAAGGAGTTGAACTCCACATTGGGCACCCCTAACTTTTGAAACCTCCACCTGAGAGATGAACCCCCAAAACATCTAGCTTTGAAAACCAACAAGGCTTGTGTCCACGAGACCCACAAAGTCATAGCAATCTAAGGAACGGCTCTTAAATGGCTGATGCATGGACTCTCCCCACCACGGGGCTCAGCAAAGAGCAGCTGATCAAGCAGCACCTGGATTTTGTGTGGGATAGGCTAACTTGCTGTCTTGGAATGTTGGCCTGATGGGCAGTCATCTGATTTGACACACATTTGGGGGCTACTCAGTGCTCCTTGGTGATGGAGACTGATGGGCACCATCTTTGCACTCTCCCTCTGCCTTGCTCTACCCAGCAGGTGCCACCTTTCTTTCTTTTCTTTTCTCTTTTCTTTTCGGCTTTTAAAACTCTAGGCTTTTTCCTCTTCTCTTTCTTCTTTTTTTTCCTGGCAGGCGCCATCTCTACCCTATATCCCTTGGCCTCACTCCCATCAGTGGGCTCCATCTTTGCACTTTCCCTGTGCTGTGCTCCAGGGCACCACTATCTCCCAGAGGAGAGTTTATACACTCTTCTGGTGCCCTGGTTTTTGTGGCTGCCACCAGGGAGCCCTCTAGATTCCCTGGCACAGGTGGTCTGTGGGGCTTACGCTTGCAGTCCTATGGGACTGTCTATATTTTCATAATTTCAAAGCTGCTGCCTGGGGGTCTGGCTTCCAATCAGTGTGAATCCAGGTGCTGACTGAGATCTTCCCCTTTGGAACACTGACAGGTCTTGGTATACCTTCAACTCACGGGAGCCATGAAATGTGAAATAGGCTGCTTGGACAATCACAAAAATTTGAGGGACAATCAAGAGCTAGGGCAGGGTTGAACGATAAGGTTCATCCCCTACACAAGGCCATTCTTTCAAGACTGGGAGAGATGGCTCTTTTTTCTAATGTATAGAAGCCAACACAGAGTCAGGCAAAATGAAAAAACAGAGGAGTATATTCCAAAGGAAAGAATAAGATAAAACCTCAGAGGAACAGTGACCAGCACACACCTCTCTCTGCAGCATCCAGCAAATTGGGGAACAAGGAGTCAGATCATGGGATGGGTGTTTAACAGAATCAACATCCTGGTGCATCCTTAGTAAATAAGACCATCCTCAGTGACCAGAGGCCATTTCTCTAAGCCTGGGTCACAGATTTCCTGGTTAATAATGAAGACAGACTTCCAGTGCTTTTACCTCCAATGTCTATATTCTGTATTTTGGGAAGATCACTCCCTTTATGACTATATAGTCTCCTTCCACATCTTAATGTCATTCATACTAGATCAGCTTTTGGCATGCTAATATCTTGAGCCAATGCCTCAGCCTCTCTTTTTTTTAACAAGTCTATTGAAATATAATTCATACATCACAAAATTCATCCATTTAAATTGTACAGTTAAATAGCTTTTAGCATATTCAGACTTGTGCATCTTCACCACAGTCAATTTAGAACACTTTCACCACCCAGAAAGAAATCCTACACCCTTAGTCATCACCTCCCAACCTACTTCCCCCACAGCTCGAGGACCACTAATCTACTCTCTATCCATTTGCCTGTTTTGGATATTTCATGTAAATAGACTCATACAGTATATGCCAGTATGTCTGTCTTCTTTCATGTAGCATAATGTCTTCAAGATTCATCCATGTGGTAGCATATATTAACTTCATTCCTTTTCATTGCCAAATAATGTTCCATTGTATGGATAGACCACATTTATCCATTTACCAGTTGATAGACTTTTGGGTCATTTTGGGGGTATTGTGACAAATGCTGCTATGAACAATCCTGTACAAGATTTTGCATGAATACATTTCAATTCTCTTGAGTGTATGTCTAAATGTGAAATTACTGGGTTATATAGTAACTCGATTTTGAGATTTTTGAGAAACTGTCAAGCTGTTTTTCAAAGTGGCTACACTATTTTAAGTTCCCACCAGTAGTACATGACAGTTATAATTTCCCCAAATCTCCCCAACACCTGTTATTTTCTATCCTTTTGACTACAGCCATCATAATGGGTGTGAAGTGTTATCACCTCGAGGGTTTCTTTTTCCATAATTTTTTTTCTTTTTGGTGTGGTGAGAACACTGAAGATCTCTTAGTAAAAAAAAAAAAAAAAAAAAAAAAAGATCTCTTAGTAAATTTCAAGAATACAATAGAGTATTATTAACTGTAGTCACCATGCTGTACATTACACCCCCAGAAGTTATTCATCTTATAATTGAAAGTTTGTACACTTTGACCAACATCTCCTCATTTTCCCCAACCTCCAGACCCTGGTAATCATGGTTCTAGCCTCTGGTTCCACAAGTTCAACTTTTTTAGATTTTACATATAAATGAAATCATACAGTATTTGTCTTTCTCTATCTGGCTAATTTCACTTAGCATCGTGTTCTCCAGTTTCATCCATGTTGTTGCAAATGGTAGGATTTTCTTTCAGAAGACTGAATATCCCATTATATATTTCTTCATCCATTCATCAGTCAGTGGACACTTAGATTGTTTCCACATCTTGGCTATTGTGAGTAATGTTATAATGAACATAGGAGTACAGATATCTCTTCAAGATAGGAATTTTTTTCCTCTGGATATACACCCAGAAGTAGGATTCCTGGATCATATGACAGTTCTATTTTTAATTTTGGGGAGAACCTCATTTGGTTTTCCATGGTGGCTGCACCAGTTTACATTCTCACCAACATTGCACGAGTGTTTCCTTTTTTTTCCACATCCTCAACAACATTTGTTGTCTTTTGTCTTTTTCATAATAGATATCCCAACAGGAATAGGGTAACATCTTGTTGTGATCTTGATTTGCCTTTCCCTGATGCTTAGTGGTGCTGAGCAGCTTTAAATGTACCTGTTAACCATCTGTATATTTTCTTTGGAAAAATTTCTATTCAGTTTCTCTTCCCATTTTTCATATGCTTATTTGTTTTTTTTACTATTGAATTGTATGAGTTCCTTGTATATTTCAGATGTTAACCCCTTACTGAATATGAGGTTTGCAAATATTTTTTACAATTTCATAGGTTGCCTTTTCCTTTTGTTAATCGTTTCTTGTGCTGTGCAGAAGCTTTTTAGTTTAATATAGTTCCACTTATTTTTCCTTTTATTGCCTTTCCTTTTGGTATCAAATCCAAAAAATTATTGCCAAGAATGATGTAAAAGAGCTTACCTCTTATGTTTTCTTCTGGAGTTTTACTGTTTCATGTCTTACATTAAAGTCTTTAATCCATTTTGAATTGCTTTTTCATATGGTGTAAAATAGGGGTCTAGGGGCTTCCCTGGTGGTGCAGTGGTTGAGAGTCCACCTGCCGATGCAGTGGACACAGGTTCCTGCCCCAGTCCGGGAGGATCCCACATGCCACAGAGCGGCTGGGCCTGTGAGCCATGGCTGCTGAGCCTGTGCGTCCGGAGCCTGTGCTATGCCACAGGAGAGGCCACAGCAGTGAGAGGCCCACGTACTGCAAAAAAAAAAAAAAAAAAAAAAAAAAAAAAAAAAAAAATTCCTTTTGCATGTGGCTGTCCAGTTTTCCTAACACCATTTGCTGAAGAGACCATGCTCTTCCCATTGTATATTCTTGGCTCCTTTGTTGAAAATCAGTTGACCATATACACATAGGCTTATTTCTGGACTCTCTATTCTGTTCCACTGATCTCTGTGTCTGTTTTTATACCAATACCATATGGTTTTGATTACTACAGCTTTGTAATATAGTTTGAAATCAGGAAGTAAAATGCCTCCAGCTTTGGTCTTCCTTCTCAAATTTGCTTTAGCTATTCAAGTTGTTTTGTAATTCTATACAAATTTTAGAGTTGTTTTATCTATTTCTGTAAAAAAACAATGTCATTAGAATTTTGATAAGGATTACAAGGAATCTGTAAAGCACTTTGGGTACTACGGACATGTTTCCAATATTAATTCTACCAGTCCATGAACACAGAATATCTTTCTATTTCTTTGTGTCTTCTTCAATTTCATTAAATAATGTTTTATACTTTTCAGTGTACAGACCTTTCACCTCCTTGGTTAAATATATTCCTAAGCATTTTATTTTTTTTTCATGCTATTGGAATGAGATTGTTTTCTTAAGTTATCTTTCCAATAGTTTGTTGTTAGCATATAGAAACATAACTGGTATTCAACACCCATTTATGATAAAAACTCTCCAGAAAGTGGGCATAGAGGGAACCTACTTCAACATAATAAAGGCCATATATGACAAACCCACAGCAAACATCATTCTCAATGGTGAAAAACTGAAAGCATTTCCTCTAAGATCAGGAACAAGACAAGGATGTCCACTCTCGCCACTATTATTCAACCTAGTTTTGGAAGTCCTAGCCATGGCAATCAGAGAAGAAAAAGAAATAAAAAGAATACAAATTGGAAAACAAGAAGTAAAACTGTCACTGTTTGCAGATGACATGAAATTATACATAGAGAATCCTAAAGATGCTACCAGAAAACTACTAGAGCTAATTAATGAATTTGGTAAAGTTGCAGGAAACAAAATTAATGCACAGAAATCTCTTGCATTCCTATACAATAATGATGAAAAATCTGAAAGGGAAATTAAGGAAATACTCCCATTTACCACTGCAACAAAAAGAATAAAATACCTAGGAATAAACCTACCTAAGGAGACAAAAGTCCTGTATGAAGAAAACTATAAGACACTGATGAAAGAAATCAAAGACAAACAGATGGAGAGAAATACCATGTTCTCAGATTGGAAGAATCAATATTGTGAAAATGACTACACTACCCAAAGCAATCTACAGATTCAATGCAATCCCTATCAAATTACCAATGGCATTTTCCACAGAACTAGAACAAAAAATCTTAAAATTTGTATGGAGACACAAAAGACCCTGAATAGCCAAAGCAATCTTGAGGGAAAAGACAGAGCTGGAGGAATCAGATTCCCTGATTTCAGACTATACTACAAGCTACAGTAATCAAGACAGTATGGTACTGGCACAAAAAACAGAAATATAGAACAATGGAACAGGAGAGAAAGCCCAGAGATAAACCCATGCACCTATGGTCAACTAATCTATGACAAAGGAGGCAAGGGTATACAATTGAGAAAAGACAGTCTCTTCAATAAGTGCTGCTGGGAAACTGGACAGCTACATGTAAAAGAATGAAGTTAGAACACTCTCTAACACCATTCACAAAAATAAACTCAAAATGGATTAAAGACCTAAATGTAAGACTGGACGCTATAAAACTCTCAGAGGAAACCATAGGAAGAACACTCTTTGACATAAATCACAATAAGATCTTTTTTGACCCACCTCCTAGAGTAATGGAAATAAACACAAAAATAAACAAAGGGGACCTAAGGTAACTTAAAAGCTTGTGCACAGCAAAGGAAACTAAAAACAAGATGAAAAGACAACCCTCAGAATGGGAGAAAATATTCACAAACGAATCAACAGACAAAGGATTAATCTCCAAAATATACAAAGAGGTCATGGAGCTCAATATTAAAAAAAACAAACAACCCAATCAAAAAATGCGCAGAAGGCCTAAATAGACATTTCTCCAAGGAAGACATACAGATGGCCAAGAGGCACATGAAAAGCTGTTCAACATCACTAATTATTAGAGAAATGCAAATCAAAATTACAGTGAGGTATCACCTCACACCAGTTAGAATGGGCATCATCAGAAAAGCTACAAACAATAAATGATGGAGAGGGTGAGGAGAAAAGGGAACCCTCCTGCATTCTTGGTGGGAATGTAAATTGATACAGACACTATGGAGAACAGTGTGGACATCCTCAAAAAACTAAAAATAGAATTACCATATGACCCAGCAATCCCACTACTGGGCATATACCCTGAGAAAACCATAATTCAAAAACAGACATGCACCCCAATGTTCACTGCAGCACTATTTACAATAGCCAGGTCATGGAAGCAACCTAAATGCCCATTGACAAATGAATGCATAAAGAAGATGTGGTACATATATACAATGGAATATTACTCAGCCATAAAAAGAAACAAAATTGGGTCATTTGTAGAGACATGGATGGACCTAAAGACTATCATACAGAGTGAAGTCAGAAAGAGACAAACAAATATCGTATATTAATGCATATATGTGGAATCTAGAAAAATGGTACAGGTCAACCAGCTTGCAAGGCAGAAATAGAGACACAGATGTAGAGAACAAATGTATGGACACCAAGGGGTGAAAGAGGAGAGATGAAGTGGGAGATTGGGATTGACAAATATACACTAATATGTATAAAACAGATAATTAATAAGAAACTGCTGCTTAAAAAATAAAATAAAGTTCAAAAACAAAAAGAACCATATTTGACTTTGGCCATAATCTTACTGCAACACCATGGGGTCAATAATTATTTTAGCCATTTGTCAGGTAAGGATTTTGACACTCAGGCTTAAGAGCATGGCTTGTGTGACAGATACAGGTTTAGACCCAGGTCTGTCTCTGCCACCTACTATTGACCCTATAAATTTGAGAAAGGTAATCTTGCTTGCTATGACCAAACTCATATGGAAGTTTCTCTCTTCTCCACCCCTCAGTATATCAGGACTCAAACAAATGGTTTCCTTTAAGTATTTTTATCCAAGAGATTCAACTTCCCCTTCAGAAGGTTTTAATGCCCTCTCCCTGATCTACAATTTTGCTCTTCCCTTAAAATCTAGCTCACGAAAAAAACTGTAAAAAATACAAACACATGGAGACTAAACAATACATTACTCAATAACCAAGAGATCACTGAAGGAATCAAAGAAGAAATCAAAAAATATCTACAAACAAATGACAATGTAAACACAATGACCCAAACCTATGGGATGCAGCAAAAGCAGTTCTAAGAGGGAAGTCTATAGCAATACAACCCTACCTCAAGAAACAAGAATATTCTCAGATAAACACCTAACCTTACACCAAAAGCAATTAGAGAAAGAACAAAAAAACCTGAAATTAGCAGAACGTAAGAAATCATAAAGATCAGATCAGAAATAAATGAAAAAGAAATGAAGGAAACGATAGCAAAGATCAATAAAATTAAAAGCTGGTCCTCTGAGAAGATAAACAAAATTGATAAACCATTAGCCAGATGCATCAAGAAAAAAAGGGAGAAGACTCCAATCAACAGAATTAGAAATGAAAAAGGAGAACTAACAACTGACACTGCAGAAATACAAAGGATCATGAGAGATTTATTACAAGCAACTATATGCAATAAAATGGACAACCTGGAAGAAATGGACAAATACTTAGAAAAGCACCTTCTGAGACTGAGCCAAGAAGAAATAGAAAATATAAACAGACCAATCACAAACACTGAAATTGAAACTGTGATTAAAAATCTTCCAACAAACAAAAGCCCAGGACCAGATGGCTTCACAGGCGAATTCTATCAAACATTTAGAGAAGAGCTAATACCTATCCTTCTCAAACTCTTCCAAAATATAGCAGAGGGAGGAACACTCCCAAACTCATTCTACGAGGCCACCATCACCCTGATACCAAAACCAGACAACGATGTCACAAAAAAAGAAAACTACAGGCCAATATCACTGATGAACATAGATACAAAAATCCTCAACAAAAAACTAGCAAACAGAATCCAACAGCACATTAAAAGGATCTTACACCATGATCAAGTGGGGTTTATCCAGGAATGCAAGGATTCTTCAATACATGCAAATCAATCAATGTGATACACCATATTAACAAATTGAAGGAGAAAAAGCATATGATCATCTCAATAGATGCAGAAAAAGCTTTTGACAAAATTCAACAGCCATTTATGATTAAAAAACCCTCCAGAAAGTAGGCATAGAGGGAACTTACCTCAACATAATAAAGGCCATATATAACAAACCCACAGCCAACATCATTCTCAATGGTAAAAAACTGAAACCATTTCCACTAAGATCAGGAACAAGACAAGGTTGCTCATTCTCACCACTATTATTCAACATAGTTTTGGAAGTTTTACCCACAGCAATCAGAGAAGAAAAATAAATAAAAGGAATCCAAATCGGAAAAGAAGTAGTAAAACTGTCACTGTTTGCAGATGACATAATACTATACATAGAGAATCCTAAAGATGCTACCAGAAAACTAATAGAGCTAACCAAGGAATTTGGTAAAGTAGCAGGATACAAAATTAATGCACAAAAATCTCTTCCATTCCTATACACTAATGATGAAAAATCTGAAAGAGAAATTAAGGAAACACTCCCATTTACCACTGCAACAAAAAGAATAAAATACCTAGGAATAAACCTACCTAAGGAGACAAAATACCTATATGTAGAAAACTATAAGACACTGATGAAAGAAATTACAGACAATACAAATAGATGGAGAGATATACCATGTTCTTGGATTGGAAGAATCAACATTGTGAAAATGACTATACTACCCAAAGCAATCTACAGATTCAGTGCAATCCCTATCAAATTACCAATGGCATTTTTTATGGAACCAGAACAAAAAATTTCACAATTTGTATGGAAACACAAAAGACCCCGAATAGCCAAAGCAATCTTGAGAAAGAAAAATGGAACTGGAGGAATCAGGCTCCCTGACTTCAGGCTATACTACAAAGATACAGTAATCAAGAAAATATGGTACTGGCACAAAAACAGAAATATTGATCAATGGAACAGGATAGAAAGCCCAGAGATAAACCCACACACCTATGGTCAACTAATCTATGACAATGCAGGCAAGGATATACAATGGAGAAAAGACAGCCTCTCCAATAAGTGGTGCTGGGAAAACTGGACAGCTACATGTAAAAGAATGAAATGAGAACACTCCCTAACACCATTCACAAAAATAAACTCAAAATGGATTAAAGAGCTAAATGTAAGGCCAAACACTATAAAACTCTTAGAGGAAAACATAGGCAGAACACTCCATGACATAAATCACAGCAAGATCCTTTTTGACCCACCTCCTAGAGAAATGGAAATAAAAACAAAAATAAACAAATGGGACCTAATGAAACTTCAAAGCTTTTGCACAGCAAAGGAAACTATAAACAAGACGAAAAGACAACCCTCAGAATGGGAGAAAATATTTGCAACTGAAGCAACTGACAAAGGATTAATCTCCAAAATATACAGGCAGCTCATGCAGCTGAATATCAAAAAAACAAACTACCCAATCCAAAAATGGGCAGAAGACCTAAATAGACATTTCTCCAAAGAAGATATACATATTGCCAACAAACATATGAAAGGATGCTCAACATCACTAATCATTTGAGAAATGAAAATCAAAACTACAATGAGGTATCACCTCACACTGGTCAGACTGGCCAACATCAAAGAATCTATAAACAATAAATGCTGGAGTGGGTGTGGAGAAAAGGGAACCTTCTTGCACTGTTGGTGGGAATGTAAATTGATACAGCCACTATGGAGAACAGTATGGAGATTCCTTAAAAAACTACAAATGGAACTACCATATGACCCAGGAATCCCACTACTGGGCATATACCCTGAGAAAACCATAATTCAAAAAGAGACATGTAGCACAATATTTACTGTAGCACTATTTACAATAGCCAGGACATGGAAGCAACCTAAGTGTCCATCGACAGATGAATGGATAAAGAAGATGTGGCACATATATACAATGGAATACTACTCAGCCATAAAAAGAAATGAAATTGAGCTATCTGTAGTGAGGTGGATGGACATAGAGTCTGTCATACAGAGTGAAGTAAGTCAGAAAGAGAAAAACAAATACTGTATACTAACACATATATATGGAATCGAAACAAAAAAGTGGTTCTGAAGAACCTAGGGGCAGGACAGGAATAAAGATGCAGATGTAGAGAAGGGACTTGAGGACACAGGCAGGGGGAAGGGTAAGCTCGGACGAAGTAAGACTGTGGCATGGACATATATACACTACCAAATGTAAAAGAGATAGCTTGTGGGAAGCAGTCAAATAGCACCGGGAGATCAGCTCGGTGCTTTGTGACCACCTAGAGTGGTGGGTTAGGGAGGGTGGGTGGGAGATACAAAAGGGAGGGGTTATGGGGATATATGTATACATATAGCTGATTCACTTTGTTATACAGCAGAAACTAACACAACATTGTAAAGCAATTATACTCCAATAAAGATGTTAAAAAAAAAAGATAGGAGAGAAATATGTAAGTTTAAATGCTTCATTTATAGTAAAAATTAATGTCAATGAACTAAACATCCAAATTAAGAAAAAAAAATTTTTTAAGGGGAAAAAAGAAAAGAAGAAAAAATCTAGTTCACTGTTTAGAAATGGGTTCTAAGTCAGGCCAAACTCAATCAAGAACCATGATGTAAACTTCAGAGAAAACATAAATTTTTCCTACTTACTTGAAGAATTGTTTCTATTTTTTAGGCTAATGGAAGAGATGCAGAGATTCTATTGACTGGGTAATGACTTAGCCTTGGTTTTAATTTTCAGTCTTTCATTGGATATTCCGATACACTTTGATTGACTCAATAGAAGTATTATCCAAAGTGGTCTTTTAAATGTGAGGAGAAGGACCATAGAGAGAACACATCACCATCTTTATGGAAAGGTAGAAAGAACAGTAGACAAAGATTCTAAGGTCAGAATCACTTGAACTCTGCAAATTACTAGCTATTTAATCTTGGGCAAGTCATTTCACAAGTTTGGACCCCAATTTTCTCATCATTTAAGTGAGCAGTAAGCTGGATACCCTCTCAGCTCTTTCAGCTCTGACATTATTTGATTCTAGTGCCAGAGCATAACTTCATGATATACTCTACATGTTTTTTTTTTTCTCCCAAACACATTGACATCATGTTAAATTAGATTGACTCATGTTCCCCCATGTAAACAATTGTGGCTATTGCCAAAATTTGCTAACAAACAGAAGACAGGCGTGGCATGTTTCAAATTCTTTTTCCTTTAATGCTCTGAGCATATTTTTGGTGCATTGAAAAACTGCAGGGTATTTCTGTATGCTGCTCTTTATGTGACTGATGAGATCATCCCAAAAATATTTCACAGAGCCTCTTTCATACCTTTGCCAGAACAACATCCAAAGTTGAGCAAAAATATTTGAACTAGACGTCTGGATTTCTTTTTAAATACATCTGTGTTAGAGAAAAAAGCAAATGCACAAACTAGATGTTAATTTTTCTGTTTGATAAACCAAAGCATATTGATAAGCACCTGTCAAATAGCTGAGATGTATTATAAATGAACATAACTTTTGTTGGACAGCATGCTGACTGAGCTGCAGAATACAGCCTAGAGGCGTTTGTAACTAGAAAGAGATACCATAGGACATAGTGTTCTCAAGGGAAAAAACACATGGAAATTGTGAAATGTTTTGGAAAGCAGGAATTCCAAACTACCATCTTCCTAGCAGATCTGATTACTCTCATGTGTTCTGATTTTGCAGCAAACTCTGATCCAGTTGACATTTAGGGAGGAAGTTTCCCAAAGAAACCATTTGTGGCATCCTTGGAAATATTTCTGGATGGTTATGCATTATGGGAAGGCTTGGTATCATCCTAAACTGAAATTTGAGTTTTTTGATTAAAGGAAATCTTGTGTAAGGACATAAGCTCAGACCTTAACATATACTGCTAGTTGACATCCAGACTGGTAACTACTTGACTTTTACAAGAAGTCCTGACACAGGGCAGCTTAACCTAATGCTTAGTGAGATTCGGTAGGTCTGATTGTTTCCCTTCTTCCTGAATGTCTCATAGGGCTCATCTGAACACATGGCTCCCATCTTTTTTGCAAGCGACTTGATATTTAAGATCAGCTCAGGAGGCCAAAAAACACGAGAATAAGCCAAGTCTTCCATTCCCTAACCTTGTTTCCTCACAAAAGCCACTAGACCTTGTCCTGGGATGGGAAGAGGAGAACGGCATAGGTATATTTCTTCACTAGAATTTTCTATTGGCCTCACCTCAGCAGCTTGAGAGGCCAGCCTCCACACATGCTTCCTTAATGTCTACCACAGTCTTTTATGTCAAATTCACCTGTCTTTCCCCAACTACTGTCCTTCCACTACCACCACAGGCACTATCACTTTTCTTCTTTATTTGGTTATACCAACCTGGTACCTAGAAGGACCCATGGAAAGATAAGCTTTCCATCTGCATATGAGAAAAGTGGGCCAACCCTGTGAAAGAATGGGAAGAACTCAGATAGGGGCAGGAGAAGAAGAGCAAGAAGACACACAGCATTTGCCTCAACAAGATGACCACTCCCACTTCCCTAGCTGCATCTCTGCCCTTATTTTAAGTGCTCTAATTTTCTCTGATTCAATTTGCATTCAAAACCAAGTTGTTCTTTCTTCTGAGGGAGTGGTTAGACATACTAATCGAAGCATGACATTCTTGTATTTCCCTCTCAGTCTTTAAGAAAGATCATATAGGCAGTAATAATACCCTTAAAAGATTGTATTTTCCCATGAAAAAAAGAATTTACTAGGTAGTACATGGGACTGGGCCTTGGCAAAGAAAAAGGGAGGGACTTCCTCTACCCCTAGGACAATTGGTCAGAGATCAGGAGGAAGGAGAAGTCTAGACACAGCATAGGACTGAGACAAGAAATCCTCTGGATCCAGCCATCAGCATCATGGCCAAGCCGTGAGGGATTGAGGGGACAGGGAGATGCCCTCTTTAACCTCTGCACACAAAGAAGGACAGCAACTTCACAGCAGCTTTGGATAATGAACAGTACATTTCTTCGGTAGACAGGCCCCCTGATTTATAGTGGGTACCCAGCTAACCCCCAAATTTAAGCAGTGGACCAGGAGGCCAGGTCCAGAGAAGTTGGACCATCTGGATTTCAACAGAGTCATGTGGGCAACAACATCAACAAGGGCCCCAGACGAGGCCTCTTCAGAAGGCTGAGCCAGATCTCACCTTTTTTTTCTCTGCTTGAGACCTTGGTAGTCAGGATTGACAATTGGTCTGAGCAATCATTACTGTTCTTGGGAGTGGTCAAGTGAAACCCATGGAATAAAAAATGGCATCCCCTCAGTTGGAAGAGGAACTCAGAATCATTGAATTTGAATGTGTAAATTTTATATCCAAAATTGGGAAGGAATATAGATTTCACATTTGTAAATATTTGGATTGCCCAATATCCATTCATTTTCGAACAGCACTCTGATTCCTTTTGAGAAATGACTTTTTCCCCATTGGACAAAGTCTAGTGGGATAATCATTAGGGGTTATGACCTTCCCTACCCAAGGAACTAACTCAAGATACAGACTGAACCAACTAGATGCCCCTTCCTCCATATTTACATCTGAGCAGAGGGTCAAAGGGTCTGGAAGTGACTAGAATCTACCTTATCTCCATGGACGGTTCCTGCTGGGGCCTTAGAGCATCTGGCTTCTTAGCGTCTGGCTTCTTTGCCTCTGGAACTATCTTATTTCTGGCCACATCCCCAACATGCTCTCCTAGGATCCTGGCAATTTTGTGAGCCTCTGTAACCTTCCAGTAGATTCCTTCTAGCTTTAGTTAGCCAAGATCCATCTCTATAGCTTGTCATTAAAGGCATTTAACTAATATACACCCACATTCATACAGTGGGCTAAAGTTTATAAGGCTTTTGTTCATCTAGTACCCCACTTCACTCCCACAGCACTATGACATTAGTAGAGCAGATATTATGTATGCTCATTGATTCATGGAAAAAAACCTAGACACGAAGGGCTTAGACAACTGGCCCAAGCTCTCCCAGCAAGAAAGTGCCCCCAAGCCCAAGACCTCGGGCTTCGCACCCAGCACCCTGCACTGTACTGTGGTGAGGTGTGAGCTCCTCACCTGTTCTACATAAAGCAGCAAAAGGAAGACAAGTTAACTGGAAACATGCATGCTCTCTTAGCAGCATTCATGTGACTAATATCACAGGCCTCTTTTTAAATTTCCCTTTTAGCGCACAGGGATCAAGATGTAAAAACATTCTTTAATATACTGCAGCAATGTTAATGGAGCCAGACTGCAACAGGGTGACATATTTACATTCAGAAAGATTGGAAGTAATGGCAAATTGGCTCTGATGTCACCTATAATTGTTGTTTTTTAGAGGAGAGATACCTAAGTCCATCATCTGTGTGTAGAAGGAATTGGTTTCTTGGAAACAAAAATAAACATGCCTATCTTCCAAAAGGGACCTGACACTAACCAAGAAGCCTCTGAAAATGGGCAACACGGGGGCAATAATTACTCCTTGACTAACAGCAGGGACTTCCAGACTCTTTTCTTTACATATAGAAGGACTAAATTTAAAGTATCAATGAAAGTTAACTGATCAGTACAAGATTTGCCTGAAGCCAGTAATGTTCTTTGAGAATTCAAAATCACTAAATAATTTCCCTGAAATCACATTTCAGTTCCTCGATAATGTTTAGTGCAGAACGCAAATAATTCAGGCTAGAATTACAGCAGTGAGAAATCACCCAAAGCAAAGACCTGAGGCCCCCCACCCAACAACATAACTAACTGTAAACCTATTGCTTCGAGGCTCACCATCACCATTAGGCTCTTCTCTTGGGACAAGTCTTTCTCACAGACAAGTAAGAAAAAACTTAGTTCCTGATATCACCTGTTTTATAATGTTACAATATTTCTCAGTTTAGATGAGAGAACCCTTCATGAAAATGCTTGAAATAGAAGTACTAAAAAAATAAAACATGACAGGAACAAGTTCATGGACATGTTGAATTCATGCAGGCATTAACGTTTTTTATTTATATAAAAAATTTCTTCTTGTCATCATCTGCTCCCTGTCAACATCTATTCTAGACCCTTTTATTATAAAAGACAACATCATCTAGATAAAATATATTTTATAAATAACAGACATTTCATGACCTTATATGGAAAACCTGGTGACAAAATTTTTCTTCAGAGTCCCTTGGTGTGAAAATCAGATGTTCTTTTACACCAGGGAAAATGTGAAAAAATATTCCCCTTAATATGTACACATACACAAATTAGAGCACATTCCCCATTGGTATCACCCCCACGTGGGTACACAGTTTGTTCTGTTGGTTTGATTGGATATGCTTCTTAATTTCTACAAAATTGATTTACTGAACAAAAACTAAAATCTCAATGCCTGTAAAACATAAGTAAAAGACTAAAATTGATCAGTAAGAAAAAGAAATACAGGAAGTAAAGCAGAAAAGAAGAAAAGAATTTCTATAAATATCAATAATCACAGCATTATATGATATGCAAATAGGAGTGTCTCCAAACACCTATGAAAACAGATCCATGAAACTGTTCTTTATATTCCCAGATGAAAGGCAGACCTGAAATAGTAAATAATTCTGAGAGTGATGGTTGTACGGAATCAAGTTCAATGCTAGGACTGCAGGTCAACTTTGAGTAACGTACCTCTCTTATCACTGCCTTCCTTTACTAGTTGTCTTCTTCTAGCTTGGTGATTTGTTAGTACTTTTATTTTATTTTATTTTTAAATATATTGCTCCCCGTTGCAGGACAAGCACATGATTAATCTTTCTATGGATAACAACTATTCTTGACCTGTAAATCAAGTATTGCCGAAAGCAAATAAAGTGTTTTGGGAAACAAATAAAAGCGTTTTAGTGTTTCTAAAGAGACTGATTTATAGGGTGTGATTGGGGGTGGCAGTGGGGGATGGAAGGAATGTCGATATCGTGGTTTTTTTTTTCCCCCTTGAGGGTTCTCTTCTGAAAGAAAAATGTTAGATTACTGCAAAGAATACATTCTTTGGCAGCATTCTGTCTTTACTCCATTAAAAAGAAAGTTTTACACATAATGACTTACAGAGTACATAAATGTCCTTGGAGTATAAGTGAATCCTACTTTATTTGGGGTGGAAGGGAGGGAAAGAGTTAGTGTCCACAATTTGCTTGCTTTCTTTGACTTTTTCCATAGCTCTCTTGTTTCCCATCTGACAGGCTCTATCTAAGATGCTAAAGTAGATCAAATTTCCTTTCTCCTTTCCCCAGGTTAATGACATTTGCTGTGAAGGCCAGGAGATTACTAGAGAATTGAGAACTGGAGTCAGGGAGCTGGAAGGCTGTATCTCAGGAATAATTTCCTCCATTTATCTGATGAGAGTATTGTGAAAGTGCCCAAGTTATTAGTCTCTATATAAATAACACTGCCACCCACCCGGCATTTTCTCTCAGAGAGGCAGGCTTCAAGAGTCTCTCTCTAGTTTCTAAAGTGAGGTCCTGTTTCGAGTCACCTTGGGGTGTAATATATTCTATTTATTCCTAAATGTACATTGCTAAAAAGAAAAAAAAGTTTTCAGATTATTTGTTTTCATCACTTCTCTAAATATTCTATTTCCCAGCTTCATCACCCACCTACTTATTCATCAGGCTTGGCTGCAAATACATTTTGACAGTCTTCCAAATCCAAACATACCCTCAAAGGATGAAAAATCACTGATAATTCTTTTGAATGTTCAGAGACTGAGGAAAAGGCCTGATAAAGCCACCCTAACAATAAGGCCAGGATGCTAGAGCCATCTCTTGCCAGAATAGTATTGATTATGTAAGAAGGATGTTTCAGAGCTAATCAAGACACCCTTTCCCCTACACACACACACACACACACACACACACACCCCAAGGCCTTTCAAACAAGGCAAATCAATAGTGTCCTAAGGTAGAAACAAGAAGAAAAAGAAAAAAAAAAAATTCTTAAAGTCGGTTCTTTGGGGAGAGATTATTCAGGACTCCTATTTACTTCCCATTCCATAGTGGCTGCAACTCTGAGCCTCACTAAAATATTACAAAGTGTATACCTTCTGTTTGTATTACATCCCTGGATCTTTACATCTACCAAACATCCAGATGATGAGAAATCTCCCATTCATAGCCCTTTGTAATTTTCTCTGTGTGTATGGTGTTACTTTAGGAACCAAAGTGTGAGGAATTTTCATGCTTCTTAAAAATAAGCATGTTTCATGCCATCTTTCTTATGGATTCTGCAATAGATAGATGAATTGGTTCCAAATGGTTGGGCTTTCACTCTCATTAACTAATACTAAGGCAACGTGCAGTGGATTCTTCAGCATTCAGAATCACACAAGTCCAGAGGGAAAATAAAGGGCAGGATATATGAACCTTGACTCTTGAATGAGCTTAGGTGCCTGGAGTCACTGACATTCTGGAACATAGAGTTGAAAAAATGGTATTTCTTAGGTAATTATGATCTCAGCCGGTTCTAATGGAGCAATAATAGTTTGGCAGATCCTATGGGTGGTGTGCATTTCAGAGCCCTCACAAATTCCAGGGAAAGAAAGTTATCCTTTTATCTCAGGAAAAAAAAGAATAATTGACCTATTGGGACAAAGGAGAAAATTGACTACAGTTCCTTTGGTACTACGGTCTCTTGTCATTTAGAAAATAGTGATTGGATTACAGAGTGGATTAGCATAATTTAGTGGTAAAAGCACTTGTAACCATTTATCTTCTGGATAAATGGTTACTGAACCATATTTCTTCAATTCCTTCCCTTCTACCTATCTCAGTTTGGTGGAGAAAAAAAGGGATGGGAAACTGAAGGAGTATAACATAACTCTAAATACAAAACCACATGGTGTGGTAAATGTCCCACTGTGAGTCAGGATGACAAGTACTGCATAGTATTACCAGAAACAAAAGGTGGAAATGAAAGTACTCATTGGATCTGCAGGTTTCATATAGTTAAGAAGGTCATTTTGAATAATTATGAATTTCTGCTTTGAACTAATTTAATAAACAATTTATCTTAGGGTTTTAATGAGTCCTTAAAAAGACACACACACAGTAATACATACTCATTGTTTTTTTAAAAAAAGTCAAATACTACGGAAGTGATTTTAAATTTTAAAAATCTGTCCTCATCTCCATTCTGCTCCATCCCAGGGACCTGCTTCCCAGAGACAACCACCTTAATCTTATTGTTTTTAGCTATTTAGTTAACCCTAAATAATATGTTATATTGAAATTATTGATTTTCTTTGGGCATTCTTTTTCAGCTTGAAGTTGAGGATTTAGCTAAGTGAAGACTGAAAACCAACCAGAGTGTTTAGATTAAAATGACATGTAAAATGGTGTTCACTCCAGAGAGCTAAGCAGGGACCCGCCAGGATTGTATTTCTCTTTTCACAGGTCCAAAGTAATGACCTTTCTGTCATTCAAAGGAGGAGGAACATGTGAACTAAGCACTCAGTCAAATGAATGAACTTTTCTTAAAGTCATTAAACATAAGAAGTCATTTCATGTTGAGTTTGCTCCTTATTTGTATCATTACTCTCTTGTAACATTTTTGTTGTATTTGTTTTGCTTTATTCTTTCCTGGGTTTTATATTTGCCTTTTTTTAAAAAAGGGAAAATAGAAAACTCATATACTTCTTTATCTGTGAAACATGACCTTCTCTGTTAAGTTTCCCCTGGCTCCCCAGTGTAAGGTCCGTGATTCCCACCTTTAAGCTCCTATAGCACACATTTTGTCTGTAGTTCTAGTTTAGTAAAAGACTGGTTGGAAACGGAGTGTCTATTTTATTGAATTATAATTATACATTTAGGTCTACGTCTACTGGAGTAGACTATGAATTCTTTAAAAAGAAAATAATTGTATTACCTTTTCATGCTTTACCCCCTGCATGCTGCCCAGCACTTAGTGTTTATTACCTTTGTTGGATAAATAAATTATCAAAGCCTATAAACATGTACCTCTCAAGGGACTGATGCTCACTCACCTCATCCTCCCATCTCCACCCTCCTTATTTCTAGATTCATTTCAGAACATTTACAATTAGAGAACATTGTAAGTTTTAAGCTGTTTTCTTAAGAATTCCGGGAGAATTTAGCCATGTTATCCTCTGACCTTGAAAATAAAATAAGAATCATCACAAAGATGTTGGCCTTCTCCTTCTTTTCACCCTCCATTTATAAATATCTCTTTAAAATATATATATTAGGAACTTGAAACATAAACATCAGAAAGGCTTGAATTCATCTAAATTATTTCCTACTGCCTTTAAATCCCATTTATAAAGATAGAGTTAAAAAATGATATAAAATATATACATTTAAAGATACAGAATATGAAAATATGAAGACACAGACCAACTCCGATGCTAGACAAATGGGACTGATTGCCTCTTTGCCATGATGATAAGATTTCTCTCAAAGTAACCTGTGATTACAAGTTTCTGAGGGGCTTTCTGAAGTCTGTCTCATTTTATGTTATCACAATATTTCCTACTATGGAAGAACATTTGGGGATAATATTCACAAAACTTGTGTTATATAGACTTTGCAAATGTCCTCACATTTATTGGAAGTGTTTAGTTTTAGTTCCAGGCTAAGAATCAGTTAGGGGGTTAGATCTTTTTTGAGCTACTATCAATCATCATAGCTGAAGTATGTTTGACAGCAGCAAAGTCACTTTAACTTCAGCCACCCACATCTTAAAAAAAGGGATTCTTTTAGCTGAAGCATCACCTTGACAGTGAGGGTGTTTCCTGACCCCCTGTGATAGAACTCACCACACTCTCCTCTGTGGCCCCTGCATATCCTCTCCAGACCATCAGAGTATGTGAGTAAATGCTGTGCTTGGTTGCTTACACACATTTTTTTAACTTCTTTATCATCCCCTTGAAGACAAGGCTGTGTGTTTATATCTGAGCACCACTATATAGTAGGCATCAAATACATGTTTGCAGAATAAATGAAGAAATCTTTCATGTGGAAATCTTCTTTTAAAACAGTTACCCAAAAATTCCTTATGCAAACACCCCAAAACTACTGCTTTGGGCCCTAATCTTTTGCCTCTAATTAAACAATTCATTTTATTAAGAAACATTTTCTAACAACTCAAAGTATGAGATTTCAGGGAGGTGGGGAGAGATGGGACTGTAGAGCACACCACTGCCTAGTGTTGGCATTCAGGCATGTCTGGAATTGTTTGATGACTCAGTAAAACAGAGCTGATGAATGTTTATTTGCATGGACCTGGGGTTACTCTGAGGGTGAAAAAATGATCTCAGAGAAAAATAAACAAGCATTTAATTTTGTCTCTTGGAAATTTGTTTCTTTCAAAAAAGACAGAGATTGTAGGTAAACACTGAAAAAAAACTGTTCTCCTAAACTTTCAAAGAAGCAGGAGGCAGGAAATGCTGCTTTCAGAGTCTTGACAAAATGAAACATGAGGAAGAGTGAGCCGTTCCTCCTCTCCTGATGCCTCAGACCATCATACAGTCCTGGCTCCACAGTCATGGTGAAACTGAGCAGGATCCTGTGGGGCCCTCCCAGGTACAAAAGCCTCTCCAGGGACTGAGTGAACTGATGAGGATGATTATAATTTTCATGACTTTCTGTTTGAATTAAAAAAAAAAAAAAGCCTCTCCAGGTCCCCTGTTTCTTGTTTGTATGAAAAAAAAAAAAAAAAAAAAAGGCTTTAGTCTCCTAAGCCTTCCCTGAGTTCCAAAGAGCAGACTCAAGCAGTTAATGATTAGGACAATAGAGTCACAGGACTCCTAATTCCTCCTGAAGGGACACACATAACAATCTGATACATATTCTTGAGCTGTTCTATAGAAATCAAGACTCCCACCCAGGTGGAGGATGGTGACTTCATGCTGACATCAAGCACACAGACCCCAGACTGGGTGGAACCAAAAGGTTGAGAATCCAGTCAATCAGAAAAAGGTCCATGAGCTGATGACACATCTTACGACCCTTTCCCCTAACACTGTCTTTAAAAACCTTGTCTGAAAGCCACTGGGGAGTTCGGGTCTTTTAAGTATGAGTCACCTGTTCTCCTTGCTTGGCCCTTGCAATAAACATTTCTCTGCTCCAAACTCTGACATTTCGTTTGTTTGGCCTCACTGTGCATAGGGCACATGA
Organism: Hyperoodon ampullatus; assembly: GCF_949752795.1. Classification (NCBI taxonomy): domain Eukaryota; kingdom Metazoa; phylum Chordata; class Mammalia; order Artiodactyla; family Ziphiidae; genus Hyperoodon; species Hyperoodon ampullatus. Next base: position 72,540,893 of record NC_136917.1, on the reverse strand, counting down.
ACTTGGGTTCGACAACAAGGGCATCCGATGTGGTGGTCCCCATGATCAGTAATGCCACTGGTAGGGAATTGTGTGCTTGAGGAGCAGGATACACTATGGTGCCTGGAGTTGGAGAGTGGCACAAAATGACAATGTGACCACAAGAAGTGACGACGGCCAAAAGAGCTCTGGCACTGTCAGCTAAACAAGCATGTTTGTGACCATGTGTGAAATGGATCATGAGGACTCCCAGATAGATTTGGGAGAGTTCATTTTTAAGAAGGGAAAGGTCTTACAGAAGTAGGTAGAGTCAGAAGTTAGTGACATTTGGATTATCTATTCAATCATTATTTATTGAGTACTGATTATGTTCTAGGCATTGTGCTGGGCATGGGTTATTGCTGTTAAAGTGACTTCATCTGTACCCCTAGATGGGACAGCCTGGGAAAATCCTGGTTGCAATAAAATTTAGAGTGGCTGCTCACAACAGCAAAATATAAAATTGAAGTGGGGAAAATATGACCAATACATATGAAGGAATGCAGATTTAAAACAATCGAATATCAAGTTTTCCCTCATGTAGGTGGCAAAAATTTTAAACATAAATAACATCATGTTGACAAGATGAAAGGGAAAGATGCACTCTCATACACTATAGGTTTGCAATGGAAATGAGTGCAACTTTTTTTTTCCTTTTTTTTTTTTTTTTTTTTTTGCGGTATGCGGGCCTCTCACTGCTGCAGCCCCTCCCGTTGTGGAGCACAGGCTCCGGACGCACAGGCTCAGCGGCCATGGCTCACAGGCCCAGCCACTCCGTGGCATGTGGGATCCTCCCGGACTGGGTCACGAACCCGTGTCCCCTGCATTGGCAGGTGGACTCCCAACCACTGCACCACGAGGGAAGCCCTGAGTGCAACTTTTGAAGGCAACTTAGCAATATATATTATATCAGTGTAGAAATTCCCACTTCTCTCCTTTCATTGAGAAATACATGCATATATGTTCATGAAAATACAAATACAAGGCTTGGCTTTGTAGCAAACACCCACAGTAAAAAAAAAAAAAAAAAAAAACAGTTGAGCAATGGGGAATGGCTAAATAAAATATGGTCCATCTATAAAATGGAGAACTATACAACAATTTTGAAGAATAAAGTAATCTAGAATGCATCCATATAGAAAAAGCTCCTTGACACATTTTTGCTTCTACAGAATACAATTTCTACATAAGAGCATTATTTATGTCAGAGAAAAACAGAGCAAAGAGGTTAGAAGTAACAACTTGGATATGAATCCTGGCCCTGCTGAAACAGAGAAAGACCCTTTGGGGCCCTCCCAGGTACAAATCCTTTCCATGTCTCCCATTTCTTGTTTGTAGGAAATAGGCTTCATTCAGCCTCCTTGACCTTCCCTGAGTTCCAAAGGGAAGATTCAATCAGTTACTTATCAGGGAAGGGAGGGAATGCAGAAACTAAGGAGGAGCAGTCAAGAAAATATAGTGCAGCCTTGGGGCAGGGTCCTGGTTCCCCCTCAAGGAATATATATAACAATACCTTTGAGTTCTTCTGTAGGAACTAAGAAAACATATTACCCAGATGGAGGATGGTAACTTCAGGCTGAGCACAAGATTCCTGGAACATCACTCTGTTACCTCACTGCCAACCAATCAGAAGAAAGTCTGCACGCAGTGGAAGATAAAAAAGATTCTGAACCCCACCCCAAATGATCCTCCCTTTAAAAACTTTCATGGTCAAGCAGAATCTTCAGAGTTGGTTTTTGGACATGAGTCCTCCTTCGCCCCAGGTTGCTGACCCCCTGAATAAAGCAACCTTGCCTTTCTTACCAGCACTTGCCTCTCAACTACTGGCTTTTGAGTGGCAAGCAGCCAAACCTGAGTTGGATAACGCTACTACTTGCTGAGTGTGCAACCCTAGGCCAGTTGCTTACCCTCTCTCAGTTCCTAGATTTCTTATAAGTAAAATAGGGTTACAAATAATTCTTCCCTTCATAGCATTGTTGTGGGAATTAAATTGAACATGCCTAGCACATAGTAAGTACTCAAGAAATGTTAGCTATTATTATCCTTTTAAAAATTCACAAAATAAATATATTCTGTTTGTACACACACTATCACACATGTACACACACATATATGTGCAAAGAAAGTGATCCTGAAGGAGAGACACCAGTCTGGAAATAGCAGTTTTGAGTGCAGAGGGAATTTGGCTTAGAGATGAGTCAGGGGAATTTTTGCCTTTATCAGTGCTCTTACCATAAGATGACATTTTTGTATTATTATGAATTTAAATACAAAAATACCTTGAATGAAAAGAAATAAGCCACACAAGAAGGAGAAGGATAAAGAAAATGAGAAAGAGACAAAGTTCTGAGCAAAAGGCAGCCTGTTGAATATGAAGGGTAGCAGAATATGGCACCCCAAAATATGCTTCTTTGGCTTAATGATTCTTTTTGAGGTGATTTTCCTGAGAAACAGGAGAGTCTCTGAAAACAAAGTAGAAGTTACCCTTTTGTAAGAGACATTTACGTTTATAAAGAAAATCTCCATTTATTTTTCTGTTTTTTTAAAAAATTGAAGTATAGTTGATTTTCAATGTGTTAGTTTCTGGTGTACCGCAAATGATTTAGATATATATACATATTCCTTTTCATATTCTTTTCCAATATGGTTTATTACAGGATATTGAATATCATTCCCTGTGCCTCACAGTAGGGCCTTGTTGTTTATCTGTTTTACATATAGTAGTTTGTATGAAATCTCCATTTTAAAGGAGAAGGATGACTCTAAATCACAAGAGAATCTTATAATTGGAGAAGGACAATGACTTAAATCTGCATGACCTTACTCTTCTTACCCTTGTTTATCCATGCTTCTTCTGGTAATCTCCCATAACTTCACCCAACACACACACACACACACACACACACACACACACACACACACCACACACACACACACCACCCCTTTGTCTTTAGGTAAAGACAGTATTTAAGCTGGTGGCTTAGGCCACCTAAGAAAGTTACTCATTTTTCCCTGGGTATCTCCTGTGTATATGTGATGTTCACATTTTAAGAAACTTCTGTTTGTTTCTGTCTTGTTAATCTTTTATCACAGGAGGTCACAGCCAAGAATTCAGAAGGAAAATTATTTTTCCTCCCCTAGAAATATACTAGAATCTATGACCAAAACCCTTACGTGTCATTACCTGGACTCAATAAAGCACTCAGTAGTGTTACTTCTCGAGTAATAGAATTAATGATTTCTGAATAACAAACATTAAGAATATACCCCAGAAATATTTCAGCAATCACCTAAAAACTTCCATAAATTATTCAAAAGGAAGGGTGCCCTTATTCGTATACACACACACGCACATAAATACATACATATATATCCATACATATGTATAGCATTTAGACTTTACATGACTGCCTATCATTTCATGCCCCCATTCTACTGTTTTGTTGCTGTTGTTGTTGTTGTTTTCTTCTGCTTAATTTTCCTTTCCGTTTCATAGAATGTTGTGAGCTTTGTAAATATCTGTGTAAATATTAAACATTAATTACAAGCTTATAAATTTAGTTTCTATTGAAAGTGATAGAAACTCCATGCTGTCCACTCGGGGCCTGACAACAAAATGGCTCCATGAAATAAGCTGAGGCCTCTGTAAAAGAAAAGCAGTTTTTAGTACCAAGACGTTAGCACCAACTGCCATCTCAACCTCCATGAGTCTCAGACAAGCTGTGTAACAAGAACAGATAAATGGAATTTGAAAAAACAACTTAGGAAAATGTTCTCTTGAAAGAGCTGGAAGCAGGGTGAGCCATGGAGCCCTCTAACTTAATCCCCATCAGAGATGAGCAGAGATGAGATAAAGTTGACTTCGTAGCCCCGCCCCCTTACACTCCAGCCCCTGGACGGCCCTGGGTTACCCACTCTGTCCACGCCTTGACGCCTGGCTGGCTCTGCCTTTCTCAATGGACTGCTCACCCTCTTGACCACCGTCAGGGAAATGAAACAATCCTGCCAACAAAAGACTTCCCCATACCAACACAGACGAGAGAGAGAACACAATGTATTACAGATTCACACGCATAAAAATGTGGACAAAGCCTAGGCAGGCTTTCATACAAGTTTATACAGAAAAGTGGATGAGAGAAAAATTAAAATGCTTTTTTACCTGAGATTACCTCCTGTACGACTATGAAGAACTTCCAAATTAATCTTAGAGGCATGTGTTTATAGCTCTAAGCAGCGTCAGAAGACCCACGACCTTGCATTGTAAAATCAAAAGCCTGATAAACACAGGGCCTCTTGTGTATTGAAGGAGACTCCCTAAGGAGGAGAGGGTGGGAGAGACAGCTGCTTCCCCCCTCTTTATGAAACTGAGAGAGCTTGATCATCTCACCTTACAATTTGAAAGCTTACCTTACAATACAAAGGGGAAAATCCTGATTCATGTGTCAAAACCTTAGATGATTCACTATTTGGGGGCCTCTCTTGTCAAATGCAATTTTAGGGCTTTGTATGTAATATCAAACAAAATCTTGCCTTTGGGGCTGATAAGATAACTCTCTTCATTCTTTCTCCGGATTTGACTGAAGTGGGCAAAGAAATGAAGTTTCTATCAGGCTGCCTTGGAGGGGGGGTTCACCCGCCTTCAAGGTCAAACCCTGCGCTCCAGAGAGGCTCACAAAAGCCCTCTCTGCTTGAGGCATCCTGGGGTTTGGGGGTGGGCGGACAGACAGGTTGGGGCTCAGAAGCTGTGAGCATGTGGGGGGACATTTCCACTCCCCACTGGGCTGCCACCACCACCAAGTCCTCCTCCACTCCCGTCACTGCTTCAATCTCCCACCCCTATTAAAGCAAAGCAGAGGGATGGGTTTTAAATGAAACAATCTTAAGAACAACCCCCAAGAAAGCAGCTGATTCTTAGAGAAAGTGCTAATATCACAGGCAATTTAACCCTGGCATTTGGAATCATTTTTTTCAAATCCCTATTTAGGAGGCAACAAAGCTTTGCTACCAAGCTCCGAGGCTGTCAGAGAAAGCAGTTCACAAATATTTAAGGTTTATAACGAGGCTTTAAAGCCACAGCCCCCAGGCTTGGTCCACCACATCTTCGCTGCCAATAAATAAACTATCCCTTTGCCCTGTTCTGTTGACAGCCGCATTTTTACAATCTGACTTTCCCCATTCCGGACAGCATTATCCTTTCTGATTCAGGGCAGACCCCTGACGACTGGACTTGTGACAAGCAGATTACAAAGCTGGCTTATCCAGGCATTGTGTTTCCGAGGCTCTTTCTGCAGCCAAAGCGTCAGCGGCAGCAGGGAACAATAATTGCTCATTTGCGGCAGTGACCTTTTCAACTGGACGGCACCTCAGCTCTGGTGCCACTGTGATGTCTCTCTTCTTTAATTACCATGTGCTGGCAGGGAAAGCAGCACCCAGTGGCACTGAGTACAGTAGTGTCTAGTGTCTGGACCTGTCTCACTCTACTTCTCAAAGCCACAACTGAGGAGGAGAGCCATCTGTTTCATTCACTTTGTTTTTATACTTGGATTCTAACAGGAATTTAAGTCACTGGGATCAGAAGTGCATTAGGAAATAATGTCAAGACATTTATCTGGGGGTCATTCATTTTCAAACGAAAACTGGACAAATTGCCATCAGGCAGCAGGTAGAAGAGATTCAGAGAAATCTATTTTGCTATTTAATCCCCAAACCTTGCAGTTTCAGTTGAGGGGAGTATCCGTAGCTACCTCCTATTGGGTGGCATCCCAGCTAACCATCTCTGTTCATTTGCTCACTGCCTCTTGGCTATGCAAATTCACTACAATACTAATCTGATGTAAGCACGATGGTACTGATAACGTCAACAAAATTTTCCAGGAAGGTTAGTGGATTTGGGGCACTTTTACAAGGAATTTGCAGGACCAGAATGAGCTTGACAAAAAGAAAGAGAAAAATATGAGTGAAACGTTAGCTGAACTGGTCAAAATCCTATGATACTATCTGCAGGTTGGGATGAAGGCCCGGAGAGAGAGAGCAGCCATGCAACGCAGTAAAGGGGCAGCCAAGTGAGAACTGTCACACATACTTTATGCTCTGGTTCACGTATGTCAGTTCATCTATCTGGTACCAAGAGCTAGCATCCAAAAATGTACTGTCTGACAGGGTGGTAGAGTGGAGAGGAGAGGAGACGCTTACCTAAGGCCATCATCCAACCAAACTCAAATGGAAAATGGACCACTTACTGATGAAAAAAGAAAATACACCCAGGCAAGAAATAGAATTCTAAGGAAGGAATAAAACAATTCTAGTAATGATCAAAGTTCTACAACAGGACAGTCGCATCATAGACACGATCGTGGACGGCAATTTTATTTTTCTTTGTGTATTTCATCAACAACCTGATGTTCAAACCTGAAGCATCTAGTGAACAGTCCCTGCCCTTCCCCCATAGCCCATGCAAATGTCCCATCAATCCTTTACCAATGCCACAGTCTCAAAAAATATAAAAAGCACATTCATTCTAAAGTATAAATGTGTTAGTCATTGTGGGGTTTAAAATTACGTATATTTTACATGTATAAAAGACATATATATTTGATAAGATACGTATGGTAAGAGTCTCAGGAAATTATTAAAATTGTTAAGGGGTTGCAATCAATCCTCTACCCTCATCTTAAAAAGCTCCCACAAGAAAAAGATGGAAATTTAAGGAGAAATTCAACTTTAAAAAGAATATATTGTGAGGATGACAAGCAATAGTGTTATGTAATATTGTGACTCTACCTACACAGCTGGCACCAACATCATCTGAAGGACGCTATGATGCTTGTGTGTCAGGGGAAGTAAGAATCAAGAAAGCCTCTTCCCATGTTAAGACTACAAATCAGGAACCTAGGTCTGGCTCTAGGGCTCTCCAGTGACTCTTCCTGTGATTGTTCTAGTTCTCTCTTTCCTCCGTAGGAGTAACATTTGAGTTCTAGCGAGAACGATCATTGCAATATTAACTCGATGCAAAAATCTCCAGAGAATTAAGTAAAGGGTATTATTTTTAAATCCCTATCAGTCACTTTGTGCTGATATCAAGTAGCTAGAACTTGGAGATAGAATGAGATTCTTAATAGACTTTTGGGGAAGAAAAGAAAAGCAATTTTCCCTGTGGAATTCTATGATAAGCCAGTTAAATCTATCCTCAGAGACGAATCAGTGGCTACCATGATACCTAGTAACGTGATGATGCCCTTATAAGAGAAATTGTGAAACTTCCAGGATTTCTCATACATGTCACTGAAATGTGTTCTGAATTGCTCAGCTAAACGTTAATTCCATTGCATTTACTTAAAGGGGCATATTCCATGGCTGATTCTGTCTAAAACCCCCCACTGACTTCAGAGGGAGATTTTCCTGAGTAAAGATGACAGGATACAATTCCATGTAGGCTGAGTGACTGTCTGTCATTTTTATTACGTGAGGCTGAAAATGTCTTCTAGCTGTACAGGCCCCAAGGGACTACATGGTGCTGAAATTATCCATCTGCTTTGCTGTTTGGATCCTTGTCCATCTGACTCCACAAGGGACCAGAGTCACTCACCTGCTATTGACCACAAAAGCATACTTTCTGTGCCTTATATTACTGACCAAGGAATGCATTTTCCAGCTGTGAAAAGTGCAAACACATATAAATACAAGGTTATATTCAGAAGCAGAAGGAGCAGTGGCATCCAGGTAGAGCCAACAGATATTTATCAAGGCAAAGAGTTTACCTGTACAACCAAAATGAAACCAAGAAATAATCCCTCTTGTAGTGAACTCAAAGCTCTTTTCAATGTCAATCTCATTTATTGTTTGGGGGCTGGTGAGAGGTATCAAAAGGGAGATGGAAAGGAGGGGTGGAGTGGCGAGCTTCATTTCGTTAATATTCCAGCTTTTTCCAAATAACAAAATATTTCACATTTAGATTTTTATTAAGCCAAGTCCTTATCATAATCACTATTCCACTCATAATAATTTTGGAGATGTTATTTTGATCCATATTCTGGCTACAGGACTTCATAGAATCAGAAGAATGAAAAAAGACAACAATTTTCAGTAAGTATGATTTTGGCTTCGTTCCCCAGGGTCTCTTCAATGAGGAATCTGAAAGTTATAAGAGTAGAAATTTTTTCGTCCCCAGTGAAATAGACAGGGAAAATGTAAAAGCTCATTCTAAGGGAGAATGGCTACCAAAAAGCTAATGAGGAGACAACCATAACATGTTCTTCTTTTCTTCTTTCCTAACATTGATTTGGTTCTTCATCTTTATGTATTAAAAGAAACATGACAGAGAAACAAATGTCCTTCTATTGTTTACACTTGAGGTTTACAGAGAGAGCAATCAGCAGATTTTCTGTAAGATCCATCTATCTGTCACTGTGTTTTATTGGATATGGCTGCAGCTGAATCAAAAAGAGGAAAAATGAAAGATGTGAAAGTGACAGAGATGGTTATAAAAACAGAATAAAGGAGTGAAATCTCTGGAGTGTCAGAGTGGTCCAAATACAGCTGTGAGCAATATTCCCTCTGTTTTCATAAAGTGTGAGCATGCACCCTCAACACATGAAAAACAAATTATAAAGACCAAGCATGAAAGAGCAGATTTGGGTATTGTATTCAGATGGGATTCACAATGGAAGTTTACCAGACACATTTCACATTATGCCCAGTTGGAACTGTGCTACATAGCAATGAGTTAAGCCCTGCCCTCCCCCAACACACACACACACACACACACACACACACACACACACACACACACACACACACACACACACTTAAGTGTCAATCAGTTCTCCTGGTCCACAGATGAAAGTCAAAACTCAACTTTCCATTTAATAACCCCCACAACCTGGCCCCAGCTCTTTTCTGTAACCTAATTCTCCTTGCTCGCTCTCTGGCCCAAGAAAAGTAATTCCTGCACAAGTGAGTCTCATTTTCTCTTTTGTCATTGTGCTCAAGCTCCTCTCCTACTCTGATGGTATTCCAACATCCCATTTGCACCGTCTTCATTTTTCTGTCTTGCCCTTCTTTCAAGATCTTCCTTACCATGTAGACAATACCACCCCATGGCAACAACAGTAATCATATCTCAGATTTAGATATCATCACAGAAAATTGGCATGAAAACCCAAAATGTCATTGGCCAGGAAGCAATAAAATATTTGTAGCCAGTGACTTAGTTCAAAGAAGTACAATTATTTTATCTTTTCCCATGGTTTCTGACTGTCAAGAATTGGATGGGGGTGGGTTCTCACTCAAGGTCTCTCGTGGGGTGGGTTTGGAACAGTGGGGAGCTGGACTGTCCAGATCCTCTCTCTCTCTGTGTGTAGTCTCAGGGCCCTTCCATGAACTCTATCTGAGCTGATGTGGAATTCCTCAAAGTAGGACTGCTTACCTAGAGGCTGAAATCTCAAAGAGCAAGCAAGGCAGAATTTAAATCGTCTGGTATGACCTAGCCTCAGAATTCATCTAGGACCACTTCCACCATCTTCATTGGTCAAAACAGTCACCCAATCCTGCCCGATTTCAAGAGGAGGTGACACAGAACTCAACTTTCGTTCGCAAGAACGTCAGAGTCACATGGTAGGAAAAGCACTTGAGATATGAAATATTTTGGGCCCATCTTTAAAAAACACAATGGGCTGCAAGAGTAGATTATTATTTTATCTTGAGGGGAAAAGAAGGAATTTCTGGATCCTACCATTTCTCTACCAAATAACACAGAGTTCCAGGTAAATAGTCAACTACTACACTTTTATATAGCTTTTAAACTAAGCATGCTTTTAAAAAGTTATATTTTAAATAATTTATGTTTGAATGTTGTAAATTATTCTTTCCAAAAATACTAAAATATGCTTAGTGATGAACAGAGTGGGGTGAGTCCAGTTCTACACTTCAGTATTATATATCTTATAAAACACAAGAAATATTTGTCCTGGAGATGCTGGGATAACATAACACAACTAGCAAATGATCAAAGCACAGGTGCATCCTTCTTTAGATTCTAGCCAATACTAGGCCAAGGGTGATACAGTCAGTGAAAGCATGGTCCTAGACCAGACCATCTTCATCACCGTCTAGTTTGCTGTCTGCAGATAAGCATGACCTAAAACATAATGTTCCCTGGTGGTATATTCCACAGTTTAAACAGTAACATAGTCTTGAATCTGATAATGGTGCTCCCGAAGTATAACCCTTCATAACCCTATTGAAGCTATTATTTATGTAGTCAGATCCAGGCTCAGTGCCGCCATCAAAAAACATGGTTCACACATCAAAAGGTACTTTTGAAATAACTCACATTAGTACACTGGATTTCTCTAACACCACAAAGAAGATACGTAGTCTATAGCTGGATTTCTAAATAATTCTTCTTTCCTTTTTCACTTACTTTGTTTATACCCTATGACACTCCCAGAGTCCCTTCCTCCAAACTCTGAAAATCCTTCTGGCTTGAAATGAATCTCTCATATCGTCATATCCCACCCTCTTTCCTACAAATCTGGAACCATAATACTCTGGTAATGCCATACCCCTTCCCCATCCGAACTCTCTTCATTATCAACACTCATTGTTCATATTTCCTTCCCAAATCGCTCTTTTAAAGTTAAGCACGAAAAGTGGTCTCCAGATCTTCACAGCATTTTCCATTATCAGGGAAGAGTCCACGATTCAAATCCTTAACAGGTATGTTCAGGGCCAGAGCAGCACTTCTCAGACTTCCTTATGTATACTAGTCTCCTGGGAATCCCCCTACATTCTGGTCCAATGGGTGTGGCCTGGGCCCAAGGCTCTGCATTCCCAACCAGCTGCCAGGTGGATGTCAATGCTGCTGCTCTGGAGCCACACTTATAGTAGCAAGGCCCTATTTTTAAATTAATTATTATTGTCAGTTACTTAGACCTCTAATTGCTTGGTTTGAACTCTTTCCAGTTTGCTGGAGATTTTGGAATGTATGAGGTAAACAAAGACAAGAAGGAAAATCCAGTGACCTGAGTCAGCAAAAGCAATGTCAGTGGCAGCGATGGGAGTGACAAGGTGATAGACTAGCACCAGGCAGATGATTGGCAGGCAGGTGTGAGCAGGCAGCAGATGGAGCGCCCTTCCCTGAAGTTCCAAACCTGCCACTGACCTGCCCGTCCCACCGTACTCTCCTCCTTCCTCTGAGTCTTGAACACCCCTCAGAGGAGTCCCTCCCTGTGTCCTTGTCTGTTCAAAGGTGAATTATTACTTAATGGCTGATCAGAGTTGGGAGCAGCAAGTTGAGTAGAACTGACAGAAGCTAAGAGGTTAGATGAAGCATTGCATCTTCACCTGGGAGGCAGGGAGCCAGGAGAGAGGAGGGTGACAACAGGACTGTCAAGAAGGAAGGGAAAAACACCCACAGAGGGCTTCCCTGGTGGCGCAGTGGTTGAGAGTCCACCTGCCGAGGCAGGGGACACGGGTTCGTGCCCTGGTCCGGGAGGATTCCACATGCCGCGGAGTGGCTAGGCCCGTGAGCCATGGTCGCTGAGCCTGCGCATCCGGAGCCTGTGCTCCGCAACGGGAGAGGCCACAACAGTGAGAGGCCCGTGTGCCGCAAAAAAAAACCCCAAAAAACAAAAAAAAAACACAACTTACAAGGACGACTGAGTTTTCAGATTCAACAATGTGAACCTTCTAATGTGACTGAAGAGAAACCCACATATTCATAGTCAACCTCTAAAGCTATTGAGCTTTCTCAGTTTCTTTGTTTGAGCCTCAGAAAACCTATGCGTTCCTGAGCCACTAGAGACACAAACTAAATAGAGCTGTTGATCACATTTCTTCCATCCCACACCTAGCCCGTCATTGTCTCCACTCACTCTTCTGTGGAGGGGGTTAATGGATTTCAACAGAACCTTCTGTGGGCCTTGGAGAAGGTGGCTGCCTGCTCGATTTGCCCTGTGGTTCATTGTAAAAGCACTTTGACCAGATGACCCAGCACTGCCAGTAACACACCCTAGGGTTAGTCTTGAGCCAAGAACACTGCTGCTTCTTCCTGATCTCTTAAGGTTAGTGGAACAAGAATATTTTTTTAAGGTTATACTCCATTTAAAGTTATTATAAAATATTGACTCTATTCCCCATGTTGTAAAATATATCCTTGTAGCTTATTTTATACATAACAGCTTCTACCTCTTAACCCCCTACCCCTATCTTGCCCCTCCCCCTTTCTTGCCCCTCCCCCTTCCCTCCCCCCAACAGTAACCACTAGTTTGTTCTCTATACCTATGAATATTGTCTACTGAAACTCCTGGCTCAGAGCCCACAAGAAAATCATGGTAATCATTCATAAATGTTAAAACTTTAATCCTTTCCAAACAGGGCCCGATGACGACAAGCCTAATTGCAGTAATGACCTGAAGTGTGGACAATGCCCTGCATTAATCTCTCCCGCCCTGGTGGGATGCACCACATGGAACTCTGGGAAGGTGCCGTCTGACTATAAGAAGGCTGAACTTACGCATTCCTGCCAGAGGAGCTGACCCATTCACACCAAGGAGTTAAAAGGTAAAAAACTAATTCTTATTTCAGGTAGCTACTGTAATTTAACCACTTTTCAGAGACTAAGCCTTTTGAAAAATCCTTTTCAATGATTCCCATTCCCTCATGTATTTTCATGTTATTTTTAACTATAGAAAAAACTCCAGTTAGGTGAAATATTTTAATATTTATTCATCAAGGTGAGTATATTTATGTAATACCCATGCTTGCTACCACAGGTACTTGGGCTATAAGAGTTATAACATGAAAATGTATATAAAAGATTTTTTTTTAAAGTTCATTTACAACAGGAATGAAAAATCACCACAGTGGGACAATTCACCATATTTCCCTCTCCTACGCCCTTTTCCACCCCCAACACCACATTTGGACCCAAGATTTTAAAGAGAATGAAATTTTGCATCCTGGATCTTTCTTTGCTTGGGAAAGCAAAGATGATGAATAAAATGGAAAATACCCCTTCCCTATTCCCTACCCCCATCTCTAAGGGTGGGCCCTGATTTGTTTATCCAACACATACACACACACACACACACACACACACACACTTCCATCATGTCCCAGTCCCCATGATAAGAGCCAGTTTTGTTTTCCTCATAGCAATGATTACCATCATTGATTCTTTTTTATTTACTAGAAAGATGATCTGAAATGAAGAATGTTGGTGTCTTATTCACCCCAGCACCCAGCACCTAGAACAGTGGCAGGACCCAGAGTAAATAATCCACATTTCCACTGCAGTGGGCTCCTTACTGGTCAGACTAGCTCAGATGCTGTCCCATCCCTGCAGGCCCTTCTCAGCCAGCAGCCTTCTTGGACAGCCCAGAATCCAGTGCCAAGAGCCCAGCAGTGGGTGATTCACAGAGAAACTGAGCATTGCTCTCCCTGATGGACCAGAAAGTGAGAGGAACTTTGGCAAAATTTTTATATATGTGCTTCTCTAAAAATTTGGAGTCAAGGGCTACAATGACTTAATATAGAGGCGAATGAATACATGAGCTTGTGAAACATTTTATCTGCATTTCATAAAACATTTCATAAAACACATGAAAAGCAATTGTATAAAATTATGAAAGCATATCTGAAAATTATTTTTACTTAAAGTAAAATTAAGGGTCTTTTACTGAGGATTTTTTTCTGATGATTGTATATCTAAAGAAAAATCAATTTCAATGATATTTATTCTATTTTTTCTTTCTTGCAATATCATTTATTATGAAAGCTGTCTAATGTGAACTAAAATATTTCCTGCCATATCAGTAAACAAAGGATGTTGCAGCCATCAAGCCATCACATTACAGCTGCCTGGATGGTGCACCCTGAAGAGACTCGGATGAGAACACACAGGATGCCAGCTTCAGATAGCTGAGGTGCACATCAAAGCAGTGATTTCAATGATTCCAGACTCTTGCATCCTCCCATACATAGAAAAGCTCTAAATTCCTTAAGATATCTGGTTTTCTTTATTAACAGTAATCTTTCAATGTTCCAACTACCTAGTCTTTGTTGGAAAAATGTCTATATATCCTGGCTCCCCTCCTTGCCTTTTCAGAGCAGTCTCTCAGAATTATCAGAGAAGCTGTGTCCTGGGCTTAAGTGCCCAGTTTTGTCCACTGAATAAAATATAACTCTCAGAAGGGAACCCTCTTGCACTGTTGGTGGGAATGTAAATTGATACAGCCACTATGGAGAACAGTATGCAGGTTCCTTAAAAAACTAAAAATGGAACTACTGTATGAGCCAGCAATCCCACTACTGGGCATATATCCTGAGAAAACCATAATTCAAAAAGAGTCATGTACCAAAATGTTCATTCTAGCACTATTTACAATAGCCAGGACATGGAAGCAACCTAAGTGTCCATCGACAGATGAATGGATAAAGATGTGGCACATATATACAATGGAATATTACTCATCCATAAAAAGAAATGAAATTGAGTTATTTGTAGTGAGGTGGATGGACCTAGAGTCTGTCATACAGAGTGAAGTAAGTCAGAAAGAGAAAAACAAATACCGTATGCTAACGCATATATACAGAATCTAAAAAAAAAAAAAAAAAGGTTCTGATAAACCTAGGGGCAGGACAAGAATAAAGACGCAGATGTAGAGAATGGACTTGAGGACACGGGGAGGGGGAAGGGTAAGCTAGGACCAAGTGAGAGAGTGGCGTAGACATATATACACTACCAAATGTAAAATAGATAGCTAGTGGGAAGCAGCTGCATAGCTCAGGGAGATCAGCTCGGTGCTTTGTGACCACCTATGGGGGTGGGATAGGGAGGGTGGGAGAGAGGCGCAAAAGGGAGGGGATATGAGGATATATGTATACGAATAGCTGATTCACTTTGTTATACAGCAGAAACTAACACAACATTGTAAAGCAGTTATACTCCAATAAAGATGTTAAAAATATATATATATATAACTCTCAACTTTTATGTTGTGCATTTTTTTCAGTCAACACTAACATACTTAAGTTCAAAGAATAACAAAAGCTTACCTACCTGCAGTCTAGATTTAACAAATATTATTACGTTTTCTAAACATTTTTATTTAAAAATAAAATAAAGTATGATGTCTTCATAATTGAAATTAATAAAAAGTTTGGGGGCACCAAAAATAACAGTTTGAATATTACTGTAACACAGAGGTTGGAAGGGTTTCTGTTTATCAGTTTCAAATGTTACTGAATCAAACTGACGCAGGTTCATTAGAAATAAAATAAATACACGCATTTTAATTTAAAATGTCTGAGTTTAAAAAATTTTTTTGTTACCAACATTAAAATGTTATTGAGATTAATACATAGTTAGAAATCGTATATCCAGGTGGTGGATCTGAGGTTCACCTGTCTCCCTATAGTAGATTTTTAAATAAAAGAAAACTATGTCTTCTTTTCCCTAAATAGTAATTCTCCCCTAAAACACCATTCCTCCTATTTATGTGTTTTAGTATGTGGGTACCTATGCCCTACAGAAGGTAAAGCTGAGCTTTCCCAGTTGGGAGAGATATTTAAAATGAGGGAAGAGGTAACTTTCAAAAAAGGAAAGAGAAAACTGAAGACCATTTCTTTCTTAATTGAAGAACTAAAGTGGCAAAAACTTCTGATCACTTTCCTTCTCTACCCTTGCAAATATATATGTAATCAAGTAATGGCCTCTTGGTACAGCAACAGGAAACACCTGATGTACAAGAGTCTCATTTCTATAAAAGAGCTTTGTCAGAAACAGAGCTGAATTAAGGGCAGACCAGGCAGGTTGTTGCCTAGAGCACCGCTCTGTAAGAGGTACTCAGAGGGTCGTGGAAATGTCACAAGATGGAGAAACTTGTATTAACCACGTTGGTTCTTATGGAGAGAGAAGCAATGTGTTTGGATGAAACACCTGGGGTGGGGCTGAGACCTCCCAAGAGGCATTATCTGAGTTTGGCTTCCAAGAAGAGTGGGCCAGGCGGCTGCAAGCACAGTTAATGCTTTGCATGGAGTATTCAAGCCTGGTAGAGCTGACTAGCTTGAGACATGACAGCAGACACTGAGGGACTGTCCATTCCCCTTCCACCTTTCTCCTACACAGAGTCCAATGTCTCTTCAAAATAAATGTGCATATTTAAAGAATATGATTTTAAGAGGACCAAATTATTAACCTGTCAGGATGCCCAAAGACTCTTAGTCCATTCAGGCTGCTGCAACTGAATATCACAGACTGGTGGGGAGTGGGGATGGAGGGGAGTGGTGGGGGGGTGCTAATTACCCACAGAAATTAATTTCTCACTGTCCTGGAAGCTAACAAGTCCAAGATCAACGCACCAGTGTGGTCGCGCTTGGTGAAGGCTCTCTTTCTGGTTCATAACCGACTCCTCCTCGCTGTGTCCTCGCATGGTGGGAGGGGCTAGGGATCTGTATGGAACCTCTCTTATTACAAGGCACTAATCCTGTTCATGAAAGCTCTATGCTCGTGACCCAAGAACCTCCCCAATACCCCACCTTCTAATTCTATCACACAGAGCATTAAAATTTCAAAATGAATTTCATGGGGACACAAACATTCAGACCATAGCAGGCTTCATCTGGGCCTGCTCACACATTACTAGGACAGCCAAGCTCTTCCTCTGCCATCCGGCTGTGGAAATGACTGAGACCTTTAGAGAGCTTTGCTCTCATGGTACTCATTGTAGTGGGATATTAGATGAATGGCCCATTCTTTGTAGATAAAAGTTGTAATTAATCATTTTTTTCAATATGTGAAGTGATTGTTAGCAAAGAAAAGAACACTTTTAATTCAGCTGTTTCCTTCCCCACATCTCCATATTATTTATTCTCAGTGTGTCTCTCATGGCATGGTAGGTCTCAACTACCCTGTACATGAATGGTGGTACCCAAGTCCCTGGATCTGGAGGGGCTTGCTTCCACCCTAATATACTTTCCCCACGAGGGAAAAAAAGTAGTACACACAATTAGCTTTGAGGAGACTTACTGAGAATTTTTTTTCATTATCTCCTGGTCAAAAAAAAAATTTATCAAAACATCAGCTCCAGATGAAGAAGAGTTACTAAATGAGATTATCATCTGAGGAGCCATCATGGATGAAGATTGCTTTCTGTCTTGCTGCAGCTGGATGCCTACATCAAAGCATTTTTCTTTCACTATTTGCATATGGTAATTCCAGGAATGAACCCAACCCAAGTACTGTGGAAAATGCAAGGAATTTCAAATCAGCTGTTTCTGAAGTTTTCCTCATTTGTGAGTTGGAAGAATGAAAAGTAGAAATATGTTGAAGGTTGGATGAGATAACATGATATCTTACTTCTGTAAGCTATAAATTGTTCTTGTAAGGCACCATTCAGGCTGGGCATGGATTAACCCATTGGTAGGAAGAGCTGCAAGCTTTTTTCCTATTTCAAGCAAGATTACTAATTCTGAAAGAAGGTGCTTTGTTAAGTCCTGTTTCACTGTAAGGATCTGATTAGGTTGTTTGTTTTGGGTTTCAGTTGTTTGGTTTTTGTTTGTTTTGTCTGTTGCATACCCTGGGTTGTTTCACTGCAGGAATCTGATTTGGTTGCTGTAAACCCTAGGTGGTTATTTTTTATTAGAACCTTATAAAAGGAAATAGGTGTGGATGGTTGTAATCCAGAGTATGGTGTATGATGGGGGCTCAAGCCTAGATTTTAGCCCTTGACATTATCACTATCCCAGTGGCAGGTGGAATTCAGCTACAGGACATCTTTGCTGTCATGATTGGTGGTCCAGAAGAGCATCATTTCAGCCAGTTTTACCAAATTAAGTCAAGTAAGATGGAGTTAGAAGCTACGACACAAGACAGGGTTAAAGTCTTTTAGATTGCCTTCTTGGTTTTAAGGAAAACACATGAGGTTCCATGATAAAATCATGTCACTAAAAAGGTTGTTCTGATATGATCAAATAGATTAAAATCACATATTTCATAATGTCTTTATGTTTGGTCTTTAATCTATCATGATGAACTCATTGGATCTAAAGGTTCAGCTCGTTGAGATTTGTGTATTAGAGCTAGGTTTTACTGACCGTAATTTCTTAGGTTAATAGTAGTTTTTATGAGAGCTGGCTGATACATTGTGAGGATAAATGAATCCACTAACTTGGGATTCTACCACTCGACGCCAGTAACTTTTTACAAGACTAATTTTCAGTGTTTCTCCAAATTGTATATGAGCTGTAGCTCTAACTCTGTGTGTATCTAATATGCATGTATATGCAGTTTTAATATATACATTTAATATAAAAATATATTTTCTTTCTGCCTTAGAAGTACTGTCTTCTTTGTAATAGCTACCTAAATGTTTATTACCCCAGCAGATTTCTTCTGATTAGGCTGAGTATATGCATCAACTACCCTCACACAGATTATTTTATTAAAAAAACCAAAAACACAAAATACTAAAGCACATTTCATTCCAACATCTTTAATGTTGAATGCCCGTCTTGTGACTTTCATGGAACATCTTCAGAGTGAATAGAAGAGATGAAGATGACCATTAGCCTAAATTCCTGAGTGTGAGTATACCCTAAATTCTTCAGGATTCCATAGGCAGAATGTTTGTACATCAAATAAATGTTACCATTTATTCTCTTGTAATAAGCTCAACATTACATTCTACAGAATAGTATATATTTATTTAAATACTAGTATAGATTTATGAAGTATTTTCTATAATGATCAACCTCCCAACATTACAATTAATTTGGCCCAGCTTTACTTCACACCAACCCTCTTCTAGTTATTTTTGCCTCTAGGATCATGATTTGATAGCCCAAACATAAATATTAAACAACAAACTATTGAGAATTTATTTTAATCAACTGGTAAGAATTCATTGAGCCCCTACATAATGCACAAGGCACTTAAGGAATATTATGAAATATAAAGCAATTTTTTCATAAGAGCATTCAGAATTCTTTGTAATTTCTTGCCAGGCAAAAAATAATTAACATCCATGAAACTTAACAAATGATGAACTCAAAGAGAAATGAAGATTTAGGGCCTTTCCAAAGTCCCCTTGAGATCTAGGTAATTTGGTTTACTTTCATGGCTCTATCACAACACTGGATACCAAGTCCACCTGTAGACACAAGTTCTTGGATAGGAGACGCAGTGTCAAGGTCAGCCTGCCATGCAAAGCACAAGGATTCGGCAAAAGAGTAAACATGTTCTAATATCAAGGGAAGTAAACCTGGGCATGAGCTCAGATGACAGCATGGGGATAGGGCTGGCATAATTTAGTACAGAAATAGACATAAAAAAATATAAGATGTCACTCTTTCACTACAAATCTGGCCATAGGTTTTTTCAATTGCTTATTTCACATCGGTTCATCTAAAATGTATCCCTAGTAGTCATAACAAGTGGCCTGGCATTACCTATCAAGATGATGTCCCTAAATCAATAATGATAGTGGTGAGAAGGGGAGGAGCTAACATCCTCCCTAGAGGACCAGGCCTGCTTCTGCCTCTCCTGTGCTATGAGGTGTAGGAGGGCAGGGTGAAGGATCCTGAGCGGAGCAGTGGATTTACTTATTAAGGCCTTTGGAGAAGCAGAATAAGAGAGCTATGAAGGTTGGGCTATAATGACCTACTTTTAACACCAGCCACTAAGGTTCCCCAGTAGACTGTGAGCACGGCACAGTAGAATGTTTTAGAACAAAGGGTGTACAATGTGAATCCTGCACAGCGAGAGGCATTTGAAGCTTAAAAAATACCCAAATATACAATGCCCTCTTTTTAAATTATAGTAATTATTCATCAGGCTCCAGATGTTAAGAAAGGAAAATACTTTATTTTTTTTATGATTAGAAGCATGAATCCTTTCAAACGTGTGTCACCAGACTGGAATGTATCTAATCATCAACTTGCAGCTGAGAGGGTGCCGAGTAAATAACCAAAGCCAATCCAGATCCTTATGAAAAGAATTTGTTTCCAAAGGGAGAGAGAAATACCTTCCATTCAGAAGAAATCAACTCTCAATTTCAGACCTACAAAGAAAAGTCAGAAGTACCTTGGGCATTCTGGCAGCATCAGGACTTATTTTATAATCATCAGTCAAATTCTTGTCCAAATACCACTGATAGCTGTGGACTTCCTATGAGGTTGCTGCATTCTTTTAAAGGTGGTTGAGAGGCCCAGGAGTCAAGGCCCGCCCTGGCTATGCATGCTTGGAGTGGGGGGAGAGGGCAAGGTGGCCTCCCAGAAGCCAAGCCTACAATTCCAGAGCCGAAGATGAATCCCTTGGGCCTTACTCAACCCTATGAAATTAAAGAAAAGGCAACCATCTTGTCTTTCTGCTGGGGTGCTAAAAACCTAAGTGGACAGTAATTACTGGAGTGTGGTAGCCAGCCTCCAAGATGGCCCCAGTGACTCTCACTTCCTGATATTCATGGTCTTGCACTGTAAATAAGGCCTACTGTGTATCCAACAGGATATTGTGGAAATGACAGTGTCTGCCTTGCCAGGCCAAGACATAAAAGGCATTGCCACTTTCTTCCTGTTCTCTCTAGTATCACTCACTCTGAGGAAACCAGCCACAGAGTCAGGAAACCCTCAAGGGGCCCAATGGAGAAGACCCTGTCGTGAGGAGCTCAGGACCCCTGCCCACAACCGACACTAATCTGCTTGTGAATGAGTATCCCGACCCTCCAACCTCACTACAATCACAGCTGACATCTGGACCACAATCTCAGGAGAGATCCTGGGCCAGAACCACCCAGCTAAGCCACTCCTGAACTGCAGTAACTGGGGGAGATGTTTATCAATTTAAGCCACTAAGTTGTAGGCTAACTTGTTACATAGCAATAATAACTATTGCCTAGGGTGATCTTAAGCTGCTTGACTGGGTCCTTTTACCTTGAAGCTTCTCCATACATAAAGCCATGCATCTCATTTCAAGCCCAAATATTGGGTTGGCCAAAAAAGTTGGCCGTAAAGTTCCGTAAAAACTTACGGAAAAACCCGAACAAACTTTTTGGCCAACCCAATAACTACACGGGGGTGGGGAGAGAATCCATTCAGCTACAAGTCTCCTGTACCCCACAATGCAGAATTCAACTCAAGGATCCCACGGTACACTATATTTATCCATTTTTATGGACTGTCACATTAAAATTTATACTTCATACTTAACGTACTTTTTAAACTGCATTTTAAAAAAAGAAAATGGTAGCTTCATAAATGATGGAACAGTTTTTAAGATATTTTTAGACCATCACCATGTTCAAGGTAATGTGCCAAATTATAGGAGATATTCACAGATGTGGAACACTCACAGTCCCTATCCTCAAAGAGCTTATACTCAGGGGAAAATGCAAGTACACATGTGTCTGTGAAATAAAAATTCCATTAAAGACATATAATAAATATGTATAGAGGTAACCAGGGACAAGCCAAGAGACGCTATTTACAATTTGGTTAAATAATAGGTAGGACCTCAAACAGGCAAAAGAGGAAGTGAGAAAGCCATTTCAGAAGGAGGAAGCAGCCCCAGGATCTGTAGAAAAGGAAACCTCAGAATCTGTACCAGGAATGGACAGCAGTCATTGGATGTTGGGACACAGGACTGATATTTAATTGAGCAGCCAGCGAGAGGCACTGAAGTGTTGTACAATCTAGAGTGACCACATCTCAAACTGCACTTCAGGAAAATAATTGCATATATAGAACAAATTAGAAAAGGGAGAGGCTGAGGGCAGCACAGCCAGGGGACTGTGGTCATAGACTAAACATGAGAGACGAGGCATGAATCAGGGAGGGGACAGTGCGAACAGAAAAGGTGAGCCTGCATGAGACGTGGAAGTGATGGTAATTCCGCTACTAATGGGATAAAGCTGAAGCAGAGAAATGTAAGAGAGGTTAGAGAGACAAAGACAACATGGGTGTTTTAGCTTGAGATAGGAACAGGGCTTTTTTTTTTTTTTTTTTTTTTTAACAGAATTAGGGACAAACAGAAAGGTTGCCAGGAGTGGAGATCAGGGAAATAGGGTTGGAGATGGTCATTCAAATATAGATTCACATTTGAACTCTAGCCTTCTACCAAGTCACCCCCAGACTGCAGGTGATTGCCTTTTGCAAGTACAAATACTTTGATTTGCATTGGAAACCATCAGCTGGACTTGCAAATAAAGTATAAAGCCATTTTATATATGGATGCAAATATCCTTTGAATCCATAGATAGAAATATTGAAAAGCTCCAAATTAGACATTGCAAAAAATCCCTGCCTTTGTTTTTTGTTTGTTTGTTTTTTAAGAAAAGTGAGCTTTCTAAAGATCCCCAATCTGATCTCCACACCTACCTTGCAATATGTTTCTAAACAAACTCTTTGCCTTGCCATACTTACATGAACAGGCTCGAGACCACCATTACCTAACTTGGCATTCAAACCCCACCCTCCCAGCAACTCAAATAGGAAAAATCAAAACCTGTCTTGCTCACTGGCAATCAGCTAATTGTGTGAAGTACTGGGCTCCCTCTCATTTAAATGCTCAGCTCCCCTGTGTATTCTCAAAGCTATGTACTCAGCTTGAACATTTTTCCACATCTCAAAGACAGAGTTCTTCTAATGTACCAATGCCATGGCTTTTGTGCAAAGCTAGGGTTTGAATCCAGATTTTCCAAGTTAAGCTACTGAGGTTTAAACTTTTCTAAGTATACATGAGGCCGAAGTTTACTAAATACAAGGGATTTCTTTGCACATTAGAACTGGCCCTGGCTAGAGTGCAATATAAAAATTATATAAAAATAATAATCACAGCAACAACATACCAGGGGCTTAGCGGCACCATTTTCAGCACTTTAGATATATGCAAACTCACTTTATTCTTATATTAACACCAGGAGGGCCTTAAATCAACATCTCAGGAGCCAAGATTTGACCCAAGGAAGACTCGGAGCCTGGGCTACTGACCACTAAACCTAAATAGAGGAGTTTTCTATTCATAGTTGGTACTAGAATCCAATAGATGAGACGGCCAGACATTTTTGTAGTCATCACTGTATTCATTCTCTACTAGTGCTGTAACAAATTACCAGGAACTGAGCTGCTTAAATGACACAACATTGCATCTCTCTGATTCTTCTTCCCTACTCACACCTCCCTCTTACTCTGACCTCCTCTGCCTTCCTCTTCCACTTCTAAGCATCCTTGCGATTACATTAGGCCCATCAGGAAAATCCAGGACAATCTCATTATTTGAAGGTCAGCTGATTAGCTGCCTTAATTCTCATCTGACATGTAACCTAACATATTCACAGGTTCCAGGGATAAGGACAGAGAAATCTCTGGGGTAGGGGTGGAAGCATTGTCCTGTCTACCACACCCACTAAGGCCATAAGTAAAGGATCTAAAAATCCAAGCAGATTTCAAACACTAGGAATCAGAAAGATAAAGAAGAGAAGGAGAGGTGAGTGGGTAGATGAAAAACAATTTTTAACAGAATTTATCACGTGTTGGGGAGTGAAGGAAGAAGCTGAGCTCCACCTCCCAATTCCTCACTTTTACCTATTCCCCCTACAACTACATCATTCACTCACTGAGAGAATACATTCAAACTCCAGCCTTCTAATACCACCTTCATAGCAGTTCAACTAGGAAAAATCAAAACCCATCTCACTCTCACCACACTTCCTCATCATCATGTTGCTGGCTTACATGCAGCGCACTTAGCCCTTCACAGCATGCTCCTTATGGCCATCCTAGCCACAGAGGACTGCAGTGGCTCTCAGCACCCTGAGGTGACCCTAGGACGGATGTGTGCACAGAACACGGTGGCAGCACTGGATGTGCTCCATACTTAGGGAGATGATGATGGCATCTGAAGGTACAGCAGTTGGGGTCGCTCAGGCCAAGAGGGAGGGAGAGAGAGGGTAGGCTGGGAAGAGGAGATGACGGCTCTAGGACCCGGAGGTAGAAATGAGAATGAGCTGGTTTCTCCGAACACTAGTGTCCAGTAGGCCTGAGCAGGGAAGGGTGAGAAGTCAGGCCTCAGGGGCCAGCAGGGTCGGATCCCACAGAGCCTGGGGGGTGGGGGGAGCCAGGTAAGAAGTCAGGAATTGAACATTTAAGTCTTGGGGAACCACTGGCGGCTGTCAAGCAGGGGCCAGAATCAATGCACTGTTGACCAGCTGGGAATTTGTGTGGCAGGTTCCTCTACTGCAAGATGGAGATAAGAGTACCCACACCATAGGGTGATGCGGAAGAAGAAATAAGGAGCAAGTCGCTTAGCATATTGAACACAGAGCCAGCACTTGGGACATGCCGAGGTAGAAGATACGTGGGTAACCAAAATATTACCCATCTTGAAAATCTAAAGTACGATTATCTCAGCATCCCCAAGCCTGGGGATGGACTCCAAGTCTGGAGTCCAAAGTCCTCTCTAAGGCCTCTGCAAAGTGCCACAGCAGATGGGTCCCAAGGCCTCTGCTGCCTCCAGAGTGCCTGCTTCCAGCACTGCTCTGTGTCTAACCAGCTGAGAAGTTCAAAGCAGCAGTGAGCTTCTAAAAGAGGGGAGGAGGGCCCCTGGAGGCGGCATAGACCAGGACAGCTGAAGACTCCCAGGGGACCAGGGTGTCATTTCTTACAGCACCCGCTAGGCCACCCACCAGTCAGGATTTCCACTAACTGTCGTTCTCATTCATCCTGGCCTCGCCTCCTCTTTCAAAGGGCTCCTCTCCCTTCCCTTCCCTCATCAATCCCTCTCTCTCTAAGAAGTGAAAATCATCAGTTATTCCTCTTGTCTTATGCAGATCATCTTTCTCCCTCCTGCTATTTCTCAGTATAGGCTTATCAAGGTGTTTCATAAAGGCTGTAAAGAGGGATTTTAGTGCCAGCTGTAAAAGTGGTTCAGGGACTTCCCTGGCTGTCTAGTGGTTAAGATGCTGCACTTCCAATGCAGGGGGCATGGGTTCAAACCCTGGTCAGGGAACTAAGGTCCCACATGCCACAAGGCACAGCCAAAACAAAATAAATTAAACTTCACTCAATACTCTGTGATGGCCTATATGGGAAGAGAATCTAAAGAGGAGTGGATATATGTAGGTGTATAACAGACTCACTTGCTGTACACCTGAAACTAACACAACATTGTAGATCAACTATACTCCAATAAAAATTTTTTAAAAGAGTGGTTCAGTGTTTTCACTATGTAGGCACAGAAGTCAAGGACCTGCATGGCTGGACGTGAGAAATGAGACCTTGTTGGCCGAGGCGTGAGGCATCACATTGATACTGGAGGAGTTAGCACCCCTCCACTGACAACTCTGCCCAGGCAAGGAGCCAGAGCCTCCTGAGAGAAGAGGGCCTGGAGTTTGTCCCCTGTCCCGTGGAAATGCAAAGACATTATAGTGGACTCTACCTAGTGTTAGCCAAAGTGCAAAAGTTAGAGGGCACAGTTTCTACCCAATATCATCCTCACTTCTGACACCAACTGCAAGTTCAGAAGATTTCAAAACCACCTCCATGTTCCATAATTCACTAGAAGGATTAACGGAACTCACCAAGGGCCGTTATATGCACGGTTACAGTTTATTACAGGGAAAGAATACCAGTTAGAATCAGCCAAGGGAAGATGTACATGGACAGAGTCAGGGGAAAGAGAGAGGGGTCTCAAACATGAAGCTTCTGATGCCCCTTCCCTGTGGAGTCAGGATGTGTTACCCTCCTGACATCAACATGTGGCAATAAGCATGGAGCATTGCCAACCAGGAAAAGCCAGGAAAGCACACCCAGGCTTTGGTGTCCAGTGTTTTTA
This sequence comes from Hyperoodon ampullatus, assembly GCF_949752795.1. Taxonomy (NCBI): domain Eukaryota; kingdom Metazoa; phylum Chordata; class Mammalia; order Artiodactyla; family Ziphiidae; genus Hyperoodon; species Hyperoodon ampullatus. Next base: position 72,515,050 of record NC_136917.1, on the reverse strand, counting down.
GTGGGGCTCTATTTGGCAGGCCTGATGGATTGATCAAGGGTCCACATGGTTGATCTCAGTCACCAGACTGATGGCTAATACCACAGGACCCAGTGCTCTCACCCTAAACACTAGGGGGCCTTGCTGGTGTGGGCAACCACCACCCTGTGTCTACTTGGTGAGGCTGACCCCAGTCTACGATCTGATGTGCTCAGCCCCTGCCGCTGATACAGATTACCTCTCAGAAACTGAGGGTAAAGGCCAGACCTCTCTTTGGCCAAGGCCAAGTTCTTTACCATGCCGACTCCATGAGACTAACAGAGACCTACTTTATAAGAACGCATAAGGCCCCTCCACCTCCTGTCGCCACTCAAGGAGGACATGGAACGGACGGAACGTTGAGATCCAATGAGGACAGCACCTAAGCTATCAGAGGGGACACCTGGTTCTCATCCCTGACGCAGAGCTGAACAGCCCTCAGCACAAGGACTGTAGCAGCATGTGTGTCAGTCAGGAAAGCTGCTGGCTCAGGAACCTGAGATACATCCTCTAGAGGCTGAGAGTGTAGGAGAGTTGTTTTATAGAGGCATGAGTGTAGAGGGCAGAGGAAAGAATGGGCAAGGAGAAAAAGGGGGCTAATATATAAATTGGGAAGTCATGGTATAAGAAATGTCAACAAGAAAAGCGATAAAACACATAAATGCTAGAGGATGCACGATCAGGGAGGGTGCGTGTGGTCATGCCCCTTGGAGGGGACGGTACTTCTGTGAGTGAATGGAGGTCCTATTTATAACTGTGCCAGGACACCAAGTGTAAATCAGATTATCCCCAACAACCCCACAAGAGTGTTCACCAAATTTTACGTGGTAACTGGGGGTGACAAGAATCAGAGGCTAGTGACCAATATCTCACACTTGACATAGTTCATTTGGGTTCCCGAGCTGGCCCAGCATCCTGGGCCATGTTTGGCCTGATCTCAATGAGAGCTGCCAATGAGACTGGGTTGGAGAGCTCTGGTTCCAAGCATGGCCTATCCAATGGGTGAATATCAGTGAGGGCTGGGGTCTCAGTAGGAGCTGTTCAGAATATGCAGAGCAGTATGGAGGGCATTGGTCCAGTGCAGTGAGCCCTGACCTGTGTGGGAGCCTGCCCAGAACCTGTGGGCCTATGCTGAGGGCTGGTTCTCAGCCATCTTCCTGTATATAATCTTTAAGAATCACAAATTTAAGTTTACCTGTTTTAAATGAGGTCCTCCAGGCAATCAGGGTGGCTGATTGCACCCTGCAAATGTTTGACTGGCCTCAGGCCTCCTACAGTGCTTCAACTCGAGTTGAAGGGACGAATAGATGAGACAGCCAGATAAACATAAATAGAAAAATGCATATGGCACTGTATACATTGCCTTGATGTAGAAGTCATGGGATTAAAGCAAGGGAAAGTTTTGAACCATGCCTAGAGAATCTTGTAGTAAATGCAGGAAAACTGGGTAGATTTGGAAAATCAGAGAGTTGTGGAAAGAACCTTGGATAGGAGTTGGATTTTAGTCTTCTTTATGACCCTAGATTTTACCCAGGCACTAACCTGGGTTTTGGTCTTGGTTAATTTGCCATGAGATATAGAAAAACAGCAGGAATAATAATAGCAAACATTATTGAGCACTTACTATTAACCTATTTAATCCTCCACACAACCCTAAGAGGTAGACACTCTTTATCCCCATTTTACCAAGGAGGAAGCTGACAGGTTGAATAATCTGCCCAAGGTCACACAGCAATTTTGTGCCAGAGGACAAATCCAGCTCTTGAGTTTATCCTCTTAACTTTAGCATGTTTGTTATTAGTCTCCAATGGCAGCTGCTCTGGAGTCAAGTGTGGACGATGAGAGCAACACTCTAATGGTACAGAGTCTTAAAAAAAAATCTAGCTAATATAAGCCTCTAGTTAAGCCGAGAAAACAATTTTTTCCAACCAAAAGTGAACTGACAGTAGTGTCTTGGTTTCTACTCTGTCTCCTTTCTTCAAAGGGAAGGGAGAGAAAGGGATAGATACTGCAACACCTGTACGGTGCAGGTCAAGTGGGTCTCCCATAGGCCCCACTTTTTCCTGGGGCCTTTCTCATGTACTCTCTCCTTACTTCTCTTTCCAACACTGCCCATTGGTCTTGCAGGTAAAACATCACCTGGAAAGCTCAAAGCATTGCCTCTCCAGGCAGCAGCCCCTCCAGGACCATAGCCCTAAACTAAGCTCTGGGTGGAATTTCATCTACTCAGACCATGATGGAGAAATGCACAGAAAATCATGAAAAACAAAACAGGGGCATTGGTGCCTCTCTGGGAAAGTGAAGGACCAGAGAAAGCTTCAAGGATAGGGTGATCCCTTCGCTGGACATCTGTGGAAGAGCAGGAACAAGCGTGGCAGGAGTGGAGGAGGGCATGCCAGGCAGAAGGCAAATCATGGACTAAAGCCCAGGAGTGAAAATCACGCTGCTGAGGGTCCTTAACGTGCACTTCAGGGTGGTGCTGACAGGAGGTGCAGCTGATGAGGGGAGGAGCCCAGACACAAGGCTTCTCTGTCTTTATCCCATGGGATGTGGAGTTATTGAGGGATGTTATAGGGAACTGGCAATATCCGACTTGTGTTTACAGAGCTCCTCTGGCTGATACAATGGACCGGAGGGTTCCCAGACCAGGAGACAGTTGACAGACTGTGCTTAAGAGCTCACAGGTTCTAAACATCCTAAATATTTAGGAAACAAAACAAGGAGAATTTGCGATGTGGAAGATGCAAATGGCCCCTAGATTTCCCTCCTGGGTGAAAAAGACCGTCAGATGCTCACGCAGATATCCAGCCTCCTGCAACATCCTGGTCCATGACTCCCAAGTCCCCAGAGGCTCACATGTACACAGGAAGGTCTAACCCTGTGGTATCTAGATCTGGATCTAGATCTAGACCTCTATCTCATATATCTCTACTTTTTACTGTTTTACAGTGAAGGCGTATTACTTTATAATTTAAAAAACATACAAATGCCTTGAAAATATACTCATCAAAACTGTCTGAGGAGAACCCCAGCCTTCCACAGTTAGAGCCATAACCATCTCTGGATCACAGAAAGTCATTACAAAAGCAAGAAGATGCACGGCAGATAACAGGACACTTTACAATAAGTAGAGTCGACATATTAAACTAAATTTTGAGGGAACTGTTCTTACAGTTCAGGGTGTCTTGAATAGAAAAGCCAGTTAGGGGAAGTTGGAATTATCCAACACATGTTTTGGCCCATTAGAAAAGTAGGCAGATCTTTAGCAGTAGGACCAAGCATCCGTCTTATGGCCGCTGGGAGACAAATGGCTTACAATAAAACAAGCTGTATTTGGTAATTAAGATGATGTGCATTGATTCCTACCACTTATCTCTTTTGAAACATCCCTGTAAGAAAGATCAGACAATCACGCTGCTGAGCTGTCAAAAGGGTGTGTGTGGGCTGGGAGGGAGGATGGCAGGGAGCAGGGAGGGAGGATGGCAGGGAGCAAGGTGAGAGGTGTTTTTTTTAAGCACTGCTAAAATTAATGGTGCTATTTTCACAGTTGTAAAGTAGGCAGCGTGATTATAGTGCGAGCAAGGCTGCTTCCTCTCTCCAGAGACCAGGGCTTTGATGGCAACTGGACAAAGGCGAAGGTATAAATAATCACAGTTTACTCTTGTGGAAGAAGTCAACAGCCTTCTCCAGAAGGACTGTGGCCTGATGAATCAAGGCAGGCATGCTGTGTTTGTGAGAAACTTCAGGTCCTGATGGAGCTTTTCCATGCGGAGAAGCCTTACCACCATCCCTGTCCACTGCTGGGCCTCTGGGTGACAAGGCTCGAGCTGGGTCCGGCGCGCGGCCCAAGGATGATGCTGAATCAGTGAGGTGCCTGGTGATGCTAGAGGTGAGGGGCTGGTTTTTCGATCCTCTCTTTAATCCCTAACATCTAATTGGTTGCAATGTTCAACTCACTAGAAGAAGAATTTGCAGTCCTGTTTAAATCAGGGTCTTAGAGGATATTTAAAATAAAAAAGCCAAAGTTCCCATCATGGAAATATTACTTTTGACCGCAAGCACAGGTCCCAAATTTGGGGAGGAGGGGTTAGATCTGATTCCGGAGTGTTATATCTACTTATATTTTGGGGTCCCAAAATGTAAGAACATGTACACTTGCATCTAAAATCTGGACACAGAATGGATAAAGATGTGGTACATATATATAATGGAATATTACTCAGTCATAAAAGGAAATGAAACTGGGTCATTTGCAGAGATGTGGATGGACCCAGAGTCTGTCATACGGAGTGAAGTAAGTCAGAAAGAGAAAAACAAATATCGTATATTAACGCATATAAGTGAAATCTAGAAAAATGGTGCAGATGAACCTATTTGCAGGGCAGGAAGCGCAGACATAGAGAACGGACGTGTGGACACAGTGTGGGGGTAAGAGGGGAGGGTGGGATGACTTGGGAGATTAGGTTTGACGTAAATACACCACCACGTGCAAAACAGAGAGCTAGTGGGAACCTGCTGTACAGCACAGGGAGCTCAGCTCCGTGCTGTGATGACCTAGATGGGTGGGATGGGGGGCGGGAGGGAGGTCCTAGAGGGAGGGGTTATATGTATACATAGAGCTGATTCACTTCACTGTACAGCAGAACCTAACACAACATTGTAAAGCAATTATGCTCCAAAAAAAAAAAAATCTGGGCACAAAAACAACATCCAGAAAACAAGCATCTTTAAAAATCTAAGTTGGAGATAAGATGGAATTTATTCAAGGACAGTAGCAGTGACCAAAAAAAAAAAAAAAAAAAAAAAAAAGCAGGGGTCCAGTACCTCATACCGGAAGTGATCAAAAATAACACGCAAATCCAATGACCTGAATGCTGACAAAATGCCACAGCTATTCTGTCTTATTCATTCTTTAATGACTCATATGCTCTGGAGGAGATGGTCTTAACAGAAAAAGAATGCATGGAGAATCAAAGGCAACAAGTCTAAGAGTAGACAACTCCAGTGGAGAAGGAAGAGTCAGTTTCCTAATTGGATTAAAATAAACTAAATTTAGAATCAAATGGAAATCCAGAGGAGTATTTATTTTCCCCACCTTGTTAAGGCCCTCCTGTAAGCAGGTGTCGCTCTCATTCATTTCACTGATCTCTGACTAATCAATTCTTTATTTCAGCAGCCTATGAAGAGCAAACCCATCTTTTTCATCTTCCTTCTTAAACCAAAGCACCTCTCTGAATTGCGTTTTCCATGTGGGTTGGCAACTGGGGTGGGGAGAGGGGCCAAGTGGAGTTCGCTGGGAGAAATGGGGTGGGGGTGGGTATGGAGTTTCAGAGACCGCAAAGCCTGCTCGCTCCACAATACCTCCTTGCCCTGTAGCATCTCCACCCTTACGGTTATTACCCTGTGTGGCTAATCAGATTAAAAGTCTTCAAAACAACTCTTTGATCCCCTGTCAAACAAAGGTATGCAAGAAAACAACGAAAAAGTGGGAAGACTCTAGTGTTGCACCTGGGTTAGTAAGAGAAGCAAATACAACTGTACGATGCGCCCAGGTACCTCAGAGACCTCCCTCTACCCGTCAGAGACCTGAAAGATTTCTTGTGGCCCTGGCAATCAGATTTAATGAAGGCTCGGGGCAATTAGTAAGCAAAACAGAGCCAAGGGTCTCTGGCCATAGACTGCATCCAAGGAAACAAAAGTATGGCAATGGCAAAGTTCTCTGAGTGATGTATTGATAAATGACTACCACAGGACCGTCCAGCTGTAGAAGGCCTGATAGCACAGATGACATCACAAAATACAATCTGAGCTGTCCTTGTGTGTAGCACTGCATATACAGAGAACAGGGTCTGTCTATCACGTGAACACAGAAGGCATTGAGCCCAAAGCCTCATATACATTAAAAATATAATGGAAGAGATTTTTATCTGCCATGAATATTTAATTCTCCTGAAAGCTCACCATCTGCATATCACAAGGCCTCAATGCATGTGTGTGATTTTCTGTTGTCTTTCAAAAGAAAGCAGACCATTTCCTGTGATGTCTTGAAAGTTGCTTCAATGTGCATTGATCCCTTTGATCTAATGAGTGTGTGTATTTTAAAACCAAGTTGGCTCAGCCGCTCTCATCTATTTGTGGGGAGGAACCAGAACAATGGGGGGAAAACCAAGTTGGCTTCCATTGTTTTCCTGGTGGCCTATATCCCTAGTCACTGATGTTTTGGATGCTGTTTAATTTTTGCTGATGTCTTTTTATCTTAGGCTTCATGTGAATTTAAAAAGAGTTCCATTGATATGCAACCTACTGTGTATTCTGATACCCTGCCCGCCTTGTTGCACTGCAGAAGCCTGCAGCTGCCTGAAGCTTAATTATGCACGCATGCATGCAAAGCCCAGATGCTCGGCCAAGAGTGCCTCAACGACTGCAGTTTCTCACTTGTTTTTGCTTGAATTATAATCGGGCAGACCTCTATTTCTCAGCCCATTTTGAAGCTTTAGCATGCTCCCCTTTGCCTCCTTCGCTACCTCTGCTTGACTTGGCTTCTTCCAGAAGGAGCCCTTTGCCAATCTGCTGTGCCTCTGAAATCCGAGAAGGGTCATTCATGGTTTTGACAAATCCTTTTACCTACATGGCAGTTTTAAAAGGTACAAAAATGACCCTAGCCCCAATCAGTTTTCCTCCAGATGGTTGGTAGCTTAGGGGAAAAAAAAAAAAGTTAACTAGAAGCTGGCATCTGGGTGGAAACAAAGAAGGCTTAGAGCCAGGCATCTACAATGGAAAGTAGTATCAGTATAAAGCTTCACACCTGCTGAAAGAAGGTAATGGAGACCAGCAAAAGCAGATTTGTTAAGCGTGCACATCCTCCATTCAGAGCCTTTTGTGAACAGTTTTCCAGCCTGCCTAAGGGATCTCGATCTTCAAAAAGAACAAAGCTTCATCTCAGAGTGTGAAACTGGGTATTGCATTGCACGATATATAACCGTATTAGTGTTACCCTGACTTCATCAGGAGATGGGCAGGTAGAGTAACTCATCGAGCATGGCAGCTGCTGGTTATACCTATTTCTGAAGAACAGTCAGAGACCCTGGTATTGGTTTCTTAAGTGAAACATCAAATTAAGCACCCAGATTTATCTCGTTGAAAGTCATGGGATATTTTTGCTCCTAAAGCTTAAAAGAAAAATGTTATGGAAATGTATTGAAGCCTCAAAAGTAAGCAAGAATCTATGATAGGATAATTAACCATGATGATTTTAAGATATTAAAGTCATTGTGTGAGCATTTGTCGTTCAATCAGATGATTCCTATGTGAAGAGCAACTCTTAACATTTTCATCTAAGACACCTTACTAGCATGTACCATCACAATTACTTGAGGCAGATACTATTACTATTCCCATTTTACAGATAAGGACACTGAGAGGTAAGGAGACTTTCCCAAGACCAGTGGCTTCCATGTGGCAGAGTTGGGATTTGAATTGTTTCAGTCCAAACCCATGCATCTAACAGTTACTATATTTGGCCTACGTAAGAACATTTATCAAGTGCATATTAAGTGCCAAACATTGTTATAAGCTCTTTACAGCTACCCAACGAGGTAGGTGTATTTATTTACCCCATTTTCTAGAACAGGTCTCCACAATTAACCACGCTGCCCAGTAGTTTTCAAACTTCAACAGGCTTCAGAATCACCTGGAGGGCTTGTTAAAACAGGTTGCTGAGCCCTATCTCCAGTGTTTCTGACTCAGTAAGTTTGGGTTGGGGTCCAAGAATTTGCCTTTTCACATGTGATGCTGATGCTGCTGGTCTGGGGACCACACTTTGAGAACTACTGCACTAGCCTCTACAATATTACTTATAAATAATAGGTAGAACTTACTATCCCAGATCCTTCACATCCATGTTACACATTTCTAATCCTCAGAAAACAGATATTATCCCTGTTTTATACCTGAGGAAAATTAGGTTGTGAAAAATTAGGTAAGTTGCACAGCATCACACTGATAGCAGCAGAGTCAGGGCCCAAATCGACAGCTGACCCTCAATGCCCAAGCTTTTCTCAATAGCTCACCCAGCCCTCCAGCCAAGTGGTCTACCAAACTGACTAGGTATTGAGTAGCCCTATAGTATAAGGGCTGTAGTATAAAGGATGTGCCTTATACAAACATCATTCTCTTATTAATACAAATAAGTAATTATGATTCCCTGGGATGTGCAGAACAGTATCACTGTCTTGATACATTGTTTAGAAAATCAATTTGTGCATGTCAGGAACGTGTAAAATGACTAGATACATCATACAGGTAAAAAGAGGATTTTCATGACCAGAGATGCTTTCATCATTAAGAAAAAAGCTTAAGTCAAGTCATTAAAAATAACCTTTTCATCTAGTAATGGACAGTGACATGGAGAAGAGGAGGGATGAATGGGAGACTCCCAGGGAATGGATATTTATGGGTATATAGATTTGTAAGTTTAATTTTCTAAATTGAATAGCTCTGATATTAAGAAGAGATTAAAAGATCACAAGCTTTTTCACCTCTCAATACCAAGTTAGCAACAATATCTAAATTATTAGTATTACTCCACTCAAAGATGAGTCTGTGCCCTAAAGCCCAAAGAGCACCAGAAAATGGATTTGCACAGTTCGTCCGCTTGTGTTCTATACTGAAGAGGAAAAAACCTCAAACTGCCGGAGAGAGATTTTTATCTACCACATCAGCTAACCTCCTTTCTTTTCTCCCAATTGGAAATTAAATTTGTAAGCATCACTTTTTATTTGCCTAAGTGTGTCAGTGTAACATGAATGCTAACCTATGATCCACTAATATTTGAAGCAATTATATTAAATTCCATTTTTGAAGTCATAATATTATGTAGCTTTACAGAAAAGAATAACCAAATGAATATTAAAGTCTTTGTTGTAATGGAGAGAGTTTGGTTTGGTTTGGGCTTCAAACAAATCTGCGTCGGAATATCCACTTTGTCTCTTCTTCCTAGTTCTTCCTTGGGTGTATGTGATTTAACCTCTCTGAAGGTCAGTATCTCTCTGTGTAAGCTGGTGATGCTAATACCTACTGCATAAACTTGTCATGAGAACATTTGTGAAGGTCTTGGGAGATAACGTTTGTTTGGTTTTCCCCAGATTTTCCTAAAGGAAAATTGAAGAATGTCCAAACCATATGAGGAATGTCCTTTGACTGTTTTGGTAGAGTTCATTTTTCTGATGTCTTTCTCACTTTCTTGTCTGGGAAGCAGGGGAAATAGAATACCAGATCAAAGGATAGACATGGAAGGGAGAGATGAATTTTCAAAGCCAAGCATAGAACATTTTAGAGTAGCAGAGCTTCTGGATAAGTTACCGCATTAAGGATGCTGTCCCGTTTTGTAATTGCATGGGCCACTGCTCCACATCTACCTTTCCATTCTTCTCCAAGGAGGGTTTTTCCAAGCCAGTCTCATGCTTGGCTCATATCAGGTGCTGTTCTTTTTCAGGGCACATGGTATTCCAGATCAATGGGGAGGAGGTCACTCAGAGTTAACCAGGTCAGAAACCAACCCAACTAAGAGATCCTGCTCAAAAAGATCCAGTTATCATCTATTCATTCTAATATACTTTGACTCCAGTTTATCCTAGGCTGCCAACAACTATCTATTAATAGAGATTTGGATCAGAACCTACACTAAATATAAAGTGCTGGGCTCCCCAGTGGTAGGATGCCTAACACCACTGTGATGAGATAAGCCAAGAGTAAAGAATATCTGTGGTCTTAATTTTGGTACTAACGTGTAAAGAGTTGCTCTTTTCTGAGAAGTCAATGCAAATTAAAGTATTATAAACTAGTAATTCATTCATTCAACAAATATTCCTTGGGTGCTTACTAGGTGCTCATACTGTGCTAGAAGCTGGAGATACAGCAATGAAAAAAACAACAATATACATGCCTTCATGAAGCTTATGTTCTGTGACATTTGGGTGAGTTGTGAAGAAGAAAAACATTTTTAATTCCCAAGAAGAAATATCAAACATTTGATCCATAATTTAGCTAACTGGCTTACTTTTCTAAATGTCAGGCCTTGGAGGCAGTTCAAGATGGCAGAATAAAAAGATCCAGAACTCACTGCCTCCCTCTGAGGCAATGAATCTACAGCTACATATGGATCAATTACCTCTGAAAAAGACCTGCAAACCAGCTGAATAGCTCCTCCACAACAAAGGGTAACTGCACTGAAAATTACACTATAGGGGTTCAACAGCAGACTATATGAAGCAAAGAAAGAATCAGTGATGGGGAGGATGCCCAAAAAGAGCAGGAAAAAGAAAAAAAGAATTTTAAAAAGTGAAAATAGATTAAGGGGCCTATGGGACAATATCAAGTAGACTAACATTCGCATTATAGGCGTCCCAGAGGAGAGAGAGAGAATGGGGCAGAAAATTTATTCCCCTAACCTGGGGAAGGAAACAGACATCCAGATCAAGGAGGCCCAGAGAGATCCAAATCCAAAGAGACCCATACCAAGTCACATTATGTTTAACTTTTGACATTTTAATTATAAAGATAGAATTTTAAAAGCAGTAGGAGAAAAACAACTTGCTCCATACAAGGGAACTCTCAGAATACTATTAACATATTTCTCAGCAGAAACTTCGCAAGCCAGAAAGGCGTAGCATGATATATTTGAAGTGCTAAAGGGAAAAAACTTCCAACCAAGAATACTCTACCCTTCAAGGTTACCATTAAAAATTGAAGGAGGGCTTCCCTGCTGGCTCAGTGGTTGGGAGTCTGCCTGCCGATGCAGGGGACATGGGTTCATGCCCCGGTCCAGGAGGATCCTGCATGCCACGGAGCGGCTGGGCCCGTGAGGCGTGGCCGCTGGGCCTGCGCATCCGGAGCCTGTGCTCCGCAACGGGAGAGGCCACAGCGGTGAGAGGCCCATGTACCACCAAAAAAAAAAAAAAAAAAAATTGAAGGAGAGTTAAAGAGCTCTCCAGACAAATGAAAGCTAAAGGAGCTCATCACCACTAAACTGGCCTTAAAAGAACTGCTACAAGAATTTTTTAAGTTGAAAAGGGCACTAATTAGTAACAAGAAAACATATTAAGATAAAAATCTCATTGGCAAAGGTAAATATACAGTAAAGATAGTAGATTCGTCACTTATAAGGCTAGTATGAAGGTTAAAAGACAAAAACAATAAAAATCTAGAACTACAGTAGCTAGTTAAGGGATACACAAAATAAAAAGATGTAAAATGTGACATCAAAAACATAAAAATGTGGGAGGAAGTGTAAAAATGTAGAGGTTTTTTTTTTTTTTTTTTTTGGTACGCAGGCTTCTCACTGTTGTGGCCTCTCCCGTTGCGGAGCACAGGCTCCGGACGCACAGGCTCAGCGGCCATGGCTCACGGGCCCAGCCGCTCCGCGGCATGTGGGATCCTCCCGGACCGGGGCACGAACCTGTGTCCCCTGCATCGGCAGGCGGACTCTCAACCACTGTGCCACCAGGGAAGCCCCAAAACTGTAGAGTTTTAGAGTGTATTCAAACCTAACTTGCTATCAACTTAAAATAGACTGTTATAAATACAGGCTATTATATGTGAGCCTCATGGTAACTACAAACCAACAACTTATTGTAGATACACCAAAAAAACAATGAAAAAGGAATATAAGTATAACATTACAGAAAGTCATCACAACATAAGAGAAGGAAGCAAGATAAGATTAAAGGGACACAGAAGAACTATAAAACAGCCAGAAAACAATGAACAAAATGGCAATAAGTATTATACATAACTATCAATAATTACCTTAAATTTAAATGAACTTAATGTTCCAATAAAAAGAGAGTGGCTGAAATAGAAAACAAGACCCATCTACATGTTGCCTAAGAGACTCACTTCCAATGTAAGGACACACAGACTGAAAGTGAAGGGAGAGAAAAAGATGTTTTATGCAAATGGAAGCCAAAAGAATGCTGGGGTGGCTATACTTTTATCGAACAAAACAGACTTTAAAACGAAGTCTGTAAGAAAAGAAATAGATGGGCACTGCATAATGATAAAGGGGTCAATCGAGAAAAAAGATGTAACATTTGTAATATCTATGCACCCAACATGGGAGCACCTCAGGATATAAAGCAAATATTAACAGACATAAAAAGAGGCAATGACAGTAATACAAAATAGTGGGGGACTTAATACCCACTTCCATCAATAGATATATCATTCAGATAGAAAATCAATAAGGAAACATTGGCCTACAACCATACATTAGACCAGATAAACTTAATAGATATCTACATGACATTCCATCCAAAAACAGCAGAATGCACATTCTCTCAAAGTGCACATAGAACTTTCTCCAGGGTAGATCACATGCGAGGCCATGAAACAAGTCTCAATAAATTTAAGAAAGCTGAAATTATATCAAGCATCTTTTCTGACCACAATGGTATGAAACTAGCAGTTACAAGGAAAAACTTAGAAAAATTACAAATATTTGGAGATTAAACAACATGCTACTTAACAGCCAATGGTCAATGAAGAAATCAAAGCAGAAATTTAAAAAATACCTTGAGACAAATGAAAAAGGAAATACAACATACCAAAATGTATGGGATGCAGCAAAAGCAGTTCTAAGACAGACGTTTATAGCATTACAGGCCTTCCTTAAGAAACAAGAAAAATCTGAAATAAACAATCTAACTTTACACCTAAAGGAACTAGAAAAACGAGAACAAACAAAGCATAAAGTTAGTAGAAGGACGGAAATAAGATCAGGGCGGAAATAGGGACTAAAAAGAAATAGAAAAGATCAATGCAACTAAGAGATCTTTCTTTGAAAAGATAAATAAAATTGACATATCTTTATCTAGACTTTCTGAGAAAAAAGAGAGAAGACAAATAAGATCAGAAATTAAAGAGAAGTTACAAATGATATCAACGAAATACAAAGGATTATAAGAGACTACTATTAACACTTATATGCCAACAAACTGGACAACAGAGAAGAAATGGATAAATTCCTAGAAACATACAATCTTCTGAGTCAGGAAGAAATAGAAAACCTGAATAGATCAATTACTAGTAAACAGATTGAATCAGTAATCAAACCCAAAATCAAATCCCAAAAAACAAAGTCCAGGACCAGACGGCTTCACTGGTGAATTCTACAAAACATTCAAAGATTTAATACCTATCCTTCTCAAACTCTTCTAAAAAACTGAAGAGGAGGAAATGCTCCCAAACTCATTTTGTGATGTTAACATTACCCTGATACCAAAACCAGACAAGGACCCCAACCCCCCCCAAAGAAGTTGCAGACCAATATCCCAATGAACATAGTTGCAAAAATCCTCAACAGATATGAGCAAACAGAATTCAACAATACATTAAAAGGATCATACACCACAATCAAGTGGGATTTATTCCAGGGATGCAAGGATGGTTCAACATTCAAAAAATCAACATGATACCTTGAATTATCAAGATGGAGAATAAAAAAAACCATATGATCATTCCAATAGATACAGAAAAGCATTTGACAAAATTCAACACCTATTCATGATAAAAATGGCATTTTTTACAGAAGTAGAACAAATATTTCTAAAATTTGTACAGAACCACAAAAGACCTTGTATAGCCAAAACAATCTTGAGAAAGAAGAACAAAGCCAGAGGTATCATGCGCCCTGATTTTACACTATACTACAAACTATAGTAATCAAGACAGTATGGTGTTGGCATAACAACAGACACATAGATCAATGGAACAGAATAGAGGGCTCAGATATAAACCCATGCATATACAGCCAATTAATCTACAGCAAAGGAGGCAAGAGTATACAATGGGGAAAGAACAGTCTCTTCAATAAATGGTGTCAGGAAAACTGAACAGTCACATGCAAGAAAATGAAACTGGATCACTGTCTTACACCAAATACAAAAATTTACTCAAATGGATTAAAGACTTGAATATGAGACCAGAAACCATAAAACTCCTAGAAGAAAACGTAACTGGAAAACTCCTTGACATGAGTATAGCAATATATTTTTTGGATCCGACTCCAAAGGCAATGGCAGCAAAAGGAAAAATAAACAAATGTGACTACATCAAACTACAAACCTCTCCACAGCAAAGGAAACTATCAACAAGACGAAAAGGCAGTCTACTGAATGGGAGATGATGCTTGTAAATCATATATCCAATAAAGGTTTAATATCCAAAATATATGGTTGACATTTGAACAACATGGGTTTGAACTTTACGGGTCCACTTATACATGGAGTTTTTTCAATCAATACATAGTACAGGACTACACAATCTGCAGTTGGTTGAATCTACAGATGAGGAACCGTGGATATGGAGGGCCAACTCTAAAGTTATATGCCAATTTACAACTGCATGAAGGATTGGTACACCAGCCTGAGTTTTTAAGGGTCAACTGTATAAAGAATTCATACAATTCATTCACAAAAAACGAACAATTCAATGAAAAAATGGGCAGAGGATCTGAATAAACATTTTCCAAAGACGACATTCAAATCGTCAATGGGCACATGAAAAGATGTTCAACATCATTAATTTTCAGGGAAATGCAAATCAAAACCACAACAAAATACTACCTCACACCCATAAGAATGGCTATTACCAAAAGGACAAGAAATAACAAGTGTTGGCAAAAATATAGAGAAAAAGGAACCCTCGTGCACTGTTTTTAGGAATGTAAATTACTGCAGCCACTGTGGAAAACAGTATGGAGGTTCCTGAAAAAATTAAAAATAGAACTACCATATGATTCAGCTATTCTCCTTCTGGGTATTTAACTGAAGAAAATAAAAAAACTTCTTCAAAAAAACATATATGCACCCCTGTGTTCATTGTAGCATTATTTACAATAGCTAAGATATGAAAACAACCTAAGTGTCCATCAATGGATGAATGGATATATATATATATATATATATATATATATATATATATACACACACAACGGAATACTAATCAGCCATAAAAAAAGTGAAATCCTGCCATTTGCGACAACATGGATGGACTTTGAAAGTACTATGCTAAGTGAAATAAGTAAGACAGGGAAAGACAAATTCCATATGATTTCACTTACATGTGGAATCTAAAAAACAAAACAAAATAAAACTCATAGGTCCAGAGAACAGATTGGTGGTTACCAGAGGGGAGGTGGGTCAGTGGGTAAAATGGGTGAAGAGGATCAAGAGGTACAAACTTCCGGTGATAAATAAGTTATGGTGCTATAAGTATAGCACAGTGACTAAATTCAATGATATCGTATTGTAAATTTGAAAGTTGCTAAGAAAAAATTGTGTAACTCTATATGGTGACAGATGGTAACTAGACTTACTGTGATGATCGTTTCACAATGTATACAAATGCCAGATCATTATGTTGTACACCTGAAACTAATGTTGTATGTCAATTACACTTCAATTAAAAAAAATTCAGATCTTGTCAGCCTCATAAATCACGTTCTCCTAACTCTCTCCCGATACTCATCACCCAGCCTATTTCAATACTTGAGTGACTCACAGCTCTCTACTTCACAGTGCAGGCCATTACATTTCTGTACATCCCAAATTAATTAGAAAATCCTTTTTAAAAAATGATCAAAAATTTCCTTCACCCTAGATTTCCCTCTGAAGCTACATAGCGTTAATCACGTAATGAAAGATGGGGGTGCCATGAGTTCGCAGTCAGTGGTAAGATGTCATCCTTAAAAGGAGAGCTTGGCTTCATTCCTGGGGTAGTGGAAGAGAAAAGCCTGTCTTTGTATGGTTAAGCGGGCAGCATAGGGGCCCCCAGCACTCCTACATACCGTAGGCGATACTCTTTCATTTTTAAGTTTACTTTCTAAGAATTTTGCCAACAAAGGCACTTTTTGTCTTCTACCAGTTTCAGAGACTTAACACTGTGAAGAGAAGCAGTAGGATTGGTACCCGCTTTCTGCAGGTAGTTTTCACAGTGTCTTTTTATGGCATCTAAGAGAATCATTTTTTATTGTATAATGCAGTTCATGACAGTTTTGAAATGTAACCATTCAACACTTGTATTTTAGGAGAGTGTATGGTAACAATAAAGAAACACAGACTTGCGCACATACACCATACAGACGGGGTCGATCAAGATTGAATTTCCCCCTAGGATGAAAGTGAGATATTTGTCTGGAAACAGGCAGGTCCCTGCCCCTAACAACTCCACAGTTAGAAGATGGAGCTTTATCTTTGCTTCAAAAGGCTGCTGTTCGTTACAGCATCCATGTCAGAGACCAATAAAAAAAAAGCACCAGGGAGAGTGATTACTGTAT
Organism: Hyperoodon ampullatus; assembly: GCF_949752795.1. NCBI lineage: Eukaryota > Metazoa > Chordata > Mammalia > Artiodactyla > Ziphiidae > Hyperoodon > Hyperoodon ampullatus. The sequence goes on along the minus strand of NC_136917.1, from coordinate 72,498,699 downwards.
TCTTCCAACACAAACAAATTTGTTTTCCACTAAGGAGGAACACACAGCTTTGTATCCACTAAAGTAAGCACGTTAACTATGACCCTTTCTCTGGGCCACGCTGAAGAAGAAAAGGAAGGACAAGAGATTATATACACAACCTACATATAATATATATACAATTAATATTAGCCACCCCACAGTAAGGTTAATTGTGGCTTCTCTGAACACTTAATCTGCAAGCCGTTGATAAATCCCACCCTGAATAGAAGTGGCTGGTATTTAGGTCACACAAAGTCATTGCCGTTTTTTAATTTAAACCTCGCACTAGATTAAAACACAAGAGTATTTCAGGAGGACAATTCCGAAGCCGCGGCAATAGGCTGTCATTTGGCGTAAAAAGTTTCCACAGCACACCCCAGGGACATGTTAATCAAAGCTTTTTAATGGATTCAGTCTGATCTGTGACAGGCTTTGTTCCACAGATGGCTTTCGTTGGATAGAGCTGCAAGTTACCAATAAGACACAGTAATTGCGGGGAGTGATAGAGCTGAGTTTCTGGGGCTTTCTACCATCCAGCTCTTTTTTTTATTCTCAGTCGAGGCAGAAATGGTCTTGCCGTAGAAGTCAAGACATGACTTGTTTTTTCCTTTAATCTCCCAACATAGAATGAAGGGAAATTAAGCAACAACAAAAAACACCTGACATTAATGTATTAAAAAAAAGAAGAAGAAGAAAAACCCTCACATCACCTTCTCCTATTTCTCTTCCTTGTTAAATCTTTGTCTTAGACTTTTAAGCCAGGGCTGGGCAGCAAGCCTTTTAACCTGACCAGATAAATCTATTTTAACCAGAGGCAGGCCTGGGAAGCTCCTCTGTGGGCTGGAGCAGCAACTTCTCCACCAAGTTCTCTGTTATCACTCTAAAATCAAAGCTGCCAGAGGCTAAACTAATGACTTAGGATTACGCTGATCACCTATCAGAGATAGTTAGCTTTTCAGCCACTTAAGAAGGTTAATGCTCCCCATAGGATGGAAAATGTCTCGGTGCCTGTTCAAAACAGTCATGTCATAGGAACCGAACAGTTGTTTTCTTTAGTCAGTCACAGTCCTCGCTCTGGAAGATCAAAATCATTCCCTGAGTAAGAGATGTGAAGAAGGTGGATAAGCAGGGGCAGCGGGGAGATAGTGTTCAAGAAGGAACCAGCCTCATTTAAGGCACTTTTGCACAACCACCTGGCTGCCACGGCTCCCAGCTCCCTGAGCTCATATGTCACCGCTGAAGACTCCCACACCTGGATAGCCAGTGTCAACACCTCAGCAAACAAGGAAAGAACAGTCAGACATCTGCAGGTCAGTCGAAGCGGATCTCTTACTGTTTCCCGGTGTGTTAATGTCTATGCAGCTGTTACCTCGGTTCCCCAGGCAGGAGGTCGGGCAGATTTATCAGTCTGTTCAGCTCAGCTCTGAATCAACCTAGACACACACTGCATGCCTTTCCCTGTCTTTGGCCAGGAAATAAAACGGCCTAGAGATACAAACATGGGATACAACACTTCTGACACTGTGCCTTTTATTTACCCACTCCACGTCTCCCAAATAAAGTCCAAACTCCTGAGTGGCCTTTTTAGGACTGATGACAAACGACTTTTTCAGTCTCGTTTCTCCTTCTCAGCCCTACCGTTTGGCTTCCATTGGTCACGTAACATGTCTTGTAACTTCATCCCTCTTGCCTTTATTTATAACATTCCGTCAGCCTGAAATATCCTTCCCCTCATTCTCCACTTACCAAATTCTTAAGCCTCAGGCCCCACTCCAATGTCATCACCCAGTGAGGTCAGAATGAACTGAGACAAGGGACCGAGCCACAGAAAGCTGAGGCACAAGGGTCATGGTACCAGGGACCCACGCTGTCATAAAGCTTTAGGGAGATGACTCAGCCCACAGGCAACAGGTCATTTGTTCTCAGAACTCCGCAGCCGGTTTCTGCCAAGCAAAAGCAAACCTCTAAAACTCAGTGAAGAAAACTAAGAAAGAAACGAAACTAACCTGGGGTCTGCCGTTGTGAGAGCCAAGCACGGAGCCCATTCAGGAAGTCACTCAAGAAACCATATGCCTGGTTGTGGGCTAGCATCTAGGGAGGCAACGCTGAAAACAAGGTCCTTGCGGAGCCTGCGGGAGACGCGGCTTTGCCTTCCAGCGTCTGTTTCCCACCTTTGGTTAATAGCTCCTTGATTATACTTGAAGACACTGGTATTCAAATTTTAGATCATCAGAATCATCTGGAGGGCTTGTCAAGCACATTGATAAGCCCACCCCCTCAGTTCTTTTATCCAGCAGGCCTGGGGTGGGGCTAGATAATTTGCATTTCCAACAAGTCCCAGGTGATGCTGATGCTGCTGGCCCCACCAGAGCACAGGCTGAGAGCCGCTGCTTTAGGAAACCACCTGACCCCCCTTGTCTCTTTCTGTTGTGTGGAGTACGGATTTAAGGGCGGTGAGGCGCAAGAAAGAAGACTGGTTAAGGGATGAGTACTATGGTCTTCAATAGAGATGGTGAGGGTCCAAACTAAGGAAGTGTCTGGAGGAATGGAGAGAGGAAAAGAGAGAGTGAGCACTGAATGCTTAACCAAATTTGGGGATGAGAGAGAGAAAAGAACCTACAATGTTCCTACATCTTGAGCTTAAAAAACTAAGAGACTCATATCCAAGAAAGGGTCTGTTTTATAAGCAGAAGAGACTTGTGCTGGATAATTGGTAAGAGAAAGGAGCAATGAAGCTGAAAAGTTGATACAGAAACCATGGGCATAAATGATAAGCAAGTTCTGTAAGGACAAGTGAACGCGTGAGGGGACAGGCCTGGCTCACAGCCCGGGGCAGGGAGGGGGCCAAGGAAGAGAGCTGATGAAGATCATTTTGTGGGCAGGAAGTTCGGAAGTTGGGGGAGTTCATACTCGATATATTTGTTTATGAGATAGAAGTTTCTGGGATTAGACATTTAAGGAGAGAAGTTGGTAAAGGAAGAGGAAGATCAAACCGACTAGAGACAGGTAATGTTTCTGAGAAGCACTGATAGACTCAAATGACAGCCCCAAATTTTATATCCCAAGCTGCTAAGCTCCTTTAAGCTTTATAACAACCCTCCAAGCTTCCGGTGGAATTTGAACTCAAGGTCTCACAGCTATTAAATTGTAGACCCAGGTACTGAATCCAGGTGTATTGATTTTCACAACACTTAAAGTGTAAGTGTAAGACAGCTAGTCGTTACCTAAAACAAAAGGACATGTTTTTCTGGGAGGAAGGGAGAGGATTTGGATTCTCTCTTGCTCTCGCTTCCCACAGGTGCTCAGAGCCTGCTATGGTCTGAATGTTGGCATTGCCCCCTCCCCATCCCCCGATCGCCCCCACCGCCATCACCAAATTCATATGTTGAAATCCTAATCCCCAAAGGTAACGGTATTAGTAGGTGGGGCCTCTGGGCGGTATTAGTAGAGTGGAGCCCTGGGGAATGGGATAAATGATTTTATAGAAGAGACCCCGTGGGACTTCCCTGGTGGTGCAGTGGTTAAGAATCCACCTGCCAATACAGGGGACACAGGTATGAGCACTGGTCCGGGAAGATTCCACATGTGGCGGAGCAACTAAGCCCGTGCACCACAACTACTGAGCCTGTGCTCTAGAGCCTGCAAGCCACAACTACCGAGCCCATGTACCACACCTACTGAAGCCCACGTGCCTAGAGCCCATGTTCCGCAACAAGAGAAGCCACGACAATGAGAAGCCCGCATACCGCAACGAAGAGTAGCCCCCGCTCGCCGCAACTAGAGAAAGCCAGTGCACAGCAACGAAGACCCAATGCAGCCAATAAATAACTAAATAAATAAACAAAATTTAAAAAAAGAAAGCAGTACTGGCTATAAAATTAATAGGCAAAAAAAAGAGACCCTGCAGAGCTTCCTGGTCCGCTCTTCCACGTGGCGACCCAAGGAGAGGTCTGTGACAGGGCAAAGGGCCCTCGCCTGACCATGTTGGCAGCCTGATATTGGACTTCTCGCCTCCAGAACTGTGATAATTAAATCTCTGTTGTTTATAAACCACTATGTTATTTTCCTGAAGCAGCCGAAACTACGACAGAGCCCCAGTGAAGAAGCTTCTCCACAAATGTTTCTTGTAGCCCTTTGCACGCGCAACATGGTGTTTCAGGAGACGAGTGAGCCCTGGCCTCATGGTCTACATAATTAACCAGCCACCACCAGGGCGTTTCTGGTATTGTCAATGCCTATCGTAAGTCTCCAAAACACAATTCATTTTAGCTAATATTTGAAGTTTCAGCCCCAGAGCCTCTCTGTGAAATGCTTTACTTCCACAAAGTAAGATGTTACATTTCCCCAGAGGTAGAAATCATCACTCTAGTCCATTTTAGATGCTGAGGGATCCCATTTCAAAGTGCTTCTCATAATGGCTGTTGGATCAAACAAAGGCCCCTCACAGCACACATGTTCTCAGCAGCCTGGATGTGCCTGCCATCCTGGAGAGTACGAGAACATATTCAGAATAGAGTTACACGGCCCTGGTGTAGAAAAACTTCCTGAATGGGTAACCAGAGAAGATAACATATATAAAACACTCACCTGTTCTCAGAACCAACCGGATCTGGTTTTGTGCATAGGTGGAAAGAACTGAGTCTGGGAACAGAGGTTTTCGTTTTCCCACAGTGAAAACAAGCACCTGCCCACACACAGCCACTCACACAGACTCTCACACAGATACAGGCACACTTAGCATACCTCCACACACACATTCTCACAAAACTAGGAGTGGTTAGGAAATGTCAAGAAAATTAAAAGCAACGTCAGTCAGTTTGCCACAGACAGCTAACTGTGATTGTCTGTCTGTAAAAAAAAAAAAAAGAAAAAAGAAAACTAGTATGGAAATAACCGATTTGGGGTATTTCTCCTTGCCCTCTTCAATATATATAGCATCATGTTGGCCTCCTTTGGAACACTGGGACCATTTCTGTGACAGCCTCCTCAGCATGCTACCTTATTTCACAAAGAGCTGCGGGTCCAGTCTTCTACTTGCTGAGAAGAAGTCGCAAATAGATACCTTGTCTCCAATCCCTGCTTGGTGTCTATTTCATTTTGCAACTGGCTAGTAGAGCAGTCTAATAGGACCAAAGGATAGTCAGTTCTTCCTTAAATTTTAAGAACAGCTTCCATTAATGCAACGACCACCATGAGACTAACAGAGTCTTACTTCTAATTCAGTCCCTAAGCTTAAAGTCTACAAAAATATCCTTATATTTAATAGTTTAAAAGATTTCCAGCAACCAAATATGTCAAGAGAAGATCATGCAATTAAATACAGAGGTCAGATTTTCAATTCAGGATTTCAAACCTCAAATGGGGACCCCATACCTCTCCTTGCCTCAAGCCTCGCTCATGTCCTTGGCCCTCACTCTCAGCTGACAGCTTTGCCATATACTTCATTAAGAAAACAGAAATGAAACACAAATCCTTCCTTTTACCACCCCAAGCCCACAATCCCACTTTGCTGTTCTTTCTTCCTGAGCATTAAAGACCTCCTCTCACTAAAAGCCAACTTCTTTGTTCTCTGACCTTATCACTTTCTCTCCTGCAGTCACCATCTACCTCTCCTGCAGTATCAATCTCCCACTTTCTAACAGAAAATCCCCACTCGAATTGTTCCTTCAATGAAATAAAACAAACGAAACCAAACATCTCCTCCCCACATGCCTGCCCAGCCCCTCTACAGCCTTTCCAAGTAAATCCTCTCAAGAGCTGTCTACAAGCGCTGTCTCTACTGCCTCATCCCTGGTACCTTCTCAACATACCACTTTGTCCTCCTCTCCTCACCCCCACCAAGACTGTCCTTGTCAAGGTGGCCAAGGAATTCTGTGTCACCAAACCCAATGGATGCCTTTCTAGACCTTTCAGCATCGCTCCAAATACTGATATTTTCTCCCTCATGTGTACCTTCTTTTGCCTTGTATTCTCTCAAGGTTTCCCTCTTACCACACCAGATGCTTCTTCTCAGTCTCTTTTCCTGGTTTCTCCTCCTCTGTCTGACCTCGAGGATCAGCCTTGGATCTTGCCTCTCTCCCCAGATGATATCTATCTACACGTTTCAAAATCATCTTTTGCTGATGACTGGCGATTTGATATCTTTAGTGAAGACCTCTCCTCTGGGCTCCAGACTTGTGATTCCACCTGTCTAACTTATGTCTCCACTTGTATTTCCAATGGACAATTTAAGCTATGTCAATAACGGAACTCTTGACAGTTTCCTGCGAAAACCATACCCAACTCCTCTAACAGGTCTTCCTATTTCAGTAAGAACAATAGCTGGCAGGTATTCAATGCATGCTATGTGCCAGTAAGCAAGTCAGCTACTGCATAACCTCCTTTAATGCTCACAGCATTCCTATGGAATAGATATTCTTATTATTCCTATTTTATAGAGGAGAAAACCAAGGCACAGAGAGGATAACTTTGCCACGGTCAAACAGCTAAAAAGAATCTCAGATGGGATTAGGAGCCAGGCATTCTAGCTCAAGGGCCAATGTTCTTAAGCAATACATTATAGTGCCTTCTCCCCAGAAACTCTTAAGAATTTTATTAATTACTCTTTTCCCCACACCCCCTGCACCTCAGTCATCAGAAGGTCTGGTTAACTCCAGCTCTAAAGTATATCGTGGACCTGTCCACTTCTCTTCATATCCTCCACCACCATTTTGGTCTTGTGTGGCTCACAGTTACAGCCTCCTAACTGATTTACCCTCGGTCACTTTTTCTACCTCTGAGCTGCTCACCATGTTACCCAACTCAGGTTCAGCTGCTTGCCACTCAAAAGCCAATAATCGAGAGGCAAGTGTCAGTAGAAAGGAGCGGTGCTTTAATCAGAAAAGCCGGCAATCTGGGGAGAAGGTGGACTCATGTCCCAAGAGTAACTCTGAAGATTCTTGCTCAGCCATGACAGTTTTTAAAGGGAAAGGGGGGTAAGAATCTCAGTGAGTCATCAAGGCAGGAGGCTGGATTCTGCATAATTCTCCATTGTGTGCAGACTGGCTGACTCTTTCTTCAGATGTTATCTTGCCTGCATGATCTGCCTGCAGGATTACTAAGGGGGCTGTTGGAGGTAGAGAGCTAGTCATTCTTTAACTACTTAATCTTCATTCTCACTTCTTTTAATCTAGAAAAAGAATCAACAGGCTAGAAAAGGCATGGTGTGCATTCAAGAGAGCATAAGTCAGGAGTTAGGTGAAATTGCCTAGTGATCTCATTCCTATAATTAGGTTCTTTTAAGGTTAGAGCAGAAAAGAAATGGTCAAACAGCAAAGGGGCAAAAGAGCTGCTTTCAACCACGAATGGACAAACACATCTTAAAAAGGGAAAGATCATATCATTCTCCAATTTAAAAACCATCAAAGCATCCCACTGCTGTTAGACGGAAATCTAACATCTCACCATGCCCTCTAGGGCCCTGCCTTTCTCTCCAACTTCATCACAAGCCACGCTTCCCCACCTCACAGCTCCTCACCTCTGCTGGCCTCCTTTCACCTCCATAAATGCACCAGGGTTCCCCCCGTCCTTCCTATCTGGAGTGCCCCACCCACCTGGCTACATCCTGCCCACCCTTCACATCACTCCTGAGAAAGGGTCCCCTTCAGCACTACCTAAAGGTTCCTATGGATGCACCACCACCTTATACAACTTTTAGCTATTTAATTCTTTTCCATTTTCTTGTTTTTTTTTAAAAAAAAAATCTCTCCTCCCCCAAGAAGCTCCATGAAGCCTGACCCAGGTCTTTCTTGTTCCTTATGAAAATGCCAGTGCCCAGGACAGCACCCAGCAGAGTCAAGCCCCTCAGTACATCTTAATTAATATATTCTCTCTAGTTTTTTTAAGTATCTTAAAGGTGGCAGGAATCCCAAATTTTAAGGTTCAATTGTTTCTGAAAAGGAAACTGATTATTGTGAATCATAAGAAATTTAGAAGTACTCATTCCTGAAAGAACTAAAAGGGGAAAAAAAGAATTTCTCTGGATATACAGGAATGTAAGTTTTTGAGGGAAGCTTAGCTCAGCAGAAAAATAGAATTTGTGGTCATTGCCTTATGAGCTAATGGGGCATATGGGAACCTCTCGACCTGCAAAGTGAATGAGAAATTTAATTTAATAAAAATATCTAAAATCCTAGTCAAAAGAACCGAGATTATAAATTCTCTGATATAGAAACCGTATGGAGAGTTAAATAGTGTAGCATGAAGAAAACATAAATGCACCACCTAAACTGTTAGACTTTCCTAAAAAAGCATGAAATTGAGTTTGTCCCTGAGGTTTCCGAGATTCTCACTAAAAACAAGAGCATTTGTTGCTGTTATCAAGACCTCCAGTTTAGACTTTCTAACAGGCAACGAGGACAGCACTGTTGAAATGCTGGGTTCAGCGATGACTTTGTTCAGTGTCATCCTGGGGCCAGTAAATTCGGCCGAGGCAGCATAACGACATAATGTGATGCTCTGTTATGGAACGCTGTGTATCTTGGCCAGCGCCCTGGGCTGCTTTGTCTATTTGCTACATTCCAGCCTCTGGTTGTGGGGTTGTGCCTTATATCGCACACCCAAAACACTCCACTCACTCATTCATTCACTCACTCATTGATTCAGAAAATATATCTCGAGAGTCTAAGCTATGCTGAGCACTGTTCCAGGGGCTGGGGTTCGAGCAGGGAATAAAACAGATGAGGCCTTTTGCTCTTACAGAGCTTTTACCTCATAGAGGATGATAAGCATACATACGGTAACAACCTAAGAAACCCTGGGGAACAAGAAGAAAGTAAAACAAGGTAACAAAAGAAACAAGTGAGTGACGCCCTGTGGACGTGAGAACTGTGAACAGACGTAGAACAGAAGCTGGGGTGCACAGAGGTGGCCTCTCTGAACAGGCTACATTTGATCTGAGGGAGAACCATACCAGGCAGAGCGCAGCACCACTGAAGATCCAAAATTGAGTCAGGCTCACCTGTGCACGTCCTTGTAAAATCTGAGTTTAGCAAGAACCCCAAGTCAGTTTAACCAGAACCCCCTACCCTTGATATCTAATCACCCTCAGTATCTGATCACTTATCTGTCACCATCCCCCAGGTGATGTCTGATTGCCCTGGCCTGTCTTCAGTGAAGAATCCTGTTGGGTCAGTTTAGCCAGAATTCCCCTTACCCTCCCCCCTTACCCCTGATGTTTCCTCTGAGGAATTTTCCCCCACCCCCACCCCGGACCGCACTCTGCTCCTTGGCTCTACATTCCCACTTGCTCAATCTCTCATCCCTACTGTAAAATCCCATTGTCATCAGCCCTATACTTAGTGAGCTGGTCCTGAATAAAGTCAGCCCTACCAACTTTAACAAGTGTCATTGAATATTTTTTTTTCTTTACTAGCACAAATGGCCAATGGCCCGAGGTCACTGTGGCTGAGCACAGTGAGTGGTGTGCAGAGATATCAGGAAAATAGGTACAGGCCAGACCAGGGGGTACTGGGAGGCCACAATGAGGAAACTTCTGCACTGTGCATGCTGGCAGGCAGGCCTATAGGTACTCCCTTGCCCTTCAGCTTCTGTTTGGGTTAAGCCACTGCTCCCACCTCCCCCACTTTGCAGAGCGCAGAAGGTGGGAGTAGGATGCAGGTCACTGCGGACAGCTTGTGCCACCCTACTGAAGGTCAAAGCTCCCATCAGGGGGCCATCCCACATAATTCTCTCTCTCTGGGTTCCTATATCTGCTCCCTGCATTTTCCCATTCAGACCTAGGGTAGTCATAGCTCTGCACTCTTACTATTCCTTGGGGGTGCTGCCCCATCCTTAGCTACTTTTTCAAAACCCCATCTAGGACCTCCTAGAAATTTTCATCAAACACCCAGCCTGAGAGTGATGTTCTTGCCAGGACCCTGACTGACAGATTGTAATCTAAAAACACTGCCCAAGCCACTTTCTCCCTTTCAGCAGTTACCTTTGCTTCCTCCTGATCCTTGGTAAGCCACCTGCTAGAAGCTGGTTCCTCTAAGTGGCACATAACTCTGTAAAACAACACTTTGGGAATTTTCAGAAGTTTCTGGGTCAATTAAATGTCATTCAGCTCCTATGGTGCCCTTTCTCTGCACGAAGCTTCCCTGAGATCAGAGCTCTCTTTAGGGTGATGCAAGTCATTCCAAGAAAATGATTCAGGATGGAATTTTGAAAATGAAAGGCAGTGTGGTACAGAAAGAGCACTGGATCTGTAGTTCAAGTTTAACTGCATGACTCTTGGCAAGTTGATTTCCTCATCTTTAAGATAGTAATGATACCAATGTACTTATTCATCATAACTTCATTCATAAACTTATTCATCAACACTCAGAGTAAAAAGCATGAATGGACCAATCAAGCTGCAGTGAGTAACTCCTCTCCATTCTGAGGAAGAAGGGTAGATCAATCCAGCATTAAATTCTTCACTTCATCGACGCTGAGACACAGACTATAAACAAAACCCAGTAAGACTCTTGTTTTGGTCACTTCTTAAAATGACAATGCCCCCACAAATGTTAAAATACAAAGGTTATTATATCAGCCAGTTTGGGCTGCTATAACCAAATACAACGGACTGGGTGGCTTAAACAGCAGACATTTATTTCTCACAGTTCTGGAGGCTGGATATCCAAGATCAAGGTGCTGGCAGATTCAGTTCCTAGTGAGAGCCGTCTTCCTGGCTTGCAGATGGCTGCCTTCTCACTGTGTCCTCAGGTGGTGGAGAGAGAGCTCTAGTGCACTTCCTCTCCTTCTAAGGGCACCAGCCCTATCAACTGTGACCTCATTTAACCTTTATCATCTCCACACCAGCCCTGTCTCTAAATACAGCCACACTGGGGGCTTGGGGCTTCAATATATGAGTTGGGGGGCTGGGAGGAAGACACAAACATTCAGTCCATAACAGTTATCTGGACCAACTGCATGATAATCATTACCCAAATACTATCTATTTCTCTCGGGAACAAGCACACAGAGATGATTTAGAATTCCATCAGATTCAAAATTCTCTTCCTCTACTGTACATAATGATGTATACTGAAGATTATAATTAAAAGCACTAAGTTAGGTTTAGTAATCATTTATATAAACTAATTGCTTACTTAGAATATATGCACAAAACTAAACCAAAAAGCCAGCCTTTCATTTATGCAACTACATGATATCTAAAAATCTAAGTATCAAAGGTTGCCGTGGCTTTGCTACAACTTTAACCAAAAATCTTGACCTGTATGAGAAGTATTTTTGCCATGCTTTTCTGTCATGCACATTCATGCCTTAGTAAGGGATTGAAATTTTTTAACTATTAAAAAAATTCAAGAAACTTGAGAATTTACCTATATAACAGAATACTTTACAGCAGTTTTTAAGTTAACCAGATCTACATGTCTCAACATGGATAAATTTCAAAAACAAATATGGAATGAAAAAAAAAAGAGATTTCAAAATGATACATTATATCTGTACTCCCTTTCCCCGACCTTCTTTTCCACCTTGAAGAGTATGATCTAAGACAAATGTTACAACTTAACACTCTGGGAAACCCAAATGGCATGTTGATGGAGGTTACTATTATTTTCTGAACGTTTCTGAATTTTTAAAACATTCAAAATTAAAAATAAAACATTTTAAGAGTAACAAAAGTAATATACATCAAGACAACAATGCAAATCACAACAATAAGATATAGAACTAAAAATTACTTTTGGCGAAAACCCAAAATACTTCCTTAGTACATCATTGCTCAAGGATCAGTCAAAATACCAGTCTCTCACCTAATAAGTCTGGGGAGAGAAGGGTGAGCAGAGCTTCACAGGTTTCTTTCTTACGGTCTGCAGGATGGTAATGTGCTTTTGTAAGTTCAAGGTTGATGAGGAACTGAGGATGAGTACTGGACAAGATAGAGTATGACATTTCCCAGTTCACATGCATTCTAGGAGTGAATGCCTTTGCCCACAATGGATCAGACCATGCAGTGGAAATGATACTTGCCAAATACAAATACTTTTGTTGACTTTTTCAACTCTTTGCTATATTATCTGGCACAGCAGTTTTCAATCTTTTTGGTCTCAAAAATCTTTTACACTCTGAAAGAATTATTAAGGACCCCAGAGAGCTTTTGCTTATGTGGGTTATACCTGTCAATATTTACCCTACTGGAAATGAAATCCACCCATTACATGTCAACATTTTTTAAGTGAAAATAACTATATTTTCAAAAACAATGAGAAGAGTGGCACTGTTTTACATTTTTGCAAATCTCTTTCATGTCTGGTTTAATAGAACACAGCTGTAACTTCATGTCTGTTTCTGCTTCTGTTGCAATATGATTTTTTGGTTGAAGCACATGAAGAAAATCTGGCTTCACACAGATATTTACTTGGAAAAGAAGGGAGTATTTTAATGGCTTTTTCAGAAAATTGTAAACATTCTTTAATACTACACCAAAACTCAACAAATAGCAGTTCTTACAAATCAGTTGCAATAAGCAATCTGAAACAATGTCAGTGAACTTTTTATACTTCTTTAAAATCCATTGGTCTACCTTATACTTTGAATGGATCTTTAACCCATTCATAAGTTTGTAATATGCATTGGTCATTTGGAAATGTTTTGCTCCCTGAGGTATGTGGGTCTTCCCAAGGTTGACTTATTCCATTATACAATGTCAAGTAATCACATTTGTTAATATCATCATTGATCTCATCAAAAGCCCCTGAAGTATATGGAAGCTGTCAAGCTCACAGTGGCAAATACACATTTTTCCAAATTCTGATTTTTCTCGAAAGCTCAAATTTTATCATTGGCAGCAAATACTGGCAGATGTTTTTCCTGAAGTAACAAGCTCACTTTGTTCATTTTTGAGAAAATGTCTGCCAAAGCCCAAGCCTGAATAACCATGGTTTGTCTGTCACTCATTCTCTCAGGTAAAAATGATGCTTCAGGGAAAAAGCAGATAGTTCAGCTTACAACTCAAACAATCACACAAGTGCTTTTCCTCAAGACAACCATTGTACTTCCCTCAGCTGCAGAAGTGCTTTATGCATATGTTTGTCACACAGAACATTGAAAGATGTACATTCAGTCAAAATTTAATAAAAATTAATAATTTTACTGCTTTATCAAAGACATGTTCAAGAGAAACTGGAGCTTTTTCTCTTTTTTTTCTTTTTTCAAATTACAAGTAGGTGACAGTGAATAATAACTATTAATACAGTTTGGTGCCATCATCAGGATTGACACTAAGGCACTTTTACCCACCATTGTTTTTCTAGCATCAGGTCAAATATCAACACAGTGAAAAGGGCAAGTATTAGTATTATTAGAAAAATAGTTTTGACCTCATAACCTCCTAAAAGGGTCTTAGGAACTCCCACTTACCTGAAGACCCCACTTTGAGAACCACTGATGTAGAACATTACAAAGATAAATAACTTAGTCTTAAATTATTTGAAAAATTAAACAAAGGTCAATGCCTTTGGCTACTGCAATTCCTTAAAAGACTAACTCACTTGCTTCTGCCCTTCTGAATCGAAGGAAATTCAAAACAAAATAAATATGCCTCCTCAACTGCCTTTTCTGTCTATGACCACATAGCCTGCCTCACTTACACTTTTACATTTTTTCCTGGTTTTTTTCATCTCAAAGGTAAAGATAGTAACATCCAATATTGAGAATTTGAATCACAGAGATCTGCCAGAGGCGTAAAAAGGAATATCATGCAAATTTTACAACATAAAATTCTCCATTTAAGTGGCTTTGTGTATAAGATTTTGTAGTTCACTATCAGCTAACGTTTATCTAATAATAACTGTGTATCAGACATTACAATACGCACTTTAGTTTTCAATTTATATTTACCTTTTACAACAACTCATCAGATATTGGCACATTTTACAGCTAAGAAGGTTGAAGGACACATACACATGCAATTACTTTTTAGGAGGTCCACAGTTCTGGAACCATCACATAAGTCTTCAAATTGAAAGAGCCTTATTTGTGCCATTGTCCTCGAAGATGGGGCAATGGCAATAAGTAATCCAGGTCCTCAGGAGAGCCTCATAAAACAGCCTCTCTCCTCTGCCTAACTTTCCCACCTTCCCCAGCTGTTTGCCACTCCCCATGAGGTGAAGCAGCCAATGAAGTCAGAGCCTCAGGGAGACATAACCACAGAGCCAACAGACACTCAACAATTACTCTTCTGTATCCAGAAAACTAACTTGTCCAAGAGTAGGGATTTCACATGAACACTATAATCTTTAGTTAGGAAAAAAATATACAAAGCCAACTTTGAATGTTTGCTGGGGAATAACATGAACATTTAAAAACCGCTAAAGAGAAGAATGTTCCACTACACCATCAGAAGGAGAGAGAGGGGCAAACTTACCAAACCAAAATCCTAAGATCACTCCTCAGCTTAACACTCATTGTTTGCCTCGTTAGAGGTCTTTGCCACCATAAAAATGTGTTTCTTGGGCTTCCCTGGTGGCGCGGTGGTTGGGAGTCCACCTGCCGATGCAGGGGACACGGCTTCGTGCCCCGGTACGGGAGGGTCCCACATGCCACGGAGCGGCTGGGCCCGTGAGCCATGGCCGCTGAGCCTGCGCGTCTGGAGCCTGTGCTCCGCAGCGGGAGAGGCCACAACAGTGAGAGGCCCGCGTACCGCAAAAAAAAAAAAAAAAAAAAAAAAGTGTTTCTTAAGACTCAAACCCCATCATCTTCCAAGACAGAAGATCAAAGAGCTTCCTGGTACATTCGGTATTGGGAAATTCTTTCTTCCATTTGTAGATTCTGCATCAAAACAGATGCAGCGAGAAAAGCCACATCTCAATGCATTTGGGACCTGATGAAGCTGGACGTCTCTGGTTGTGTGTAGGTATTGCACATGTCTCTCCTGTCATGGAGAATAACCTGCCTGCCCAGGGAGGTGGAGTCCAATCATGACAGAGGATGATATATGGAAAGCATTTTCCTGTATGAGGGAGAACTAATTCACCCTGTTACCTTTCTTCCATTGAGGAACGCTGGCAATTTGAGAACCTATGTCTAGATTCATTTTCTATGAGAAAAGGAAGTCTTCTGCAATAAAACAGGTATTTTGTCATCTTCTAACAAGATGTCCATTTTATTTTAGAAATACACATAAGAGAAGTGAAGACAGGGCAATTCTAACAGGTCCTCTTCTGTTCAGTGAGGCCAGGAAACAAGACAAAATTATATCAGTACACATCGGTCCCCTGTAGCTAAAAATATACACGGTTATTCTTGAGGCTTTTGAAAAGAAGCATCAAGCAGCCCTATTGTGAATGTTATTGAGTGTAAGACTTAGATATAGGGAGTTTTAGATTTTTTTTTTAATCCTACACTATTTGGAGAAGCATTTATGGTGATGGCTATAGGAAACAGCTTGTTTGAAATCATTCTTTCCATTTAAAAAGCCACAGGAATATATCAGACATGGCCAAATCATGAATAAGTTATTTACTTTATTCTAAATGTAACTAGACCTAGGGAGACTTCACTAATTACTGGTATCGCGGCGAAGCAGAAATCTGTTCATGTCTCATTCAGGCAGTGGATTAGATAAAACATTAGTTCGGTGGAGCTGATCACTCTGGAGGTTTACTCATTTGCCTCAACGCAATAAATGTCAGCATTTTAGGTCTCCTGGAATATCCTGAAGCTGGCCTAATAACACATCTGCTGTATTTATTTTTGAACGTAAATGGCACTCAGAAGTATGCTTTGAAAATTAATTTCAACTGGAATACAATAAACATTAATAAATCCAGATTTTGTTTCTGCTAACAATTACTTCATGGAATTGTCAGATATGGTGGAAAGCCCTAGTTTACAAATACAGTTTGTAGCAATGAAATCCCTTCCAAACCAAACCACTCCAAACTTGATGGGCTCCTCTCAGGTGCTTGAGGGATATCAATATGGACTTGCAGGATTTTTATGACTTCGTGATGGGCACATAAAGAGCAAAGGCTCGCTTAGGTCAAGGCTGCTGTGGCCGTGAAAACAGAGGAAATTCATCTCTAAGAACTGGCTCAAGACAAAAGAACAGTTATACAATTCTTTGATGAAAATGAATTCTCCATTGACGTGGACAATGAAAACAACAAAGAGGACACTTTCCTACTCCCATGTTCTAGGTACCTTTTAAGCATAGCAACAAAAGCACAAGGGTGCTTTCTCTGTAAGTCCCCAAATCTGAAATGATGGAGCTGCCATGATGGTGTTCCAGACTGCAGTACACAATAGGGATGGGCTGCTCGTCCTGATGGCTGAAGTGGACAGATTGAAGCATTCAGCCGGTTCTCTGAACCACAGCCCATCTGTTTACATCCTGTGCCAAAATCACAATGCTGGGAATTGCATGGGTACCCTTAGCATCGTCTGCAAATAATCACCCCTGGAATGTTTGGTTCTGTCTAACCCTTGAGCAGAAGAAAAATAACCCCATTCTGAGCATCCAGAGACCTCAGTTCACTTGTATCCATAGACCTCAGACCTTTCATCCAGGGCTTTTGTACTCAACTTCGCCAGTAGGAACTGGGGGAACTAACCGTCACCTTATCTCCTTCAGAGGTGCTCACTGTACCTCTTTAAGCTTTTACTCCTTCAAACAGGTGACTGCAAAACTGAAATAGCCATAGATGCAGAAACAGGCAAAAGTTTCAAACAGACAAGATCAAAAGGTGGTTCTCCTTTAACACAAATCAAACCAAACAACTTTATGAGAATAGAATGGAATTTTAAAAAAAGGACACTGACCTAGAGAAAACTAGGTAACTGTTTAGTTATATAACTGAGACTCCTGGATTACAAGCAACGTGAAGGACAGGGGTGTGTGTCAGGCATCTCTGAGCAGCAGGAACGCTGGTAACCAGAGCAGATAACAAACACAATGCGTATCTGTTGACTGAAAAGTGGCTAAATTAAAATTTTAAAAGTAAAGTCAAAAGCAAATGCATTCATGAAAATGGCATGACATCTGTGAGTTTACAAAGTTTTAAAGGGTTCAGGGAACATCAGCTGAAGAATTGCAAGTTAAACCATGTGTCCCTGCCCGCGTCCAAGTTGAAGACACTCCTTGTGGACGGAACATGCAGTGTTGGGCAGAGACACAGAGAACAGCGCCGGGGGATCCTCTCTGGGAATAAGTGGCAGGACCCAGGGACAAAGAAGACCCAGCTCATCGGTTCCACTTGAATTTGCTACTTGTATATGTATTTTATTCATATTTCAGTTACACAAATATAAAATTGTGTGGTGAGTTTTCTTTTCCTAAGAAAAAATGAAATATATTTGGGAGGGGAGGTGCTATGAAGAAAGGAGTTAAAGCAAGTAAACCAGAAAAAGCCCCATTGCCTTATCTAATTTCATTTGTATCACATGCCTACAAAGTTTAAAGGAAAAATAAGCATCCCTCTTGCATCGGTTGTTTATAGTTCCTCAGCAGTCTTGTGTTGGTTCCTGATCACATTGCTGGGTCAAGCCCCAGATCAGAATGGTGTCAGCTTCTATTTTAGAAATTGGTTTGCTAATGACATTCTAATGTCGATCATCATATAGCAGGAACTATATTAATATTTTTTTCTCTCCGGCACTGTTACACAGATGTCAGCTCTAATCCCTGTAGAAGGCTGCTACAAGTCAATCTTCATGGAAATATATTAGCAATGCCTGTGAAGTTTCTAGAAATATAAGAGGTGTGAAAATTATAATTGGAAGAAAGAAACCTTTAAAAAAATTAAGCTGAGCTTGGGATATGTAAAATGATTCAGCTTTGATGACAACAACCGGCCTGCAAAATTTTCCAAGACTATATTAGCCTAATGTAAATAATACATATATTAAAATCTGTCAAATTATCTAAATACATCAACTCTTTAATACAAATCAAGCATGGGAAAGCTCTCTGTTTTGGCCGAAAGTGATGCCCAAGACTAATATTTCACAATTACGAATTAAATGAATAAAAAATCAGTTTGTAAAATGTTATTGATGTTTCTCTTTCAACATAACCTTTATGCTGTGTTCAGAGAGCAGGAAGACAGATGTTTCCCAACCTGCAGGGCTGGGGCAAGCCTGCCTTTTAAGAGCGCGATTGTAAACCGATGAAAGGTGTGTAAACAGATGACAGGGGCAATTACAATGTGGAATTGGTTGCGCTCTCAATTACTGAAAGCACATCACCCGCATTATTCTTTTTATGCTGCTCTTTGATGACAAAAAGCATGAATAGCTCATCAGGGCTACAATATGTTTGTATTTCGAATTTCTCTTGGTAAGGGAATATCTGCAGCTGCAGGTGAGGCTAGAGAATGAGCTGGTACGGATCCTCATAGGAAAAGGAAAGATGATTCCGTCTCTTACAGGTAGCAGTCACTTTTTAAGTTTTCTAAATGCCCTAGAAGAGTAAGCATGGCCCCCCCAGACAAAGAGGCTGCCATCGTGTTAGAGGGGAGAAGTTGGGAAGGGTCAGAGGGAAAGCACAGTGGAGACTGAGACATATTAAGTTAGGAAAGAAGTGTGAACTGGAACAGGATCTGTAAATCAATGATTATGCCTCATCGAAGATCGATGAATCACGTCTGCCTCAATACACACGTGTAACGCCTAGATCTCAGGACAATTCTTGTCCCAATTCATGCTCTGCCTTTTCAGCTTGTCTTGTAGATGCTGAAGAATCTCCCAAAGTAATCATACTTGGGATTGTAGTCATAAAGATCTCGTGCAGGGCTCAGTTGAATTTAGGAGCCTACCCTAGAATGGAACAGAACTTTTGGGGCTTACTCCAAAATGATCCAGCCTCCCCACTGGGCCTCACAACTCACAGTGCTCTCCATTGCTTTGCCATTCCTAGACCTCATGCCTTGGCCCAGGAATCCCAAGGCTCACACTGGAAAGCAGCCCATCTTTGAGGTCACAAGGGAAGGCTACCATTCCTCAAGTGGACTGCTCACCTTAAAAATACCTCTTCTCTGTGGGCTGTTTTTTTGTTTTGTGTTTTTATGGGTTTTTGCTTTTGTTTTGAACAGCAACAAAAACAGCTAGCCTGTAACCGATGCCAGAGCTGTTAAACAGAAGGATTAATTCTATACTTGGCCTCAAGTGTTGGCAGATGTTTTGGAGAACGGAGTTGGGGGGATGTTTAAGAATACTAAGTACTAAAGCCTGTCATGTGCAGATGTGGTAAAACTGCAGTAAGTTCAGAGAAGTGACAAAGATGATTAAAGGGATAAAGAATGGTTTCTGAGGGAAGGCTAAAGGGATTCTTTTCACCTTTATCCCGAGAAATGAGAAAATAATGATTATTAACTTCAAAGTCTGTTTGTTCTTCATGTCTGCAGCAAACCCCATGAATGAAAATGGGCTTGAACTAAGAGCAGGAGAGAATCTGATAACAGAAAAAGAAAAATTTCTTGTCCTTCAGAGGGAAAAGCATGGCAATCTCATCAGAGTCTACATTGGTATGCAGTTTTTAACAAAGGGTTATACCACGCACTTCTCTAAAAATCTAAATTCATTAATGACTTTTTTTTTCTCGGAGCCTAGACTTAGAGGAGCAAAAACTGGAAATATGTAAATGTTTCATTTCCCACCCCATGCCAGGTCTGCAAGCCCTCACAGCCCAGTCTTACGAATGTTCCGTGAAAGGAAATTCATGGCTCAATCTCAGTTCTCAGTGGACAATATTTTTCTTGATTTTTTACTCTTTTCAGCACTTCGCAGAGCACGTATGGGGAAAAGGAAATGGAGGATTATGGCTAGTAGGGGAGGCTTAAAGTAAAGAGAAATAGGCGTAGCTCTGGAAGAGAGCCTATGTCATTGATCTTGTCCACAATCTAATTGAGAACATTCCCCGGCTTCGCGAGGCAATACTCTGTCTAGACTCGCAGGATTTAAGCAGCACTCAGTAGTTCGACATAAGGCAGTGTGCCTGCTGAGTGTGCAGTCTGGCTAAGCAATAACTCAATCTGTCTTCTGAGCACCTGGTGCAGAAGAACCTAAGGAAGTTGTTCTTCTGTGTAGAGGTACCTCCATGACTGCTATTTAAAAATAATAATAGTTAATATTATTTAGGTAGTTGATTATTTATGTTGTTTATTATTTAGCCCCAAGTCATAAATAGTTTGGGGCTTTGTTCTAAACAACCTGGTGCAAGCTGACCTCTTTGTTTTCCTATTCAACCCAAATATTCTCTTTCCCAATACCCCTCCTTTAGTGACCAGTCTATCCCTGTGGGCCAAATGAGGCTCCAACTACATGTAAAAAGAGCAAAAGCCTCCGTTGGTGACCTTCAAGCTGGCTAAAGACCCAGCCAAGACATGTCACCATATGGAGTTTCCATTCCCCTGTGAGAAGCCACAGGGGCACATGCATGGGTGACATGAATGGAGGTATTCGGTTGTAAAATGTTATTCACATGCAAGAGATCATTGTTATTGTTTCCTGTAATTATTCTGCCTAATAACAAAGGGAAAATAACTGATTTTGACACCCAAGTTTTGCTGTAAATAGGCAGAATGTTGTCATGAATATGCAAAATATTATGATCATTGCCATACCTAACTAATTGCATTTGAAACATGCTGGCCATAAAATAATTAGCAGTGCAGAAAGGCATCATGATACTAGCTATAAATACTAAACATAACTA
This sequence comes from Hyperoodon ampullatus, assembly GCF_949752795.1. NCBI lineage: Eukaryota > Metazoa > Chordata > Mammalia > Artiodactyla > Ziphiidae > Hyperoodon > Hyperoodon ampullatus. The sequence goes on along the minus strand of NC_136917.1, from coordinate 72,477,971 downwards.
ATTATTTCCATCATAAAATGGTCCTGCCAAGTAATTTATAACAAACCCCGGCATAGATGGCAGAGCCTGAGCTCTCCGACAGCGTGGCATTCAAGGGCTGTGTCACCCAAGGCTTTCTATTTTGTGATATTGTTGGGATGAGTGGATACCAATTTGAACATAAACTAAAATGAAACTAATCTAGGATTTTCAATGTTCTTTGAGCTTTGGGGTGATTGTTGTGGAAAATTCAGGCAGATCCTTTTGTTGCTGACATCAAAAGTGGTAGGTCACTCTGGACCTGCGGAGTACATTCTGAGCTCAAGCAAAAATTGATTTCCTTTTTTAAAAAGCAGCTGGCATTACAATGAATAGCCTTCTTTCGATTTTTCTTCTCCAGTGAAGCATTCAGTGAATGCAGCAGGCATAATAGGCTGAAGTAAACAGTGTCAGGTTCTGTTATATCAGGAGCTCTTTTAAACCAAGCAGACAAGCTATCATCAGTGCCTGAAACCCTGCAAATCACGGCAGAGTCAGAAAATGAGTTTGTTTCTTGACCAGTGTGTTGATGACATTTTGAAGAATGGAAGGAGGCGCTTTGCTAATCACTCTGGCTGACCCAAGCTCCATTATGATGCCATCTCGCTAATGAGCAAAAATAATGTGCCTGGATGAGGCGGTAATAGAATTAGAGCCTCTGTGCCGTGCCGGACCCAGGACCATCATGAACATTCTCTGATTTTTCGTGAAACGTGCAAGAATCTTGGGATTCATCTCTGAGAATCATCTGTCAGAATCCTTTGGCCTCATTTTTTTTCTGGTGGTTTGAAAATTGGAAATTGGCCTACATCATAACAAAGTGACCTGGCCCAGTTTTCAGTCCTTAGGGTGAGGACCCCATGACCAACTGAAAGACAGCAAATCTGAGCTGTGACTTTTTTGTTTCTGCTTTTGCTCCCCCAACGCCCACCCCCGTCCCCCACCCCCCACCGGTGACTGTAAAAAGAGAGGGTTGTAAACAAGGATTTGGGTGATGGAAATGTTAAAATACATTCATCCCTGCGGAATTAGGCTTGCAATGATTCAGTCGCATACTAAAGAGCCCTGGGAGACCAGCATTAATCTTGTTGTTAAAAATAGTTTATATGTATAACTGATTCACTTTGCTATACACCTGAAACTAACACAACATTGTAAATCAACTATACTTCAATATAAAATAAAAATTAAATTAAAAAAGAATCAATAACAAATGAATCTTAAATATATATAAAAACTTTTTTCTCTTCTAAGCACACAGGCTTCTCACCTACAGAACCATAATGGTGAGGCCCATTGAAGCCTCCTTCCTTCCATCCTGGGGACAGGAGGAGAGGTAAGTGCCTTCAGAGAGCCCCTAGAATTCAGTGTGAGTGCCATTCACACCCAGGCAATGAAGCTTTCTCCTGAATTCTCCTTGTGCACTGCTCTCAGGATGAGAGGCAGCCACTGGGATGGGAGGGACTCCCAAGGCACCCCGATGGGCAAGTGCCCAAGGGGGTGCAGGGAAAATAACTACTTGCTGCGTGGTGCTGGGGACCCCTTCTTCCTCATCTCTGCTAGAATCCAAAAGCTTTTTGTGCCAGGAGGGTATTTCTAAGCAATCGCACCTCTAAATAGAAAGTAATTACGGAGGAAATTAACTTCTCAGCTGAAGGTTGTGTTGTCATGATAATTTAGAAGAGTGGGAAGGATGTTTTCCGAGTAATCCCTAATCTTTTTTTCTTCTCTCTTTTTGGTTATCACTTAATGGTATTCATTAAAACCGATAACAGAAATTACTTCTCTTTAAATATCCTACTGAGGCTAGATTTAGTTGAGTTAGACTTTTCTTGAAACAATATATTAGTGTCATGCCCAATTGACTTCTGCTGCAGAAGAAATAAATCTCCCATGTGACTTTGTTGCTTGCATCTGGAAATGGTTAAAAATATGTACTCTGTCAGCCCATTGTTTAAAGAACAACGTGGGTTTCCTTGTCCCCTAATCTCCGTGCACCTGTCACCACTCTGTCCCCTGCTGTACATGAACTTATGACAGGCCTTCTTTCAGCTCAAAGCAACATTTACCTTCAGAGATAATTCATGCTTAGAACATAGCAAAGATCTACCTTCCACCATTAGCCCACAGGTCACTCACTGCTCTTTTACTCTCACTCGCCCTGTGTCCCTGCAAATCAACACAGAAGCTTCCCAGAGAGGCCAAAACCATTTGTCCCCTCAAGATGTTCAAACTAAAGGTTGGGGAGGTGCTAATAAAATTATAGCAAACACTGATGTCCTTGGAAATTGGGTTTCATCTTCAAGCCATTAATACAGAGAACAGTATCTTATACCTTCACTCTTAGAATACTAAGTATAATTTTTAGGTTCATTAAGTAGAGCCACCCAGACACATGACATGGTCTTCATCATATATCCTCAAAGAGGGAGGTTGCTTGCAAACAAACGTGGCATAAACTTTGTAAAAAATGGTAACGAATGCTACGGTTGGTCTTGGCCACATCTTTATCAGCATAGTGATTGTGTGATTGAATGGCTGGGTCTCAGTCTCTGATCCTTAAGGCTACAATCCTACAGAGGACCCTGGCCTAAAAGGAAACTTCTAGGTACACTCTTTAGAGAGTGTGGTTGAGCCCCTACTATGTGCAAAACATTCTAATCACCTGATACCCACATTACCTCATTTAGTCTTTACCACTCTTATGGGTGTTGTTACTAGAATTTCTCTTATTATAATCTCTATTTTATGGTTGAGGAAATGAAGACTTGGAGAGCTTAAGGCCAGCCAGTTAGTGAGTGGGAGGTCTGGCATTAGTTTTGAGAAAGATACTATCATTACTTTTCTACTAGCTAATATTTTCAACAGATATCATTATAACTAACTGTACTTTAGAGATGTGAATGAACATGAGAAAACTAAGTTACTTTGCTCTCTCTAAGAACAAAGGAGAGTGGGGAGGGAACCAACATTTAATGAATCTGTTATATACATACAGACAGCAACCTTTCAAGGTAGGCATTTTTTATCGGCCTTTTGTAGATGAGGAAACTAATGTTCAGAGAGGGAAATGATTTGCTAATTTCATACAACTCGGGAGTAGGAAAGCCTGACTCAAACCAAGATCTGGTATGTCACAAATTTCATTCTGAAACTTGGGTTAGGATGAGAACTTCAAATCTAAGGAGTTTGATTATGTGAACGAATAAGCAGAACTGTCCCAAATGCAGTCCTAAAATTGTTGAATTTAGAGACATCGCCATTTAAGGCTTCGATTTCAAAGTCTTCCAAAGAAAAGAGAAGGAAGTAACCTTAAAACCATTGTTCTCAATTCTTCATGGTAGAAAGCAGAATAAATATGTTGGATTTCCCCATAAGGTTGTTTGGGGTTTCATGTAAACCATGATGTCTCTCTGCTGGATAATAAGGAACTTAAACAAGCAAACCAGGAAGTACAGTGATAAGGTTTGGGAATGAACTATGTTTTAACACCTTTCACTGTGGGATTTCTCATTATTCAAGATCAGTATGTCCTCTAAAATCTCCCTGCCTTTTTAGCAAGTGAAGCAAATGTGCAAGGGTTGGATAGCTCCTCATTGGAGCATCTTCTTTTACCCTTTGTTATCAGAACACTTCTCTAGAGCAAAGTCAGTGTCAGATGCAAAAATGATATAATGTGCAGTTTTGCAGAAACAGAAGGTGTGCTGTGGAATACATATCAAGCAGACACCACAGTAAGCCAACAAGCAACACATGAATACCTGAGACGAATAAATAGTGAACAGCATTTTGCATTTATAAGTTGCTTTTTATTGAAGCAGTAAACAGTCACATGACCTCAAATATAGCCCTTAGGATTGCAGTGGAGCCAGCTTTGACAGCAATCCAAAAATACTGTGGTTCTAGAGAGACAGAAAAGTGCTAAAACTGATCAATGCCTTGGGTAAATTTGATGAAAGTTTTACCTAAGAGGAAATACCTATTTCAATCTGAATATCATATGTGAAAGTTCACACCAACTGTCCAAACTAGCCATGTTATCAAAATGGAGAGTTGACTTAGTCATGAATTATATGCCTTTATGTTGTAATTGGTGGCAAGATGTAACATCAAGTATTATTCCCCACATAAAGCTGGTAGTCACTGAGGAAACTATAAAATGCTACCAAACTCCAAAATCTAGAATGTCTAGCAGCAAGGAACGAGATTTTGACATGCACACTGTGCTATTCATAGCAAATGGTTTCACAAATGTACTATCTCTGAAAAAAGTAATAATAAAGTTTAAACATAGTTTCCTCCAGTTTGGAAAGTGTGCAACATTTTAAATACATTATGCTGTTGTGGTCACAAGTATACCTGTCATGGAGCCAACACAGCTGGAAGTTGAATTCTTGAACTAATGTGACAAAAGTCTTCTAGCATGAGCAATTTTACATCTTGTTCAAATAAACTTTATTAGCATATATGCCCTCGAAAATGGCAGAAAAACTGTTATGGTGGCTGTACATTCTGTCTTGAATTAGTAAGACTGGATGGCTGATGTCTTACCATTTTAAGAATAAACTCTCTCATTTTCTTTCCTATGCAATCTGCTTTTTTACTCATTTGCACTAACATAAGACGGAGCATGTGAGAAAACATAGTCACAAAAGACTTATATTAGCTCTTGAATCAGAGAGCCGAGTGAAGCCAATTTTCTAGGGCAGAGCTGCTTCCTCTTATAGAAACCTCAATCTTATTTTAATTTTTAAAGAGTAGACCTACTGGGCAGTAGCCTATTGAATCATCATTGTGTGTGTGTGAATTTCATGCCTTCAAAGTTACACACTAGAGAGTCTTCAGGGCTGAAGTTTATTTATTTTGAGCACAAGTACTGCCAAGACGGCAGTAAGAGCATCCCTACTGGGTCCTCCAAATACTTGCGCCTCTCTCCCTTGTGCACAACCTCTATAGAGAAGAAAGAGGGTTAAACCCTTGGGCATTATCCTGATTCTCGAAACTTAACATCCCATTTGGAATGCACAGCTACAAATTCCAATCCCTTGGAGCCGACTCCAAAAAGCTTTTGAAATGCAACTTTGTTTTTCTGGATTGAGGCTTCCCTGCCTTTTATGATGGAGGTGATGGATAATGCTGACCTACAGAAATTAATTAGTATAATTCACTTGAAGGCTTATTGCTAACATCATTATAATTCATTCCCACAGGAGTCATTTGATTATTGCCTTTCTTGCCAATAAGAATTAAAACAGCTAGTTACTAGTTGCAGATCATTAACCCATTCCATCTTTGCCATCATACAGGAATACTGTATGGAAGACATCAGGACCCTGACATTTCCCTATGGCCCATCTTCTCTTCCTGCCTAGAAATGCATTCTAGAGGATCTGTGAGCCCAGCACCAAAGATATACAGGCCACAGACGGAGGGCGAGCTAGATTTCCTACAACAGCTCAGCTCTGTGGAATATTCAGGAGATACTTCCTTTTCTATCCCTCTGTGTATCTTAGGAGAAATACACACAATTGGATAGGAAGAATAAGGTAGCTGCCATATTTGAAATATTCTCAGCACCACTGCAGGTGGGTTATATGTAGCATAGCATGCCCACAGCAGGTAGTTTATAAACAAACAACTACATTAATTAACTCATTAATTAATTAATCTAACTTCTAAACACACCCAGTGTCCAGTGGTAACAGCTTCTGATCCACCCTTGAACTTGTCCTTTATACAGACTATTTCACATTCTATGGCAAATATCATTGCAATTTTTCCAAAGTATGTCATAATCACCATTTGTGAAACTATGTGTTTATAGGCTCCATATTATTTGTACATGTGAGAATGATCTTTGTGCCTACTGTAAATAAGAGTCAGAAGTGTGTTTTACTAGACTGAATAGTGAATATGTTCACTAGTGAATAGTGAATATTCCTGACTCTAATAGGCCCATTTAGGTCATTGGTATTCACGTTACTTCCTTCAGCCCAGTGTTTCTGCAGAGCTAGTCAGGGTATAATTTATCCTCAGGGTAAGTTTTGCCAAACTCCTTTACTTTGCTCTTCTTTAAAAGAATTCTCTAAGTTGATGTACATTCCCTCTGGACTTTCATGAAGAAATTTTTACCTGTGCATGAGCCTTTCTTGCACAAAAAATCAAGTACAGTCACCCCTAGGGTGACTCTTGAGTTTGTGTGCAATCACTGGGGTCAGTAATAGTAAATTCAAATGAGATGATAAAAGATGACTTGGGAAAAATGACATAAAAGTCTGTTTCTAGAAAAACTAAACTATTCTTCACTTCCATAAATATTTTATGTTTATTACCCCAGCAACCAATAGCTATAGTTTCAGAGAGAATTACTTTACAGAAGAAAGAAAAAGAAAATCAAGAGCTGTCCTAGCAGAACTTGCAACAGACTGAGACTTACATGAGTGTACTTCTAAAATTGCCATTAGTTTCCAAGTTAAAAAAAAAAAAAAAAAAGGTGAACATTGACCCAAAATCATTTTGCACTAAATCTAAAATACTTTAAAAGGAAGGAATAAATGTGTTGGCAAGATCACTAGCCTTGACACATGAAAACTAGCATTCCAGTCCTGACTCTACCATTAAGCAGATCAACGATTACAAGTACCTCATCCGACTGAAAATTAGTTTTTCACAAATAAAAAACAGGTGAATAAAAGCCTGAGCTACATTTGTGGCTAGAGGAAGCTACATATCACGATGCTCTTTCACTATTTAAAATAAAGTATCATGTCAACTATACTTTAATTAAAAAATAAAATAAAATAAAACAGAATGGACCACATGTGAAGCAATAATAATAATAATGAAGTAGGAGTGTGCCCTAAAACTCTTCACATAAAAGAACTGGTTTCATGTCACTGGTTTTTGTCATAGCCAAACACTTTTACACTCTAACATAGAAATCCATCACCTCAACAAGTACATTTGAATCCCAAACCTGTTCGTAATAGGTTTCTACTCTATTTGACCATTTGGCTCTTACATGTTGAATATCTTGTCAGTCTTTTCAGAGTGAGGCAGGAGCAGTAGCGGGAAAAATCATAGCCCTGGGCTTAGGCAGATATGTGTTCAAATCCCAAGTCTGCTGCTTATGAGCTGGGTGTCCTTGGACAAGGACATCATTTCTTTGACCCTCATTTTCCTCATCCGTAAAATGAGGATAGCATTAGTATTTACTTTATAGAGGTATTTATGAGGAATTAAAACAATTATATACTCAAGGCACATTCATACAAGCCAGCCATGTAGTGCTTAACAGAGACAGCTTTTGTTAATAAAATAAGACAAAGATTAAGGGAGGGATCTAGTAACTAAAGAAAAAAATCAATTGTTGCATTGGCTTAAGACAGAAAATACTTCTTGCTGAGCAAGATGAATTCTACTTTCTAGGATCAAACTAAGGCTTTTTGACTGGTAAAGTTTCTGTGAACATATTGAAACAATAATTTCTAGAAAACTGATCTTTTTTACTTAGTATAAGCAAAGCTATTTTAGGCAACTTAACTAAAAAAACAGAAGAAGAAAAGGAACATGTTTCCTCCTCACCCTGTTTATTAGCAAAATGGTTACATGCATCATAGATGCAAAGTTCTAAGATCTCAGACTACACAGAAACCTAGTTTATTGTGTTGCTCAGGTTTCAGACAAGGGGGATGAGTGAAATAGCTCTCTGCCTGTAATTCACTTTGCATCTCATTTAGAGAAAAATGAAAACAAATTAACATCTCACAGAAAGTAGAATATGAAGTAACTAGAATGAGAATAGAGTTAGACAGTGAGATTGTGTAACATTAGAGGGTAACATTGTGGGCACTGATGCCGATCAACCTTACTTAAGTGACCCTGAAATTTTCTGGACTCCAATTTCCTCATCTGTGAAATAGGGTTATAAAGAATATCCACCTCACAGAGCTGTTACACGGATTAGTGAGACAGTCCACAAACCATGCCTGAAGCTTTGCCTAAAGTTTTTGGAATCACCATGGTAACCACTGGGTACTCAAACTGGTTGCGTTATGGAAAATGGAGTTAGTCTCCATAGTCCCTGAGGGCCTTCAGGACTCTAATGGAATTCGTTATCCATTGTTACATAATAGAGTGCCTCAAAACTCAGTGCTAATCATTTGTTGCCTCACAGTTCCTGTGGGTCATCCTGTGGATAGACTGTTCTAAGGGAGGTAGTGGTCGTCCTGACCCCCTACTGATGCTGGAGGGCCTGCTCCCAAGATGACCCCCTCACACGGGCTGGCAAGTGGGTGCTGGTGGGTGGCATGAGGCCTCAGTTTCTTGACATGTAAAATGCCTCTAGGAACACTTGGGTGTCAGCTTCCCTCAAAGCAACTGACTCTAGAAAAAGCAAGCCAAAGTGGCAATGTCCTTCGCGACCAAGTTTCATGAGTCACAGACCATCATTTCCACTAATTCTGTTTGTCATGTGGAGCTGCCCTGCTGCACTGCGGAGGGGACTACCCAAAAGCATGGGTACCAGGATGCGGGATCACTGGGGCCATATTGGGGCTACCACATTAGTACCACCTTGAAATGGAACCCAAATCCCTCTTTCTGAGGACTTTGCAGCTAATAAGAAGAAAGAATATATCCCTTTAAACTTCCTAGCATAGGAACATACTATTTCTTCAGTGATGCACTGCATAAGTAACTGGCTTGTCTTTAGGGGATATGTTGTATGAAAAGCACATATCTTTAAAATACTAAATCACGCTTAGTGTGGCAAGATGTTCACACTGCAGGATGCCCTGGGTACCTAAGCTTTCATCTTCCCATCTCTAGCTCTTGCTAGCATAGTCACTCATAGAATGGAATAGCAGGAGGGATGATTCACTCGATTTAAAATGTTTTCCTCTCACTGTCCATTCACACTCCCCACCCCAGTCTGTTTAGATCTATATATGATGCTGAAGAGTCAGAAAGAGGAGAAGTGAGGATCCATGCTTAAAACGGAAGTCGTTCTTAAAGGCCAATCCGTCAACAGAATACAGACCTTTGCCCATAGCTTTCCATCACTCCTCTGCTAATAAAATACAGGAAGAGAGCAACTAAACATCAACTTGATCATAACCATTCGTGAGTGTCAGATACAAAAAGAGGAGCCAATGAATTATTGGACAAACCTTCGGCACTCTGGTCAGATTTCCTGCAGGGATATTTCCCACCAGGAAAAGGAGAACAGGGGGACTCAGTCATTTAGGGCAACTCATGGAAGGAGTTTAACATAACTTTTTAAAAAATCACTTTATTGAAATGTAAAATTAGATGTAATAAAATTTATATTTTTAATTGCGGCTTAAAGAGTTTTGTCAAACACATATGAATATATATGTATATTCATGTCTACCACCACCACAATCAAGATCCAGAACATCTGTCTTACCCCCAAAATGTCTCCTCAGACCCAATGCAGTCAATCTCCCCTACATGCCCACACCCAGATAACCACAAGATGACCTGCTCTATCACTATACGTTAGTTTGCGTTTTCTACAATTTCACATAAATGAGATCATTCACTATGTATTCTTTTGTGTTCGGCTCCTTTCACTCAACATAATGCATTTGAGTGTCAACCATGTTGTTGTATATATCAGTGGCTCATTCCTTCTTATTGCCAAGTAGCTTTCTATTGTATGGGTATAATACATATTTAAAAAATCTATTTACCTGTAGTTCCCAGTTTGGGGCTATTATGAGTAAAGCTTCTATGAACATTCATGTTGTGAGGAACATATGCTTCCATTTCTCTTGATGAAATACCCATGAATGGAATTGTGGGTGGTACCGTATGTGTATGTTTAACATTTAAAAACACTGGCAAACTGATTTCAAAATGATTCTATTATCTTACACCCCCACTGGCAGTATATGAGGATTTCACACCCAACATACACTTTTTGAATACACTTTTTGAAAACTACAGTATGAGTTCTGTCAGTATTCAGCCGAGAAAGGCCACTGTGGGGTAAGAATAAATACACTATTAGAAATCCTGAAAGCTACGAGATACATGAGCCTCACTTCTTGGACTTTGATGACTGCTCAACTATGTCAAGGTGTTTGTGCAGCTGTATTGGCTGCATTTAGTGCACTGGCAGCAAATACAGGGTCATAGATGAAATTCACTGCATAGACAAGGTTCCCCCTCTTAAGAACTTCCAGGATAGGAAATGCTATTAGGAATGGAGTGTCAGGCTGATACAAACAATTAAACTAAGTTAAACTGAACCAAACCAAGTCCTCTCCCTCCTTCTCTAAATGATCGTGGGTTTTGTTTCTCATTGAGCTAACATGTTCCATGGCTCCTTAGGACAAACTTCAATGAGGAACTAATTAAACAGCGTAGTTTAAAATGTTTTGCTATCCTGCTCTATACCTGACCTAGGCTGAAGGAACACTCAGCGTCCATCCCTTCCAGCTCTTTCCCATCTACAGTTTATAACAATGGCATTGGTTTTAACAAAGGAAATGATAATGGCATCAGAGAACTGAAAGCAACAGAAAATATGCTCTTGCCCTATTTCCATCACAAGAGTTTGAAAACACGTCCAAACAGGTCTGTTTGAGCCTGATAACTTTCCTAGGGGCCGCTGTCAGTGGAAAGAGCACTAGCCAGAAGAGGTTGAGAAACTCGTTTCATTCTTTGAGCATCTGTTGTTTGATTTATTAAATGTGAGCAATAATCATGCAAACCTGGTGATGAAGAAAGAAGGGCTCCAAGTTTGTACAGATACAAACTTGTGTCAGAGTCCCCGCTCAAAGCTACCTAACCTCTCATAGCTTCAGTTTCCTCACATGCAAATGGCACTATTAAAATGTTCTTTGCAAAACGGTTGTGACAATCAAAAATGAGCGAAAACCAGCCAGCAAATTGCAAGGCCATAGCAGTGACTCAATCAAATGTGGCTAGGATTGCTCACAGGGTTTTTTTAAAGATAAAATGAGAGTTTTCACAAAAGCCATTGTACCACGTCTGCAAAGAATAATATTTTTGTGAATAACTGGGAGCTTAAGTCTGAACATGTTACCAATGATTATTAATAGATAAGTTTGCCAGAGGACATGTCTTGGGAGAGTCCTCTACAGAAATTACACTTGCTTGTAGTTTTTTTAAAGTACGTCTGATTGTCTTACTTTCCTGCCCAAAGCTCTCCAATGGCTTCCAGCTACATTTAGAGTAAAATTCCACGTCTTGAACTCAGGCTCCCAGGGCCACCTGATCCAGCCCCCGCTACCTCTCCGCCTGTTGTGCACTTGCTCTTTGTGTTGCAGCCACAATGGCTCCTTTTGTTCCTAAAGTACTCTAAGCTACATGACCTCAGAGCCTTTGTACTTACTGTGTCCACTTCCAGAGCACATCCTACCCCCAGATGTCCAGATGGCTCTTTTCCCTTCAGTCTCTGCTCAATGCATCCCTCAAAGTTGGCCTTTCCTGACCCACTATCTAAAGAGCGCCCTCACACATCCCTTTCTATCCCCTTAACTTACTTTATTTTTCTTCATAGCATTTCTCACTCTCTAATTGTAAATCATCTGTCAATTAATTAACATATGAATGTACATTACATGAGAGCAGCAACTTTGTTCATGAATCCCCAGAACGATGCCTAGCACATAATAAACCTGTATTATATTTACTGATTTATTCTGAAATATTGGAGTGTGACTAGCATGCTGTGACACATGTGTTAATAAGTTAAAGCCTCAATAACATCCTTATGAGGGCGGTTTTCTTATCATAGGAATGTTAGAAGTATATTGGGATTGGTGGAAATTGCCATGTTTAAGACACAGGGTTGGTTGGGAGTGATGTGAGAGGATCCAGAATTGCTAAATGAAGAGAGGATGAATCAGTTCACCATTGCTGGCGCAGCGGTTCGAGCCTACCTCTTCCCACACTTCTCTACCGAGGAGCCAGCGGCTTGTCAGAAGAAAAGATGGCCAATGCTGGTGGAAGAAGATTCTGCCCTCTTCACAGTGAGCCTCTTTCATGCAAGATGCTGACCAGGGTATCAAAGAACAGGGAGACAGAGAGCACTCCTCAGGACTACACACCAGGCCTGTGGGCTAATAAGTGTCTGTGTGACTGGCAGACCCTGCTCAGAGACGTACCTTCATTGCAACACACCATGTGGAGGCCAGTCAGCAGGATGGAAACATGGTGGCCTTGCCGGCCTCCAGCCATGGAGGTTGCGGACATTCCTCAGGAGAACCTGATATTTACACATCAACCAAGTCAAAGTAAGTTCAGCTCCGATACTAAGAGCCCTCATTAGAAATAGGTGGAAAAAGAATAAGTGAATGACTATCCTCTTTCAATCTTCCAGGATAAATTACAGTGTGGATTTGACACTAAAATCTTTAACTATATTGACGACTCGAAACCAGGCGTGTTGTTGTTGTTGTTGTTGTTGTTGTGTTTGTTTTTTTAAGGGAAAGCACAGTGACCTCATTTTCCTTCTGTGTCTTCATTGCTGCTCTGTTCTTTCTTCTGTGACATAAAACTCGGTCACGTTTGTTTAGCAGTTCTGCTTATCAAACCTCAGCTGGAATGAGGCCTCTGCTTTGGTTGTGCTGTGAATGTACTACCAGTTCTTCCTTTAACAGTCTCCTCAAGTTTTGGGGGAAAAACGTATTTCAGATCATCATGTCAAGAGGCAATAACTTTATGCTTTTCTGTACCCATCACAAAGGCCATAGCAAGTGACTTCCATGAGTTGTGTCAAATGTACCTATGTCATCGATCCATCGACAATGGAGAATATTTCTTGGAAAAAACTCTTTTACTGGGGCTTCCCTGGTGGCGAAGTGGTTGAGAGCCCGTCTGCCAATGCAGGGGACACGGGTTCGTGCCCCGGTCCGGGAGGATCCCGCGTGCCGCGGAGCGGCTGGGCCCGTGAGCCATGGCCACTGGGCCTGCGTGTCCGAAGCCTGTGCTCCGCAACGGAAGAGGCCACAACAGTGAGAGGCCCGCGTACCACAAAAAAAAAAAAAAAAAAAAAAACTCTTTTACTAGTGGGGATTATGCAGAATGGTCTTCCTCCTTTGGATTTTTTTCCCATGTATCAAATAAGAAATTGTGCTTTATTCACAGTGCCACCTGGTTTTAATAAAATCTATATTTTTCTTAAGTCTTTTTACCTTGTTATAAAGTTATTCATTGTCAAAGCAATGTGTGCACCCCAAAGAGGCCACATGAGCAGTTTCACAGTCAGGGATACCCCTGGCCGTCACAGGTGACACCCACTTTTCAAGAGCCTCTGGGAAGCACTAACAGGGTGGAGTAGCCTGGCTCCTTCAGCAGCAACAGACCAGTTTCCAAACGTCTTAATCATTTGAACCCTGTCACTCAGCCCTATTGGCGAAGATTACTCCTCACTCCCAGCTTGGTAATATGAGAGACACCTACAGAGAACATTGGTTATCAACACTCTAGCTCTGCATAGACCCGTTACTTGAATGAACAAAGTCTGGGACCTGCCTTTGAATCTCATCCAGGTAACAAAACCATATCCCCAGATTTCCATGAGAAAGGAGGTCATTTCTAGGAAACAATCAGCAGCGAGACAATAGCCAAGAGTTCCCTCCAGAATTTGTATGTAGCAGATGATATTCACTAAATTCATCTTTTCAGCTGATCACCATTCAGACCCTATCCACGATTTGATAATGAGGGTTGGGGACCACTATCTACATTTACACAATAAGGATTATAATGACAACAAAGCAAAATCTGTTGTATGCAAACAATCTGTACTGTATATTGAATTGTTTCTTAGAACCAGGTTTCACCATCTGCACAAACTTCATTAACAGAACTACTACCAATAGACTGAGCCAAAAGGTGTGTTATGTGGCCAAGCATTTTACTTGCACCTGAGTATAAGTAACATATAAAGAGGGACTAAGAATTTGTATTTGCCTGAGAAAGTTATTTTTAAAATAATCTTCCACGATTTCCTCATTCAACCAGGCAAATTGTTTAAGTTTCTTTTAATATCATTTCTTTCTAAAACCTTCTAAATTAACATCTAAGATAGTTTTAGTCATTTTCCCCCATCTGCTACTATTTCTCATTACTAAAAAAGATTAGAACATTTGCTTATGATTATCTCTGTTCAACCTGGAGAAAATTTCTTAAAAATCATAATTAAAGTTCTAGATTAATTGGAAATAGATGTAAAATCTTGACATTGAACTCTCCTTCTCATTAAGAGTTTTTTTTTTTTAAGTTCCTGAATCTTGTTGTTTTAAGATGGATATAAAAATGATCTGTCTACGGATCTTTTGATTATCAGAGATAGCCCCAGTTTGGAAAGAGTATGTTTTATGACAGACTATTTGCTAAATACCAGATTCTTTTGCAGCCTTAACAAATGTCCAAATAATTAATTATTTCTTTTTCTCCCTTCTCACCAGTAATTGTTTATTACACAAAACAATTTTGACCAGTAACTAAGCTCAATGAACTTGATTGGGCACATAGCTCAACGTATTTCAGCACTTATAATACGTTCAGCACTATTATAAGCACTTTAAATGTATTGACTTACTTAATCATTTCAACAACCCTATAAATCGTACTACTATCTCCTTATCTCCATTTTACTGTCCAGGAACTCAAGGCACAGAGAGGTTAAGTGACTTGCTGCCAAAGTCCTATGACTAGGATGACATAAAGCCAAGGGTTGAATCTAGGTAGTCTGGCATCCAAACCTGACCTCTCAATCACTTTTTCATACTGACTTTCTTCAACCCAACTGCATACAAATATCTACTAATGAAATAAGTATTCTAAGTATGTTACTAAAAAATGACATTGGGTGGTGGGGAGAGGGGTTGGTGGAGGGATAAAATAAGGGAAGGATATTAAGAGGTACAAATTGCTGGGTATAAAATACATAAGATACAAGGATGTAATGTACAGCACAGGGAAGAGACCCAATATTTTATAATAACTTTAAATGGAGTATAATCTATAAAAATATTGAATCACTATGTTGTACATCCGAACCTAACATAACATTGTAAATCAACTATATTTCAATTTTTTAAAATGACATTGGGTTATCCATCAACAGTAGAATGAGTAAATAAATACTGTATCTATAGAGTAGAGTGCTACACTGCAGTAAATGAGAACTACTGATATATACAGCAATGTGGACAAGTTTCAAAGACATAACACTGAGTAAAAGAAGTCAGGCACAAAGAGTATATACTTTATGTTTTTTTTTTTTATATCAGGGCTTCTCAACCTCAGCACTATTGACATTTTGAGCCAAATAACCCTCTGATGTGAAGCGCTGCCTTGTGCACTGCAGGATATTTAGAAGCATCCCTAGTCTCCACCTATCAGATGCCAACAGCACCAGTACATCCTCCCATCCCCACCACTTGCTCATTGTGACAACCAAAAACGGTTCCAGATATTGCTGGATGTCCTCTGGGAGACAAAATCACCCTCAGGTGAGACCACTGACTTATATGAAGATCAAAAAAGGCAAAGCTAGTCTATGGTGTTAGAGGTTAGAATAGTGCTTACACAGAGGGGGGAGGGTAGAGGCTTGAGGGCATGAGGGAGCCTTCTGGAGATATTCTAGATCTTGACTTGAACGGTGGCTATATTTAAAATTCATCAAACTGTACACTTAAGATATGTGAATTTTAGCATATGTAAGCCATACAACACTTTTTAAAAATTGTTGGCTTGAATGTGGGAGCAAATAAGGTACTGGCGGAACTGAGAGGAAAAAACAATGCTTATGGGAGATGAAGCATCCTTGAAGGCTGCCCGGAGGGCAGGGTCCTGAGTGGGAAGGATTGGAGGAGCAGAACTGGCAGAAGAGGGGAGGGCATTCCAGTCACAGGAAACAACAAGGGCAAAAGGCAGAGAAGCACGATAATTCTTTATTACAAACATTTCATCACGTACTGCTTTCCTATGACTATAACCAAGGGAAATTCAAAATGCACGCTGGCATAGTACGCTTCTAGGTGGTAGTATTTAGGTCAATGCTGTGTTTGCAAGGGGAAGTAATAATCACCATTTGGTAATAGTGAAAATTAAACCTTTGAAATTAAATAGAATAAAAAAAGATTGGGTCTTTCAGCTCATTAGCTCACTATTGCAGAATTCCCCACTGTCATCTATTCTTGCTATTTGTCCAGCCTTGCTCTATCCCAGGTGGATGATGCTTTCGCTACATTTTTCATCTGGCTAGTCGAATTAGGAATAAAATTCTCTGGGGAAGTTCCCTACTGTTTTTTCAGCCATCATTTTCTTTCAGGCTACTAATAACTGTTAGTTGCATTATTCGTCATCATCCTTAATTGAGCATGAACAGTGGCTCAACACTGTAAAGAAAATGTCAGAAGAGAGTCATTTTATTGAAGCCAGAGGAGTTGGAGCTGAATTAAAGAGGGAGAGTAATGAGAAAGAGAAATTCGACCAAGGATATGGTAGCCACCATTATAGCTCTATGGAAAGCAGACCTTCCCTGGGCAGATGAGGAAAGCTCATTCAGTCCTGAATGTAGAAGGTCTATGAGGTCAACACCTGGCTAGGCACCGCCAATGCCAACGGAGCATACTCTTTGGCATTATGTGTGAGGGGGCAGCAGGGTGGGGCTGAATGTAACTAGAATGTGGAGGAGGGTGCAACACTGTATGCTGCTTCATCATATTTTATATTCTATGCAGAGATCTAAAATCGGTGATGAAAAAAAAAATAAAATCGGTGATGACTATGGAGAACAAGAGAATCACTCTTCAGACTTGGAGATTTTAAATGGTCCCAGGCTTCCTTCTCAAGAAGAGCTATGGGGTTTCCCTGGTGGCACAGTGGTTGAGAGTCCACTTGCCGATGCAGGGGACACGGGTTCGTGCCCCGGTCCAAGAGGATCCCACATGCCACAGAGCGGCTGGGCCCGTGAGCCATGGCCACGTCCAGAGCCTGTGCTCCGCAACGGGAGAGGCCACAACGGTGAGAGGCCCGCGTACTGCAAAAAAAAGAAAAAAAAAAGAAAAAAAAAGGGCTATGTGTTCATTTTCCCTGAAGAAATGGTTACAACTGAGGCTTATTTGAATCATGGCCATGTCTTCATTTTTTCAAGTCCTCTGAATCAGTGGCGATAATTTTAGCCAATGAAGAGTGGCTTAAGCAATACAAACATTTATAATCTCACTTATCGGGAAGTCTACAGGCAGGTTATTCTGAGGTTGGCAAGTGCCAGCTCCGTCAGCAAGGACGTCAACCATTCCTGTGTTTCTGCTCAGGTGCCCTCAGAAGTTGGGGATGCTTCCTTCACGGTTACAAGGTGGCACTTCGAGCTTCAAGCAACACATCACCAATAAGCAATATTCAAAATAAGAAGCAAGGAGGAGGGCAAATAAAGAGCTTTTCCCTGTACCACCCACTATTTTATAAGGGTAGAAAATTTTTCCCAGAAGCCTTCTTACATCACTGACTAGAACTGCCCTAGTTTAGTCACTGGGCAAAGAGGAATGAGATTTCTATGATTGCCTTAAATTAATCACTATCCATTTGGGGGCTGGATGGGATTCATTAG
Source organism: Hyperoodon ampullatus (assembly GCF_949752795.1). Lineage (NCBI taxonomy): Eukaryota > Metazoa > Chordata > Mammalia > Artiodactyla > Ziphiidae > Hyperoodon > Hyperoodon ampullatus. The sequence goes on along the minus strand of NC_136917.1, from coordinate 72,460,333 downwards.
AGCAGTCATAAAATCAGAAGTCTTTCACCAAGAAATAAGGGGAAATAGCTGTCGGGTGAGCAATCAATTGCCCTTGGCCAGATCCTGACTTTGTATTTATTTTCCTTGAACAGTCTCTGTTCCACCCACATTTATGGTATGTTCCACTATAAAAACATTGATCCCAATTCTAGATTATAAATTCAGCTAATCACAAAGAACAGACCTTACAATAGAATGTACATATAGGTTAGATTTTTTTAAATATTCAAAGTGGTCCTGGTGCCATTTGTACACATTCCACCAATACCAATTAAACCCTTCCTACATGCTAAGCACTTCTTTGGGTGCTGAGGGTACAGCAGTGAACAAAAAAGACAATAATTTTTTTCCTCTGGGGAATGTCTATTAGAGCAGGAAGAGACAGGCATTAAATAAAATAAAAAGGACACCATATTGAGTATCAGACTGTGGTACGTGCTACGGAGAATGGCAAGGAAAAGAGTGCAGGGGTGGGAATTGCATTTTAGATTGGGTGCTTGAAGAAAGTCTTATGGAGAAGATGACATTTCAATGAAGATGGGAAATAGCCAGGTGGGTATCTGAGGAAAGCATGGTCAAGGCCAGGGAAGCAAAGGCTCCAAGGTGGGAGTGAGGCTGGCCCATCTGAATGACAGCAAAGGGACTGTGGCTGGAGAAGAGTCTGAGAGAAGGATGAGAGTAATAAGGGATGAAGCCAGGGAGATAATGCGGTCAGCTCATGCAGGGCCTTGAAGGTCAACGTAAGGACTTTGTTTTCTGCTTTGAGTGACACGGTGAATGACTGGAGGGTTAGGGAGAGAGGAATGACCTGATCTTCCTTTCAAAAGAATCACTCTGATTGCTTTAAGGGGAATAAACTGTAGGTGGGTAAGAGAGGAAGCAGGGAGATAGGTTAGGAGGCCATTGAATAATACAGGCAAATTCATGGTTTAGATCAGGTTGATGGAAGTGGGGGTGGGGTTTTTCTAGTGGATTAGATGTGGTACGAGAATAAGAAAGGATTATTATCAGGGTCGGAGCTTAAGCAAATGAAAGGATGTAGTTTTTCATTACTGAAATAGAAAGGTATCCAGGAGCAAGCATGAGGGAAAGCAGGCATTCGGTTTGCACGTATTAAGCTTGAAAGGCCCCTTAGCACCCAAATGGAGATGTTGAGTATGTAGCTGCATGTATGAGTCAGGAGCTCAGGGGTGAAGCCAACGTAATTCACATATACATTGTATTTTAAGTTATGAGGTTCAATGAGTATAAAAGATCATTAGCAAGAATCAATATTGTGAAAATGACTCTACTACCCAAAGAAATCTACAGATTCAATCCAATCCCTATCAAACTACGCCTGGCATTTTTCACAGAACTAGAACAAAAAATTTCACAATTTGTTTGGAAAAACAAAAGACCTCGAATAGCGAAAGCAATCTTGAGAACGAAAAACAGAGCTGGAGGAATCAGGCTCCCTGACTTCAGACTATACTACAAAGCTACAGTAATCAAGACAGTATGGTACTGGCACAAAAACAGAAAGATAGATCAATGGAACAGGATAGAAAGCCCAGAGATAAATCCACACACATATGGTCACCTTATCTTTGATAAAGAAGGCAGGAATGTACAGTGGAGAAAGGACAGCCTCTTCAATATGTGGTGCTGGGAAAACTGGACAGGTACATGTAAAAGTATGAGATTAGATCACTCCCTAACACCGTACACAAAAATAAGCTCAAAATGGATTAAAGACCTAAATGTAAGGCCAGAAACTATCAAACTCTTAGAGGAAAACATAGGCAGAACACTCTATGACATAAATCACAGCAAGATCCTTTCTGACCCACGTCCTAGAGAAATGGAAATAAAAACAAAAATAAACAAATGGGACCTAATGGAACCTCAAAGCTTTCGCACAGCAAAGGAAACCATAAACAAGACCAAAAGACAACCCTCAGAATGGGAGAAAATATTTGCAAATGAAGCAACTGACAAAGGATTAATCTCTAAAATTTATAAGCAGCTCATGCAGCTCAATAACAAAAAAACAAACACCCCAATGCAAAAATGGGCAGAAGACCTAAATAGACATTTCTCCAAAGAAGATATACAGACTGCCAACAAACACATGAAAGAACGCTCAACATCATTAATCATTAGAGAAATGCAAATCAAAACTACAATGAGATATCATCTCACACCAGTCAGAATGGCCAGCATCAAAAAATCTTGAAACAATAAATGCTGGAGAGGGTGTGGAGAAAAGGGAACACTCTTGCACTGCTGGTGGGAATGTGAGTTGGTACAGCCACTATGGAGAACAGTATGGAGGTTCCTTAAAAAGCTACAAATAGAACTACCATATGACCCAGCAATCCCACTACTGGGCATATACCCTGAGAAAACCATAATTCAAAAAGAGTCATGTACCAAAATGTTCATTGCAGCTCTATTTACAATAGCCAGGAGATGGACACAACCTACGTGTGCATCATCGGATGAATGGATAAAGAAGATGTGGCACATACATACAATGGAATATTACTCAGCCATAAAAAGAAACGAAATTGAGCTATTTGTAATGAGGTGGATAGACCTAGAGTCTGTCATACAGAGTGAAGTAAGTCAAAAAGAGAAAGACAAATACCATATGCTAACACATATATATGGAATTTAAGAAAAAAAAATGTCATGAAGAACATAGGGGTAAGACAGGAATAAAGACACAGACCTACTAGAGAATGGACTTGAGGATATGGGGAGGGGGAAGGGTAAGCTGTGACAAAGCGAGAGAGAGGCATGGACATTTATACACTACCAAACGTAAGGTAGATAGCTAGTGGGAAGCAGCCGCATAGCACAGGGAGATCAGCTCGGTGCTTTGTGACCGCCTGGAGGGGTGGGATAGGGAGGGTGGGAGGGAGGGAGACGCAAGAGGGAAGGGATATGGGAACAGATGTATATGTATAACTGATTCACTTTGTTATAAAGCAGAAACTAAAAAAAAAAAAAAAAAAAAAAAAAAAAAGATCATTAGTGCATGAGGTCAAATAGAGGATAAGTGGTCTGGGGACTAAGCCCTACACACTCCAACACTGAGATGTAACCAGAAAAGTAGATGGAAAGGGAGCAGTCAATGAGACCTGAGGAATTCTAGGAGAGAGTGGTGTCTTAAGAATATTTCAAGCAGGAAGAAGTGAAAACTGTAAAAAATGCTACAGATCAGTCAAAATATGAACTGGGCATCTAGAAAGCTTGGCCTGAGGAAGAGAGGAAAGTTAAGTGGTTGCTATTTGTTGCAAAGATGAAATACTCATAAAATCTTATTTAGATTTTATTGACTATGATGTGAATCATTCATGATTTCCTACAGTTATCTTTTCTCTTAGTCATTCTAGTATTTTTACAGACATTTAAGTTGCTTTCAACAATATTTTTAATGCTTTACTCGAATAAAATCTGATTTCGAAAATCTAATCAGATATTTTAGGCCTAATCATTGACATTACAAATGGACTCCTGATTTTACAAAATGATGAACCACAAATGACAAGCAGACTGATTTAATTTTCAAAAATTTTACTTATCTGTTGCCTTTCAAAACCCATCTGCTACATAAATCGAGGCACAGAGGCCTTCCTAATAGATGACATTGAATTTCTAATGGGAACTTCTGCAAGAACAAATTCATCACATCCAGAGCCTGCCCCTGCAATATTTCACTTTGTCATCAGTTACACTTTGCTAAGCTCGGTGAGGCTCACAAAAGCCAAAGGTACCATTTTGCCTGAATCAAGAGCTATAGTTTCCAAAGAAGAATGTCAAATGCCTGTTTAAATTTAATAATCTATATCCATCACATTTTTTGTTCTAATAGGTACTTTTAAAATATATATTTAGAGTTTTGTTTTTTTTTTTATTGGCATATAGCTGATTTACAATGTTGTGTGAGTTTCAGGTATACAGCAAAGTTATACTTATACATATATCTACTCTTTTTTTTTTTTTTAGATTATTTTCCCATATAGGCCATTACAGAGTATTGAGTGGAGTTCCCTGTGCTATACAGCAGGTTCTTATTAGTTATCTATTTTATATATAGTAGTGTGTATATGTCAGTCCCAATCTCCCAATATTAGGTACTTTTCAATATTATTTATTGTTATATTTTTCCTAAAACATTCAACTTATTTTGAGTAAATCTATGCATCACTTAACAAAATTAAACTGATATCATGATCAAAACACTTATGTATATGGCATGCTCTGGGAACTATTTGAGATAATCTCCTATTTTATGTTAGCCTCTTTCTCAAGTCTGGTCTCTGTGATGTAGCTATTTTTCTTCAGCTGCTGATATAACATTTATGTGGGGAGAGATTTCTAATTTTACTTTGCTGGTGTATAAATGTGTCATTTCATACAACTAGCTGTTTTTCTTTGTTGTAACTTCTTTCTTTCTGTTTTAGCCTGAGGCTCTCCTCTTTATTTGATCAGTATAGTTTATATCATATTCTAGGCAGCACTTCTTCCCAAGAGAAAAACAGGGTTTCAAATTGCTACTCATGATTCCTAAGGCAAACTGAAAGGGCACTGCCTGAATTAATGTTTTCTTTACTGTTTTTGGTGCTTACTGGTTTTACTTCCATTAGCTGATAGATACATTTATTTTCTACTTTTTACTATAATTCTCTCCCTACAACTTCCAGGTTTTTGTTTTTGTTTTTATTTTTGGGGAGGTTTATTTGTTTGTTTTGGCTTGCTTATTTATCATGAGTGGTTAGGTGGAAAAATAATCAATGTGACAACTTGGCAGCAAAAATCTGAATTAACTTTTCAATAAATAACTAAATGTTAGCTAAGGTGTGATGAGTACAATTTTCTTTAGGTTGGCTTCTAGATGAATGCTTCATTTAAGGAAAGAGAGGTGGATTGTATGTTTTCTATCACTACTCACAGCTGAGAGGGGTTACATTTACCATTAAAATACAGGATCTATTTTTAAGAGTATTTCTGTGCATGGGTGTCTGACAAAACAATGTATTAGCTAGACATAAATATTCCTTATGCATCTTCATCCCCAAATTTGAAAGAAAATATGTGCCGTTGCAGAACATGGTGAGGACATTCAACTACCTCTGAAAGGACATTAGATTCCCTTACTAGCCAAAAATAAAACAAGTACTCCAAAATACACTCTCACAATAATAATCCCTCCAACAGAAATAACTTAAAAAATAAAAAGTTAAGTTCTCATCAAATGTGAATGAGATCTGAGACAAAGAGAAGCAATATGGACATCTTTAGAGTTTGATATGGTCAAGAGCGGAGCCAAGAATAGGGGCCAAGATTCGGGACTCTCTTCACACGATGTAGACAAAGTTCATGGCAGCCACAAACTCTGGGAGATGGTGAATCCAAGTGGAATCATTACCAAATGAGTATAAAGTTCTGGGTCCTCTTTCACACCAACCTTTGGTCATCTATATTATTAATTGCACTAATTTTTAAAAATGTTTTCATGTTAGCTCATTATTTCACCTTGTCACAAATCTGCCATTGGATTGAAAAAATTATCCAAAGTTCCCAATATTTCCATTATGCCTGAGTAATTATTCCTAGAATATTAACTAAACCATCAAAGTTCAACCAAGGCCTATTTTCATAGCCATAGGTTGCCAACAAAATGCAAGGATACCTCAATCTTGTATTAAACACTAAGCTCCAGCAACTAGGGTAGTATCATCTCGTTATAACACATTTTGCAGTATGGATTTAGAGGTAACTTGTCTCAGCACCAAACACCACTCATCCATAGGTTAAAAGGCCAGATAGATACCTGTTTCAAGAAAATCCATTTAACCCTACCACCCATATCAATTTAAGGCTTAATCTGGAGGATGGATGAATTGGTCCTACACTTTTCTCTTTAATACACCATAATTCATAACTACTTTGAAAATGTGAGTACATCTTCCTCGGTTACCTGAAAATGAAATACATTGTTAGGGATGTGCTATTGTGTTTCTGTGATTGTAAATGAAAATAATAAAATTAATGTCAAATGTCATTTCAGCACATGCTTTATTACCATGGTAACTCACAGGTAACGGAATTGATAAAATTGCAAATTACATATTCAGCTCTTTAAAGACATCAATGAACTAAAGTCATTTAATCAAGCTTCTCATTGCTTGTGCTGTGTAATCAAGACAAGCCGATTAAAGTCAAAGTCAGAAAGCCACAAGTTTTCCCTCTCCTGCCTGGCACGTCTGCTCTCAAGTTCAGCCTGGCTCATGGCTATAGGTTACATTTTGTAAGCATGTTAACAGAGATTTGTTTCGTCAAGAGGATGGTATGAAAGTAATTTTACTCACAAAATACAAAACAGGGAAGGCTGAATGAAGACATTTATGCCTCAAATGCAAACACTGCAAGAGCCAGAGCAAATCTGCTTCCCACAGAGAGAGACTGCTAGCGCCTTTCAACTATCTACCTCCAACCTACCCAACCTTCCATCTTAAGTCACAGGCCTCCATTACACTCTACTCCATGGTTAGCTGGACTCAAGACAGAATTGGACTACTGTGGTGTGTTCCCTTCTAGGTTGGGTACAGAGCACAGGGCCATCTTCAGTCTCTTCCATCACCCAGTTCCCCATCCCAACCCAGGGGCAACTTCCTGATGTCAACCCAGGGTCTCCTTGGTGCCTGTCAAACAATACCCCCTTTCATTACCCCAACTAACAATCCACATACAACCAGAGGCACAGTTTGCGCTCCCCCACTGGATTCCTAAGGGACTCACACTTCTCCAGGTTGTCTTCAACAGCCACTTAAACCAAACTGGACTGTGCTTTCAGAGGACAGGTAGCAAGTGAAGTGAATTAACCTATTTGTCTTTTGAGAGTTGAGCTGGTGTACTGCATGAGCATAGAGATGGAGAATTCTGTGTTTGGAAACATGGAAGCACAGCCCGAGAATTACTGTTTGCCTGTGAGATTTACGAGTAATGCTTATTAATGTGATCTTAATAAGAAACAAATTGACACAAGGCCTCTCTCTTATCCCCAAGTAGCTTCCCCAGCAGATGGAGAGAGCTCTTCAGCCACTCCTGAAATACCTTAAAAAGCCACAGGCATTGTTGCCCTGGCAACATTTGATAAGAACAAACCTTGACCCAGATGAGAGGGTAAGGCAGGTAAGGTGAAATGTACAAAGCAGAATGAAGCCTATCCAGAAAAAGACAGTTTAACTGTGTTCAATGATTAGACCCCTCGTTTCTCGCTCTGGGCAATACTCAAGGCAGTTCTAAATCCCAGCCTGAGCTGCTATACTATTTATGTGTGGCTGCACTTCCCCTACTCACTCTCAGTGGGCATAGAGATACAACCCTGCTTAGCAAGATGTCCACTGTGGGAGGGGAGCAGAATCCTGGCTCCCCAAGGTCCAGGCATAAAGTGCAAGGGAGCCAGCATTAGTGACGATGGGACACGAGGGATGAGAGCTCTCTGAAGGACAGGAGGGCTGCAGCCCAGATGAAGAAACCTCCTTCCACAGTGAGCCAAGGGGCACAGAGGGGATCGCTGTACATGACCTGGAAATGCCACCTGGGGCCTCTAGCACCTCAGAGATCACGAACACAGGGGGCAGGACCTGTCAGCAGGGATTCAGAGGCCCCCTCCTTCCAAATGCCATGAGGTCATGTATATCATCCAGATGGTCTCTCGGAGAAAAGTGAGGGAAGGGCATTCAGCTCTGAAAGCCTGAATCGTACCCTAATCAGGGAGAAAGGGACTGAGTTATCCAAAGAGACTTTTTAAATGTCTGCATCAGTCCAGACTAAGTTTATCTGACTAGACTAAAATGTGGGTTTTGTTTCCGCAGGCAGTGTGTGGGGTCTTGAGGGGATGATCAGATCAGTTTGAGAAAAATGAAGATACATTTTCTCTGAATAATCTGTGTGTATGTAATTTTGTGACTTTGCTCTGCGTGTGTCTGTATGCACATTACACATATATGCACACACTCATGGTAACATAAAGAAAGAGAAAAGGAGAGTCTGATTAAAGGAAGACCAAAATTGGAAGTGATTCTTTCTGGATAATAGGTTTATGGAAAAGTTTTATTTTGTTCTTTCTCCTGACTCATAAATTCTAAATTTGGTATAATAAACCTATTTTTACTATTATATAATTTCCTCTATAAAGAGAATTATTTTAAAAAATAAATTAATGAGAATACACTGCTTCTCAAAGTGTATCTCTTTTTATACTTTAGACAGCCACCCAACCTTCTGCCTGATGCATTCTGCAAAGCACTAGGACGGAAGGTCAGTTCCTCTGGTTTACCTGGACCCTTGACCTGAAATTGACCACATATAACCTTGGACATGAAAATGAAGCTTTAAAGCCACATTAGCTCAGCTCACACAAGTGTGGCAATAGCCTACATCTCCATTTATCTTGTCGAAGTCTATTGTCCCCCAAATTATCAAGCTTTGTCTAAGTGCAACCTCCCACTAGACACTACTCGGCCATGCATCGTCAAGAAATTCTCTTTGCTAAAAGAAATATCTGGAAGAAATGACTGTACTCTGAGCATTCTCAAAAGATTCTACCAGACACAACAGACCCAAAGGCTAATAGTCCTAAACATGCACACAGTTAGTACCATTTCAGAGTCAAGAGTAAAAGCAATGAAGATAATTTGGCACTCATTCTGCAGTCTACATCCCAGATGCAGCCTTAAAATCTGACCAACCAAGAGGCTGAAGGTGCCATGTTTCTAACATCCACAGCTACACATTTATGACTTAATCAACACTGTCATCGCATGTGTAGAGATTTCATCCCAACAGAATGGGCGAGGCAGAGCATTCAGAAAAAAATCAGATTGTTTTTCTTGTGTTATAGTCTTACTTTTGTCTTCTCTGTCAGTAGCGCCACAGCCCAACAGATTCCAGAAAATACAGATCTAAGATGAAATTTAATCCAAGTGCCATCAATCCTTAAATATACAAACACTGTGAAAGATAACATGCAACACCTCCTTCCAAGCAATTAAAGCTTATTGGGACCTGCCTTGATTCTAGCAGTGGAGAATCCAAAGCTCTTATCTGACAGGTTAATGAGGATTTGAAATGAATAGTCTTACTAATGAAGGTCTTTAGAAATTAATCATATCATATTATTATTAACAACTGCAAAAGCTAAACTTCCAGAGATTAGATTACATAGGATAATTTTTAAATGTGAGCAAGCTAATATTAAAGTGACAGAAGGCTATTTCCAAGTGGGAATAATAAGACATAATGCAGAGAATAAAAATTAAGAATGGGTAAGGCAATTAAGATGTTCCTTCATTTGAATGTCCCTCTGTATTTGAAAATATAATATTTTATTTAATAAAAGTTTGTGCTGTTGTTTTTATCTTCTTTAAGAACTCCACGAAAGAAGAAATAAATGAATGCTGGGAGAATATTCTGATGTTATGAAAAAAGAAGTATAAAATGAAACAATTCTATTTACTCGGGAAATTTTACTGCAACATAAGGCATCACATATCTTTCACAGTTCTTCAATTGGCTTATTTTTCTTGGATTCATATGCTGTGTCAAGACTGAGAATGCCATTCTAGAACAAGGCTTGGCAAATTTTCAAAGGCAGAGCACCGACGTGGCCATCACCCCCCTCCTTCAAATATGTGGTGGGTAAATCCAGTGACGGAAGACCAGAAGCCAAACATATACCATTAATCCCTACACGGTTCTGAGATAGGCTCATTCCCAGCAGGGAACAAGGGGTAGATTTTACTAAATAGGCATTGTCATTCATTTGGGAACAGTGAATGAGCTCCTAGTTATATCTGGATATTGGAGATGTAGTGGTGAACAAAATAGACTCAGATCCTGGGGTCATGGAATTCAACTTCTAGTGATGGAAATGACATGAAACAAGCCAAAAAAAAAAAAAAAAAAGAGTTTCAAAGAGCTGAAAGAAGGCAAAGAACTGTGAGAGACAATATTGAAGTGGTGGGCAGCAGCCAGACTGTGTTTTACCATTATCCTAAGATCTGTGTGAAGCTATTTAAGGACTGTGCATGCTGCGTGTAGAAGGCAGGAAGGTGGTATGTGTAACGTGACCAGTTATGCATTTTGAAAAGACCTCCGCATGCACTGTGAACAGCATGAGCACTGTGGAAGGAGTCAAGGGTAGATACGGGGAGACCATTTCAGAGCCTATCTAGTAGTTCAGGGAGGGGGGCTTGGTACTTGGTATCTTGGACTATGGGAGAAGTGACGACATTGGGGAAAAGTAACTGGATTCAAGAGATCTCAAGAAGGTAAATACACAGGACATGGTGATGAACTGAACAGGCAGAACTGAGATCTTTTATATGCTCTCTAGGACAATTTCCAGGACAGCCTTGAGAGGTTGACCAGCTGATTGTCTTTACAGATACAAAAGCCAAGGCTCAAAAAGGCATAAAGTCAGTAAAAGACGAAACTCAGATTTCCAACCCAGCTCTGAGTTAGGAGCCCCTATTTTCTTCCACAGAACATGCTTCATCAGAAGAAGAACATGACCTCATACACTGTCACCCACATACACGTGAACTTCCTCTTGCTTTATCAGTCTTCTTAGTTCTCTGTTCCTAGTTTTTCTTCACATAACCAACCCTTGTTATTATCTTCCTCCTCCAACGGGCAAGATAAAGCCTATGACATCTCATACTGCTACTTTATAAACAAAACAAAACAAAAAAGCACCACCAACAAGATCCCTCCGTTGGCTTTACAAAGGATAATCAGGATTCTTTTTCCCACTGTGCTTTGTACAGTTACCTTATTCTTCTTCCTCCCAAGTTGGCTGGACAAAATTCCTTTTCTGTAGCAACTGCCTGCTGGCGTGCTTTTTTTGTTTGTTTTTGGTTTCCCACCAGTGAAAACAAATATCTCCTTTACTCGCTGGCCTTAGCCTCTTATGCTTTCTCCCCTGTTCTACTAAAACTATCTCAACAATCTCCTTCAGTTCTTTGGGGTATTTCAAAACCATACACCAAATTAAGACAGCAAGTTATGTCACGCAACTTTTCTCACACACTCTGCTTCTCCCCCTTCTTCTATTACCTGTTCCCACATCTCAAAGATTTACTGACCTCATGCCTTGATCACTAATGTCATATGTGATACTTCTGCATCTCTTTTAAATTTATGACCTAACCAAATTTAGGATTAAATTAAGAATTAAATGAATAAATACATATAAAGTGCTTATCATAGTGCCTGGCACATAATAAATGCTCAATAAACACTGGTTGTTCTTATCATCATCATTTCTCTCCAACTAGATTCTAAATTTATTATGGCTAGAGATTATGTTTTAGATCTCACTGAATCCTCAGAACGTGTCGTGTAATATCTCTTTATAGTGCTGAGAGGATATGGAGGGTTGATGTTAATTTTGTTGGGTGGTTTTTGCATTTCTTTTAAGCTGAACAGTATTTTTCTATAAGGACCTTCAATAGGTAATTTCCTACTTATAAGAACCCTCCCATCCTACTTTGCCCACTTGAGGAAATGTGATATATTGTGATGAGTACATATTATTATATGTAAAAATATAAACAATGAATTTCTTTATATTATTTTAAAAATACATTTATAGCCTAAGTTCACTTCTCCTAACTGTGTATAGTAAGTGTTAGCTAAACAGAGTAAGGATGAATAGGAGTCAGAGACAGCACCCAGAGAGGGACCATTTGTAATACTAAGTAATAAATATCTATGGAGGCAAGAGCCCAGACTTACAGGGAAGACCGGTAGGGAGATCCCAGGGCAGGGGAGAGGATCGTCACCCTGATTAAAGGGTCCAACAGATGAAACAGATAGCCCATCACTTCATCTCCACAGTCATAACCAACTGAGCAGATTAAAAATGATCCCAAGTCACCTCCACCTTCATGGACCACTTCAGCCCCCATGGAACCAGCCACTCATCTGCTTATAAGCCCTGTTTCAGCTCTTTACTACTACACAACAGACCATCCCCAAACTCAGTGGCTTTAAACAACAGTTTATTATTATGTCTTGTAGTTCTTGAGTTGACTGTACTCAGCCAAGCAGTTTCCCACTTGGATTCTCCTGTGCATTTGCAGTCAGATGGCAGATGGGGCTGGAGTCATCTAAATTTGAGACTGAAGCTAGCCAACTAAGATGGCTTCATCACTCACACACCTGGTGCCTCAGATGGTGGGAATAACTACAGGGTGCTCAGGAACCTCTCTCCCCCTGCAGCCCCTCCACATGGCTAGCTCGGATTTCCTCACAAGATGTGGTCTCAGAGTAGTCTGACTTCTTACATGGTGGCAGGCTTCCACCCATAGCAAGCATTCAAGAGACCCAGGCAAAATCTACACGTCTTCTCAATGCACTTCAAAAGTCAAGCAGTGGCACTTTTGCCTTGTTCCTGTAGCCAGGCCAGATTCAAGGGGCAGGGAAAAAACAAGGCCTCAAATTCTAGAGGGTTATGCTTCATTGGGGAGGGAAACCCAAAAGCATCTCAGGCAAGTCCTATGCACATGTGCACGGGGAAGCAGGGACAAGACAGCCCATCTTTTGCCAACACTGTCTCCTGCCAAGATCAGGTGAGAAAACAAGGAATCAAAAACCACATTTTGTAAAAGCCTCTGTGTTAATTCAGCCTTCAAAATCTTTTGGACAAAACTGTCTATTGAGAAGGAAGAAAGTGGAAATTCACAACCAGAACAAAAGATGTTCTAAGGCCAGGGAAGATATGAAACAATAATGACAGGTAAGAAATTAAAAGGAGCCATCACCTCACCTGCTTCCCCTGGTCTTAGGTAAACAGAATTTGGACAACAGAATGTTCATTTGTTCCTAAATGTTTTCTCTGAAAGAAATGTTTAGATGGCGAAGACTGTGCAGAAGTGTATCTGTTTCCTGAATAATGAAGCAAAACCAAGAAATGATTGATTACTGATGCTCTCCTTTTAAAGAAAGCTTTATTAAACTATTTGTAAAAGAAGTCTCAAAGAAAAGGAAAAAACAGGACCCCTCCTCCTTTCATTCTTCTAGACTCCTCCCCATTTCCCAGAGAAACAAACCAAGAGTCACAGATTTTTATGAGTGTGCCCAAGGGCTCACTCTGAGTCTGGATTCAGACTCTGAGTCACATTGCCAAGCCAGGTGTTTTCTTTTTCAGCAATAATTTTGCATCCCTTAAATTTCTCTCCCATTTATAAGTGAGGTAATTAAAATTGATTAAGCATCTACTGGACATAAAGTAACGGCTTCAGTGCTCTTTCTAAAAATCTCTTCTCTTCTTTTTGCCATAAAGCAGAGACTAGAAATACACAGTTGTCTCCTCTGGTATTTATTTATGGACCACAAGTAGGTGTTAAAAGGCAGTTAGGAAGGTCACAAGTGTGTTTAATGTACACTGCTCATATGTTTCTTCAGTCTTATCCACACGTGGTCCTTGTGTATCATTTCTGCACAGTGACAGAATACTTCTGAGAATGGTTTAGAACATACAAAGTGTTCATCTATTACCTCACATTACCTCTTTCTGTCGAGTTGCATCTTTTTTTTTTTTTTTTTTTTTTTGCTGCACTGGGTGGCTTGTGAGATCTTAATTCCCCAACTAGGGATTAAGCCTGGGCCATGGCAGTGAAAGCACCAAGTCCTAACCACTGGACCTCCAGGGAACTCCCTGTCCAGATGCATATTCTCCTTTGAGAAATGGCCCCTTTTGGATTTAGTGGAACTGTTCCTGCATTCTCGAACTCAGGCATATGACCCAGGGAAATTGAAGAGGATATTCTATCCCCTAGCCATAAAGAAGCTAGCCTCAGAATCAGGCTGGGAGAATGAGATTTCTTTTCCAGAATCCATATGGATTCTTGGGGAAAGAAGATCTCTCTCATCAGGGCAGTGTAAGCTAGGAGCTCCCAGGGGCATCTCTGCCACATGTGGAACAATCCAGCCAAAGAAAGAAGCCAACATAGAGAAAAGTAGTGTTGAGACCCGGATGGAAAGAGGTAGAGTTCTGTGACATCATTTGAACCTCTGGTTCTAGCCATGTCTAAAGCCGCTACACCACCAGACTTTTCAATTACGTGACCCAATAAATTCCCCTCCCCCCTACTTTTTTAGCGATTTTAATTTGGGTTTCCGTCATTTGCAGCTATAAAGTCCTGACTAATACACAAGTGCATTAGGTCAAACCAAACTAAAGTACCCCACTTACATAACAGGACAATCAGCAAAGACCTAGAAGGATCCATCATTTTGGCACTACCACAGGGAAGAGTTTGCCAAAACCTGACAGTCAGCAGAGCTATTAGAAGCATTTCAGCTACCACGTGGGTAAACTGGTTTGGGCATTAAGGAGTTTATAAATAATAATTTATAATTATAATATATAATTAATATATAATATATAATTATAATTATTATAATATATAATTAATATAATATATTAATTATAATATATAATTAGTATAATATTATATATTAATTATATATATTATATATTATAATATATAATAATAATATATAATTATAATTTATAAACTGGTTTGGGCATTAAGGAGTCTCTTTCTCCTGTTTATGCTCCCACTCAATCAGTCAGAGTCCCAGGGTCCTTGGTCCCAAGACCCAACCCATACGGTTTCAATAAATATATTTTAATAATGTGATTACTTACAGAGGGGGAAGCAGGATTAACAGGGGACGGGGGGCCCAGAGACTAGTAACAATTGAGAAGGCTTTACCACCCCCGTGTTACCAGTTCTCAGAGAGAACTGGAGTCCTCTCGGGGCTGTGACCATGGAGGGGTGCATGCGAGAGACACAGCCCCATGGCAGAGAGGAAATAAGGAAGAACCCACCCAACCCCACTCTCTTTTTGCCCTCTGATCTCCTACCAGTGCCTCTTACTGACCAAACCCAGTTGAAAGCCAGCCGGCCACAGAGCCCAAAGATGCAGACATAAAACAGAGAGCAGTGCAGACAAAGAATCTGGATTAGGACAAAACAGAATAACCGGGAAACCTACCCACCTCCTAGTTTGATAATATTATATAATGTCCTTAAAGCAGCGGTCCCCAACCGTTTTGGCACCAGGGACCGGTTTCATGGAAGACAATTTTTCCACCAACCGGGGTGGGGGGTGTGGGGGGTGTGGTCAGGAATGGTTCAGGCAGTAACGCGGGCGATGGGGCCGGCGGATGAAGCTTCGCTCGCTCACCTGCCGCTCACCTCCTGCTGTGTGGCCTGGTTCCTAACAGGCCTCGGACCACTACTGGTCTGTGGCTTGGGGGTTGGGGACCCCTGCCTTAAAGAATCATTAGGAAAGGGGCGAAAACCCTTTGTTTGTGACCCTTGGTGCCTCTGTACTATAATATTCACTTTCCAAAATTTCCTTCTTTTGTTCATAGGAATCTGCACCCTCTCATCTGAAATGATCTTAAATTTAGAGTATATCACTCTCTCTTACCATTTCCACATAAACCTTTTTGCTCTATATTTTCTCACTTGTTCCCTAGATAGCCTTATATACTGAAGATACAGAAAGAAATAGAAAAGGACCGCAGAAGCTCTGAAGGCAGGGTTGGGAATGACAAAGGTCTCCAACTGTTTCACGTTCCTCACACTCTTTGAAGAACAAATGCACCCAAGTGTATGGTCTTTAACGAGATGAATGCACACGCGAGGATGTTTTGCTTTGTTTTTGTGCCTTCTCAACATAAATCTTCAGGCAGACATTTCTCCTTAATACATCCAGTATACCGGAAATTGTTTTTTGGCCATAAAAATGCATTAACAGCTCCAAAGGAGCAATTACACCATGTATTGTAAATGCCCATTAAGACTAATACACCACACTTATCTAAACCTCAGTGAATTTAGGGCTGTGGTTTCGCTAGTATAAAGGTGACTCAGATTTGTACAAGAAATAAGACCCCAGGGGAGAGGGCTTCCCTCTGTTGTGTCAATTACAATGATACAGGTATAAAGCAAGAATCTGATCCCATTTTGTTGCTTTTTAAAGAAGCCCCAGCATCTAGAATGAGGCTGTATGCACAAAGGTGTGTTTATGCCAGTACATTCCCATGGTGAATTTCTGCAAGCCCTCAGAAGCGGTCCCCTCTCATTTGGAAATCATAGTGTCTTATGCAGACAGAGAGTCAATTACTGAGGCAATATGCCTGGTTTTAGAGTAGACTTTATTTATTACCCTTGTTATGGCTGGGATGTGGAGGACCCAGCTATAATGTGCGAAATCAGATTCTTCTACTGTTGCATTACAAATCTCATTGGATGCAGTGAATTTGCTTTATTCGGGTCCATTCTGGATTAACAGGAAGGGAAATATGGATCTTTTTCATCCATATAAACAATAAGGTCTTGTTAGAGACTTGTTTCTGATGTTTATGGATTTCTCTTTAGTGTATACAGCCTATGGAAAATTGTTTTTAAGCAATAAACAATAATTGTATTTGGGGACATAGAGGCACTAGTGCTGTACTGCATTCCGCCTGCTGATAAATTTCTCTGGCCTATTTTTTTTTCTTATGCAGACATAAAAATACAAACAATAAATTTTCCTCCCTCCACTGCAACCTTTTCCTCTTCCACTTTATTTTCCACTACATTTCTCGATTGATATTACCTTTTTAAATTGCTAAATATAAATATTCCACAATGAATGTCTGTAATTAGGTTGTCTGCTCTCCTTCAAGGACTTGTTAGAAAGAGAAAGGGCTTTAATCTAAGGCAAACTAACAGAGCTAGAAGTTAATTAGAAATTAGCCATATATCCTGGGTAAATTATTTATGCTAAGCCATGTGTTACTGTAAAAATAATATACAGTTACACTGACTATTGTAAACATAAAATAATTAACAATAAAAGGGAAGATATTATCCCTTAATAGAATCCTTTTGCCAAGACCAATTTAATTTTCTCTCTCGTAATACTGAATGATAAGCTGGGGTCTCTGCTTTGTATATAAAGCACAAAGGTTTTCTTACAATCTTTCTTCAGTTCTCTTTTCTCTCTCTCTCTCTCTCTTTCTCACCCTCCCTCCCTCCTTCCATCCCTCCTTTTCTTCCTCCTCTGCATTCAGACTTATTCTCTGATTTATATATTCTTTAATATGTCTTTTCTTCTCTTTCCATTTTTCTCCCTTTTTGTCTTTTCCTCTCTCTCTTTTTCCACTTTTTTCCTCTTTTAATTAAAAACTGGGTAAACACCTAAAATCTCACTAAACACGCTTCTCTTCCTTCCCACCCTGCTCTCTGTTCCTTTTTTTCTTTCACTTTCCTCCTTTTTTCTTTTACACTCTTTGGTATGCAGTCTTTTTACAAAAAGCCCTAAGACGCAGACAGAAAATGCAGTGTATTTTAGTTCTCACGTTCCTTCCTATTCTATTAGCAAGGACATAAAGGTCAAAATGGACCAACCCTGGAATATCCTCTCAACCCAATTAGGGACCTTTGAATTCAACTCAGATGGTTACATATATGTTTGCTTCCTGCGGTGAACACGTATGTATTGTTGGATTTCACATCATCCCTTTTGGGAATAGGCCATTTGTATTCATATACTTCTGCATGCATAATCACTATTAAATATGATCTAATGAAGTGTCTTTGTGTCTCAAATGCAGTTACCTGAGGACTCTCCTTACAAAACATGCATTGAATTTTTTTCCCATTCATGCTGGCAGCAACAAATATTGTGCAGCTTTTACATGGTTGGTATAGGTGTTGTTAATGTACTCTCCACATCCATTTAAATGCAAATCTTCATGCAAATAATCACTTGGAGGAAGAAAAGAGAATGTGTTTAGCTGAAGACAAAGCTAGAGGGATAATAGGAAGCATGAATAGGGTGTCAGTGGAGGGCTACACAATAAAAGCCTCCTCTGCACATAATGAAAACACATTAACGACAGCTCAGAGGATTTCTCAATAGGTTCTTACAGTATTGTTGTAGGTAAACATGATTCCCAGCAGGTGAAACAAAATGAATGAATTTGGAAGAAATTTACATGCGTCTCTAGGGAAAGCAAAAGGTCAAACTGGTTGTACAGACCAGGCCCTTGATCAATGCCCAAAATATCAACCATGGACAAATATTTACACTTCCTTCAGAAATCCAAAATTTGGAACCAAACAGTTCATTGTCCAAATGACTCGATTGTTAAATAATGCTGTGGGGCTAATGTTTCAACAGAAAAGTAGGAAATGAGCTGGGACTGAATAAATATCATTATACTTGAGAACAGCAACTTTGAGGCTGAATTTGGCTCTGGGGAGGGCTGGATTGTGATCTTAGGGAAATTTCCAATTTGCACTATTTGCAAAGAAAGCGTTACATCAACAAAGGTTAAGTGCTGGCATTAAGAAAAGCAGAATGGCCTAGAGTTTCCCAGTTATTTCTATTTTAAGTACTTCTCCAAGTTTCCCTTGGATGCAATCAAAGGAGTTGACAAGAAACCAAGGAAGTTACAAAATAACAAGGCCAAAGGGCTGGTAATGGTGTATGGAGGGAAAAAAATGGTCTGTTCATGTCATATATTTCCAAACGAATGGACCTATTTGTGACACATGTTGTCATTTTTGAAAAAAAAAAAAACACTTCAGTTTTCTTGTAGGTTTCATGATTTGCAATTGCTCTGTTTGATGGCACCAATAGAGCAATGAAACTTGGAAGACTTAATTTGGGCATATTTTGGAAGGGTTTCAGTAGACTTCAGGCAGTATTATGTGCTCTTTAACTTGGAGTGATTTCACATTTCTTGGAGAGTACAACTGGCTGGAATCATCACTTCTGATTTCCTTGGCTGTATACAGTCCAGCCATCTCGCAACCCTCATCACCACATTGCCAAAAGGAAAAAAAGAGTAACAGAAAAAAATTTTTTTAAAACTGACTCTATGAGTTTTATTTTTTCCTACAACAAAATGTTTTTTATCATTTACATGAATATTCCTTTTTGACAGCAGTTCTCTCGTTCTTATTATTTTGTTTAGTTAAGTTAGTTTTGTTCTTTGAAGCATTAGGAATCCTGAGACTATTCCCTACTTCGGTACTCACTCAGCCTGAACTGTCTATATTTGCATGCTTTGTGCCCATCAATTTCACACTCTTAGACTATAATCAGAGTTGAATGATCCTGTAAAAGACTGGGCTCTATGCAAGAATAGCAGGTGGTTAATAGTGAAGGGGGGAAAATATAAAAATTTTTTCTAAATATATACAACAGTTAAGGTGAGGGGAAGGAGAGAAATAGAGACAACCTAGACTTGAAAAGACTCCTAATTTTTCAAGCATTAAATTGTGCACTGTAATAAATAACACATGCTGCAATATATAGACAGAGAGAGAAAGAGAGGTTTCAATTAACTTATATTTAAGCTATTAAATAATTATTTTACTTATTTATTAAAATATTGTTTAAATTATTAAATATGTTTGTTATTAAGTATATATTTGCATATATATACATATGTCTCTAACTTACGCAGTATGTTTTCCATAAAGAACAGGCCAGGATGAAGATATACTAGTCAGGATAAACTGGGTAATGCCATAACAAAAAAGTCCAAAATTCTCCGTGATATAACCCAACAAAAGTTTGTTCTTAGTCACAAAATATCCACTGTGGGTCTGGGAGACTTTCCAGGGCCACTGATCTCCATGCAGTGACTCAGTCATTCAGTCTCATGGACAATTCGCTTTGTTATAGCGGCACTATCTGAGGCTATGGCTTCTCTGTTACTTCAGTGGGAGAAAAGAGCTACAACTGCAATGAAACCCTTGGGCTTGGTAGTGGCACACACCATTTCTAGTTGTAGCCCATTGGCCAGAGGTAGTCACATGGCAACAAGAGCAGGATGTGACCCTCCCACATGCTCAGAGGGCCTAGAGAACCAGATATGAGTAAGCAGTGGAAGTCTTCAACATGGAAGAATATAGTGGTATTAGATGTAATTATTCTCCTTCTTAGAAAATCCATAGCTTATAATTAGTACCTTGCTTATCACATTCAAAGTTCATTTTATATTATATTTGTAGGCTTTCCTATTTTATTTTCAGTGGCTTATGAGATCTTTGAGGTTAGGAAACCCATTTTCCTCATTTTTATACCCAATTGACTTTGCATATAGTGGGTGTGCTATAAATATTGATCTAATTAAATTAAGCTACTCTTTCTAAAATAATCATGAAAGTTTCCATGAAATTTCTTGGTCCAGATATCAGGCCATAACCCTTAGAAAACTGTCCAATGCCTGGACACAGAAGTCATACGTAAGTACAGAATTCAGTGGCCCAGCTGGACTGCATCAGTAAATAGCACTGAGTATATTTTTTAGTTAAGATATTTCACATTTCTTCCTTTTTTGACAGAAAAAAGAATGACACTTTTTGGAAAGAGATACCATGAAGTGCTATGAAAATAACACTGGACTTGAGTCTAGAAAATTGTGTTTTGTCCTGACTCTGCCCTTAACTTGTATATTCATATCAACTCACTCAGCCTGAGTTTCTTCACATATGGAGTGGTGAATTTGAAGCTCTTAAGTCCTTTCCAGCTCACACATGATGCACCCTAAGAATTGCACAACTTAAAGGAGTTTTTAGATAATTTTTTCAGAACTTTTCCAGACAGTGTTTGTGAAATAAAGTAATTTTTAGCATCCCCTTACCACTCCTTCCTAAGCCCCTTTTTCATTTTAGTACACTGTCTATTGTGATCCTTTTTTTTTTTTTTTTTTTTTTCTTTTTTTTTTTTTTTGCAGTACGCGGGCCTCTCACTGTTGTGGTCTCTCCCGTTGCGGAGCACAGGCTCCGGACGTGCAGGCTCAGCGGCCATGGCTCACGGGCCCAGCAGCTCCGCGGCATGTGGGATCTTCCCGGACCGGGGCACGAACCCGTGTCCCCTGCATCGGCAGGCGGACTCGCTACCACTGCGCCACCAGGGAAGCCCTATTGTGATCCTTGATTATTCAGCATCCCTTCTTCTCCCATTTGTATTTAGCTAAAATTTACTGTCCTGAATTCACTCCAAACTTATTGTTCCTACTTTCCTTTGATGCAGAATGAGCTAAGTTCTAAATAAATAAATTTGATGAAAAACTTGTGATCCTCCAGTACACAGAGCCTTAATGATAGCTATTCACTGCATCCTTCAATGGAAGCTAAATGCACCAGATCGCCTCTCCTACTTAACGGTGATAGCCAGCCTATTGGATACGCGACCCAGAGTCAGCCAATCAAATGCTCCTGTTCAGGGCTTTGAATCTTTGCCTTGTAACTCTAAAGCACAAGAATTGTTTGGATTCATTTACATCAGCAGAAAAGATAGGAGCATCTTCATTAATTGGGAACAGGGGGAGACACTTGTCCTTTCAGTAGCAGAGGTCCTATCTTACAGTACTGGTAGTAGTAACATTCTGGTCAGGCTGCTTCTGCTAAAACATGACTGCAGTATTTCCTGATTCTTGACCCTCTTGGCTTTTGTCCATTTCCCTAAGCCTGATCCTTCAAAACCCTCCATGAGCTTTGCAAGAAATTCTTCTGTTTTCTTAAGACCACTGGATACCATTTTTGTTTCTCACAACTAAAAGATTCTTAACTGATTCAGAGTGACCAAGAACAGGGCAAGGACGTTTCCTGCCTCCATTTCCTTCCAACATCCTACTAGAAGTCCTTGCTAATGCAATTAGGAAAGAAGAGGAAATAAAAGGTATACAGACAGATTTGAAAGGAAGAAATAAAACTGTCCTTGTTCACAGATGATATGTCTATGCAGAAAATCCAAATGAATCAACAACAACAAAAATTCTGGAATTAATAAGCAATTATAGTATTATAGCAAGTTTCCAGGATATAAGATTAATCCACAAAAGTCAATTGCTTTCCTTTATACCAGCAATGAACAAGTAAAATTTGAAATTAAAAACACAGTACCATTTATATTAGCACCCCCCCAAATTAAATACTTATGTATAAATCTGACAAAATATCTACAAGATCAATATGAGGAAAATTATAAAACTCTGATAAAAAAATAAAATAACAAAGTAAATAGAGAGAAATTCCATGTTTGTGGATAGGAATAATCAATATTGTCAAGATGTCAGTTCTTCCCATCTTAATCTATAGAGTCAATGCAATCGTGATCAAAACCCCAGCAAGTTATTTTGTGGATAATAACAAACTGACTCTAAAAATTTATATGGAGAGGAAAAAGACCCAGAATAGCCAACACAATATTGAAGGGAAGCAAAGGTGGAGGACTAAGACTACCCAACTTCAAGACTTACTTACAAGGCTAACTGATTCAGAGGCTGTGGCTGATAATGAGTTAGTTTGCTACTCTAATTGTTATTTAACAGAGATAGTCTGGTTTGACCACTAATATGTTAAAACAGTGTGGTGTTTACATAGTGTCAACAAATATATTATCTCATTTGATCCTCCAATTAGCCTCAGAAGGGCACAAGATATAAAAATATAAATATTTCCAACTGAAGGGTGTTGAATTAAGGTTCTATGAAAGTAACTGATTTGACCAAGGTCAGCAAAAAATTAAATAACATATAAGGATTCAAAACAAGAACTAATCATTCCAAATCCAGGCCTCTTTTACTGTTCCACCCTGCCCTCCTTCAAAGGAGTTACGTTATCTGCATCAGCTCAACATGGAAGAGACTTTTTCATCAGGAGGTGGAAAGGAACACCCCTGAAATCTCCCACAAAGCATAGTCCCTTGCTTGTGTGGACATAAATAACCACAGCCTTATTCAATTCTAGTTCTGTCACATTGCCACTACTCAGTGTCACTGGCTCTCTGGCAGGGTATAACTAAACCCTCTGAAGAAAAGTAAGTTCATGATAATTAACAGAATCTATGAGATATAACCACAGAAACCAAATGGATATACTGATTTCACCTGCTTAAAGAGGTGTGAAACTTCTTGTGTAAAACTCTTTTGTATTTCAGCTCATAACTTTTTTGACATTGTACCTCTTCCTTGTCCCACTGTTTTGACTTCTCTTATCTCTGTATGGAGTATGAATTCTAGGAGTATAAATTATTTTTTTAACCATTTTTAAAAATTGAAGTGTAGTTAATTTACAATGTTGTGTTAGTTTCAGGTGTAGAGCAAAGTGATTCTATCTATGTATCTATCTATCTATCTAAATATATATATATATATATTCTTTTTCAGACTCTTTTCCATTATAGGTTACTACAAGATATTGAATATAGTTCCTTGTGCTATAAGTAGGTCCTTATTATTTATCTATTTTATATATAGTAGTGTGTATATGTTAATCCCAAACTCCTAATTTATCTTCCCCCACCATTTCTTTGGTAACCATAAGGTTTTCTTTTCTTTTTTGTATGTTGTGAGTCTATTTCTCTTTTGTAAATAAGTTCATTTGTATCATTTTTTTAAATTCCACATGTAAGTGGTATCATATGATATTTATCTTTCTCTGACTTATTTCACTTAATATGATAATCTCTAGGTCCATCAATTGTGCTGCAAAAGGGATTATTTCACTCTTTTCTATGGCTGAGTAATATTCCATTGTATGTATGTGTATATAAATATATATCTCACATCTTCTTTATCTGTTCATCTGTTGATGGACATTTAGGTTGTTTCTATGTCTTGGCTATTGTAAATAGTGCTGCTATGAACATTGGGAATCTTTTCAAATTAGAGTTTTCTCCAGATATACGCACAGGAGTGGAATTGCTGGATCATATAGTAGCTCTATTTTTAGTTTTTTAAGGAACCTCCATACTGTTCTGCATAGTGGCTGCACCAATTTACATTCCCACCAACAGTGCAGGAGGGTTCCTTTTTCTAGGAGTAAAAATTTTTCAAAATGCAATCAAAGAGTCTTACCTGTCTGAATCTGCTCTGCACACTTCTATTCTAAACACCTGTTTGGAATCTTGTTTCCTAAAAGAATGAACAGACTTGAAAACTCTGATGTCTTGGCAAAGAGAAAATAGAGAAAAATAGTTATATGAACTATGCAACTCTGAGGAACCAGTTCAAAAGCCAGTGTCCCCAGCAAAGGAAACCATAAACAAGACCAAAAGACAACCCTCAGAATGGGAGAAAATATTTGCAAATGAAGCAACTGACAAAGGATTAATCTCCAAAATTTATAAACAGCTCATGCAGCTCAATAGCAAAAAAACAAACAACCCAATCCAAAAATGGGCAGAAGACTTAAATAGGCATTTCTCCAAAGAAGATATACAGACTGCCAACAAACACATGAAAGAATGCTCAACATCATTAATCATTAGAGAAATGCAAATCAAAACTACAATGAGATATCATCTCACACCAGTCAGAATGGCCATCATCAAGAAATCTAGAAACAATAAATGCTGGAGAGGGTGTGGAGAAAAGGGAACACTCTTGCACTGCTGGTGGGAATGTGAATTGGTACAGCCACTATGGAGAACAGTATGGAGGTTCCTTAAAAAACTACAAATAGAACTACCATATGACCCAGCAATCCCACTACTAGGCAGATACCCTGAGAAAACCATAATTCAAAAAGAGACATGTACCAAAATGTTCATTGCAGCTCTATTCACAATAGCCCGGAGCTGGAAACAACCTAAGTGTCCATCATCGGATGAATGGATAAAGAAGATGTGGCACATATATACAATGGAATATTACTCAGCCATAAAAAGAAACGAAACCGAGCTATTTGTAATGAGGTGGATAGACCTAGAGTCTGTCATACAGAGTGAAGTAAGTCAGAAAGAGAAAGACAAATACCGTATGCTAACACATATATATGGAATTAAAAAAAAAAAAATGTCATGAAGAACCTAGGGGTAAAACGGAAATAAAGACACAGACCTACTTGAGAATGGACTTGAGGATATGGGGAGGGGGAAGGGTAAGCTGTGACAAAGCGAAAGAGAGGCATGGACATATATACACTACCAAACGTAAGGTAGATAGATAGTGGGAAGCAGCCGCAGAGCGCAGGGAGATCAGCTCGGTGCTTTGTGACCGCCTGGAGGGGTGGGATGGGGAGGGTGGGAGGGAGGGAGATGCATGAGGGAAGGGATGTGGGAACAGATGTATATGTATGACTGATTCACTTTGTTATAAAGCAGAAACTAATAAAAAAAATATTAAAAAAAAAAAAAAAAAAAAAAAAGCCAGTGTCCCAACTGTAAGCAGTTAGTGAGTGACTGGGAGGGTTGACTGAGCTAGTAAAGGAGTATCAGGATGGCTTAAGGTGACTGTGGTTATAAGGTGGGATGAAGGGGGCAGGAGTGGCAACATGACCCCCGTATTACGGGTATATTTCTGTTTCTCTTGATACATAATTGAACCACTAGAATCTGAAAGCATAGATGCAGTTACTAGGGTGCTTCACTCAATAAAAGGAGAAATCTTAACGACTACCATCCCTGGGGATTAAAGAGGGCATGACAGTGTGAGGCTTACCCAAGAAGTATGTGTAAGAAGGGACTAGCAGTGTGCAACTCTAGTCCTTATTAAAGTTCCCTGTGGGCAGGGAACAGCTCCCATGAAACTTCATGAAGGAAACCTAAATACCTGCCATCCACTGGGTTTTGGGAGCAGTCCCACTTTCCTTTCTATCATGGCTAGTGACAAGTGACTTAAAATGGATATGGATTTAGTGGGTCAAGGAGGTGTAAACATTCACATTCTTTTCTTACAGATAATGTTATAAGAATTAGATTACAAAAAATAAAGGAAAGATAATGACAGCTAGAAAGAGAAAAGGTGTGCAGGCCACATCCCTGGGGCCAGCAGTAAGAATGGAAGAGAGACAGAGAGAGAAAGTGTGACCTTTAAGAAGCCTGTAGGGATTCTGCTTTCAAGACTTTCCAAAAAGATTCACTTTATCAGTCAATGTTTTGTGTTGCAGATAACAGAATCCATTACAGGTAATATAAAGAGAACGGAAATTTTTACAGGATAGAAGAGAGCTCACAAAATCATTGTGTGATTTGAAAGAACATATAAACTGAAGTTTCAAGGAACAGCTTCCAGAACTACTCTTGAGAACTGGTATGTTAAAGAATTTATAGTATGGGTCTCTGTTGCAATTAGGAAATGCTGAACCGAGAAGCTGCCTGTGCAGCTGCCAGCCCCAGAATCACACTGCCTCTGTCCTACTTGGTTAGATCTCATGCACATAGCCCCCACCTCTTGCTCTTTTTCTCCTTCTAAATTTCATGTGAGTGTGTCTACTTGGAGAAGAGAGGTCAGAGGCACACCCAGCTGAAAAGGATCTGTCAGATGCCATTTCCAGCTTTCCAGGCTAGCATGTCTGGGAGAACATGCTAGAAGGACTAGGTCTCAGTGAGACAATGAGCAGGATCTGCCACACTGACCTCTGTTATTTATGCTCATTGGTCTCTAAACCAAAGGCAAGGCTACGTGAGTATCTGCTTGTCCTAAAGTAATATGCTTGTTCTTAGGAAATTACAACACAGATTTCACCTTAAACACATAAATCAAGCTCCCACTAGAGCTCCTTTCCTCTTCAGGCAAAGATCATCAGGAAAACTGGCAAGAAAAATTGTCTCTGGAAGAAAACAGGAAGGCTTGCCCAGGAACTTCCCTTCTGAATTTTCTGGAGATGTGGATTGGCACAAAGAGAAGAACAGCAAAATCCTCAAGTTCGTAAAACAGAAGTTCTGTTACATTTTCAAGGCACAGCCAAAGCCTTGATCCCAGAGGCAAGACTTTAACTAGGTGTTCTAGGAGTTCAGTAACAAAACCACCTGATTGGCAAGATTCCTTCTAAGTCCCTTAAAATGTATGTGGAATATCAAGGATTGCCAATGGAGAAAAGCTTGGTGTTGGGGACAAATACAACTAGAAGGGCAAGAAGCTGAGTTTGTGTGTTTCATTCCTAATCTAGACTCAGGTATTTGGCTTCTACTCTGTCTGAGGTAGTTTTCAAGATACACAGCCAGCAGACCACTGTATATACACACAGCTAACTGGTTATTATATTTTGTTCCCCCATCTTGCTTGCTCCAGTTTTCCTGTGATTAACAAGACATAAGTAATAAATTAAGGGCTTTCCCACATGAAGCTTGAAGAGCTATTTGTTTGCTTACTTATTTTAGTTTCATCATCAAAGACCTTCAGCAAAGACACAAATCCCAGTATTAATTCTCATGAAAATTCATAACAACACTGGATATTGTTATCTCTAAGGGAAGTGGAACATGTGACTCTGAGCATTGCCCTGCCCTTTCAGATACAGTTGACCCTCTGCTAATCATGGCTGTTAGTCATTAAACCAGAGTTATCATCAAGTAATATGTTTGTTAATTGGAAATTAGAATCCTAAACGAAAGCTGCCTTCATCTTGAAAATCATGAGAATCCGGATATAAAGTAAGCCTCCACTGGAAGCTGCTGTGGGGAACCATGAAATTCAAAATGACATTGCCATCCTAGAAAAATCTTCAGCCTACTTTTTGTTAAGAATGATCAGAAGAGAGCTTATTTCCTATTTGAAAGGGTGAGTTCTCTTGCTCACAGGAAGATTCCAGGAATACAACTGCAGTTTGGAAGTGAGAATCATCTACTGCACATTGTAATCATCTCTTCCTGGAGGTTGATTCATCTAAAAATTCAAGGAACTTGTGCAAAAGAGTTGGTATAGGTGGGTCCCCCAAGGGCTGGCAAGGTCCACTTGCATTGTTTCTCCACATTTAACTTCAGTGTGACTACTCTATTTAGAAAAGTCACCAGGACTTTGCCATGGGCTGGGACTGAAGCACATCAGGTCCTGAGAGCTGTATGCCATAACTATTGTACCTTCTGAGGGAGTGCATACCCCTTCCCCGTTACAGGAGTGCTGGGATGATCCCCTTCTCCCCACCAGGAACTCTTCGATTTTCACTCCTGCCATGACTCCCTCCACAAAGATAAAACAGCAGCTGACTCCCTCTGCAGAGCTGGCACTGTCCTCTCTGGAACTGAGAATGTCTCTGGCTGCGACCAGCATGGCCGCCTTCTCAGAACCTCTCCCGAGGGTTTTGGCTATGCATCAGTTTTGCCTTCCTTGTCTTAGCTCTTCAGTTTCTGTGGCTTTCCATGTTGTGGACCACCTGCTCAGACTGTGCAACTCCCTGCATTGCTTTCCCTTTGACATCTACTTCCTCCCAATGCCAACCTGCTGGATTCTTTCAGAGACCTTTGTTCTAAGCCCAGCTGCCAGGGCTGTCAGTTTATACTCTTACCTTCTCACCTGGTCCCTGGCCTTCCAGTTGTGTTTTGGTATTTTTTTGTTCTTTTTTTTTTTTTTTGCAGTACGCGGGCCTCTCACTGCTGTGGCCTCTCCCGTTGCGGAGCACAGGCTCCGGACACACAGGCTCAGCGGCCATGGCTCACGGGCCCAGCCACTCCGCGGCATGTGGGATCTTCCCGGACCGGGGCACAAACCCGTGTCCCCTGCATCGGCAGGCGGACTCTCAACCACTGCGCCACCAGGGAAGCCCCTCCAGTTCTGTTTTGACTGTAAGTTTTCTCCTCTGTTTCCAGCTTAACCCTAAGTATTCTACCTCCACACCAACCCTCCAACCCCTGCCAGGCTGGCATATCCTGGCCTTGGTCTCTCAATGTGAACTAAAATCCCCATCTATGTTCAATATGTCTCTAAGTGGCTTTTCATCTAGCTTTACCTACACATTTTTCACTGACTCAAGGATATGATCGTATCTTTAAAAGAGTTCGTACTGAGTACCTGGTGATGAAAATAAGTAAAATGAAATAGAGCTATAGCTAGATGCTCACCACAGCCACACATGCTGTTATTTTTTGATAGATAAGATACATCTCTAAGAACACTTGTGCTTTAAAGATTTAGTGATTCAAGGAAATGATAAGACTTCAAATTACCTTTCCTTGTTTTATACTAGTACCAAAATAGAAAAATCCATTCCGAGGTCCAGGCATGAGACTGCATCCTCCTTTACCTCACCTGCCCTCACCTAAGTGCAACGAGAGCTGGGAAGTGTAATGTACCTGGGTGGCCATTGTGCAGCTTTCCAGTACGGTGAGAGAAATATAAAAGTGATTGTAGTGGACAGCCAGCAGTCTCCTCCACAACTTTTTAACTATTTGGTACCAAATATATCAGTAATTCTGACTTCTGTGGATGCCTTTCACAGGGTCACAAATTATATATCTTCTTTTTGTGTAATTGATAGGATTTTAAAATTTTTGATACTGGCCCATTTTTTTCTCTCACTGCATTTGCTAATGGAATTTGGAGATGCTACATGGCCTCACATTTTCCATTGAAAAATGGCTGTTGAAACCAGTGTAATTTCAGGGTGGCCCACAGGCAGGAAGATATTTTAAAGCCTTCCATTTCATTTTTACACATAAGAAGGCAACTTACAAAATGGCAACCCAAACTTAATGCAAACAGTGTTGATTACATTCAACATCTAAAGCTCATCTGAGTCTCAGCAAGCTAGACTTCCAAGTTCATCTTCTGCATATAGACTTTAGTCTGTTTTATCTCTATCTCTAAAAATAAAGTATTCTGAAAGGAAATCTGGAGAATCAGGAAGGCTTTTTTGTCTTTCTATCTCAGACCAGTCCCAGCATTTTATGGCATCCCATGTGCTAACTCAGCCGTCAAGTATTGGAACAAGTTAAGGATTAAGAAATCAGGTTGCAGGCAATCTGTAGCACCATGCAGTATTTACTGCCAGGCAGCTTATATCAAATGTGCCAGTAAAAAAAGAGCCAGCACATCTATTACAGAAAACAAATCCTGGAAGAGAGATGGGGGCGGGGGTGGGGGTGGAGTGGGGTGGGGGGTGGGGGGAGGAACTGAGACGTTGCCAATATTTTAAATAGCTCCATGTGATGCACAGTGCTCCTGTACCAACAGAAAAGGAGTAATCTTGATGTTTTAAAAGCAGCAGCATTCAGAAGTAAACCAGAAATGGAAGAACTGCTGGGGCAAAATGGTCTCATGATCTTTTGGTAAAGACCCAAAGAACCTGTTATAGAAGTTCAGGGAAATGCTTGCAACTAAGCAGGACCCTACGGGGCCTTCTCAGGTACAAAAGCCTTTTCATGTCCCCCATTTCTTGTTTGTAGGTCTTCCCTGAGTTCCAAAGAGTAGATTCAAACAGTTACTAATTAAGGACATGAAGGAATACAGAAACAAAGGAAAAGTAGTCAAGAAATAA
The DNA here is from genome assembly GCF_949752795.1 of Hyperoodon ampullatus. Lineage (NCBI taxonomy): Eukaryota > Metazoa > Chordata > Mammalia > Artiodactyla > Ziphiidae > Hyperoodon > Hyperoodon ampullatus. Next base: position 72,430,028 of record NC_136917.1, on the reverse strand, counting down.
TAGTGCAGCAATAAAGCAGAGTCCTAGTTTCTCCTCAAGGGACATATATAACAATCTGATGCATATATTTGAGTTCTTCTACAGGAACCGACGTCCCCACCCAAGTGGAGGATGGTGACTACATGCTGAGCACCAGCACATAGACCCCAGACTGGTTGGAACCAGAAGGTTGATGATTGAGATTCCCCAATCACCACCCTGTTACCTCACCACTAACCAGTCAGAAGAAAGTCATGCACCCTGCAGCCCTCACCCCCAAATGTGGCCTTTAAAAATGCTTCCTTGAAAACCGTCAGGAATTTGGGTCTTTTGAGCATGAGCCACCCATTCTCCTTGCTTGGTGCCCTGCAATAAACGCCGTACTTTCCTTCACCACAACCTGGTGTCAGTAAACTGGCTTTGCTGTGTGGCACGCCAGCAAAATGTTAATGCGATCAGTTCATATATGCCCTGAAAAACCATCCTGAGATGAGTCAACTTTGGGAACATGCAGCATTCTTGCCCCAGAAAGTTTCAGAAGTGACGTTACAAATTCAAGAATATTTTATTTTCAAATGTAGTTTCCAGAATATTAGCAATTCACCTGTGACCAAGACAACTATACCACATGACCTGCTCATCTCAAAACTCCCAGAAATTTCCCATGACCTTAGGACAGCGCTGGAGTGGAGGCTAAGCAATGACTGGTATTAAATTTGCTACTGGCCCAAGGGGATAAGAGCTCAGAAACAGATTTCATTTAATTTAGGAAAGCAAATTAGCATGAATTCTCTTACACATGCATGTTTAGAAAGAAGATTCATACCCACTAAGATAGAAACCAAAGAGTAGAATATCATTGGTATCCTTATGAGCTTTGTAGGGGGCAGAATATGCCACCCTAAAATATGTCTCTTCAGTATATTAATTGTTTTAAGCTTTTTTTTGTTTTCTGAGAAAAAGCAGATGTGGGGAGGGCACTGAAAGCCAAGTAAGAGTTGCCCTTTTGTAAGAAACATTTACATTGGTAAGGGAAAGCTCCATTTATAAGGGTGTCTCCCCTTCTGTACCTGGAGGAAGAGGAGGACCAAATCTCTAAAAACTCTTATCAATAGAGAAGGCACTGACTTAAATCTGTCTCACAATCACCTTTCTTTCCTGGGCTTTTCCTGGTAACCTCCCATAACTGACTTTCTCCACCCTCAACATCCTCTTTTATCTTTAGCTGGGGATGGTATTTACAGTGTAGGCTTCTGCCATTTGGGTGAGTTCCTCAGTTTTCCTGGGTCTCTCCCAAGTATACATGTAACTGAACTTTGATTTTTCTCCTGTTAATCTGTCTCATGTCAATTTAATTTTTAGACTAGCCAGAAGAACCTAGAAGGGTAGAAGAAAATCTCTTCCTCCCTAACAGTGCCCTTTGCCTTGCATTTATGTAACACTTTTAGATTTTCAAAATTATCAAAGCAACTTAGCCCTGTGGCTATAGGTAAAAGAATTTGCCTCGATACACCAAGTTAGACAACGAAAGAACTATGGCTGGCCTGAGAAAGCACACTACCTTCTGAGGTGAACAAAGGCAATTTTTGAAACATACACCCAAACAAGTAGTACCAAGAGAATTGCCAATTCCAGATTAAAATGTATATCTTCTAAGATGTGGTAGATGGTGGCCATCTTTGCTCTTCTTCATCAATGGTTTTCGAACTGTTCTCTGAGGAGTCCTAGGTATTCCACTGGTTGCCTTGGAGAGGGTGCTGGGGGCTTGGATGGGGACCCAGAGCTTCACTCTCCCTTTCCATCCAGGCTTCAAGTGCCACAGCCCTGCTTTTCTCAGTTGGATTCTGACTAGAGCATGAGGTTCATGTGGTTTCATTTGGAGAAAAGTTCTGCTGCTCAAGCAGGATTATAAACCACTTTTATAGACTGGCTTTTTGTTTGTTTGTTTTGTTTTGTTTTTTAAGTTTCTTCCCAGCCCCCTCATCTGTAGTGGCCCAAAGAATGATATAACAAGTCAATATGTAAGCAGATAAGTCAGGGAGGTCCCCAGAGAAAGAGAACCAGAACCTTCCTTGACATAAGAGAAACCATTTTGGCCTAAGCCACTTTGTGATCTAAGCCTGGCCACAGTGGTTGCCCTTGAACAGGTCTCAGTAATTAATGATCTCAAGGGAACAAAGAAATGCAGGAACAGAGACAAGGCAGTCAAAGAATAGTGTAGTGATAACGCAGGGTCCTAGCTCCTCCTCAAGGGATAGACATAATATATCTTTGAGTTCTGCAGGCGGGGGATGGAATGATCATGTTGACCCTCCTGATTTCAATCAACTAAAGCTTGGACTTTGCTGACCTTTACCCAATTCTATGTGAATTCTCCTCTGCTCAAGCCCCTTCATGAACATGCATGAACGCTTAGCTTAAAACTTCCCCACTTTTCCTATTTGGGGAGACACTGCTTTGGGAAAGATCCCCAATGTTCTCCTTACTTGCTGCAAGTAATAAATCCTTCCTTCTCCTGATATTTGGCTTGGTTGTATCTACTGGCTTGACACCCATCAAGAGGTGAACCCAGTTTTCAGGTAACAACTAGACAAGCACTTCTGAGTCTGCCAAGTAGGTGTGAGACAGGAGGGAAGGGGGCAGGGCACAACCTTTAAAAGAATGACATAGCCGTTGAGGGTATGATATAAACTGGTTAGAATCAACTAGACCCAAGATGACGGAAGATTTGACTTCCAGTGGACCTGGAGTCTCATTACACGCTCATTGTAATCCATTAGCTAAATGACACACCCACCGGTGCCATGACAGTTCCAAGGCCAACCATAAAAGGCCAAAAAGTTGGGGGGTGGCCCAATTCCTGGAAATCCCCACCCCTTCTGCAAAAGGGTTGGAATAATCCTCCCACTCATTAGCCTATGAAATTACCCAGCCCATAAAAACTAACCACCCCATGTTTGGGGGCTTCTTGCCTTCTGAGATGGCCCACACTCTGTCTGTGGAGTGTGTATCTCCCTAAATAAACCTGCTTTCCCACTTAGTTCTGGGGCAGAGCCCTCTTGCCTGCCCACGTGTATCCTTCACAAGCTTCCTATAGTAATAAAACTACTTCTTGCCTATCACTTTGCCTCTTGCTGAATTCCTTCTGTGCTGAGACATAAAGAACCTGAGCCTCAGTAAGTCCTGACACCAGGCAAGTGATTTTAATTACTAGACAGTGGGTTCCAGCTGGTGGGTTCAAGTCCCAATCTGAGTTTTGGCTGGGTTCGAGTTCCAGTCTGAGGTGTGTGGTTTCAGGTGTGTTCACACCAAAAGGCATTAACACTTGCAGCTAAACTCAGTTCATTTTTACTTGCCTGCAGATTTCTGTTCTGGTTTCATACCCAAATGTCAAACAGTAATAAGGATTTCATCTAAAATGAAATATTGTTTGTTTGAAAATCTACAAGGTGCTTTGACAGCAGGAGAGTGGATCGTATAACAATTTAGTGAGAATCGAATGTGTTACATACATTTATCTCTCACGGGTACAAAAGCTTGGAAAAGAGGAGAATTCCATCTGCCTGTCGAACAGAGATTAAAGGGGAAAGATTTAAATGCTGGTTTTCATCATTATTTAATAAGCAAGAACAAGCCATTGGAAGCATCTAAGGTACTTTCTATATTACACTGAGGTTACATACTCTCTGTTTTAGCCACACTGCACTCTGCTTTCAACATGTCAAGAAACAAATTTGCTAATAAAATACAATCACCTTCATGAAATCTAGTATTTGTTTATTTTTGCCAATACTGTCAGGTTCTTCTGCGAGGTTTCATCTGACCATAAGGGGAGAAAAGAGGTTGTACAAGTTTGGTTTACAGAAGCCTGAGCTTTCTGATGATCTCAAAATAAAAAAGTACAAAGTGAAAAGAGTAAGCTGTTTAGACTCTACCACCAGCTAAGCCTGAAAAAAGGTGTGCTGGAGAGCGGCAGTCCCTCCCGGACACATCGTCCTGGGTACCATGAGAAGCCGCCGTGGCCAGCCTGCAGAATGCCTCAGAACCCTCTCAGATGGCATGACTCCTTCCTCATCTATCCTGCGACCTGAGAGACAGCTCCATCAACCCACACATTTTGTTAGCAGACAGGGTAGGGGGTCCCCGGAGAAAGAGACCCAGGCATGGCTTTTTTGACACAGGAGAAACCATTTTGGCCTAAGCCGTTTTGTTTTTTGTCTTTTTTTCCTTGTCGTGGAGCATTTTTAAAGTCTTTATTGAATTTGTTGCCATACTGCTACTGTTTTATATTTTGGTTTTTTGGCCGCAAGGCATGTGGGGTCTTAGCTCCCCGACCAGGGATCAAATCCACAACCCCTGCATTGGAAAGCAAAGTCTTAACCACTGGACCACCAGGGAAGTCCCCCGAAGCCGTTTTTGATCCAAGCCTGGCCACGATGCCTGCCCTTGAACAGGTCTCCGTCATCAATGATCGTAAGGGAAATAAGGGAAGGCAGGAACAAAGGAAAAGCAGTCAAGAAACAATAGTTCAGCAGTAAGAGTCCTAGTTCCTCCTCAGAGGATATAGTAATCTGATACACATGTTTGAGTTCTACAGGAACTAACGCCTCCACCCAGGTGGAGGATGGAATGATGACGTTGACCCTCATGACTTCAGTCAACTAAAGCTTGGACTCTGTCCACTGTTGTCCCAATTCTATGCGGAACCCTCCTCTGCTCTAGCCCCTTCGTGAATGTGCACGTACCCTTAGCTTAGAACTTCCCAATTTTGCTGTTAAGGGAGATGCTGCTTTGGGAAAGATCCCCAGTGTTCTCCTTACTTGCTACAATAAGTAATAATTCCTTCCTTCTCCCGATCTTTGGCTTGGTTGTATCTTTTGGCCATTCCATGCTAATGAATACAGAGCCCTTCCAATAAAGTAATGTATGAATGAATGGAATATTTTTTATATCTTTCACTTTGGTTAATAAATATAAATCTTGGCATTGCTCCCCTATTTCTAAAGCCTTTTCCCCCCCATCAAAGTAGATTAATTTAATGGGGGAGAAGGTGTTGTTAACTACACACATTCAAACATACTCACAGGAACAGAGCAGAAATCACAAAGAATAAGTCCAAAGAATTCTTATTTTGACAAAAGGAGAGAATTCATTTTAAAAGACTCCAAAGTCAATGACACCTTCTTAATTTCACAGTTCCCATTTTACTGATATAAGAAAAACGTCACTGACATCACGTTTTTAATGCTTAATCCTGCACAATAGCTGACATGGTGAAGCTAAAAGGGATGCTAGGTAGTAGCCACTTTCAAAGTCGAACAGCTAAGGGGAGAGCAGTGTCACAGCAGAGAAATTAACATTCATTAGCCAGGTCTGGAGGAAATATCTCGAAGCATAATGGAAAAATACGCATACATGCGTCAAACTTCTTTTGATGTGCACCCACACTTTTCCAACTGGTTGTTTTTGCCACAAATCAGGAGAGTTCGACAGTAATGTAGTTGTAGGGGCACTTGACACAATTTTTTTTCCCCAGGCAGACCAAGTAGTAATTGCAGCCTTGAAAAGAATCATTTTGTAACTTTCTGTCAAGGGAAATACTGCCAAACATGGCAGAGGGGGAAAAGAACAGATAACATTTATTTGCCTCTGCCGTGACAGCCTTCCTTTTCTCTGAAGAAGATGCTGGCCTTCCTCACACCACGGTCCTGAAACCTTGGTTTGATGTTCCTCTCTTCAGTACATAATCCTGAGTGTGCTGACAGCCAGCACCCTTGCTGCTGAAGACATCTATTCTGGGCGCCAGCAGCCACTGGAAAGCTGTCTATTACTGATGTGTTAATCGGCACCCTTTTTAGTTGCAAAAGAAATAAATGCCACCTCGTGCTGGCTTATAGCAAAAGGGGATTTGGTGGGTCAAAGCCATCAGGGACCTCCTGTTCATCTCTCAAGTCTGCTTCCCTCTGCATCACCCAGTAGGATCTCCCATGTCGTAACACATATGCCCACCTAGAGCACCAGGGTTACAGGCTCTCAGCTAAACCGCCCACCTATCACATAGATCGCTTTCATATTAAGTCCAGGACAAGGTCCCAGACAGATCCGTTACTGTTCTACCTTAGATCACTCAGCCTTCACAAACTCGGCACTGGAGCCAGCGAGGTTCAGTGCTCTGGCTGACAGGCTGTGGTCACCTGGGGGCCCCTGGAGCCCAGGGGTAATGAGAATGAAGAAGGTAATTCCCAGGGCCTCCCTGGTGGCGCAGTGGTTGAGAGTCCGCCTGCCGATGCAGGGGATACGGGTTCGTGCCCCGGTCCAGGAGGATCCCATATGCCGTGGAGCGGCTGGACCCCTGAGCCATGGCCGCTGAGCCTGCGCATCTGGAGTCTGTGCTCTGCAACGGGAGAGGCCACAACAGTGAGAGGCCCGCGTACTGCAAAAAAAAAAAAAAAAAAAAAAAAAGAAGGTAATTCCCCAGCAAAAAAAAATGGGGTATATGGCCAGAAGAAGGAAAGGAAAGCTGAGAAAGCAAGAACAACAAATATTTCCTATAAAATGGAGTCACATTTTCCACCTGTAAGATACGTATCCGTTTTCTACACAATTAGAAGAAAAAAGAACAAAAAATAAAAGCAAAGGTAGGGAGCACGCTGTTTTTCTCAACAAATCCAGTCTCCAGGGCTCATAGCTCAACCACTCTCACCATTTCACCATAGCGCCTTTCCTCCTACGGCCCCCCAAAACCTCCAAGGAAGATGGAAAAAGGCTTACTTTCCACCTGTCATGTCCACCTCTATGGCCCACAGGCACTTCAACCTGAACTTGTCCAAAGCTGACCCCATTGTATTTCCTCTTGAACCTGTCGCTTCCCCCCAGAGTCTATTTCAAGAGGTGCCACCACCATCGCCCTCCTCTTGGGGACCTCAAAGTCACCAACCCCACCTTCTCCTGCTCTCTCACCATCCCCACCTTCATGCCACCCCACAGTGATCACCAAGCCCCGTCAATTCTCCCTCCTAGATGTGACGCTTGTCAAAGGTGTCCCCTCAGCTCTAACTCTAGTCTCACCATCAGGGGCCTCATCATCCGATGTGGAGTCCCGTGGTGATTCTAAGTGGCTTTTCTGGGCCTGGGCTCGCTTCCCTCCAGAGCAGGTGCTGGAAGGATCGCCCCTCGAATCTGACCTCTTCACTCCCCAGTCTAGAGCCTGCACAAGGTTCTCCCTCACCCTCCCCTGTAGTTGGTCAATGAAAGTCCAAAGTACCTGTTTCTTAGGGCTGTTGTAACAAATTACCACAAACTTGGTGACTTGAAACTACAGAAATCCTCACAGTTCTGGAAGCCAGAATCCTAAATCAAGGTGTTGGTAGGGTTGGTTCCTTGTGGAGGCTCTGAGTGAGGAACCTTCCCTGCCTCTTGTCCAGCCTCTGGACGCTCCAGCAAGCCTTGATGTTCCTGCCGTGTAGATGTGTCACTGTGGCAGGTCTGTCTTCTCTCCTGTGTTTTCCCTAAGGGTCTGTATGTCTCACACCTCCCTTTCCTTTTTCTTATAAGGGCAGTAGTCATTGGACTTAGGGCCCAGTTAATCCAAGATGATGCCCTCTCCAGATCCTTAACTTAATTAGCTCCGCAAGGACCCTCTTTCCAAAGTTCACATTCACAGGTAGCAGGGGTTAGGATTTAGACAGATGTTTGGGGGAACACAATTCAACCCACTATATCCAATGTATGCAATAATGCTTACAAGAGAAAAGCCAAGTCTTTGTAAGTCATGATTCCATGATTTGCATGACTTGGGCCCCATCGCCCTTGAGTCAAGCTCCCCACCACCCATCCCCCAATGCCCTGCTCCCCCCACCCAACTCCAAGCGCTTTGGTGGCCTTTGCTGCCTCCCTTCTCACTGGTGCCCATGCCCTCTCGGTGCTCCAGGCACCAGTTGTGCCCGAGGCTCTGTCTTGCCCCCATGTCATGGCCAGTGCTGGTGCCTCTACCTGGGATGCTCTTCCTCCCCTGCTCCTGTATCCCCCAACTATGAACAGAATAAAACTAAGTCACTAAGGCTAAGGTCCCAGTGAGAGTTACAAGCAAAATTTCACACCACCGCTTTCTTTGGCTCTTGCCATGTTTAAGAAAAAAAGTTTAACCAACTGCCAACTTTTAAAAATCAGGTGATGGATATAAAAATCCACATTCCCAGCTTCCCGTTGGCAGCGCAGCTTGCTTTCTGGCATTGCGGCCTGAGACTGGAGGTGAGTGGTAGCAGCGCCTGCCCACCCCAGGCCTGCATGGGTCTCCTATTCACCCCCAGGCTGCCGCACTCACCTCCATTACCACCCCTGAGGTCACTCCCTGCCTAGAGCCTTAGAGCCCAAACTGAGTTGCATTTTCCCAGGGAAACTTCCCCTCTCATCCTCCCATTAATCCACCCGGGCCCAGCCACCTGCCCTGAGGAGGGGCCCACCTCACACATGTACCCACTGCCTTGTCAGTTCAGGTTATGACAAAACACCTTAGACCGGCTGGCTTAAACACAGAAATTTATTTCTCACAGTTCTGGAGACTGAGAAGTCCAAGATCCAGGTGCCAGCTTATTCAGTTCCTGACAAGGGCCCTCTTCCTGGCTTACAGACAGCTGCCTTCTTGTTGTGTCCTTGCATGGCAGAGACAAGTGCGTGGCTGTCTTTTCTTTTTCTTATAAGGACATTAAACCCAGGACCCACCCTCATGATCTCATCTAAACCTCATTACCTCCCAAAGGCCCCACCTCCAAACACCATCACATTGGGGGATAGGCCTTCAACATATGAATGGGAGGGGCACATTCAGTCCATCACACACACACACATGCACACACGCACACATGCACACACGCACACGTGCACAAACTCCCCTCACTAGCCTGACTCTCCGTTGTTTTCTCTCTACCTCTTTCTTTCACAATGTATTATACAGCCTATAAATATTATACAATTAATCTATAAGCCACAGTATCAAGGCCAAAGCAAGGCACCATTATCCAGGCCCAAATGCCCGCTTACCCTGTAAACCCTATGCTTACTCATTGTTACGTTTACTTTTCCATTTCAAGGCTGTTAGGGTTAGGGTCATTCATTTTAACCTAGTATTACTAGTATTAAAATGGCATTGAGGGCTTCCCTGGTGGCGCAGTGGTTGAGAGTCCACCTGCCGATGCAGGGGACATGGGTTCGTGCCCCAGTCCAGGAAGATCCCACATGCTGCGGAGCGGCTGGGCCCGTGAGCCATGGCCGCTGAGCCTGTGCATCCGGAGCCTGTGCTCCACACGGGAGAGGCCACAGCAGTGAGAGGCCCGCGTACCGCAAAAAAAAAAAAAAAAAAATGGCATTGATGTTGGAAAAAACGCCAGGATTTGTCCAATGCCATACATCCCAAGAAATGATTCTTTATGGAAACGATTGATGTTCAGGGACCCGCTGACCAAGGCTTAGGTCATGTGACACATCTGCAGCATTTTATGTCCATAGGACTTAAATTGTCAACTAACTGTAGACTTGAGAGGTTAAAGTAAAAAACTATATCAAAATGAGAACTGATAACACAGCTGGCCAAGCCCAGATTTCCCTTTAGGATAATTCACGGAAGCTTCCTTACACTGAGGTGACTAAAAGTGCAGGCTCTGAACGTGGAAGCTTGGCAATGCTGCTTTATTGCCCTTGGCTTTCATTTCTTCATCACTAAAATGGAGGTAGTGGCAGTACCTCCCTATGAGATTGTCGTGAGGGTTAAATAAGTTAATATGTGTGATGTAATTGGGATAAAACCTGGTACCAAATAATATTAGCTATTTTTATTTCTAGCGGAGGAAACAGAGTCCTAAAGACAGGACTTCAAAACTCAGATGTTTATAGGGACCATCCAAAGTTTTGGAGAAAACACACACCTCATCTAAGGGGCAGCTGTTACTAAGTTTCAGAGACAATAAGCGTCCCAGGTGGTCTTATCTTCCAGTGATTCAAGAGAATCAAAATGCAGGTTTTTACATGAAATGTCTGATTTTTCATGTTGCTAATTAATTTAACTTCCAAATCATTGCATGACTCAATCAGAAGACGGCAGTGGAACATCAGTGTATGTGTTCTATCCAGAGCAGAAAGGGACATGGCCTCTTGCTAATGTGTCCCTGCATTAATTTTACCCATCAGCGCATCACAGGCCCCTCCCTGCAACTCCCCATTTACTGCTTCTGTATTGACTTAATCCATCTCACAATCCACCCGTTCTTCACTTTGTCCCGAAATTACTGAAAAAAGATTGAAACCAGCAGCCAGCCACCCAGGCAAATTTTAATTGAAAGGGTAAATTGCTGCAATTACTCCTCTGCCTTGCAAACCTGCTCTCTTGGAAGCACAAGAGGACTCCAGACCCTCTGCAAGATTTTCAGCAAAGCACACTGCTGAACCCCACCCTGAAGGAAGCCCACCACCAACCCCTAGCACTGCCAGATCTGTCCTCTGCCTAAAAACACCCAAGCTAGATTTCACACGACAAAATGCTAAAACGCCACCATGGAACAATTTGTTTTTTTTCCCAGCTTCCTCGCTTGCCCTCAAGTGCAAAATGTCAAGTTTCTAAGAACACCATTTCTTTTTCCAGAATTAAGCCTCACACATTCGCAGAACCACTTAAACTTCCTGTCTCCACCAAAGTGGTCTCCATAGCTAAGCAGACAAGAGGGAATTGTTGGGAGGCCATCTCATGCTCAGATTCCACGTCAACAAAGTGCCTAAAGATCAGGAAGTTAATGTTATTTAACTGGAGATGACAGTTCCTCTTTAAAACAGTGGAGCCCAGAAAATAACTCCAACCTCAACATTTTATTACTTTACTGTTGGGCTTCTCTTTTTTTAATGACTGCATTGTGCTTTTTGCACTTCTATCGCACTTTATTATACCCTGAAGGTGTCATTTAAGTGTATTTTTATTCTCATTTTAGGGCACATGGTTTGCAGTTTTGCAACGATTGAAACAAGTTGGAGTTGTAGTAAAGTAATTTGAGAGATGCCAGTCTTTGAAGCTTGTACTTTTAAGGGCTTGAATTAGGAAAAAAAAAAATTGTTTTACTTACTTACTGTGGTTAAAAGGACCATTACATTTGCTTGTAAATCAGTCATAATTTGAGAAAGGATGGTTTCTTTAGAGCCTCAGAAAATGGCCCACTTGCCAGCAGTATATTTTCCATTTTGGCTCAGCAATAAAAAGTATTCAGTAAATGAAAGACATTGGATTTTGTTTGGATTTCTTTTTTGAACTTTTTTATATAAAACACTTCTGTTCCATTAGGATAATCCTATTTGACTTGCTTCTCTCAGTCAAAGAAAAGGAAAAAGCTATTATAACAGAGCCAGGAACAAAGGATTTCCCACCCTTGGTCGGGCTTTTGATCCTCACATGGTCATAACAGGCCTCTGGCAGTAGCCGATAACTTCCGGCTTCAAAGGAGGGGAAACAGGCCTAAAATGAATGCACCTCCCAGTGATGTCATGAGGTTTGTGGCCAGCAGATTGCTCTCCTGACCCTGTGTACAATCACTTTCTGCCCTCAAGTGATGGATACAATTACCACTGTTTTACCTGCAGAGAAACACCCACTATTAATTTATGGCCACTGAATTCACCTGCCTGCGTCGAATACAATCATCTGTTGAACTCCATCATCTCTCACTACACTTGTGTTAAGATAATCAAAGAATGGGAAGCAATGAATCCCTTTTATTCTTTTTTTTTTTTTTTTTTTTTTTTTTTTTTTTTTTTTGTGGTACGCGGGCCTCTCACTGCTGTGGCCTCTCCCGCTGCGGAGCACAGGCTCCGGACGCACAGGCTCAGCAGCCATGGCTCACGGGCCCAGCCGCTCCGCGGCATATGGGATCCTCCCAGACCGGGGCACGAACCCGCATCCCCTGCATCGGCAGGCGGACTCTCAACCACTGCGCCACCAGGGAGGCCCTCCCTTTTATTCTTTGTAAAAACACCAGAGCAGAAACCAACAATTTTACAAACAACTCACCATAGCCATTTGATGTTGTCATAGATCTACGCAAATAAGAAAAAAACACTCATAATTTTGGAAAATATCTAGCTCAGCAACTCCATCAACTTTCAATTAACCTCAGAAGCGCCAGGCCATTACTGCTGCCAGACTAGCTCAAGAACTCTCCAGGACCGGTTAAATCTTTACACCAGACTTTTTCCATGTTTATTAATCTCTTCATTCCCTCCCTCCCGTACCCCTGTTCTCTCCTCTGCTTCCTCCTCTTCCTTTTCATCCTTCTCCATCTGCCACAATGCAGTAGTGATGGTGGGCAGAAGTCATGACCACCATTGTGGAACCAACAGGAATTAAGAGCTAATCTGGTGGATGTCGTCCCTGATATTTTTGCACAGATTGAAGTCAATGAAAAAAAGATTCAACAGAAAGCTCAGATTTTGGCACAGAAAGAACTGCCCATAGATGAAGATGAAGAAATGAAAGATCTTTTAGATTTTGCAGATGTACCATATGAGAAACACAAAAATGGTGATTTGATGAAAGGCCAGTTTGGACAGGCTCGGATGGTGACGACGACTCGCAGCAGAGCCCCAGCACTGTCTGCTGCGTACACCAGACTGTTCCTGACTCTGAACACCGCTATTTTCTTTGTCATGTTACCAGTGCAACTGACTTATTTCCAGAGGGCCCAGAGCCTACATGGTCAAAGATGTCTTTATGCAGTCCTTCTAATAGATAGCTGTACTTTATTATGGTTGTACTCTTCTTGTTCCCAATCACAGTGTTAGCACTGAAGCTATAAATTGATTGATCGTTTTGTGGTCACAAGTCTGTGCAAAAAAAAAAAATCATTGCCCTCGCTTGTTATTGGATTTTTTTCTCAGATTCTTTTAACAAATTAAGGGGAAGGTACTTTCACACAAGAAAGCAGGGACATGGAGAAACCCGTATGGGTAAAGGCAAAGAATTTATCAAAGGAATAAGAGTAGCTTGGTTGTCACATGGTGTTTCTGGAAGTGGCCTGGCTGAATTAGCAGTCCATATAATACTACTCTCAAAGAACAAAATGTCTGGTTTTAAGTAATATTTCTTCTTAAGAGAAAAAGACTTAGAATTGGATTTTATTAATATTAATTTAACACTATTAGTGATCTCCAGATACTATTTTATGAAAAGACTGAAGCACACAATTCTAAGAAATACAGAAAAAAATTTTTAATGATGTAGTCATGTTGAAAGTGAATGTTAATAAGTCCTGGTATGGTGGTGTCACCTTCCTTACAGAGTAATTCATGAGTTAAGTGAATAACAGCATCTGTACATTGGGTTACTATTCAGATAACGTAGTAAAATGACGGCAGAAGATTATTTAAAAATTTGAGATATATTTCCAGTGGAAAACACATATCTATGAATGAATATTTCCTTGATGATGTTGGTTTCAGCATATACATAATTGACTGCTTTTACACACCCATTGGTTATTCAATAAATAAGACAATTACAGGTAACTTAATTTTCTATTTTCCTTCTATGGAAAACTGTTATAGACCCAATGACTAACTTCAAGATAAATATATCCTGAACATTGATTTCAGTACCAAAGAAAATGGGGAAGCTAAAATTTGGATATGACTCTTACTTTTTTAAATAGAAAGCTTTCTTCAATTTATTTTGTTAAATAAACATCATAATTGTGATTTAAAAAAAAAAAAAGAGCTAATCTGGGAAGTGAGACAGATAGAGGTTGGCTTCACCAACCATGGAAAAAGCAGACTCCACTTTCCCACATCATCCACACTCTTCTTTCTGTCTGCTTTCTATCCACTTTCCCCCCACATGCGTCTTTGAAGCCCTCTTTCCAAACCTTTGCTTCTACCATTCTCTTTAGAGAACTCCTTCCGTGAGTCTATTTATACAAATCTACTCTTTACTTAAAAATACAGCTCAGGGCTTCCCTGGTGGCGCAGTGATTGAGGGTCCGCCTGCCGATGCAGGGGACACGGGTTCGTGCCCCGGTCCGGGAGGATCCCACATGCCGCGGAGCGGCTGGGCCAGTGAGCCATGGCCGCTGAGACTGCGCGTCCGGAGCCTGTGCTCCACAACGGGAGAGGCCACAACGGTGGGAGGCCCGCGTACCGCAAAAAAAAAAAAAAAAAATACAGCTCAATTCCTTCTCTTGTTCCAAGCATTCAGTGACCAAAAGAGCAGGTCATGAACTTTCCTACTTTGAATTTATGTAGTACTCACCGGGCAGGGCAAGTATTTTATTCATTCAACAGAGAGCACTTGAGTGCCTACTCTCTGTAACACAATGCTAAACCCTGCACTGCAGGATATTTTTTTTAATGAATAAAATTTACTCTAGCAAGGAAGAAAAGGTAACACGACACAAATATCTGTATGACAATGTAAAATGTGATGAGTGTCATGAAAGGTATATAAACTAATTTTATAGTTCAAAAGAAAGAGATAGATGACTTCTCTCTGGAGAAACTGCTTCAAAGATGTACTTGTTATGCCAGCCTGGGAAGAATGCCAATCTCTATCTCATTAGTATTTGTGGTCCTGGAGTCTTCCCTCTTGCCTTTTACCACTTGTTGCCTTGCATTGTTTACTTACATTTTCAGATGCTCTGCTTCGTCACTCCAACTAGATTAGGAGCTCAAAATGGACTGAAATCTGCCAAATAGTTTATGCAGCTCCCTCTCGGCCTCATGCATAGTAGTTATGCAGTAAATATTTGTTTACTTTCCCAAAAAACTCTTACCACTTTCCAGGTTCCGTGCTGCATGCAGGGTAGTTACAAAAAATGAATATATTCATAAAATCCAGTCCCCACCTAAGCAAAGTGCACAGTCTAACCCTTGAGATATTTCCACAATATGATGTAGGGCACACCAACCTAGCGGCATCCTGAGAGCCTAAAGGATAGCAGGCAACTCTGTACAGAGGAACCTGACCAGAGACTGTTCCACTAAGAAGGTAAAGAATCAGCTGAGCTTCACAGGTGAGTGGAGGTTGACCAGATGGCTGAGGAGACAAGCGGTATTTCTGATGCAAGAAGAAAATGAGCAAAGACTCGAGAACCAAAAAATAAGAAATAGAAGGTGGGTTGGGAGAAGTCTTTATTTGCCACACTAATATCTTACCCTGATAGACACAAACAACGCAGAATTAATTCAACCACTATTCTTATTTTTTATGCTAAACACTGTATTTGTAAAATTGTGTTGCAAATTATAAAGCAAAACAATTCCTGTTTTCAGGTTGTGGTTTTCCCTTGCTTTCAATCTGATAGGATCTCTTGAATCTGCATTCCCCTTAAATAAACAACTCAGGCAATTAGGCCATCCTAGGATCACTACTTCTCCAGATTGTTAAGGAGGAATTAATTTTAACCCACAGGTAATTTCTCATCAGATACAATGTGATCCCTTCCTAAAGAAACATTCCAAGCAAAATTCCTTCAGAGCAATCAGGTAAGTTAGCATTGGTATTTGCCTAGAGCAGGCAGTCCTGGGGATTACACCAGAAATTGTGGGTAAGTCGAGAATCCTTTTTGGTAAAAGATTTAGCAAATGGCCAATTCCAGGTGGTCTTTGAGATTTACCAGGACTTGCAGCAGGAAGCAAGCAACTCCAGCAAATCTGGTCTGAGCAGCCCTCTCCAGAGTTGAGCTTCATTATCACTGGCTGCACTCTCCCTATCTTCTACTCCACTCCTGTGCTCCCTTGAAAATGAAAAGTAACTTTCTCATCCCAAATACTTCTGGGGATTCCTGACCTAGGAATTATAAAAATTTATGGTGATGGATAAGTAGGCCTTTCATTTAAAACCCCCCTCTGTTTTGATAAATGCGTTATTCCTGAGATAAATGTTCCATATTCTGAACATGTTTGCATGGATCTGAACTTATTTTTCCCCCACAGGCTATAACAAGACACATTTAAAATGTCAGTAGGCTAGGTTTCAGAAGATGAAGGGGACTTGGTTCTAAAGGTTACTAAGTCTGCTGATAGGACAATTCCAAAGATACCTCTTCAACAGAGGTTTCTATGTTTTTATTGGGTGAAAATTGGACATCCGAAAGCATTTAATAGACAAATTGGGAGACTAAAAATAAATGTGAATTTCATGCTCAGCTAAGAAGCATACAAAGCAAATTATGTGGAAGTTCAGCTAAAGAGAAGAATGGAAATGAATCCCAAGAGACTCTCTAAGGGACTTGAGGGCATACTGGTGACATTGAAAAGTGGAAAATAACTGCCTTATGAGGCAGGACTGGTTGCTCCAGTGACTATGTGGGGTCAGAGGCTCATATCATAGATTTCTATCCGTCATTTTCCCAATAGTCCTTCTCTCCAAGGTCCTACATAGAAAAGGGATGTTTGTCTGGGGTAGTAATGACCTTGTTCTCATAAATCCTAAAACAATACCATTTGATTCTACCCTTCACGGTAGGGACTACCTTTTCCTTAGTTATGGAAATTGCCCTTCTCTCCTTTCTCAGTTTTTGCACCAGGATTGGAACTCTAAGGTAGAATCAGTTGACACCCTTCAGGCTATAGTTCCTAGCAAATTCTAACTCCTACCTACGGCATATCTCTTCCAAGGCAATCAGTGTGTCATTGAGACCTACAAAAGTTCTCACTACTCCTCACTTCCGTCCTTCCCTGAGCAGCCCCTCCAGTCTCCCTACTCTACTTCCAAACCCTCTTACACATCACACCAACTTGAGTCTGCTCCTTTCAGGGCTGTACATGGCGTAACTTCCTTCCCCATGCAGCTCTCCTTCCCCATTACACCTTCCTTCCCCCATTACACTTCTCCAAGGCATGAACTCACATCAACGGTCACTGAGCAAATATGTTTTGCCACCAGCTGTGCAGGGAAAGTGCCAAGTAGGAATCAATATAACCCAGGATCTACTTGAGGACACGTAAGACCAACATTTCCATCCTTTGAGAGAGTAAAGGCACTGGGAAAGGGCGATAAAAGGGCTGCTGGAGAGAGGTTGAACCAATCTGGGATTCAGGAGGATGTTTTTGTGGAGTTCCAGCCTTGAACTTATAGCTCTTTCAAAGTCAGAGAAAAAATTAAAATAAGACAATCTTTATTTATTCCACCCATGAAAGAGGAAAAAGTGGAACCAGCTTTGCCAATATAGCAAGTTCAGCCAGTAGACTGGGTTCTCCATGGCTTTGATCTCAAAGAAACCGTACAGCTATGGTGTTGGCAGCTGTGTCACACTTAGGGCTGGAGAGCAGCCCCTGGGCTGTCCTCATAGGAATGACCTAGGATTCCACATTGGAGACAACAGGACAGCCCAAAGGTTGTTTTAACTGGGGTTTTCTCCTGGGAACTGAATTACTGAAGCATAATGAAGAAACTCCTCACATCTCATGACACACCATATTCGGGTGATTTGTTGGAAAAGGAACATCCAATGGCTTCTCTTTAGGGTCCTTTGTCCCCACGCCCTGTGAATCTAGGTGCGAGGCTCCATCCAGGAAAAGGAGCTAAAGACTAAGGTAGTAACTGATCATATCTCTTCAACTCTCCCTCCTCCTGTGCCTCATGACTCAGTCAATGTCACTACCAACATCTCTGTGGTCTAATCCAGAAAACTCAAGTCATCCTTAACCCCTCTGTCTCTATCATTATCATCTCCCATTCAATCTATCACAAAATCCTATCAAATTCACCTCCTAAATATTTCTTGACTCTGTCCACTTCTCTCTTCACCCATGTCTCCCCCCAGCCCAGCTTAGCCCACCATCATCTCCAGGCTGTTCTCTGCAAGCTTAGAGGGATACACTTTGAAATGTCAAACTCCCCCAGATTAAAACCCATCAATGCCTTCTCATTGATTGCCCTTAGGATAAACTCCTAAGTCAGTCCAGCAAGGTCTTCATGGTCTAGCTCTTACCAGCCTTTCCAACCTCATCTCCTTATCTTTTGGACCTCATCCTTGCCCAACTCAGCTTCCCCCACTCCCCTCCCACCCCCTGCACACACACAGAGACACATATATACGTGATTCAGCCTTACTGAATATGCAGGTCTCTCAATGGGCCATACTCTTTCCCTTTATCTCACTGTTCCCTATCCCTAGAATACTCTTCCTCCCACTTATTCTTCAGTACATACTTTACAAGTCAGTGTCTCTGGGAAGCTTTTGCTAAGCAACCTGGTTTTGGGAGTGTCGTTAACACCCAATGTTTCCTTCCTTCAACCTGCTTATTTATTTACCTACGTGCAGGCTCACTCCTGATAGATGTGGGGTTGGGACAAGATTACAAATGGAAACCCCTAGACTATGGTTTCCTTTCTCCTTTCCTCCCATTCCCAGTTCTATCATGACTGAGAGGAGCCATACATGCATTTAGACACTGTAGCTCATACACCCAAGATCTACTCACGAGCTCTCTCTGAACCTATTGCCCCCAGCCAATCCATGGGCCTGGCAGAGCCTACAGGGTCAATGTTATCTGCTCCAGAGAGGTGGATCTGGAAAGAGGCCACTCCATGACTAGGAAGCTGCTGGAACTGTTTAGGCAGGAATTCCCATCTTGGACACCTGGAGAAGGGGTGGAGGCAGTGTGCTTTAGGTGGAAGTTATTCCATTGGCCCCAGGACTCCTTGTTCATGACTAGAGCAGGGCTCCATATAACACAAAGCCTGCTGCAGGGGCCAGATCACCTGGATCATGGAGGTGCTGCCTGTCTGCGTCCCTCGACATGAACTTAAGCTCCAAAAGAAGACGCCTCATGCTAACTTGATCACCGCATGTATTAAACAGTCCTTGCCACAGCATGTTGTAGCTGTTCAATAAACAAAGACTAAATACATTATACATGTTACAGAGTTTTAGGAGACAAGGCAGGGATTGCATGAGGGTTAATAAAGTATGTTAAGTTCAGTAAATATTTACTGATCCCTTATGGATGAGGCACTGTGGGCAACTCAAAGATGAACCAGTTGTGGCCCTTATACTTCATCGGTTACAATCTGATAGATGCAATGATATGTATCTATAACTATAGTGCCAGCCAGTTGGATGTGTAAGCTCAGGGTGAAATATGCTTATAGACACTCATTTCTTGAAAGAAAATATTTAAGACAAAATGCTGATCAATAGAGAGTTAATGTATCTTCATAGTTATCCAAGAATGTTGGTTCAAGGTTTCATTGTGGTGGTTGATTGAACCACAAATAAGACATTTGTCTTATTTTAGATACATTTCATTCTAGTAACACCTCCTACTTCTTTACACCTTTACCTGGTGAGTAACTGTAGAATGTAAGTGACCTTTCTTCTTTGTCCTTTGTCCTCAGCAGAAGAACCTCCTTAAATAATCCTACCTTCCTGGGCTATGTGGTGTCCTGAGCTATTACAGACTTAGCTCTTCCCAGGGAGAGAGTCAGTACTGATGGTGCATTTTGTTCTGACACAATGCTTATTACTATTCCTTGTACAAAACATTTAATTGACTCAAATTGCAGGACAGAAAAGATGTGTATTTGCTAGCGACTATTTACAAAAGCAGCAATACATATACTAGATGATCAAAATTGCTCTTCTCAAAAACTGGAAGATTTTATCATTACCTATTTTTGTTATTTTTCAAAACCTCTTTGGCAAATATGGCCCCTGGCCTTGAGGTCCTGTCTAGCTCATTCCATTTGATTGCAATTGTTCATCTTCATGAGAAACTTCACCTGTAATTGAATGTATTCAAGAGAAAGCTTGGTGGGTGATTTAACACAACATGCGGTTGCTTTCATGTTTCAGATCCGAGATTCTATCCTGTTGATTTTGTTCATTTCCAAGTTTTTGTCTTCAGTTTGGCTCTTGAATAAATTGTTAGACTTGGATCCCTCCTAAATAGAAGTTCAATAGCCAAGGTATTATTTGATCAATATCTTAGGGCTTTAATGGTCTCCATTTATCTTCCTCCATTTCAGTATTACAGGTTACATCTTAACAAATTTCAAAGGCCTCCCAAGTAACTTAGATATACTATAACTTATCATATTACCTGAAATAGAGGGCCCACTCACTGAGGTTGAAACTTTGTTTGCTCTACAGAAACTCAAAGAAAGTATATTAGGCTCTTTCAGGATGCACAAAAGAGACATGTGCTCAGGTTACTTCCAAAAGGTCATGGGATTCGTTGCACATGTTAATTAACCAGAGTTCTTTTTATCCTTTCTTCATTATGGTCCAGGCTTTCAACCTCACTCCCCTGCCTCATCCTCCATTCAAACAGCTAGGCCCATGGCATTCACTGCCTCCTGAGAGCGTCGCTGCAGCAAAGTGCAAAGAAAAAGGAGGCCTATGACTGGGTTGGATCTCAAGATTCTAGGATCCTAAAGCTAGAAGACTAGACAAAACACATAAAAAGCAAGAGGAATGAGAGCAACCACCCTTCCCCCATGTAGGCACCAAGATATTCTTGGGCTTCCCAAGGCTTGGGGAGAGAGGGGTGATGAGGAGAGAACCAAAAGGAAGGGACATGTGCAGGCCTGCAGTGAGGAGGGGCTTGGAGTGACCATGAGGCAGGAGTGACATCATTGTCCCTGGGCTGCCTGGCCTCTTCTCCTTGAATATGCCCTCTGTTACCAGAAGGGATTGCATGAGAGTTACTGCAGCCTCTGGGAACCTGTCAGCCTCTGCAAACTGTCCGGTCCCCACCTTGAGCGATGCACCTCCTTGCTCCAAGGAGCTGTCCTGCTTCTCTTTCCCACTGCTCCGGCAAAGGCCTTGCCAGGACACCAGACAGCACATCCTCGGTGACCCTCTGGGAGAACCAGAGCCCCAGATTTTTCAGTCCCAATAACCTAATCCAAGTTTCAATGACGCTGAACAGCCATGAACCCTCAAAGAAGTACGGAAACCTGGATTCCCCGTGAAGAGCAGGTGGTATGGAGAAAAAGTCCCTGCACCAGTTAAGTGGATGCAACTGGGCTCAAGCTTGCCCAACTCCCACCCCTCCCCACCCTCAGCCCTGAGCCAGGAAGTGGTAAAGCACACCATTAAATAAGGATTCACTAGAAGGTGAGGCAGTCAGGAAATCACCCTAATTCAGCCCAGTCAAGTCTCACAGAGGCCAGAGTACCATTCAAGACAATGTAGCAAGCATCTTGTCCACTCAGCAGCTGACTTCTGCTGTTCCCCACTCCAGTGCTCCATGTTGGGTGGGGGGATGATGCAGCTGTTCTCCCTATAACTGGGTCTCTGGTTCACCTACTCCTGATGTTACCAACTAATTTTGAGTGTTTAGAGTTCAAGCTACTTAAGTGACAGGACTGATTGGTCACCTCAGGTGGGGGGGCTGGGCTGAGCTCTCAGGCCACATTCCTCTGGGGCCACAGGACAGCCTATGAGTTGGTTGTCATTGAGTAGGGTACCAATCACTGGCCAGATCCAGTGATGCCAAACACAGAAGAGAGACGGTGGGTATGGCAGTTATTCCGAGACCTCACAAAAAGGGGCGGGGTAACTGGCAGGTGCTTTACATGCCAGGCCAAGAAAGGACATGGAGATTGAAAAGCTATCCTCATTTTTAGTTTCTGGGAACCAAAGCCCAGGGGGAAAGCCATCTGGCTGATGTTGCACAACTCATTAGTGGCTAAGTTGGAACAAGGATCTCATTCTCCTCATATTGTAGGCGTCGAGATAAAGAATATGAAATATATGTAGAGATGTTCATAATTTTAATGGCTATCCTTTGGTGTGAATAACTGAATATGGAGTTTTTAAAATAAAAGATAAATAAAATTGAGGGGACACAAATGAACTCATCTACGAAACAGAAACAGACTCACAGACATAGAGAACAGACGGGTGGTTGCCAAGCGGGGAGGGGGGATTGCGCGTTTGGGATTAGCAGATGCAAGCCAGTATATATAGGATGGATAAACAACAAGGTCCTACTGTACAGCACAGGGAACTATATTCAATTTCCTGTGGTAAACCATAATGGAAAAGAAGAATATATGTGTATAACTGAATCACTTTGCTATACAGCAGAAATTAACACAACGTTGTAAACCAACTATACTTCAATAAATTTTTTTACAAATAAATAAATTGAGGGACATGAACACCACTTTTCAAACTGCCAAAATTCCCAAATCTTTCTTTCTGAGGTATCCAGATGGAAACATAGCAGCAATGACCGCAGCAGACACAACACTCAAGAGAGAGATTACTTGTATCTCAGATGCAACAGAGAGCATGTTGAGGAACAAAGGCTAACTCTCCTGGATTGAAAGGTTCCTAAATCATCTAAAACACAGTCAGCAGCATCTCTCTCCCACAGGATATGAAAAAGAATATAGAGGCCACCAAAATCACTAACATAGGTGCCCAGTGCATTTGTGACACCAGGGGCGGAATACTAGAGACCCTTCCTTTGCCAAGCACCTCTCACTACAGCATCTCCTATGCAGTGCTGTTGTGAGTCGCCTTTTCTGTGCTGGTGAAACACTTGGTTACATACAGGCCCAAAGATATGAATTTGAACTATTTAAGATGTGTTACAGGCATTTCTGTGGTAACTTCATGTACACATACCCCAAAACCTTGCATTCTGTAAAATTGCATGTGAAAAGCAACAGGACTTTGGGGGAAAATAATGTCAGGGAAATTGAGACAAAAGTTATGGAACTTTGTTATTAAAGCCCTAACAAAAAGCATAACAACTCTCATAAATAAACTGACACAGTTTAACTTAAATTTAACTTAAAGTCAACTGACACCGTGAACTTTCCAATGGCATTGTGACACCACAATCAGTTGGTCATGTGTAGTCTTCAACCTGAGGCCCCAGCTTCACCCTTTCAGATAAAAGTCCTTGAAGGCATGTGCTGCTAATAAAAACCAGTTTTGTCAAAATTGAAAATCACAACTTTTGTTTTAATACAGGAGGAAATATCTTTTTGGCCTCTTTACCTATACTTATGGCTTCTTTCAGCTAGCTTAACACGTTGAAAAATATAGCCATTCTTGAAGCCACTAAACAGCCATAACTAGCACTAATGGAGGTCAATTCTACAGGATATTCAGCTTTTTTTCTTGAAGGCTTCGTATACAGCCGAAGCTTTCACTTTAATTGTGAGGGAACTTGCTTCCAATGGCTTCGAAACATTAATGTGCCTGGGAAAATCCTGTGCAAATCAACATGACTTGTGCATTATATTGACACCATTCCCTATTTACCAACTGTGTTTCAGCCAATTTACATCAAATAAACATGCACTGCAAAAGAAGAGGCTGTAGTGCCTTAATCATTCTATTTTAGGACAGAGGAATCTATTAGAACAGCACCATTTTCACCAACATGTTGGCATTTCTGTTATCAGTTGGAAAGAGAACCACAAAATGTAGATAATAAGCAATAGCTGAAAGCACATGTAGGAAAGTCCAAGTTAGCCCTGTCTTTCTCTGAACTGAGTTTGGTATTACTGAGATGAATAGTTCAACTGAAGCACATGCCCAATGAAGGTGTCAAAAATAAAGGAAGAGAGTAGCATGGAATCATCCTTTAGTGCTTTCTATTAGGGGATGCATTAGGTTTCTCAAATGAAAACCGGAGCTGAAATCCTCCAAAGCTAGCCATCAGAGATGCAAGTAAAATTCAGAGAAAGTAATAAACACACCTAGATCTTTCATCTCATTAAAATAAATAAAGCACACAAGGAGGAGAGGGTGGAAGGAGATGGGATCATCTGAGTTCTAACAGGCACATGAACACTGAGAGGGAGGGGTGGAGGTCAGGACTTTCAGAGGAATAACGTTCTCACCATGAGTTCAAACTTATTTAATGTTGTGTCCTTTTTCCTTGTAAAACACCTTGCTCCTGCAACCCCATGGTCCACAACCGACTACAGGAATTACTGCCCAGCACAACGCACCAAACACACTTAGATCAAGCACCATGTGGAGAGCACTGCCTCAGGTGCTATCTCAGCACCGAGGAGAGTTCCAAGTCAACTGCAAGATTAGGCCATTCTTCCTAGGCTTTTCTTTTTGTGCAACTGAGGGAAATCTGGCCCAGCGGACTTGTTCATCCAGTTTTTGGTATATGTGTGCTCCAGAGGTGTCCAATTTCACACTCCAATAACTATTTCATTCCTGTCCCAGATGAGACAGGCCCAGTCCCACCTCATTTCATCAGAACCCTGTTCCAGAATTTGTTCCAGATCCAGGCTAGGGGATAAATATGTGAGAATTAAATTTAGGGAACAATGAAAGTGTGAATGTCTATCTGAAAGTGAGAGTGATAATGACCCACTAAGCCCTACACGTGACTATATATGTCTGTGTGTGTAGTCACTCTTCCACTCATGAAAGCCATTCTATGGGGATAAAACCAGTCCCCTTTGTCCAACAATTTTGAAACGGAGATATTATTAAATATGCACCAGGTGAATTTTTTTCTCAGTTGAGAGCATGAGCAATTGAAATTAAAACACAAGTACACTCACATTTGCCTTCCGTCTTACGTGTATCTGCTCCTATCTATTCTCCATGAGACTTGGTTCCCCCCCAACAAAAAAAAAAAACTTAAAATAAGGGCATAAGAGAAAATGAGCTATGATTTACGTTGCCTTTTTTTCTTCTTTTATTTCAAAAGAATGATTTGGAACAAGGAATACTTTTGTGAGGTAAAACAGATGATCCTCTAAGAGGACTGCACAATATGTGAGTATTATTGATTTTTCTTCCTAAGTCATTTCAGTGATACTATCTTGAGCTGAGTGACCATTGATAGTAAATGATTTCCAGCCACACACTCAATCGTCAGACCTGTTTCTCTCAAAAGTTTAGCACTTCTGGTGAGAATACATACATGGATTTTGAAGTACTGGGAGTATGTAATAGAAGATGTAAACTTCAGAGGATTTTTACTTATGATAATAAGCCCTATAACTGGAATTAAAAAGGAGAGAAGAAAAGGAAGCCAGAATTCCTGCTAAGTCTTTTTTTTTTTTCCCAATGTTTTTATTCAAGGCTTGAGAAATTCCATTCACTATATCTATTGCTTCCTAAGCTGTAAAGCCAAAATGGGGCAATATTAAACCAACCAGGATGCAGATTTCTGATATCAAAGGACACATAATAAGACAAAATTTCAATGTCTTAAATAGTAGTGCTAATACCTTAAAAGGTCAGTGATGTCATGATGCATGGACAATAGAAATTCTTTTGAATTCTATAAAATGCCAAGGTTTAACCATAAAATTCAAGTTTCAACACGGCTCTTGGGGTCCCAGTAGCAACAAACAACAACTCAAACCTCAAGATTCAATTCATAACAATTCATAATTTCTCAACAAAACATAGTGAGTCATTCACATTTCTCTCTCTCTCTCTCTTTCTCTGTCACCCCCTCCCTCTGTCCATCCCCACCTCCCTTGTTACCTCCATCCTCAGGGCCAAGATGATTCTGCATAGGCTTGTGTTAAGTCCTTGGAAAACCAGCAAACCACTGGGCTACATTGTATCTAATGAAAAAGGACAAATACTCAAGTGAGATAAAAACGTGGATACTTTAAGAATACAATGTAAGGTTCTAATAGATTCTCCCAAGATTTTCTATGAAAAGAATAGTACTTACATACTTAATCAGTGCAGCAGAAATTTAATTGGGGGGGCACAGACTCAACAGGATGCACTTCCAATGTTATTCTCCCTGAAAAACCCACAGGGCTAAGCTTTGTGTCGCCTGCATAAATAGTATTCCCACAGGTTCACAGGCTCATGAATTTGGCGAGCCAGGGGCCAGGTTTTATCTTTGTTTACTGAAAGGCAAGTCTGCTCACCAAGTAGATATTCATTAGATGTGCCAGTTCCAAACAACTCATCATCTGATATCCAGCTGATCAATTTAAATTACCACTAACTTCACTGTAATTGCTTCTCTAATTATAATGATGCTGAAAGACTTTGAGAATTGTCTTGGTTTCTTTAGTACATGCCATAGCTTTAACCTCCCAAGTCCCAGTTGTGAAAATCTGCCCTCCCCTCCACACTCCTCTGCCAAAAGAGGCCTTTGGGGGGAAACAAAAAAGGGAAATTAGACAACAAAGAAATGGGATGAATTTTCTAAACCCAAGGATTTGTTTTATTTGGGAAGACCATTTCACTCTCACCTGAAACACGGAAGAACCAAAAACAGGTTGGCCAATTTATTGTAAAATGGGGGTGGCTTGGGGACTGACAAAGATGCTTGACGAGAATGATGGACCACATGAGAGATGATCAGAGACGCAATCAACAGATTACCTCCTGTTCCCATTTGTGCTAATTGTCATATAATAGCTTGTTTAAGTCTTCTCACCAGCCTTAATTGCAGGCTGGGTTCTCACTTTTGAACTGTCATCTCCTAGTTTTAATTATAAACAATAAATTTCCTTTCAAATTCTTACACTTTTCTTTGCCTCCATCCTCTGAAAATGGAATTCACATCACCCTGACATCAAGCAGAAAGTAAACCAGTAAGAGGGAGAGAAGCCAGGGCAGACCTTGGAAGTCACCTCTGATCTGTACTTCAACAAATGAAAACAACAGGTAGGAGGACCTAGAAAACCTGGCATCGATAAATAGCAGCCAGTTCATCAACCCCTGGCGGCCAGGTTCACTGTGACCTAGCTTTACCTCCACCCTCATCTTCTCCCATACAAAGGCCTCTGGGGGAAGGCAGTCGTGGCCATTTAAACAGTTAGTTTCCCAGAGTTTGTGCCAGACATTTCTTTTTAATTGCCTATGGGCCTCAAGAAATAAATGCTACACCACCGAGGTCCTTCAACTTGTTCTAATATGAATCAAGATCGGATCTCTCAGTCCACTGGGTATCATTCCCATTTATTCCTTTGTATATCACTCAGGGCCATAAATCACTCTAGCAGCTGCTCCTTCTCAGAGGAGATGTGAGGAAATGATAATGTTTTATGTGAGTAATTAATCCGGTGGCAGATGTGGAGTTTCCAAAACTACTACCATTAGCACTTTGACAGGCTTTCCGAACATATTCTAGTACTGGTTACTAGATTTTAATATGTTAATACTATGTTACTCATCATAAGCAAGAAACGTTCAGGCCTTAAGTTTTATAGAAGTGCTATTATTCTCAAAGGCTTTTCAGAGAGGACTAGTGATGAGGTTTTATATTCTTAACGCTGCTGTTGAATAAACAGTGTCCAATTAACATACCAGCTGGAAGGACACCATTCCTCAGTTCTAGTTCTCCCCATAATATTCAACATTTGTAAAGTGAAGCAAATAATTCAGAGTGAAACTTATGGCGATTTGGGGAAGAGAAAACAGGAGTTCAGTGGTGGAACATTTTTCTAGCAATGTGGCTTTGGGTCTTGGAAATTACAAACATGACACATGGAGTTACAAAAGAAAATAAAAAAATATACTGGCTTCATTTAATAATTTTAAAAGATTTCGTAAAGACGCAAGGCTATTGTGTGCGCCATACTGGCGATGCCTGGTGGCTGCTGTGTAGTTTTGTTACTGGTGAGCTTGTGTTCTTACATTAGCTATTTATCCAATGGTGACACAGTCTACAGCCTGGGATTTGCTTTATTATTTTTCCCTAGCTTAGGTAAGGTAATAATCACAGTACCTAGATAGTCACAGTACCTTCTGTCTACCTTTCTTCTTGTCACATTTTCTCCTTAAATATGTTTTAGTACAATAATAAACCGCTATCCATGGTAAACATGCTTCATCATAATTTAGCCTCATGCTGAATGTGTAAAATGGCCACTGTCATTGACAGGCAGCCTGTAAAACTAACAGCAACTACGGTGTTGCTGCAGGAACCAACTCAAGGTCAAACCCTCAGGCTTGGAAAGGACAAAACACTGTCTCCTGGAGAAATTTCTCACTGTTTCATGTTTAACTCGATCAAAGAAAAGGACTCCCATCACAATATAGACTTTGTAACAAAAAGGGTTTGTTTGTTTGTTTGTTTTTTAGTTTAGGGACAGGAATTTATTATAGTTCACTTTTACTGGTATAAAAAGCAATCTAATTGTGTAAAAGTCAACTGTTATTTGCTCTTTTTTATTCATTTTTATTGGAGTATAGTTGATTTACAATGTTGTGTTAGTTTCTGCTGTACAGCAAAAAAGTTATTTTTAAAAAACACACATATTTTGGGACTTCCCTGGTGGCGCAGTGGTTAAGAATCTGCCTGCCAATGCAGGGGACACGGCTTCGAGAACTGGTCCGGGAAGATCCCACATGCCATGGAGCAACTCAGCCCATGAGCCACAACTACTGAGGCTGCGCTCTAGAGCCTGCGAGCCACAACTACTGAGCCTATGTGCCACAACTACTGAAGCCTGCACGCCTAGAGTCCATGCTCTGCAACAACAGAAGCCACCACAATGAGAAGCCCACACACCACAACGAAGGGTAGCCCCTGCTCACTGCACCTAGTGAAAGCCCACGAGCAGCAACGAAGACCCAATGCAGCCAAAAATAAATAAATTTTAAAACACACACGTTCTTGAAAAATGAGGAAAGGTGGTCTTTGAATGGTAGCCTAAATGACTATACTAACCTTCAGCTAGAGTTATTTTGTCACATGAAGAGAAAGACAAAAGAAGTTCCATATGTTCAAACATTTATGAAGCTATATAATAAACAAACTGAGCAGCTAGGTAACAGGCTGATGGTACAAAGAGAAAAGAAAGTCACTTTGTACTAGAGCTGGTTGTGTCTGAATGCGGAAAAAAATAAGGGGCAACATAAGATGGATACAGAAGGTGATGAACATTTGTGAAAAGGGAACACTGAGGAAAGAGTTGTGCATGACCAGGATTTTCTAAGATGGATTTTGTTGGAAGTGGGTTAGGGAAAGCCTGGATTTGGTTTCTCCCTCCAAAGTTTTCTTGGAATGCTGCTTTTGATAACAGCTTGTGAGTTCCTTTGCCTGTGTCTGTGATCTGTATTTTTGTTTGAAATCTCTTTACTTTGGTTCAGTGAATAAGTGTTGTTTGGCCAATTCTAACTGTTCTTTTGATCTCCAGCTAACTTTGAGATGCTTTAGAAGGCCCTTGAGCCATCTCAGAGAGAAATGTTTGATTAGTATGTTAAATTACATGGAATTCCTAAAAATCTAGTATGTCCTGGTAAAATTTTATCAGTCATAATTCTAGTTATTTTTATTTATTTATTTATTTATTTATTTATTTATTTATTTTGCGGTACGCGGGCCTCTCACTGTTGTGGCCTCTCCCCTTGCGGAGCACAGGCTCCGGACGCACAGGCTCAGTGGCCATGGCTCATGGGCCCAGCGGCTCCGCGGCATGTGGGATCTTCCCGGACCAGGGCACGAACCCGTGTCCCCTGCATCGGCAGGCGGACTCTCAACCACTGCGCCACCAGGGAAGCCCTCTAGTTATTTTTAAATGCTGTATGTAACAGCAATAATGGTTTCTATTGTCATTTACATTGTGATCCAATGTTTAACCATGACCTTTTAAGTCTTTATGTGATTTAGAGATAGTCACTGTTGTGCTCTAACACTTTGCAAAATG
This sequence comes from Hyperoodon ampullatus, assembly GCF_949752795.1. Lineage (NCBI taxonomy): Eukaryota > Metazoa > Chordata > Mammalia > Artiodactyla > Ziphiidae > Hyperoodon > Hyperoodon ampullatus. The sequence continues at coordinate 72,400,453 of NC_136917.1, read as the reverse complement.
CTCCATCTTCCAGAAGATCTATGTGAAGGACCTTTTGGCAAGCACAGGTCTCTGATAAATTTCATATCATAATGCCAAACTGGGCCGCGAGGCATATGGGATCTTAGCTCCCAGCCCAGAGATCAAACCGGCACCCCCTGCATTGGAAGGCGAAGTCTTAACCACTGGACCGCCAGGGAAGTCCCCTCATTCCTCTATTGTTGAACTTGAATTTCTGAGCTATATCAGACTCGGGATGCCACTAGCCATTCTCAAAACAATGTATGCTGGTAGTTGCAACCGTACGTTTTCAAGGACTCCTCTCTTAACTATTAAATTTCAAACAATGACGTTAGATCAGATACTAATAGAAAGATGAGACATATGTGTAGTGGTCAATAGCTCCTGTTATGGATACGTCAATACTACATCAGAAGTTAAAACCTACTTAGGTAGAATTAGACAACTGGCTACGAAGTCTCTCTGAAGTGCCAGTTTCAGACCAGGTTTCAGACTTATTCTCTTTAATTCCTAAGGGAATGAGATCTATTTTTACTATTAAATTTTCAGTTGTTACCCCTCCTAAAAAAAACACACACACATGCATTTTTTTTTTTTTTTTTTTTTTTTTTTTGGTACACAGGCCTCTCACTGCTGTGGCCTCTCCCATTGCAGAGCACAGGCTCCGGACACGCAGGCCCAGCGGCCATGGCCCACGGGCCCAGCCGCTCCGCGGCACGCGGGATCCTCCCAGACCGGGGCACGAACCCGTGTCCCCGGCATCAGCAGGCGGACTCTCGACCACTGCGCCACCAGGGAAGCCCACACGTGCATATTTTAATCAAACAACTTGGGCAACCATATGCCCACGGGTTGAGACAAAATGCCAAAAATGGAGGAGTTGGGATGCACCAAGGAACAAAATGAATGAATTTCAGCCTGTTCAGCCATGCAGTCTTCATGTTAGGCCAGCATCGGCAAATAAGAGTTTCATTGGAAACTTCTCTTTAGCTCAATGTACCACACCAAGGAGAGGGCTTTGTGTTTGTTTTGTTTAGGCACCTATGGTACATTCCATGGATAAAATGATCTTTCAGAGACATAGTGCAGGCCCACCATTTAGCTAGACTGCACAGCAATGCTTCAGGCACAATACAAATAACAGTCCTAATATCCCCCAGGGAAACAGCTAAGAGATAGTGTCATTCAGGGGACAGTATTCCTTTCGGCAGTCACCTGGAAGACCCTCCTTCCTCTCACCTCTGTTTCTTTTGTCTTTTGGTCCAAAGAAAGGGCACTACCATTTGATGAATGTCTGTGAGTAGGTACTATGTCCTAAGCACACTCCATCCTTATTTAATTCTCAGAACATCCTTCTGAGACAGGAATCATTTTCTCATTTCAGATGAGTCCCAGCAAGAATAATTAAATTGTTCCTGGCCCAGAGATTCAAATCCAGTTTTGTCTGGCTCCAAACTCTGCTTTCATTACTTCTTCTCATCTTCCCAACAGCAACCATAATCCCTGGAAATTATTCTTGAGACTCTAGTATGATCAAATTATCCCACCCTTGGAGAAAGTCAAATTTTAGCTAGCAATTTAGAAGCTTATATTATCAAAGGACAGTTTCACCTTGCAGAATATTTGCTAAAGATTCCATTTAAATGGAAAGCTTCATTGGTATCATCAAAATTTCAAAACTATGGCCAACTTAAATTTTTGAATTTTCTCACTCCTGTTTTCAACAATTCTCCTCTTGAACAAGTGAGATGTCACAATAATGAGATAATAAGGTGCCTTCCCTATAAACAGGTATAAATCTTCTGACCAAATTCATCAGTCTTAGTGACTTAACTACAAGTGTATCTCAAGACTGAACTATTGCTACATGTTGTGAACCTAAAAGGAAATATTATGCCTGACTAATGGTGAATTAGAATTACATTAGACCCTCTACACAGTTAGTTCGTGCCTTTAAAAACTCTTTCCATTTCACTGGTCTCAACATAGGTACTGCAGGCTTACGTAAGACCTGAAATCCTCTTCCTTTATCGGTCTACAAAAGGCAGCAGGCATCACATCACTGTTTTTCAATTGTCATTGCCTTCAGAAAATGTACAGTCACGATCCCAAGAGGATGTTTTAAATTCTTTCAATTATTCTCTCCCTGGCAAACTCACATTTCATAATACGCTGCTTCCTTAATTCAGCAAAAGATGATTTTGCACCCGCAGCATGCTAAGCAGTGTGCCAGGCATACAGTGATGAACAAGCTGATCAGATGCTTTACTTGCTCTTATAGAGCTTACATTCTAGATTAGGGGATCAGCAAATTTTTTTCTATAAAGGGCAAGATAGTAAATACTTTAGGCTTTGTGGATCCTATAGTCTCCATTGCAACTATTCAGTTTTGCCACTGCATTAAATCACAGCCACAGACAATAGATAAGTTAACCAGCAAAGCTGTGTTCCAATAAAAGGTTATTTACAAAAACAGGTAGTGGGCCAGACCTGGCCTACCGGCCATAGTTTACTAATCCCTGTTCTATAAGATGCCATGTTGTTCCCACTTTTGCTTTTTATAATATGTAATGTTCAAGTAAACATAATATTATTTTTAATTAAACTTTTAATTTTGGTAAAATTATAGATTCACATGAAATTGTAAGAAATAACACAAAGGGGTGGGAGGTAGGGCAAACAGGTGAAGACAGTCAAAGGGTACAAACATCCAGTTATGAGATGAATAAGCCCTGGGGATGTAACGTACAGCATGGTGACTACAGTTAACAATACTGTATTGTATATTTGAAAGTTGCTCAGAGAGTGAACCTTAAAAGTTTTCTCTCTCTCTCTCTCACACTCATACACACACACAAATTGTATGTATGAACTATGTGAGATGATGGATAACTAAACTTATTGTGGTAATCATTTAGCAATATACAGGTATATCAAACCATCACATTGTACCCCTTAAACTTACACAGTATTATGTTAACAGATGAACTGAGGTATATTAAACTTTCAAAAATTTATTTGATCAAAACGTGATTCAAATTGGGCAGCAAAAAACTGGAAGTGGTTGGGAGTACTGCACAGATAGGAGCTGGGGAGAGGCTTTTATAGAGAAGAGGTGGAAGCAAAGTAAGGAAATTATCTGATTGGTTACAGCTTACGTGGTTGCCTTATTTGGGAAAGCCAAAATGGCTGTTTGTGATTGGTTGTTTTTAGGTTTTGATTTCTTCACCTTGAGGCATTATGGGCTTAGGTTTTGCTTTGCTTACGCAGACTACTAAGGTATTAGAGCCACCTCAGTCTAATGGCCTCCTTGTTTAATCAGTTTAACAGCTGCATGTCAATTATATCTCAGTTAAGCTGGAAAAAAATTAATTTAAAAAAAAAAGAAACAATGCAGAGAAATTCTATGCACCCTTTACCCAGTCCTCCACCCCAATAGTAATATCTTCAAAAACTAGAGTACAATATCACCACCAAAATATTGTCATTGATACAGCTGAAATATAGAACTTTTCCATCACCACAAGAATCCCTCATGTTGCCCTTTTATAGCCACATCCACTTTCTGTCCCAGGCCTCCTCTTTAACCCCTAGCAAACACTAATCTGCTCTCCATTTTTCTAATTTCCTCTTTAACTCTATAACTTTAAAGGGCAAGAATAAAAATTTCTTCTACTTCCTGTTGCTGTTATCACAGCTCAGAGAGTCACATCTCACTCCACAGTTAGATTCTACAGCCAGCCATTAAGTTGAGAATTGATGGCATATAATCCAATGTATCCTTCACAATTCTTAGAAAGGCACCACTTTGTAGATACACATACCAACTCACTCTGGATACAAAAGAGCCAACGCATGCTTTGATGGTAGACCAGATGGCTTTCTCAAGTCACTTTTTCATATCCAGGATTACGTAGCATTAGTCACTAGAATTATATTCAGCACCTCAAGAAAAGAGGCATGTGAAAACTGAGGTTACCAAGTAAACAACAGTTCCAGCTTTGTCCCAAGGGTCTGATACAGCATGTGACTGCCTTTGAGTGGAACATCCTTCTCCATCCCTCAGTGTCTCCTTTTAGTTTTTTAATGCAAAGCAGAATTGCTTAGTATTAAATATATTGATTCTTCTGATCATCCCTGGGGTGCACATTAAGAAGACAAATAAGTTTGATTCTTGTTTGTTTGTTTGTTTGTTTTAGCTTTCATGCAGTAAAGAATGCAAACATCTATATCTCCAATACTAAGGGCTTTGTTGTCTTCTGACTTTCAAACAATTTGGCTAATGCAAACCAAATCCGTTTATTTGTTTGTTTGTTTTTCAAGATGGGCATTATTCAAAGGGAGCACTCTGGTATGCCAAGTTTTCATCTAGAGGAAATTTTTACAGTCAAGTTACAACCTTCTTAAATGGGGCTATAATGGAAAACACCAGTATACAAACAGAAGTCACATTAGAAGTTCCCTTTTAGAGCAGATAAGCATTGGTTATTTTTTCTCCTGAGAAATATTTGAAGTACCTAAGTGTTCCACCTTCTCTCAACCATGCACCTTCTAAATAATTTCCTAGTACAAGTGGAGGTTTGTGACTAGAAGAGCCGTATGGTCTGTCTGGAATGTTTCCTCAGATTTCTGCAGAAAGCTTGTGCCCTTCACATCAGTCACTCTTAACATGAAAGAGACTTGATTTAACTCCTGCCCAGCTGCATACCCTTGGACTGTTATGAAATGGAAGCTTATATTCAATTCATGAGCTTGATCCTGAAAGCCTTACAGTTCACAGCCTTTCCCAGTGGTAGTCAAGCCTTTACTCCTTAGCCTTTGTTGTGCACCATAGTTGTGCCTCTATTTTAGCACATATTACATGTTGCCTTGTAGAATAATTTCTGGTATACATGTCTATTTTTTCTACCAGATTCCAAGCTCTCAAGAACAAGAACATCTTCCATATAGCACTTAACACAGACCCTGGCACATGGTGAGTGCTCAAAAAGTATGTGTGAAAATAAAGACCCTGAGAGCTGTGTTTATTGCTGTAAGTGAATAATCTGGGATATATCAGATTTTGGCAATACAGAGGACTAGGAACACACTGATCCTAGATTAACTATAACAGCAAGTTTTTAAAGCAAGGCAGAGAACACCAAAGTGAGGAAAATCTTAAAAGGAAGACAAAAAGAAATAGAAAAGGAATAGCAAGATGATACCAAAGCTGGAAGGGTGTATGATAAGAACACAAAATCTGGAACTAACCCGAAGGTAAATTCCAGTATTAGTACAGGGTTGAGGTGGCTGAGTTTTGTGAATGCTGCAAGTTGGGGGAGCTGAATCTGGAAAATATGCTTTAGCGTGGATACTCCAAATAAGCTAAAGAAGTCCCAGGTCAGTAGCACTTCACTCCTAGTTCTAAGGAGTAGCAAACACAAATCCTCCCTGAAAGAAACCATCCCCAATTTAGGCTCACATGATTCCTAGGGATTAAGTTGAACTAAATAGGAGCTCATAATACAAGCAACAAAAATCAACAAACACACAAGGAAACAGTAGCTATAAGTGAATTCAGCAGAAACAAAAATCCATAGATTTAGTCTCCTCCTTTAAGGAATCTCCCAGGAAGTTGTGTATATAACTTCCACTTTAATTCTGCTGGCCAGAATTTAGTCACATGGCAATACCTGGGAAACGCAGTGTCTATTCCAGGCAAACAGGTATCAAACTAAAAATCAAGGGCTACTTCTGCAAAGGAGGGTGGGGGAAGAGTTGACGGTGGGACCAAAGCTGTTATCTGTAATGCTGAATTTCTTGTACGTTTGCGAGAGCAATTCGAAGCAAATATGACACATTAACATCTGCTTAATCTTTGTGATGGGTACGTAAGTGTCAGTTCTATGATTTTCTTAACTTCTCTGATTCTCTGAAATTTTCATGATTTCAAATGTTTTAAGGAAAGCATAGAAAATAAAGGAACACAGTAAAGTGGGCCATAGTTCCCCACCTACATATACATACCCATACACACTAAATATACATTAAAACATTAAAATACCAACATTAACATTTTGATAGCTGAGACTTCAGTCTTTCTCCTATACGTATTTTTACTCAATCATGTCTTTAATTCTTACATAGTTTGTACCCTGCTTTTTAATGTATTGTGTCATAAGCATTTCCCATGTCTTTTAAGCTTCTTTTAAAATATAACATGTAATGACTGCCCTGTAATCTCTCATAAGGATGTATCATAAGTTAATTAACTCCTATTGTTGAACATAAGAAATTTTAGATACATTTTATATTTATGTATTTTAAATGTACATATTTTATCTCCTGTTACTATGTCTCTAGATATTCATTTGCAGGTAAAAATAATTACTGGTATCTTCATTTATATCTAGTTATAATTCACCGCAGAAGTGATTTTCGTTTTCCTGAGAGTTTTTGTTTCCTAGTGTTCCTATCCAGGTGGTATCTGTCTCAAAGTCTTTGGACCAATTTTCACAGAATCCGCTGAAATCCCCTAAGACTCAAAAGTTCTTCCTGCATGTTTTCCTGACTCTCACGGAACTTCCATTGATTTATGTGAGTCTCACAGTTCAGTAGGAGGCTACAAGCACAAGGCAGAGGCACAGCAAGACCTTTGGTGCCTGGGGATGCTAAGAGCCTGCTGTGCTCTGCTATCCCATCTCTGCAAGGCCTAAGCTTCTGTATTGGACCAATCTGATCCCATGTCAACACCGCTGCAGATGAGAGCAGCTTTGAAAGCGCCATTTTGGTACCCTTGGTGAATGGTTCAGGTGCTCAGTTTTCTTTAATGCTAAATTCAATTCTGCGGGACAAATGATTCTTTTATCACTCTCTTGCTCTCTCATCCACTCTCTCATGCATTTTTAGTAACTTTCCATTTAAATAATGCATAAAAGATACCTTCCGTAGCCCCTCTCATGGGTCATGTTTTGTGATGCACACATCCAAATAGACTTTAGAACCTTATCTAGATACTATCACCATGAACCAGAATTTACTGATGCATTTTCTATCTAATTCCAAAAAAAAACATCATTACTACAAATTCTGAAAGAACCTATTCAAGGAAAATCTTTCCAAGTACCCACAAATTGATAAATTCACTCATTCAACAAATATTTAGTGAGTAGCCAATGTGCTCTACTTCTGGTGCCCCAGAAATGCACAGACTCAATATGGGAGGTAGATAGCTAAATAAATAATTAACATAATGTAACACCTAAGCAAAGTAAGTGCAGGGGCTAAGGGAGTATCATCTGGAGTGTGTGTGTGTGTGTGAAACAAAGACCAGGACTTTTTCTCTGATACCCATGTGATTAATCAGGTCCACAAAGACTCACAGGTTCTACCTAATAATTCCGTGGGAGTGAGCATCCCTCTCAGGAGCCTCCCTTCTTCTAATTCCTTTCCCAGATATTCACAACTAGCACTCCATCCTCCTCATCACCTTTGTTCTATGTGGATTCTAACTAGATGTCCCTCCAACCCCATGCTCAAGGTCTCATCTTCCAGGAAGCCTCCTCTGAGTCCTGTGGAGCCCAGATCTCTGTCTTACAACTATCATGCCCCAAGCAAGTACCACAGTGCCTTGAAAAGAGCTTCTACAAGAAGAGCTGCATAGATCATGCTGGAGTTATACTCAGCCAGATTTGTTTCCAAAAATGAACATTGTAAACAAAACCCAGTCAAGACTCAATAAATATTTGTTGAGTGAATGGAAGAATAAATCAATTATTGTGTTTCTAGATTCCCCTTAGCAGAGTGTCGGGCACATGGTATTCAATAAATTGTCAACTGATTTCCTTCTGCGGTATAAAATTACGAATGTATCAATAGATTTTTCTAAACTAGGTGTTGTTTTTCTAATATTTGGCTTGATTACTTTTACTTAATATATATTCAGTTAGATGTGGAATGTCTGGCTGCCCCTTTTCAGAAATGGTAGTCAGATCCACCTCCCAATTTTGAGATAACAGATGTAAAACTTCTTAAAAAAGAATCTCTAGCCCAGTCCAAGGTTCTCAGAAGGTTCACTCAGAACAGGACCCACACTACTGGAGCCCAGTTCATCTGAAGAAGGCAAAATGATGTCTCAGTGTATCATCTGATGTCCTTTTCCTAGGCACCAGGTGCAGCACATTACAAGGTACCTAGAAGATAAGATAATGCTTCCCAAATCGCATCCATACAAAGGTCTACAATCAGATGTTCTCTTCCTTGCCTTATGGGCTGAGCTGTGCCCCTTCAAAAGTCATATGATGAATTTCCAACCCCCAGTATCTCAGAGTGTGACTGTATCGAACTAAGGTCTTTAAGGAAATAATTAAGTTGAAATGAGGTCACTGGAATGGATCCTAATCCAACATGACCAGTGTTCTTATCAGAAGAGGAGATTAGAACAGACGTGTGCGCACACAGGGGGAGACCATGTGAAGACAGGGGGAGAGGATGGCAATCTAAAATCCAAGGAGAGGGACTTCCCTGGTGGCACAGTGGTTAAGAATCCGCCTGCCAATGAGGGGGACACAGGTTCGATCCCTGGTCCGGGAAGATCCCACATGCTGCAGAGCAAGTAAGCCTGCGAGCCACACAACTGAAGCCCGTGCGCCTAGAGCCCACGCTCCGCAACAAGAGAAGCCACTGCACTGAGAAGCCCACGCACTGCAACAAAGAGTAGCCCCCGCTCGCCGCAACTAGAGAAAGCCCACACACAGCAACGAAGACCCAACACAGCCAAAAAATTGATTAAGTAAGTAATTAATTAATTTATAAAATCCAAGGATTTGGATTAGAAAGCAGCTTAGAAAGAACCAATCCTGCCAGCATCTTGATCTTAGACTTCTAGCTTCCAGAACTGTGAGAATATAAACTTCTGTTGTTTAAGCCACCCAGACTGTGGTATTTTGTTAGAGAAGCTCTAGGCAATTAATACATCTCCCAAGAAAACTCTCCATATGAACTCCATATATTCTGCCTCATTATTAATATTATAATGATGAGCTGCTCCTGGAGACTCACCAACAGGGTTTGAAAATGGTACAGCAGTGGCCTCAAAATTGACATACCTACCCAAATCAGCTTAATTGGCCTCTCCTCATGGAGAGCACCACTGGACAGCAACTCTCTCTTCTACCTCACCCCTTATTCTCTATCACACCACGTTACGATTCATGTCCTTCATAGCATAAGTTCCATCTTGGAATTCTCTTGTTTGTTGTCTGTCTTCCTAACAAGACTGTAAGCTCCACAAGGACAGAAGACCCTCTCTGTGTCCCCAGTAACTAGCACAGTGCCTGTCACTGAGGAAGAGATATTTGATGAGTGAGTCTGCTATTTTTCATTTTCTGAACTTCCTCAGGGAGTACAAGCTCCATTTTTGACACACTGACTCCAGAATAGCTTGGTTTCCCTTTTTGTTTTCAATTTACTCAGCTCTGGAATTCCAGGTTTCTCAGCTGGGTGTTTGACTTCTGAGAAAGATGCTGAAGCGAAAGCGGTGGGCTCGCTCCGTGTGCACCAGCCTGCCTGGCCGCAGCAGTTCACAATATTTTAAATGATGGAGGTTGGGTGAGAGGGATGAGCAGGATGGGAGACCCGTCAGAAGAATGATATGGCATTCGGAAGTACGTGTTGTAAATAATAAAGCAAACCCAACTGTGCATATTAAGTTGTAATTCGGTCTCTGGCTTCTTCTGACATTGATAAACCACTCAAAGCCTCCCTCTTATGGTTTCTGATGCCACGAGAGACTAACCCCTCTCAATGGAATTTCTACCTTATTATTATTATGTACAAGCTGTTCTGTATTCTTCTGCATGTTCGAAAAACAGGTGATAAGAGCCACATGTAATGAACTAGACAAGCCCAGATTTTGCTTAAAATTGTGTTTAGCCAGTTAGGAAGAGATGAAAATATGCTTGTAAATGGGACACAAAGGGGCATTTGGAGCAGGAATAATTTCTGGGTTCTGGGTGACATCTAGACATTCAGTCAAATGTAAAAGAGAAGCGAAGAGCTCAAGATGTCAGAAGCCAAGTGTCCAGGTCCTAGAGCTGCAGTTTTCCCCATTCAGTGCTTGTAATAGGGAAGAACAAATCTGACTCCATAGTGGATCTGTTTGTTTTACTTTAACCTTTGTATTCTATTGCTTTTGTTGCCTATAGCCTGAAATATACAAAATAGCCCATTCTCAGGCCTCTGACCTTTAAGAGTATAACACTTTTCCATTTATACAGAGATTAAATAGCTGCAGAACAGACAATAATATTTGTCTTGTTGGAGGTTTACAGGAACATCATGACCTGACTTACATGGACTGCTGCAAGAACAAAGGATTCCTGCACCAAAAGTTCGAAACAACCAACCACACCCCTCTTGCACCATACCTTTAAAAGTGCCTTGCTGAAACCCTCTGGGAGTTTGTGGCATGAGCCACCCATCTCCTTGCTTGGCCCTGCAATAAAACTTCCTCTGCTCCAAACTCCGACGTTTCAGTTTGTTTGGCCTCACTGTGTGCATCGGGCACACAAACTTCCCTTTGATAACATGCTGACTTGGAGCCCCACTCATTCTGAAGGAGGAAGTGCCTCCCCCAGGGAGCCAGAGTTTAGGCGGTGCTGCTCAGGTGTCTGGGCAAGCACGATGGGCTGCTCTGAGCTCCACCGGGACAGCTTTCCAAACTTACATTGTAAAACGGCCCTCACAGAAGAAATACTCTTGAATGGTTCTCCCCATCTGATCAAGAGCATTCACTCCAATTCTGTTTTGAAAACTAGCCTTGCTGCTATTCGTTCCTCTGTCAGCAGGGCTTCAGCTCCAGCTAAAGCCCACAGCTGGGATCTGACTTGGCCAGGGATGTCTCCACTGTCCTGGAGAATAAACAAGAGCTCTCCTTCCACCTATTCACCAGATTCCAAGATACCTCCCAAGTCCCCTCTGGCTCCCACATAGCTGATTGATTCCTTTGGGGGCAATAGGACATCTACTGAAGCAACTGAGTGTATTGGTCAGTTCCACCCCAAAGCACTTGGCTAAATCAGAGGAATGGAATCTCAGCTGCTTAAAAATAGCAATGGAGCATTGATTTTTTTTTTTCTGCCTCCTGTCAACACTCCTCCCCACCCCAACCCGACCAGTCACTTTCACTTCAGAATGTTTTCCATTGAAATCAAAATGAAGGATAGTCAAGGAGAGGGTCAGGTACTAAAGCAGGAAAGGGAGGATGAGAGCAGAAAAGGAAGGAGGCAAACAGACACAATCCAGGACCAAAAATCTACACAGGTCAACTCACATGTTTCTCAACACTTGGGGCAGCTGGGAATGCTGCTCATCCCACAGTGGCTCCTGACACACACGCAGATGCTCGTGCAGAATTGTCCACAGCCAAAGGCAGCCTGGAATGGACATCCTGGATGCTCAAGGCCAGTCCGTGTCCTTCATGTCACAACAACAAGAAAATCAGACTCACACTTTCATCTTGGAGTTTTCTACTTTTCAAATAACTCTCACCAGAAAAAAGGGGGGTGTCTGGAAGTACACACATAAAAACTGAACAAGAGTTTATCTTCTGAGGGCTGGGGTGAGAGTTGGAAGAGATGGACTTTTTACTTTATACATTTGTATAAAAAGTGTTAGGGTAATAAGTAGTTTTTGCTTCCTTTTGTGCTTTCCATGTTTTCCTTAAGAAATGATTTGCTTCCATAATTTTTAGATAAATATGCTTCTAAAAAATGGAAGAAAGATGCTTTCATAAGCATGATCACACTTAATCTTCTCAACACCCCAGTGAGGTGAGCAGAATGGATGGCTCAGGATTTGGGGTCACTCAGACTTGGGTTATGATCCTTCTTTTCACATCTATCAGCTGTGGATTCTGAGCAAGAAGTTTAACCTGTACTGTAGACATGATAGTAAAACCCAGTATGTCAAGTTCCTAGGAGAATTATAGCAGATACAACATATTAACCCTTATAAAAATGCTTGGTATGAATAAGTACTCAGTAATTAGAAGTTATCATCATTATTGTTACTATTATTATTATTTTAAAAGTTAAGAGATAAATCCTGGAAAATACAGCAGCACAGCTAGCAGTTGGCTAAACCAAAACCAGACTCAAGTTCATCGTGTGGCCACCATATTGCAAGGGGTAAAACAGGACTGTCCACACTGCCCACCCTAGAGAGTTTCAGAATGCAACAGGACATCCAGAGCCCACTCTAGAATCAACCTCAGAGAGAAAACTCCGTGAGATCACTATAGAGATGGCCATGGGTCTGTCCAGCCCTGAATACTTCCCAATCCAACCCAAAGACATTTTGGAACAAATAATATTATTTAAAAATACTTGGAAGAAATAATATATGTTTCGGGTGGGCAGAGCCAGAGACAAAGATTTGAAGGAAAGATAATATTTATGTAGATGTCAGACCTAAAGCTGACTCCCCATTGAAAAATTTTTTAAGATTTTTTTCATTGCTCATAAAAAGGAACAACAACAAAGGGAGAGTTTGAATATCCTCAAGGCTGCTCTCTGATTTGGTGTCAAAGCAATTCCAAAATGTACTAGTATTTCACTGCACTTTAGGGTGCACTTTATTGTTTTTATTTTAGACTTTTGATCTAAAATCTTTAATTTTAGATCGATCTTTAATATTCTTAAACATCCATAACGCCATTTAGATTGAGGGCTAAATTCTCTATATTCCAGATTTTCTAGGTTTTTCTGGTCCAGCCGGGAACAGTTTGCAAAGAGGGTTCACACTGATGCTGCCTGAAACCAGACAGGAGAACCAGGGACAGCAGTGAGGCCAGAGTTGGACCACATAACACCTGCCCGAACACCTGTTCTCATTCACTGCTGCAGGTGGTGACCCCTGGCCTTTCTACGTTTCTATACAGTTTACAGAGCACATTCTTGCACATTATTCCACACCATCCTCTCAACAATCCCATAAAAAGCTAACATTATTAGCCCCATTTTTCAGCCAAAGAAACTGGAGGCTCAGCAAATTGAAGTGATTTTTCTCAAGGCCATCAGACAGTAAGGAAAGACATAACTTGAACTCCATATTTGGCACCTTTTCTACTTCACCTCAAATGTTGTTTACGCCTCTAATTCCCAACAGCAAAGAGTTTCCCATTTCACCTCTCTACCCCCCAGCACCACGGCTGCCATTCCGCCATACACTCTCCCCTCCAAAACTGCAGAAGCTCAGGTAACAAGCCACAGCAAAATTACCCGACGCTTGCTGGAGTTCTGACCACACTGAAAAAGCCCTTGGAAGGCCCTTCTCTATTCGTGATCAATGGGACCATAGCCAGGACAAGCCTTGCTGGCGCTGAGCTGATCTCGGCCGTGAACGTGCCCACACAGTGTACACATTCGCTTGTATGCTGAGCACAGGGGATGAAATAATTCTGCACCATGCCCATTTTTGTGCTGTTAAGGCATACGGTTGCTTTGCAAGCAAAACAGTAGATCTTTCATTTGCCAGTGACATTCCACAAAGTGCTTATAATTCAGTGTTAGCTTATCAGCCATCCAATCTCCCACTCTAGGGAATGTGTCAACCATCAAAAGGAGTGGAGGAGGTGTGCTGCATCTTAATGGCTTTCATTTCATCAGACTTACTTTCTTAAGGGCATTTAATCAATGAGGACAAGTAGTAGGCAGATTTTTAAATAAATGTGTCACTTTAGGTTAATCCACAGCACAGTTGAATGTATTTGTTTATGCAGCTCCCAAATATGTCTCTCTGTTGCTCAGCAGAATTGATAATCTGTAAATCAAAACATGTTACAAGTACTTTTAAACTATCCCCCAAGGAACAGCTCTATTTGACCTGCCAGAATGGGAGATGTCCAGAAGTTTCAGGTACAAGGGTGTTGAATGTCAGAGCTACTCAGAATGCTTGAGTGAAACGCCAGTTCCATTTACAACAAAGCTTTCTATTCATTCTTCCTTCCTTTCTTTCATTAACCAGGTGAATAATGTGCTAAAGAAAAAAAATGCGTTGGAGATGAAAAAGAGGCTGGCAAAAAGATGGCAAGCTGGGAAGCAAAAGGGACTGCAGGAAATTTAATTTATTCTTGGGGCTATTATTAAATGCAGCAGCAAATAAAAATTAAAAGTAGACCAGAATAATACTGATGGGACTTGCATCATTTTACACTGATTATACCAAGATACTGGCTTCTGTTTATTCGCTCTGCTTTTTGCATCCTTAATGTGGCCCAAACAGAGGAGTTGTAATTGCATAAACCCAGGTCCCACGTCAAAGAGAAATTGCTTTTGCCATCCGTTATCAGCTATCTGAACTGTCAAAATATGATTGTCACATCTGCTGGAAGTGTATTGGCCGGGTTGTGATGTGAATGCGGTTTTGTTATTTTAGATTGATTTTCTTAATGCTGGCCATAAGCGTGCCCATGTGCAGGCTAGCCGATCTTTTCAGTCCTTTTAACAAAGCTTGAACTGTGTTGACATTTGTCCCCAGGCAGCACTGTCCATTCAGAGTAGGACCTCTGATGAGGCTTTTGTTGGAAACACTTAAATAATCTCTTTCTTCTTTTTTTCTTTCTTTTCTTTAAACAAAGTATTTACCAAATAAGATCGAGACTCTATGATCCTTTTGACACTGCAGCTAACAAAAGTTATTAATATTCTGTGGGCTTCATAGCAAGAATCTATTCAATGGTTTCAGGAATCATTTGAATCCCAGGCACAGCCTTAACTACAGCTTTTTATAGATAGCAAAGGATATCCAGATCTATGTGTATGTGACATTGCAGAGGACACTGGAGGTTGATAAAAACTCACTGTATTATGTCTCTTTCCCCATTTCTTTATAGATGGCCAAAGAGAAGCTGGCTTTCTTGGACTTGGGGAGAGTCATTAAACTGCCAGTGCTTGTGAATGACTATCAGAAGAAAAGATGGTCTTCATTTCATTTTATTTTACTGAAAATCGTGACATGTAAATAATGACATATAATCTCTCTGTAGGCCTGGTAAGGGCTCTGTGGGTTTTCCGAAAGCTGCCTCCGCTTCCATAGGGTGCCAGGACCTCAGAGTTTGTAAGACATCCAGGGAGAGGACCCCAGCCCTAAGTGCACCTATAAACATACATAATAGCCAATTTACAAGAGCTGAGTCAGAATGGAAATTCATGTGCCAGCTTGTAGTACAATTCAGCTCTCAATTCTGAGACAAATTAAATTCATCCTTGTGCATCCTAGTGGTAATGTACAATTAGCCTTCAGAAACAGTCATATATTTTCCTATCCTATAGGAGCCTTTGGAATTTCAAGGGTAACCTCTCCAGTCCCCTTAACAGTAATCTTAAGTGTATATCTCCAAAGTTACATAAATCAAACCATTTGGTAAACTGTGTTGTAACCTTTTTAAACATATCTCCCGTTAGCTTTAACATCATTATATCCCATTGTGATGAAAATGGGACTCTCTGTATCCAGCGATAATGAAAATAGCTCCTTTATGCAGTTTCTGCATGCAATTATCCAGGCTTTTCTCAGACTCTAGAGAAATCTAAGCTAATTGCTCTGGGACTTTCCTACATTTCCATAAATTCTTTGTTAATTTTTCATGAGACACTGTTATTGCAGTTGCCCTTAAAGTTGCCACTGTATTCAATCACAGAAAGAAGTCATTACGGAAATGGGGTGATTTGCTGGTGTCCCCACCAGAGCTGGACTCCTTTTGATCCCTATGTATTCTCAGGTGAGGTGGGGCCTTTTTTTTTTTTTTTTGGTATAAGATTTTCTTCATCTGAGTTTACTCACAGCTCATCTAAAAGCTGTTCTATGTGGTACATGACCTTGTCATTATAGGGCATGAATTGTGTTTGCATGAATTGTGTTTGCTATCTGACAGTGGGCTCTGGAATTGCTTTTATACCTACTCATCAACCCCAAAGACAAAGAGCTCTGTTTTAAGTGACAGAGGAGAAACCCAAGAAGCCAAGCTTCCCGGGGAACGCTCTTAAACTACCTCAGATGTTACATTTGATTTATTGATTGCTTCGAGCCCAGAGTCACAATTTCTGTAGCTCCCAGTAAGCACTACCTAAGAACACGTCCAACACACTGAAGAGATTTCCAGGGATGTTTCAGCCTGATTCTCTCCTATGAGCTCCGCTGGGTCCCAGAGCATATTCTCTGGAACCACTAAGGGAAGACAATCTTCCCCCTCTTGGTTATTTATTTATTTATTTATTTATTTTTCTGTTTGGCTGCGTTGGGTCTTTGTTGCTGCGCGTGGGCTTTCTCTAGTTGCAGCGAGCGAGGGTTACTCTTCGTTGTGGTGTGTGGGCTTCTCATTGTGGTGGCTTCTCTTGTTGCAGAGCACAGGCTCTAGGCGTGCGAGCTTCAGTTGTTGTGGCTCACAGGCTTAGTTGCTCCACGGCATGTGGCATCTTCCCAGACCCGGGCTCAAACCCGTGTCCCCTGCATTGGCAGGCGGATTCTTAACCACTGCACCACCAGGGAAGTCCCTTCCCTCTCTTGTTGTTAGGAAGGGCTGGATTCAATATAATCAGATCAACCAGGTACTTAAAACACCAGCAAAATAAGAGGACTAAAAGCAAAGACATGGAGAGCAAGAAAGAGAGAAAAGCTTAGCTTTGGTTAATTTATCCAGAATTAACAACTGGAAAATCTAAAAAGCAGCTCTTTTAATTTCAAAATATATGCAAAGACTGTGTTCAACAGTTTTGCCTTCGATTTTTATTGCAAATTACATGGGAGATGGGTAACAATTCATCAATCTATACTCAAGATTTGTGCAGGTTATGGTATGTAGGCTCTACTTCAATTAAAATGATCTCAAAAAGTTGCTCTAATCTTTTTGTTTTGTTTTGTTTATATATGGTTTTACTTGTTAAAGTGTTAGAATGCTACAGAAAAACTGAGTCAGCAGCTATACCAGTGAAAAGAGGAGAAAGAATGAATTGCCCTTTGATTAGAATGATGGTAGTATCAGGCATTTTAACAAGTGTTTTTTTTTTAACTGAAGTATAGTTGATGTACAATGTTGTGTTAATTTCTGCTGTACAGCACAGTGATTCAGTTATATATAAATATATATATATATATATATATATATATATATATGTTCTTTTTTATATTCTTTTCCATTATGGTTTATCTCAGGATATTGAATATAGTTCCCTGTGCCATACAGTAGGACCTTGTTGTTTATCCATTCTATATAAAATAGTTTGCATCTACTAACCTCAAACTCCCAGTCCGTCCCTCCCATACTCCCCCTTGGCAACCACAAGTCTGTCCTCTATGTCTGTGAGTCTGTTTCTGTTTCGTAGATAGTCATTTATGTCGTTTTAGATTCCACATATAAGTGATATCATATGGTATTTGTCTTTTTATGACTTACTTCACTTAGTATGATAATCTCTAGTTGCATCCATGTTGATGCAAATGACATTATTTCATTCTTTTTCATGGCTGTGTAGTATTCCATTGTACATATGTACCACATCTTCTTTTTTTTTTTTTTTTTTTTTTGCAGTACACAGGCCTCTCACTGTTGTGGAGCACAGGCTCCGGACGCGCAGGTTCGGCGGCCATGGCTCACAGGCCCAGCCGCTCCGCGGCATGTGGGATCTTCCCAGACCCGGGCACAAACCCGTGTCCCCTGCATCGGCAGGCGGACTCTCAACCACTGCGCCACCAGGGAAGCCCCACATCTTCTTTATCCATTCATCGGATGATGGACATTTAGGTTGTTTCCATGTCTTGGCTATTGTGAATAGTGCTGCTATGAACATAGAGGTGCATGTATCTTTTTTAATTAGAGTTTTGTCCAGATATGTGCTCAGGAGTGGGATTGCTGGATCATATGGTAATTCTATTTTTAGTTTTTTGAGGAACCTCCATACTGTTTTCCATAGTGGCTGCACCAACTTACATTATCACCAACAGTGTAGGAGGGTTCCCTTTTCTCTACACCGTCTCCAGCATTTCTTATTTGTAGACTTTTTGATGATGGCCATTCTGACCGGTGTGAGGTGGTACCTCACTGTAGTTTTGATTTGCATTTCTCTAATCATTAGTGATGTTGAGCATCTTTTCATGTACCCACTGGCCATCTGTATGTCTTCTTTGGAGAAATGTCTCTTTAGGTTTTCTGCCCATGTTTTGATTGGGTTGTTTGTTTCTTAGTTTTTGAGTTGTATGATGCCCTAACCTTGATATTCTTTTGGGCCTTCGTCTTTATGGGGAAGTTACTCTGCCACTTTCAGCCACCTTGAACTCTAGGTTGGAGGCCTTGGATAGCTGACTTCTAAGAAAAGCTCCTATATTCCCTGCAGTTTCTAAAACTGTTCTTGAACATCATCAAAGGAACTTGGCTATACTTAGGGCAAGCCACACAGTGCCTGGAATATAACCTTTATTTGGTCACACTCACGGTGAGTGTAGCCCTGGCCTCCCACATGCAACCTCAGAGCTGACCTCCCAGAGTATAATGTGAACTAACTCTCCTGGATGTGGGCTCTTTGTGATCCTCAGGTCATCCGGGCAGCCCATGTGGGAAAACAGTCCATTTGCAAACACACTCACAGATCAGCAAATGACCAACTGGATGCTCCCCAAGGACCAAAACCCACTGGGAGTTGTTCAGATGGTCTCTCTCAAGGCAAACAGAATAAACAAAATTCTGTGCAAGTGAGAATTAAACCCACTGCCTTCCAAAGTCATAAAAGCAACGTTCTCACAGCCTGATGTCTCCCAGGAGCCCCCCCACCAAGGGGTAACTATTCATCTCAGTGGGCAGTTCAGTAAATATGTGTAAATTAAAGGAAACTGAAAGAGTAGCAGTATTCTCAGCCTGTTTTCACAGTATCTGAACATTTAACTTGGTATTGAGAAGTCAACTTGGTATCTTTGATGAAGACCACTGCTGTCACTGAAGTTGCTCTAGCATTTCACAGTTGCCAAGGCACAGACATAGCTTCAATCACACACCTCTCCAAATCACGATTTGTGTTCAGTCTTCTTTCATCTTCCCATTATATTGGCATTAAAGTATTTTTTTTCCAATAGTTTTATAAACTTTTTTCCAGAAATTATTGTCTTTGACAGTGTAAATGTTCATCAGCTACACCACGTAACAGTAAGAGCATTATGTCATGTGAAGATATTATCACAAATGAGCAAGGCCAGGCTCTGAAGTCACTATTCTTATTTTCATATTTGAAAACTCAAAATTGGATGAGTTTGGAAGTACTCTAATTCAGATACAAGGGAAGCTGGTTATTGAATGGGAAGGTTTTTTCTTGACAGTGAAATTCAAATGGAGTAGTTACTTGCACATCAGCATTCCCTCATGTCATCCTCCTAACAATGTGATTTAAGAAGCATAATTCCACTTTTTCTTTCAACAAGGATGCAGAGATGCAGATCTGTGTGAAGACCCTGACAGGCAAGACCACCACCCTTGAGGTGGAGCCCAGTGACGCCATAAAGAATGTCAAAGCCAAAATCCAAGACAAGGAGGGCATCCTGCCTGACCAGCAGCATCTGATTTTTATGGGCCAACAGTGGGAAGCTGGTAGAACTCTCAGACAACAACATCCAGAAAGAGTCCCCCCTACACTTGGTGCTTCGCGTACAGACAGCATCGTCGGCCCTTCCCATAGCCACCTCACCCGGAAATAAAACTGCGACGAGATGAACAAGGGTCAGGCTGACCTACAACCTCCTCCTCCTTCCCCTGCAGGGTGGTCTCCAACTGGACCCCGTGGCTCTGGGGGCTCAAAAAAAGTTTCCCTTTCCTAGAAAAGATGGAGGAGGAGGAAGAGAAGAGGGAAGAGGGAAGGGGAAAGGGAGGGGAGGGAAGGGAGAGGGGGAGGGGGGAAAGCAGCAGCAGCAACAGCAGCAGCAGCTTAATCCCCATCTGACAGGTAATGAAACTGAAACTCAGGGAGGTCAAAGAAATTGCCCAAGATAGCACAGTAAATAACAGAGTCAAGATCCCCATCTGCCTACCTCCAGAAGTCCTTTTATTCTACTAGGGCCACATTCAACATTAGCTCCTCCACACACTTGACCTGCAGCCTTGCCCCATCCTGGGAGAACTGTCCACATGGCTCTTTGGACTGCCACAGTTTTCTATATGAGCTTCCTCCACAGTACCTATAATTCCTCACTGCAGTTTTTGTTTATGTGTCTGATAGACTGCAAGGTACCTGAAGCCAGGTGTCTTGCCCTGTTCATCTTTGTGTTCCTGGCACTTACCCCCAGAACTGTCACAGGGGCACATTTATTGCAGGATAATATTATTGCCCAATAAACAAATATAAAGATATTCAAATGCTTACATAAAGAAACACGAATTAAAGCAACAGTGAAATTTCATTTTTTTAGTTACCAGCTTGGTCAATAAGAGAACATTCTGTGTTTTCTAGGATGGAGGATAAACAAGGACTCATATTGTGTTGGATGGTGTTAAAACAGTACAATTTTGAACAGCTTTTTGGTAACATCCACCAGAAGTTTAAGTGTACACTCCTTTTTCTAGACATTTGTCCTTCAAATGTACCCATGAAAGGGAACAAATATAAGTGTACAAGAATGTGTATCATGGTATTGTTTGTAATGGGAAAAAAATGAAAACTTTCTTAATGTCCTTAATAGGAAACTTTAAATGGTGTGATACATTCATATGTCAGAATACCATATATCTGAATAAGGGGCAGCCCAACTGCTTAAAAAAAAGGAAGACCTATGTGTACTAAAATAGAAAGATATCCACATGTGTGGAAATACCTAAAAAGGTATACAAGAAACTGGATACAGCTTCATTTTATATTTATCAATATGCAAATGATATTATAAGTCATGTATATTTTATAATAATTATGCAAAACTACATGGAATTCAATGAATGACATTATTTTTTAAAGTCTGTAAAGTGTCTGGCTCAGGAAATGTCTATTCCTTGCCCCAATCACCTATAACTTTTTAAGAGGCAGCGTGGTAACTTGAAGAGTTTTGTTGTCAGATCACTGCTTAAAATGAAGTTATGAAAATTACACCTAACCTATCAGCTCCTTATTTCATCATCTACAAAAAATTCCACCTACCTCATAGGACATTGAGGGCGTCGATAAATAATAAGCATGAAACATATAACAGCACCTGGCACATAGTAGGCCCCTAATCGTTAGATTCCCCATCCGCTTTTCTCCCACAGACAGTCACTTCAACATTTATGACCCTTCTCCCCATGGGTGGGAACTTGGAGACTGAAAAAAGGAAAGAAAATTTCACTAGTTAATTTTGCTACTTAGAGTAGACTACAGAAAAGATGTGAAGCTCAATGGAGGAGGGCGAAGAAACAAGTTATAAGGAGCTTCTGGGGTTCAAAAATTTCATATTTATGGCAAGACAAGAAAAATGTAAACATAAAAATTCTTCTCTGCCCTTTGCCCTTCCCTCTCCCCCGCATTGTATATTGTGTGTCTACATTATGCATCGACCAAACCTCCCCCCATCAGCAGGAATACCTGCTCAACCATAAACAGCAACAACCTCCTAGCATTAACAAGACAACTCCTTAAAGGATAACATTCCTTCTTGATCTTGTAAAGGGTCACACAACCCACCACGATGATGCTTAAATCTGGATTATGTAAACTGTCAATAATATGTCATTTAATGTACAGTCTTCTGTTTCAAAAAACTTTTATAAACTGTCTTGACTTCTAACGGGTGGAACAGTTCTCAGAGCTTTCTGAGATGCTCTTCCCGGGGTATAATCCTCAAATTTGGCTTGAATAAAATTTTCCAATTCTTTTTAGGTCGACTGACTAGTTTTTTGTCAAGTGGATTTCACTGTTTCCACAATGACAATGGTCCTGTTTGCTTTCTAGCTGAGAAAGTGAAGGCTAGCAAATCATTCTAATTTAGGATGACCAACTTGCCCTTGCTTGAGCACTGAGGTCCCATATGCGGGGAAGCCCCTTAAATCCCAGGCAAACCAGGACAACTGGTCACCCTATAACTTTGCTGATTTGCCTAATCCTCCCTAGGCTCTTCTCCCCGGTAACCCAGCTTCCCCTGGGCTAATTCTGGCTCTTCTCCCCAGGTGCTTTTCCCATGAGAAGGCAGGCCTGGCCCATTTAGACCCCACCCAGTCGGGCAGCCTTTCCCAGCCGGGAAGGCAAGCTTTTCTGCAGTCCCGCAGAGTGTGCAGGGCCTCATTTGCATGTCAGTGCCCTTTCAGTTTGCCTTGATTTTGCTGTTTGGCTGGTGGAGGAGTTCTGAGAACTAACAGAAAGGTTTGTGTTGCTGGTGAATGCATGCTATTCACTTTGCTTTGCTATCTGTCACCTCGAATGGTGAGGTTAGACAAACAATCCCTTGAACTGGTTAAAGGAAAACTAACCCTGCCCAAACAAGGCAGATTTGGATCTTCTCATCCCGGGGCTAATGATAAAGAGAGTGGACCTTGGCCTGTGCATCCCAAATCCAGTGCCTATTGAGAAATTGAAAGTGAATTCACTTTTCCTTAAAAGTGACCACCAAATTAAATGGAGAAAAGGCTTTGTTGAGGCCGAGGTTTATTTTTTAGCTCCATCACCAGCCTCGCTTTCCTGCTTTCTGACTGTCCAGGTCAGCGACCTGAAAGTGCCTCGCTCCACAGCTGGGCTCTGGCGTTGCTCTTCTGGCTGAATGAAGGCCTGAGCATTACCCCCTTCCAAACAGCAGTCAGCATTCAGAACAGACAATTGGCTCTTTGAAAATCCACCGGGAAGCTAGCATCCCTGTGCCTCCAGCAGGGAGAAAGGAGGTGGGGAGAGAGAAGAGGGCAACTTTTCAGCTATTAAAACATCCATCACACAGTCTTTTGCTATAATGGGCATCTCCCGGGAATGTGAAGCAGCCCAAGCAAAGGGTATAAACAACTCCTGCCCATTCAGGATCCTTGCAGCATCTCTAAAAACTCTTTGGCTCTCGCACTCCAAAACTCAGCTGGGTGGAAACAAAGTGTCCTGTGCGTCCACGTTCATGACTCTCATTCCTTTCCGTGTTGACTAGGAATTTTCTCTGCTGCCCTGCAAGAATGGGGCTTTACTTAAAGATAACTGCGTCATGTTAAGCAGACAGTCTGTCATTACTTAGTGGCCACAGAATACTGCGGATGCAGTCCCTTTGTTTTTATCAGAGGGGTTGTCAGGATCTGTAATTCACACATCATTAACCGCTTCATTAAGACAGCAGCCTGTGGGCCCTAAACTTGCAGCAGTTTGAAGTCCATACAAGTAAACACTCCTGT
Organism: Hyperoodon ampullatus; assembly: GCF_949752795.1. Taxonomy (NCBI): domain Eukaryota; kingdom Metazoa; phylum Chordata; class Mammalia; order Artiodactyla; family Ziphiidae; genus Hyperoodon; species Hyperoodon ampullatus. Next base: position 72,377,115 of record NC_136917.1, on the reverse strand, counting down.
CTGAGCCAAAGAGGTAGCCCCCCACCTCCCCGACCCGTGGGAGTGTCTCAAGAAGTGCTGTTTTGTAGGAAAAAAGCTTTTTTCTAACTCTGGAGCATAAATGTGTAAAACATATTCCCTTAAAACTGATTTGAGTTAAAAGCATTACTTTGCAATGAGCTGCGCAATCCCACATCATCCATCAAAACTAAGCCATCACAGGCAGTAATGTGTAGTTTCTTAAGCATTTTCATATGCCATAGCCTTTTTACTGGAATAAAAAGCAAGACCATGAAACACACAGAAGGGAAAACATCCAAAAATTTGTACATGGCCCATGACATTGGTATTCCTCTAACACGGATTTTTCTAAGCATCGTTTATATAAACAGTGGAGCCAAATCCTATTTTCTTTCATAACGCGTGTTTTCTCAGCAGTAGTCTGCAGATCTTGAAATGCAATATGGGGGCTCTGGTTTCCCAGTGAAATCATATGGTTGGTCTGTTTCCTCAAGATAAATGTACCATATGGAACCAGCCCTAGATCAAACTGAAAAATAGCTGAAGACCTCTTTGGACCAACACAGCCGATGTATAGACCCGTGTTTTCCAACTCAGCCCTGAAGGATTCTTCGGATCCTTTCCCTTTGGTTCTATATAGTGGGCTTCCTCTGAAATTTTGTTTGAAGAAAGGATTCTGTGACTAAAATAAGTTGGAAACACTGTGATTGGACTTTAATTTTTTGACCTCATCAAAACTTTCCTCTCCTTATGGCTATTTTCCTTGGAGCTCTGCTAAATAATTGGCTAAGTAATCTACGCTACAATAGAGCTAACATGCAAGGGGTTAAAACACAATGTGTTTATGCTTTCTGGATAGCATTTGCATTTTCACTGAAGTCTCCAACATCCTAACCGAGAAGAGTTTAAGTACGAACTTCAGGCTCATCAGCCCATGGCAGGGCTACTTGGCAGAATATTTTTGCCATAGGAAAGGGGTATGGAAGAGGCCTGCCCAGTGCTTAAAATCACACCAACTTATCAGTTGCTTAAGCAATAATTCTCCAGGTGAGGTGCCCAGACCAGACACATCAGCATCACTTGGGAATCTGGTAGAAATGCAAATTCTCAGGCCCTGCCCCAGACTCACTAGCTCAGAAATTCTGAGATTGGGGCCCAGTGACCTGTGTCTTAACCAGCCCTGTAGATGATTTTCATGCATGCACAAGTTTGAGAACCACTGACCTACACCAGTGTTGTAAGTTGGATTTTCTAAAAACAGGGCCTGAGATGGAGATTCTTTTGAGACCGATGTTAAGAACATGCTCTCCGGAGAAAGTTTCAAGAAAGGGTGGAGCAAGATAAGGAAGGGGAAGGAGTCAGGCAAGCAGGTGGGCTCAGGGAAAGTCTTGTTTTGGCCAGATTCACAGAAAGAGGACTCTGGAGCACAAGCCACACAACAGTTATCGCCCCTTAAGCCAAACTTTGTTTTAGCCTTTCCTTTCCTTAGTCACTGACTGTGGGGAAAAGGAGGCCTCCCATCAGCTGAGGGTAGTTCTCTGGGGGAAGGGGAAGCTGGTTATCATGAGCAGCTAATAGTCACAGTGGCTGGGGGATGGGGGGTCTGGGTGAGACACCAAATGTTTACTACTATTACTACTACTACTACCACCACCACTACTACTACCATCACTACTATTACTACTACCACTATTACTACTACTACCACCACTACTATTACTACTACCACTACTACTACCACCACTACTATTACTGCTACTACCACCACTACTATTACTACTACTATCACTACTATTGCTACTACCACTATTACTACTACTACTATCACCACCACCAATGTATAAAGTCAGCTTCAGACAGAGACGAGCTCTATTACCATCATCATGGATCAAATGCATAAGAACTCCTACTCACTACAGACCCTCAGTACCCAATACAATATGGAGCACACAAATACAAAGCAGGGAAGATCTTCAACTCCAGTCTAGCCCTGAATAGCCACCAGAAACCTCATCCACTTCAGTCATCCTTGAGTAATATGAATACTGGAATAAAGTTTGTTAGAACATGAAGGCAGCAGCCTCTAGGATACGTCAGAGAATCAATGGTTCCGTACAACGTGGGTTTGGATGCCCCACACCTATTCCTCCCTTTGTAAAGAAGTGTACCCTGATTTCCCTTGGGAGACTTACTCCTTCCCTGTTTTGTGCTGGTCTTGGTGAAGCTGCAGATCATTGGTCCTGTTCTGCTAGACAAGGTGTGGGCATGTGGCCCAGTTTGGGTTGACGGGTCGGTCATTGCATCATAGTGACAGGACTGACCACATTCAGAGTACAATTCTTAGCAGTGACTGAATCTTGAAGAAACACTTTATCAGTTCCTGCTATCAAGGCCTCCGTATGGCCTTCCTGAGTGAGACTATTTTTAATTCCTTTACATCTTTCCAGCTCCATATTCTGCCAATAAATTCTCTTTTCCTTAAGTGGGTCAGTCTTGGTTTTTGTTGCTTGCAACCAAAGAACCCTGAATGACACTCATTCTCAAATTCCTTGAGCTTGAAGGCCCATTTTAAAAAATGTTTTGGTTTTTGTACAGTTATTAAAGCTTGTTCCTGTTTGTATTCCTGCAGAACAAACCACTCCAAAAATTGGTGGTATGAAATAGCCACTTTACTAAGTTCACAGATTCTGTGGGTCAGGACATAGCAGGGATGGTTTACCTCTGGTCCAAAATGTCTGGAACCTCAGCTCAGAAGACTCAAATACCAGGGTGGGTTGAGGGGTATAGGGGTGTCACTCAAGAGTTGGAGGCTGGAATCATCTAGAGGTATCTTCTCTTACATGTCAGGTGTCTGAACTTGGGTGGCTTAGAGGCTTAATTCAGTGGGGTTGTTGACTTGAGCACCTACATATGGCTTTTCTACGTGGCTGGGGCTTCCTCACAGCATGGGAGCCTCAGGGTATTCGAACTTCTTACACTGTGACTCAGGACTCCAAAGCAAATATGGCAACAAAATGGAAAATGACTGCGAAAAGGCAACTTTATAAACCCAGTTCCATTTTTAAAGAAATTTCTACTATTTTGTTTTAATAGCATATACATGCATTTAAAATAGGACATATGTATGTGACATTATTCTTCCTACTAATAATATTTAGGGTCACGTGGATTTATGGGATTTATGGACCCCTTTGCAATAACCTCTGCTCCCCCTACCCAACCTCTAGAGGTATGTGGCTCTCAGATCAAGAGTAACTGCTATGCAGGATTTATTCACCTTTGGGATCTTTTAAATAAGAAATGAGCTAAAATTTGAATGCCCTTTTTCATTGCTCCAGTGTTACAAGCTATAGTAATCACACCAGAAAGCAGAGTTTGTAATCACCATTCTCCTGTTAACGCTTTCTAGCTTCCCACTGAAGCACAAGTTTTGCTTTTTGGTGTTTTTAATAGACCTTTATTGGAATATGATTGCTTCACAATACTGTGTTAGTTTCTGTTGCACAACAAAGTGAATCAGCCATATGCATACACATGTCCTCATATCCCCTCCCTCTTGAGCCTCCCACCCACCCTCCATATCCCACTGCTCTAGGTCATCACAAAGCACCGAGCCTATCTCCCTGTGCTATGCTGCTGCTTCCCACCAGCCAACTATTTTACATTTGGTAGTGTATTATATGTCAGTGCTACTCTCACTTTGCCCCAGCCTCCCCCTCCCACCCCATGTCCTCAAGTTCATTCTCTGTGTCTTCCTCTTTATTCCTGCCCTGCAACTAGGTTCAGCAGTACCTTTTTTTTTTTTGATTCCATATATATGCGTTAGCATATGGTATTTGTTTTTCTCTGTCTGACTTACTTCATTCTGTATGACAGACTATAGGTCCATCTTCCTCACTGCAAATAACTCAACTGTGTTTCTTTTCATGGCTGAGTAATATTCCATTGTATATATGTGCCACATCTTCTTTATCCATTCATCTGCTGGTGGACATTTAGGTTGGTTCCATGTCCTAGCTATTGTAAATAGTGCTGAAATGAACATTGTGGTACACATCTCTTTTTGAATTATGGTTTTCTCAGGGTATATGCCCAGTAATGGGATTGCTGAGTCATATGGTAGTTCTATTTTTAGTTTTTTAAGGAACCTCCATACTGTTCTCCATAGTGGCTGTATCAACTTACATTCCCACCAACAGTGCAAGAGGGTTCCCTTTTCACCACACCCTTTCCAGCATTTATTGTTTCTAGATTTTCTGATAATGGCCATTCTGACTGGAGTAAGGTGATACCTCATTGTAGTTTGATTTGCATTTCTCTAATAATTAGTGATGCTGAGCATCTTTTTATGTGCCTCTTGGCCATCTGTATGTCTTCCTTGGTAAAATGTCTATTTAGGTCTTCCACCCATTTTTTAACTGGATTGTTTGTTTTTTTGATATTGAGCTCCATGAGCTGTTTGTATATTTTGGAGATTAATCCTTTGTTTGTTGTTTCATTTGCAAATATTTTCTCCCATTCTGAGGGTTGTCTTCTTGTCTTGTTTATTGTTTCCTTTGCTGTACAAAAGCTTTTAAGCTTAATTAAGTCCCATTTGTTTATTTTTGTTTTTATTTCCATTACTCTAAGATGTGTGTCAAAAAAGATCTTGCTAGGGGCTTCCCTGGTGGCGCAGTGGTTGAGAGTCTGCCTGCTGATGCAGGAGATGCAGGTTCGTGCCCCGGTCCAAAAGGATCCCACATGCCACGGAGCGGCTGGGCCCGTGAGCCATGGCCACTGAGCCTGCGTGTCCGGAGCCTGTGCTCTGCAACGGGAGAGGCCACAACAATGAGAGGCCCGTGTACTGCAAAAAAAAAAAAAAAAAAAAAAAAAAAGAAGATCTTGCTGTGGTTTATGCCAAAGAGTGTTTTTTCTATGTTTTCCTCTAAGAGGTTTATGGTGTCTGGTCTTATTTTTAAGTCTTTAATCCATTTTGAGTTTATTTTTGTAGATGGTGTTAGGCAGTATTCTAGTTTCATTCTTTTACATGTAGCTGTCCAGTTTTCCCAGCACCACTTATTGAAGAGGCTGTCTTCTCTCCATTGTATATTCTTGCCTCTTTTGTCGTAAATTAGGTGCCCATAGGTGCGTGGGTTTATCTCTGAGCATTCTATCCTGTACCATCGATCTATATTTGTTTTTGTGCCAGTACCATACTGTCTTGATTACTGTAGCTTTGTGGTATAGTTTGAAGTCAGAGAGCCTGATTCCTCCAGCTCCGTTTTTCTTTCTCAAGATTGCTTTGGCTATTCGAGGTCTTTTGTGTTTCCATACAGATTGTAAAAATTTTTGTTCTAATTCTGTGAGGAATGCCATTGGTAGCTTGACAGGAATTGCACTGAATCTGTAGATTGCTTTGGGTAGTATAGTCATTTACACAATATTGATTCTTCCAATCCAAGAACATGGTATATTTCTCCATTTGTCTATGTCATCTTTGATTTCTTTCATCAGTGTTTTATAGTTTTCTGAGTATAAGTCTTTCGCCTCCTTAGGCAGGTTTATTCCTAGATATTTTATTCTTTTTGTTGCAATGGTAAATGGGATTGTTTCCTTAATTTCCCTTTCTGATTTTTCATTGTTGTTGTATAGGAATGCCAGAGATTTCTCTGCATTAATTTTGTATCCTGCAACCTTACCAAATTCATTGATTAGTTCTAGTAGTTTTCTGGTGGCAACTTTAGGATTTTCTATGTATAGTATCATGTCATCGGCAAACAGTGACAGTTTTACTTCTTCTTTTCCAATCTGTATTCCTTTCATTTCTTTTTCTTCTCTGATTACTGTGGCTAGGACTTCCAAAACTATGTTGAATAAGAGTGGCAACAGTGGACATCCTTGTCTTGTTCCTGATCTTAGTGGAAATGCTTTCAGTTTTTCACCATTGAGTATAATGCTTGCTGTGGGTTTGTCATATATGGCCTTTATTATGTTGAGGCAGTGTCCCTCTATGTGCATTTTCTGGAGAGTTTTTATCATAAATGGGCGTTATATTTTGTCAAAAGTTTTCTCTGCATCTATTGAGATGATCATATGGTTTTTATTCCTTAATTTGTTAATGTGGTATATCACACTGATTGATTTGCGTATATTGAAGAATCCTTGCATACCTGGGATAAATCCCACTTGGTGATGGTGTATGATACTTTTAATGTACTGTTAGATTATGTTTGCTAGTATTTTGTTCAGGATTTTTGCATCTATGTTCATCAGTGATAGTGGTCTATAATTTTCTTTTTTTGTGATATCTTTTGGTAGCAGGGTGATGGTGGCTTTGTAGAATGAATTTGGGAGTGTTTCTCCCTCTGCAATATTTTGGAAGAAGTTGAGAAGGATCGGTGTTAGCTCTTCTCTAAATGTTTGAGAATTCGCCTGTGAAGCCATCTGGTCCTGCACTTTGGTTTGTTGGAGGATTTTTAATTATAGTTTCGATTTCACTACCTGTGATTGGTCTGTTCATATTTTCTATTTCTTCCTGGTTCAGTCTTGGAAGGTTATACCTTTCCAAGAATTTGTCCATTTCTTCCAGTTTGTCCATTTTATTGGCATAGAGTTGCTTGTAGTAGTCTCTTAGGATGCTTTGTATTTCAGCGGTGTCTGTTGTAGCTTCACCTTTTTCATTTCTAATTTTATTGATTTGAGTCCTCTCCCTCTTTTTCTTGATGAGTCTGGCTAATGGTTTATCAATTTTATCTTCTTAAAGAACCAGCTTTTAGTTTTATTGATCTTTGCTGTTGTTTTCTTCATTTCTATTTCATTTATTTCTGCTCTGATCTTTATGATTTCTTTCCTTCTGCTAACTTTGGGTATTCTTTGTTCTTCTTTCTCTAGTTGTTTTAAGTGTAGGGTTAGATTGTTTGAGATTTTTCTTGTTTCTTGAGCTAGGACTGTATTGTTATAAACTTCCTTCTTAGAACTGCTTTTGCTGAGCCCATAGGTTTTGGGTCGTCGTGTTTTCATTGCCATTTGTCTCTATGTATTTTTTTTATTTCTTCTTTGATTTCTTCAGTGATCTCTTGGTTATTTAGTAACGTAGTGTTTAGCCTCCATGTGTTTGTGTTTTTACGTTTTTTCCCCTATAATTCATTTCTAATCTCATAGCACTGTGGTCAGAAAAGATGCTTGATATGATTTCAATTTTCTTAAATTTACTGAGGCTTGATTTGTGAACCAAGATGTGATCTATCCTGGAGAATGTTCTGTGCGCACTTTAGAAGAAAGTGTAATCTGCTGTTTTTGGATGGAATGTCCTATAAATATCAATTAAATCTATCTGGTCTATTGGGTCATTTAAAGCTTCTATTTCCTTATTTATTTTCATTTTGGACGATCTGTCCATTGGTGTAAGTGAGGTATTAAAGTCCCCCACTATTATGGTGTTACTGTCAATTTCCTCTTTTACAGCTGTTAGCAGTTGCCTTATGTATTGTGGTGCTCCTATGTTGGGTGCATATATATTTATAATTGTTATATCTTCTTCTTGGATTGATCCCTTGATCATTATGTAGTGTCCTTCCTTGTCTCTTGTAACATTCTTTATTTTAAAGTCTATTTTATCTGATATGAGTATTGCTACTCCAGCTTTCTTTTGATTTCCATTTGCATGGAATATCTTTTTCCATCTCCTCACTTTCAGTCCGTATGCATCGCTAGGTCTGAAGTGGGTCTCTTGTAGAGAGCATATATATGGGTCTTGTTTTTGTATCCATTCAGCAAGCCTGTGTCTTTTGTTGGAGCATTTAATCCATTCACATTTAAGGTAATTATTGATATGTATGTTCCTATGACCATTTTCTTAATTGTTTTGGGTTTGTTTTTGTAGTTCCTTTTCTTCTCTTGCGTTTCCTACCTAGAGAAGTTCCTTTAGCATTTGTTGTAGAGCTGGTTTGGTGGTGCTGAATTCTCTTAGCTTTTGCTTGTCTGTAAAGCTTTTGATTTCTCCATCGAATCTTAATGAGATCCTTTCCAGGTAGAGTAATCTTTGTTGTAGGTTCTTCCCTTTCATCACTTTAAGTATATCATGCCACTCCCTTCTGGCCTGTACAGTTTCTGCTGAGAAATCAGCTGTTAACCTTATGGGAGTTCCCTTGTATGTTATTTGTCATTTTTCCCTTGCTGCTTTCAATAATTTTTGTCTTTAATTTTTGCCAATTTGATTACTATGTGTCTTGGCGTGTTTCTCCTTGGGTTTATCCTGTATGGGACTCGCTGCGCTTCCTGGACTTGGGTGGCTATTTCCTTTCCCATGTTAGGGAAGTTTTCGACTATAATCTCTTCAAATATTTTCTCGGGTCCTTTCTCTTTCTCTTCTCCTTCTGGGACCCCTATAATGCGAATGTTGTTGCTTTTAATGTTGTCCCATAGGTCTCTTAGGCTGTCTTCATTTCTTTTCATTCTTTTTTCTTTATTCTGTTCTGTGGCAGTGGATTCCACCATTCGGTCTTTCATATCACTTATCCATTCTTCTGCCTCAGTTATTCTGCTATTGATTCCTTCTAGTGTATTTTTCATTTCAGTTATTGTATTGTTCATCTTTACAAACAAAGATGTTTGTTTGTTCTTTAATTCTCCTAGGTCTTTGTTAAACATTTCTTGCATCTTCTCGATCTTTGCCTCCATTGTTTTTCCGAGGTCCTGGATTATCTTCACTATCATTATTCTGAACTCTCTTTCTGGAAAGTTGCCTATCTCCACTTCATTTAGTTGTTTTTCTGGGGTTTTATCTTGTTCCTTCATCTGGTACATAGCCCTCTGCCTTTTCATCTTGTCCATCTTTCTGTGAATGTGGTTTTTGTTCCACAGGCTGCAGGATTGCAGTTCTTCTTGCTTCTGCTGTCTGTCCTCTGGTGGATGAGGCTATCTCTCTTTCTCTTTATTTGCTTTGTGGCTGGTCAATGTTATCATGGTCTCTGGGGGAACCATAATTCAAAGTCTAGTGATTTCTTGGCAGGGTGCAGGGGAGGGCTCTACTCAGGGGAAAAAAAATCTCTTGTGACAATAAAATGCAGATAACTACTTCACTTTGACTCTTTTATATATAGCTCACAAATTATGATACAGCCTAGCTATAATTCATCAAAATATTCAGGCTGAAAAATTGCAGCTGGTGCAAAGGTATCGTTAACTTTCATTTACAAACAATGGCTATGTTGCCTTCTCCCTGAATCACCTCAAGTCATTCTATTTTATCTTCATGAGTTGGCCTTTCATCTTCCACGGATACATTTCTGTTGTGCAACATCTAACAAGAGGAAATTACTGAAAGTCTCCTTATTTTTCTTTTAAAGACCCTCCTGGATGATTACTGTATTTGCTCATCAGAAAATGGAGTATGAGAACATTCTAATATTTGCCTCTCTAAGGGCCTCATAAAAAGAGATTGAGCTATTCTCCAACCCCCCTACCTGCCCCCCAAACACTCCTATCACTACCACACACATACAATCTTGCCACTATCCTCAGTCTTAACCCAGAAATATTCCTAGAAGAGATTTAATTAAGCCTAGTGACATTAGTTATGTGGCTCTTTGCCTGGGAGGAGTAGCCAGGGAGCATGTTAATTCTGATTTCTGATATAATACTGATTCAGCCATATTAATGTTGTGAACCAAAGTTTGGGCAATTTTTCAGAGTGTAGAAAATGTGACTTGATATCCCTAAATATCAACTAGCAGCTCTGGGCTTAATTGGTGATGCTTTTGCTGCTTGTACCGAATATCTAGTTATGCTGATTTTTAAGTATTTTTCAAGATGCTCAGCAATTGCACAAAGATAATTGCGAAAAATCAAGGAAGTATTCCAAAACTATATGGAATAGTAAAATATAACGTCTGCCTTGTACCAAAAAGGTAGAGATTACCTGAGCTAAGTTTGCAAATTTCAAAGAAGATTTATAGATCTTGATACTTCAAAGATTTATTCTTTCAGTAGGGCCACTTTTATACTTGATGTAATATAACTTTACAGAGACTATAAGAAACAGAAAGCAGAAAATAGGAATACTTCTATCATTTTCCTGTGTGTTAGTTTTACTCCCTAACAAGCGAGCTCCTTGGCATCTGGAAGTTTGAATCTTAATATATATTTTTATGACATATAAACTACTTAGCTCAATGTTATATTTAAAATGTGTTCTCTAAAAGAAGTTCTTGTCTGAGTGGATCCTGATTCTGACACTTCTGAGACCAGATGACACTTAAACCTTTTCCTGCTTCTTTGCCTTCTTTATCTAGTTATTTTCAAATTCTTCTTTAAAACTCATCAGGGACACCCCTGTGTAGAATGAATCTAGCAATATTTTCAACCGATGCAGACAGAACAATTTCAATGACTTGGGGAAATGCTCATTAAATAATGTTGTTCAATGATATCACAATGCAAAACTATTTCCTGACAAATCTGTTCATTTGCAAACCAGTCCAATTTTCCACCCCCTTGTTACTGCCCCATCAAACCTGGAGAAACAGCTTAGAGCTCTGCTTGCTGATGGATCATCAATGATTGGCCCAAGGTTAGAATCTGATCTAAGGGAGTCAATTATATTCTCTCACTGGAATATTTTTTCTACTTCCTTTTTAAAAGTTTTAAAATTTACATACCATTTAGTATGTAAATTTACATTCGTTTTAGTGTACAATTCTATAAATTTTGACAAATGCAAAGAGCCATGTCACTACCACCATAATCAGGACATGGAACATTTTCATCATACCCACTGACCCTAAAAAATTCTCTTACACTACCTCTTGGTAGCCAAATAGTGTCACCACTAACTCCCAGCAATCATGGATATGTTCTTCATTCCTATAATTTTGCCTTTCTGAGAATACTATATAAATGGAATCATGTAGTATGTCACCTTTTGAATCTGGCTTTTTTACTTAGCATAATGCATTCTAGATTCATTCCTCTTGTTGCACATATAAACAAGTATACTTTTATTACTAAGTAAGTAGTATTCCATTGTATGCATGTACCACAATTTGCTTATGCATTCCAAGTTGAGGGACATTTGGGTTGTTTCCAGTTTGAGGAAATTATGAATACAGCTGCTATAAAAGTTTTGTAGAAGTCTCTTTCATTTCACTTGGGTAAACAGGTAGAATGAGAATTTCTGCTTCATATGGGAAATATATATTTAACTTTATAAGAAACTGACAAACTATTTTCCAAAATAGCTGTACCATTTTGCATCCCAGTGGCAACATATGAAAGTTCCAGTTGCTCTAAATCTTTGCCAGTTTTTTTTTAACCATTCTAATAGGTACATAATGATATATCTCACTGTGGTTTTGATTTACGTTTCTCTAATAATTAATAATGCTGAGCAGCTTTTCATGTGTTTGTTTGTCATCTGTATGTACTATTTGGTAAAGTATCTTCAAAACTTTGCCCATATTTTAATTAGGTTGTTGGTTTTCTTATTGTTCAGTTATAAGAATTTTTTATATATTCTCAGTACAAGTGTTTGTAGGTATGTGTTTTGCAAATATTTTCTCCCAGTGTGTGACTTGTCTTTTCATTCTCTTAACAGTGTCTTGCACAGCAAACATTTTTAATATTGATGAAGTCCCAATTTATCCATTTGTTTTCTTTTATGGATTATGCTTTTGGTGTCATACCTAAAAACTCTGCCTAACCTAAGATCACAAAGATTTTATCGTATTTTTTTTTCTAAAAGTTTCATAGTTTTATATTTTACCTTTAGATCTATGATCCATTTCTAGTTACTTAATGTTAAAAGCGTCTCATTGGGGCTTCCCTGGTGGCGCAGTGGTTGAGAATCTGCCTGCCAATGCAGGGGACACGGGTTCGAGCCCTGGTCTGGGAAGATCCCACATGCCACGGAGCAACTAGCCCCATGAGCCACAATTACTGAGCCTGCGCGTCTGCAGCCTGTGCTCCGCAACAAGAGAGGCCGCGATAGTGAGAGGCCCATGCACCGCGATGAGGAGTGGCCCCCACTTGCCACAACTAGAGAAAGCCCTCGCACAGAAACGAAGACCCAACACAGCCAAAAATAAATAAATAAATTAAAAAAAAAAAAAACAACAAAGCGTCTCATTGGAATTTGAGCTCAGAGGCCCAGAATGAAGTCATCAGTTGATGAAAGACTTCTAAATAAATGGTTTTGATAAAGATTTGGGGATGGCTGCCATGCTGTACCAAGTACAAGCTTAATAAGCAAAGAGAAGCAGGAATGAGAGAGATCACGTGATCTCTGAGCAGTGATAAGTGATTCAAGGATCTTGAATTTCCCATTCTATTTCCCCTGGGGCCTGTCTGAAATCCTTCAATTATCCCTTACCCCGTTGCCTGAGTTAGCCTCAGGGGGTTTCTGATCCTTGCCAACAAATGAACTTTGACAGGAACAGCCCTCTACCCAGTGTGATGATTTTAATTGAGTGTGTGTGTTTGCGCATTTAAGTAATTTTAAATAACAACTTGAATATGTAGAGAAAGTATATAATTTCTTTCTTTTGTCTACGGATGCTCTGTTCCTCCTCTCTAGCACCCAGATGTCGTTGGTTAAGAAAACATTAACTAAATTAACTGTCAGATTTAACATTTAGTTTGATCTTATAAATCAAACTCCTTCTTAAAGTGTTATTGGATAAAATGCTAATCTTTCGAATATCCTCCTACTCCCTCTGCTTCTCTGCAGAAATTAGAAGTGGTTGTAGGAATATGGGGGAGGGGGAGGCTCACTGACCTCAGGGCAGAAGGGATAAGGCATGTTCTTCCAGCTCCTTGGCCTTCCTTGCCTCTGGAGCAATGACCTCACCACCTGGATGCTACTAGCGCCAATGCCATCATAGCATCTATCTGCAGCTGGTGGAGCTGGTCACTGGTCTCTCAAAGCTTAGACAAGTCTGGCAATCTAGATCCCTCTCAGGTCTTACAATTCTCACTGAGCCCCAACTTGAGCTCTCAACCTTGTGTGACAGAGACAGCCTGCCATCACTGTGGTAAGCCCATTTGACAGTCTCCACAGTCACGCTGAATTACTTCTGGGTCCTGCTTTGCCATACGGGAACCAAGGACAGCTCCCAAGAGATGCACTTTAGGACGCCTCTCTGCCTGAGCAGACTGTCTGGGCACGGCGGTAATTTTGTTGTGACTTCACCTCTGATCTGCGGTAGCCAGCCTGGTAGCCTCCTCCCACACACCCAGCAGACATCAGAAGGCCAGGGTTGGGCAAGAACTCTGCTGCTGTGAGCCTCACTTTTCTAACCCACCTCAGGGCACACATCTGACCTCTCCCCTACTTCTCTTTCCTTCTTTCCCCTAAACAATCTGGGGATGGAAGAGAGTCATGGTCTTATGGTCTGGTCCTCCATTAGACAATTTTTCTGATCTAGCTGATTAAGTGTGGACTTTGATATACCCAAGTAAGGAGACAAAGGATTTAGATATTTCTTTCTCAAAGCAATACCCTGGTTTTCAAGGCTACTGACTTGCTGCAAATCCTATTTTTGAAGATCAGAAGTTGAGTACTATCTCATTTTTTCCTGTCTGCTTTCATGGTAGATGGACAGGTGGATACCTCGGACAGAGTTAAGACTAAGGTCAAGTGCTTAGAAAGACAAAAGAAACCACATCAAACCATTTTAAACTATTATCACCACCACATCCCTCTTTCAGACTACACACACACACACACACACACACACACAGAGTCTAAACAAACTGGTCCTTCTTATTCCCAACTTAAAGCCCATCTCAGCACAGACTTCTATCCAAAACTACACATCCACTCCCACAAAGGCCTTGAAATGATTCGTCTTTATTGACAGTATCTTGAAGGGGAGACAAAAGGAGGATTGATTATATTCCATGACATGTAAGAAAACATCCTCAATTTTTTCTTCATGGCCCTACCTCCCAAGTGTCGGCATGATAACTACTGCCCCGTTATCTCCCTTCTTCCTCACATTTCAGCCAATGCTACGTTGTTTCAGGCCCCTCTTCTCACTTTTACCTCCCTCAACTTTTTCTCACTTTCAGACCCCCCACTCTGGGTTCCAGACTGCTTACAGTGTAACTCAGTGTCCTCCCTCATGTAAACCCACACAGCTGCCCTGGGCTCCTCCCCATTCTCTTCTCCCACTAACCCGATAAGCACATTGAGGCCAGGAGCCAAACATGGAATCATCTTTGATTCCATCAGGAACGACAGAAAGCCCACACTGACATGTTAAAATATCTGCCCGGCCATGCGTGTGTGCACGCACACACACACCACATACACAGGACTGAATACATACATAGAAAATTCCTAAGGAAAACAAATCAAAATGTTGACTGTGGTCCTCTTTGGATGGAAGGATTATAGTTGATTATTTTCTTCTTTATGCTTTTTGGAATTTTCAGAAAATTCAATGATGTGCGTTGATTTCTTCCATACTTAAAAAAAAATCACAGTTAAGATTTTTAAAACTTGGCTGAAATCTTACTTGCTTCAAGAAACGTGGTCTATTAACCTCCCCCACCTGAATCCCTAGTAATTAATTTTTTGATTAAACATTTAACTATTTATTGATCACTACTACATGGCAGTCTCCGTGCTAGGTGTGTGGATACAATACAATGCCCCAAAAGTCCAATACACAGAGAGGATATTCAAAATAGTAAGCCATCTTTATGGCAAGGTACCAACTATACAGAATGGACACAGGCTAAAGTGCTGGAGCGGGTCTAGAGGCCTCTATCCTGCCTTTTGTTGCTGACTCTGAGGGGACATCTAGGGTGGAAGGGACACTCTGAGGTCATTCACCAACTAAATGGGAGTATTTTCAGTATTTTATCACACTTGTTGATATGTAATTTAGTCCTAGTCTCAAATCTCAAATTATTAAAAACAAATATGCACACACACATATATATATACATATAATTATTGATATCTTCTAATCCTAAATATAAATATGCATGCACACATACACATATATGTTTTCTAACTCTAATTCAGATTTTTCTGTTTTATTTCTATTCCCCATAGTGCCTTGCATAAGTGCTACACATGATAGACATTCAATAAACCCATGTTGACCCCTTGAATCCACTGCCAGGTACTAGCTGGTCCAGACAAGGTATAAAAACAATGTTTCTCAACGTGTAAGACTCATCCTAGTGAAGGTGTGTAAGATGAAATAGTTCACAAACACAGCATTAAATAACACTTAACTCACAGAGTGATAAAGTTATTCTATTTTCAATTCTTTCTCAACCCTTCCAAAGAAATTGAGGAAAAAAATTTATTTTGGCAGCAGAGTACCCTTCTCACCTCCCTAAAACTAACATCTCCTTTTTAAGAAAAAGACCAGGCTTCAAGCTCAGATCCTTTTTAGCCTTGAGAGTCTGAAAACTGTTTTGTCTTCACAGTTTTTGTGTTGAGTCTTCTGTTTTTGGCATGTGATATCCTGTTTCCTTTTTATAAGAGATTTAGGTGAATAAAAAGGTAAGTCAGCAGCTTTTTATTTTTAAAATTTAGCAAATTTTGGAAAGGTGGATCCACAAATGAGTCAATTGTGGGAAAATCTGCTCTAAAAGCCACTCCTGCTAAAATCCTTTATCTCCAAACCCTGGTGATTGCCTTTGGTCTGGAGTTGTGAACACAATCAGTGGCTCAAAAGTGGGCAAATTAGCACTAGTCCTGGGGGGGGAGGTGGGGACCAGAAAGGAGATGGTCTGGATGCTGAGCCTGAAGAAAAAACCACCTGAGCTTCACAAACATGAAGTTTCACAAACATGAAGCTTCACAAACATGAAGGTCCTCCATGAATCACCTCCAGTACCAAGACAAGCCTCCCACACCCTTGCCTCACAGATGGTCTTTGTACAGCTTGCTTCAGATCATTACCCTGTTTTCTCCCAAGAAAAGACACTCAGTGGAAGGGGCAGGTCATACAACTCATTCTAGACCCAACAGCATCCAAAGACTTGGACCTCACTTTTCCTAAACGTGATTCAACTTATCCAAGCTTGGCGTTATTTCTCTTTATCTTTGAGCTATGCAGAAAACAGAGACGACAGCCACAATTTGCTCTGAAATGTTAGCAGAAACTAATCTAAATTCCTGATCTTAGGAATTCCAGGAGAAATCAAACCAGTGAAATTATATGACGCACTGCCAGGAATGTACCTAAGAAATAATTATAATGAAATTCCCCTGTTATCTGTTAATATTAATTGCCAGGCACTCTATCAGCATGGGGATAAGCAAGTGACCCTGATCTTTCAATTCTTACTAAGGGATAAGATAAAACAATAGATCCCTATCTGGGGAGAAGCAGGCTCTTATTTTTGTGATAAACAAAATAGTGCATTGGTTAAGTCCTATTATCATTTGATAAAGATCCAGGAGAGACTGATGGTCGAGGGCAGAATTCCAAGAGATTTCTTCTAAACAGAATTGTTAGGAGAAAAAAAAAAAAAAAAAACAGAGATAGAGCGAAAGATTGTTCCAAACTTTACTAATGACATATACAAGGGAACAGGGTTAGGTCAAGAAGTAAAGGAAGAGGATTATGGCAGGAAGGTTAGGAATGAAGACATCTAGGCTGATTGTTGTCGGGTCAAGATTATAGGAGCTAAGACACAATACCATAAATCACTTAAACAATCACACAGAAGTTGATTCTTTAACATTTTGATTACCTAATAACTATGTTCAGATGTATCGAAATTGGTACAGACTTAATTCTTCAAAGCAACCTCTTAAATTTTACATTAAAGATTCCAGGTGGGGACTTCCCTGGTGGTGCAGTGGTTAAGAATCCACCTGCCAATGCACAGGACACAGGTTCGAGCCCTGGTCCGGGAAGAGCCCTGGTCCGGGAAGCAACTAAGCCCATGCACCGCAACCGCTGAGCCTGTTTCTAGAGCTCGTGAGCCACAGCTACTGAAGCCCACGCACCTAGAGCTCCTGCCGCAACAAGAGAAGCCACTGTCATGAGAAGCCCGTGCACCACAACGAAGACCCAATGCAGCCAAAAAATAAAAAAAAATTTTAAAAAGACTCTAGGTGTTCTCTAAGAATAAGGCCAGTAGAACCCATGGTCGGAATTCTGTCTGGCCTCCCAAAGCCCTGACAGGTAATCCCACTGACATTGACAAAATAGCCAAAGCAGAAGTGGACTGCCGCCAGCTGCTTTGACATTTTGCATTTTATATTTTCAAAAAACCACTGTGTACTCACGACTCTTGGAAAATATATTCACATACCACATGTGAATATGTTAAGAATCAATCAAAATCTTATTTATTTAAAATAGGGCAATGGAAAATTCCTTTGTTACTAATAAAGCTCCATTACAATAAATTTTAATTCAGATTGACTGCACTCAAATATCACCCATATTATAAAATAAAGTACTTATTAATAGTAAAAAACACAACAAAGAGTTAAATCGGCAGTTGCTTATATAACATAACAAGTATATCCCAAAGTCCTATATTTTGAAATTCCTCTTATTTTGAAATTCCTCTTCAGTAAAAAGTCAGAATCACACACGCCAGAGTTTCATGCCCCCAAGATCTGATTTAGCAACTACTACTTAATAAGAGCCCTAGATTTTCATAAAATTTATGATAAAAGAATTTTACATTAATATCTAAGGCAAACTATGCAACCAGGCAACAGACGCAGATACCTACACATACCCATGATTATAACCAACCAAGGCTGTCTCGGTCTTTTAAAAATATATTTGTAGACACAGTTAAAGCCATGTCGATGTGTTCAGCTTTCACAATTGTTGATTTCACAGCTAGAAGTTACCTTGAAGATCACGTTGCCTGAGGAAGCCGAAACCCAATACTAGCCGGACCTGGGTTCAAACATCCCAGCTCGCGTGACTAAGTGACTCTGCGCCGAGCTCTTAGATTTTCTGAGATACCCCAGGAAACAGCACAGCTAACTGTACCCACCTTATCGGGCCCTTTGGAGGAGCAGACGAGGTACACTCTGTCAAGCCCGCAGCAGTTCCTGGCATGGAGGATGGGCTCAATAAACGTGGGCTGCCGTCATCAGTCTCATCAACAGCAGCTGCGTGATCCTAAATGAGGTAAACGAGGACTTGACCAAGATCAAACAGCTAGTAAGTGGGAAAGTTAGGGCTTGAATCAGGTTTCCTGAATTTTCATCCCGTGCTATTGCCACTTAACCACAGCTGCCCCTAATGTTTCATCCAGTTAAAGATCACGTTTGTAAGAGATTGATGAACTGGTCACCCCGCAGTTTCTGCTCAGCTGCCTTTTGACTTTGCAGCGAAGCCCCAGGAACTGCGTGTGATGTGAGATGAAATCACATTGCAACGGAGTCTTTAAGCCAGTTAGAGAAATTCCTCTTGTGTTCCATTAGTTTAATTATGACACAGTTAAACAGACTCTGAGAAATTTCAAACCTGGGAACATGTGCCCACAGAGACACCCAGGCCCTGGCAGTGGTTCTTAATTGCATTCCTCAGTCAGGTGTCAAGCAGAGCTCAGGCACCAGCACACAAGCCAGTTTTGTTTAGAATACCTCAAAAAGCCAGCCAAGTGGCAAATGTGGACATCTGTGCTAGACTGTGGCTGTCCTGTTTTTTCAGTCTAATCTGTCAAGATAACCATTTCCCCATTCTCTTAAACAAACACAGGCTTCCTTGTTTAAACACCATAACAGTTCTAACAGAACACACAGCTTTTAATCATTCTGCGTTAAGTACACTGGCAAGAGTCTGAGAAAAGAATCAAAACATCTTAAACGTAAACTGGCTGATTTTGCTGCTTTGCAAATCCCAAGAAACAGGAGAGAGAAACCTGGAATCCTAGGTAAAGGAATATAGCATTGTAGATGAAACTGGAGGGAGTTTTAAAATTATCATTGAATTAGAAAATGCCATGGGGAGGAACCCAGTTCAGCTTCTAAAGAAGAAAAAGAAAGAAAAAGAAATTGGGTCCTGGTTTGTTTGTTTTTTTCCCGCTGCAAAATGATTTAAGTTTAGCAAATTTAAGTCCACTGTTTCAATTGTTTTGTATTATTTATAAAAGCAACAGTAATGCCTGAGCTGAGAGCTGTGCTTGGGAAAGCTGTTTAAACAGGAACAAGGTTGCTTCACCACTCATTTAACTCCCTCTTGAAAGCCCTTTAGTATAAAGCTGTCACAGCATGGTGCATATTCTTTTTCATTGATGAGGTGTTCTGGGTCATTTCCTAATATTTGAGAATAGACATGGAAGGGTTAGGGGAGAGACTTTCACAGTGGAACGGGCAGGAATATTGACAACGCGGAAGTTCAGTTTGTGCTTCTTCAGCCTCACCACTCTTGATTTCACTTGCAAAATATCCAAATGCACTCTGAAATGTGAAGAAGTTAATACTTACATAAAACCCTGATAACGTTTTCTACTTTTTTTTTTTAAGAAAAAAATGGTGGTTAAATAATACAAACTCTACATTGTCCATGCTTGAGCATGGTGCATGTACAGGCTTTGAGACCTGACCGACTTGGGTTCACATTCTGGTTCAATGACTCAATCATGAGACTTTAGACAAGTTAATACACCTTTCTGAGCCTTAGTTTCTTTATCTGTGAAATGGGGATAGAAACAGCTTATTCACAGAGTATTTGTGAAGAGGAGATATATTTGCAATGGTAAGTGCCTCATAAAGTTAGCAATAATTAAGTAAAATATCATAATTAGAAAATGTTCTAACATAAAATTCAAGTGAATAGAGTTTACATATAACATATGGGTTATCAACTTTACAAAATGAGAAAATAATTTATCGTCGAAATACTAAACCCATTTAAGAGAGAGAATGCTCTGTCAATCACACATATAATTCCGTTATGGAGAAAGGAGTCAGAATTTACACAGTTGTCATAGTCATCCCAATACAGCTGGCTGGGCCACATTCCCTGGACACAGGTAGGACCCCAGTCTATAGGCTCTTGCATGTGGTCTCCTTGCAGACTGTGGTCCGACCCACAGAAGGCTGGAGGACACTAGTAGGGTGGGGTTGGCTGACCATTCAAATCTTCCACTTGAAAGACAAAGTCATTCTTGTAAGGCAGCTATGCTCACCCTTATACCACCAAGGCGACCAAGTCATTCTTAATGAGAGCAGTAGCAGCAAAGACCAACAGAAGCTGACTGACCATTATTTGACCTCCAAGGAAAAATTCAGGAGTTGGGAGCAACAGAGGCCTGTGCCGAGGAGACAAGGAAATGAAGCCACAGAGCTGAAAATTCTTGTTCTCCAGGACATCTAACTATGTGGTAAATGAGATTATTTCTAATCATTCTTTATTTGCTTATGAATCCTCACAATAAATACCCTAATTGAAGTAACCTGAATATATATTGGTTACTTTTCAACCTGAAAGAGCCAAACAGCATCATTTTATCTTTGATGATTCAGGAAGAACTTACGGATCTCAAAACACTGGAGGGTCAGAATTATTCACATCAGTTACCATAAGAGCATAGATGTCTAGCTACTTCCTCTTGAGATTTATGTCTGTATTCTGATGGCTGCTATTAAATAGTGGGTAACACTCACGAGGGTCTCTTGAGCTCAGTGTAATACTTTAATTAAACAAATATTTATTAATACTCTATGTGTACTAGATGTCTACTGTATAAAAACACATTGCTAAATATTATGAATAATTAACAAATGAATACGAAGTTTTCCTCTCCTCAAAAATATTACAACTTAATGGGATTTGACAAGTTCATAAGCACTGACTATGAGAGAGAATATGATAAATGCTTTAAGAGTGAGAAGTAAAATTTTTACTACAGTCCAGGTAACTATGTGAGGTGATAAGATGTGTGAATTAGCTTCAATGTGGTAATCATTTCACCATGTATATGACTATCAAATCATCATATTGTACACCTTAAATATATACAATTTTTATTGGTCAATTATAGCACAATAAAGCTGGGGTTGGGGGGGAACTGCAAAAATACAGCTCAACAGGTGAAGTAAATCATTGGCTGAAATAAATTTTGAAAAGCAACGACAACAAAAGTTAGACCATGATCCAGAGTTGGAAGAAATTATGGGCATTTGGAAGAAGAAGTCTGCCCAGGAATCAGGGAAGATCGTGGTGGGGCTTGACTCTCAACATCTTGAAATCCCAGTAGAATTTCAGCGGGAGGATGAAGCAGGGGGAGGGGGAGGGGGAGGGAGCCAGACAGAACGTGAGCAAGGACAGTGGAGAATATTTGGGGATCATGTCAGTATCACTGATTGACTGGCGTCTAGAGAATTTGTAGGAAAATATAAGGATGGAAGGAAGTTTGGGGCCAGGGAATGAAGGCCTTGAAATGTCACAATAAAGAACTCAGAATTTACTTTGTAAGTAATGGAGTCTAGAGAGGTTTTTGAGCAGGGAATGATATAATCAGCTGAGTTGGAGTCTGACACATGCTTCCACACTTGAATACCTTTTCTATAAAAATATGACTTAATCAAAATATCTTTATGACTAAAATAGCACATACTTATAAAATGTGAAAAAGCAATAGAAACACAATAAAGACTAAGAATTTAAATAGTATAACATCGATGTATAATGTGGTCTCCAATTTGCCTTATCAGTGAAAGACGTCAATTTTCTCTCCTAATACTCACTTGAAGCTGATTCCTGCAACCAATATTCTTCTCTTCACAGAGCATGGAACCAACTAGTACTATTTGTCTGTTTCTTTCCTGAGGCTACAGCATAGAGTAGACATAAAGAGTGTGAGATAGACTGCACCAAAACTGGAACTTTCATCCGTAATTCCTGTAGTATAAATTGGCACTGCCTGGGGAAGGGAGGGACGAGGACTCTGGGGTTGACAGATGCAAACTATTACATATAGAATGGATGGACAAGGTCCTATTGTACAGCACAGGGAACCATAGTCAATATCCTGTAGTAAACCATAATGGAAAAGAATATGAAAGAGAATGTATATACATGCATAACTGAGTCACTGTGCTGTGCAGCTGAAATTAACATAACATTGTAGATCCACTCCACTTCCATAAAAAACAAATGATAAAAAATAAAAAAATAAGAATAAATTGGCACAGCCCCTTTGGAGATCAATTTGGCATGTGTATTAAGAGCTATAGAGTTCATATCCACTGATCCAGTATACCCCCTTTGGGTCTCTAGTCCAAGGACATTTTAAAATATGAGAAAGTTTTAGGAATTGGTAGCATTATTATAGAGTTACACATATATGTGAAAGAAAATAAACAGAAACAAATTTTTTAAAAATAGGAGGAATCCTTAAATGATGGACCATCTCCTTCATGAACTATTACACAGCTATTTTAAATCATAATGATGAAGAAGACCGTAGGAACATGCAACAATGTTTCTGTGCTAAGTGTAAAAAAATTAGACCCAACACATGCACCATGATTATAAACTGTAAAAAAAAAAAAAAAAAAGCATATAGAAGAGATTGGATGACAATAGATAAAAAACAATGATACCAATTTGTGTTGGGATAATTTTATGAAAGGAAATGGGTTTTTGCTCTATTCTGTCTTCCAAAATGCTGTCATGTTGTTATAATTAACAAAGAGTAAAGGAAGAAAAAAAAAAGATTAAAAACAGAGCCGTAGGAGGAAGCTAGCAGTGCCTTTAAGATAAGATGTGAAGAAAGTAGCAAGTGGCCTTGAGTGGCTTCTTTCCTGGCAGACCCCACGGGGGCACAGAGTGCTGTGCAGGTTCCCGGGAGAGCCGAGGCTGCCAAAGTCACATAGCATAGGGTGAAAAATGAGTTCCACAAGGATTTTGTCTTCTTTGGTTCCTGTATGATGGAGCATTAAAAAGAAGATCAGGAAAGGGAAAACAGAGGCATGTGTGACATTTCATTGAGCTGTAGTTCTAATATACAGATCGTCAAACAACGCCCTCTATATTCTCTTCTCAAATGCTTATATAGAGTATGGTTTCCTTCTTTTTCCTCCCTTGGGAATGAGAACTAGGAAGTTCAGAGATAGAATACCTTGAATAAAGTCACTGTTTACCAGCTGACCTTAGCACCATACATTTAGAAATAGAGCTATTTCATTCTCCTCTTAAGTAAACCAGTAAAAACAAAATGTTTTCTGGTCACAACTGAGATGGAGATAAAGACCTTCCTAAACGTCTTGTATGGCATCATAGAACGTGTATTTAATTGTTGGCTACAAATAGCCAACGTTTTATCTCTACATTTCTCAGAATAATCTTATCTATAGAATTATGCATAATTCTACAAAATGTACAGCAACCAAAAGGATAAAAAAAAATAGAGCACCACCATTTACAATGAGGCAAATTAAATTCTTACAAGGATTTAAATATTATTCAATAATTTATGTGCTGCTTGGATTAAAACAGTTTTAAAGGGAAAAATTGATTCAAAGACAATTAGTACTGTCAAATAAAAGTTTTGCTTTTCAGGACTTTCATTATTTACAAGATATTTTTATCATTAATTTAAATTAGACAACATTTAACTAGCTTGCTACCATGTATGTTGTATAAGACAGAAACCAATGTTTTTCTCTGCACCCATTTTTACGTGCAACCTCTTCCCATTGGTAGGTGGCTGTTCTGATCTGGCCCTGGGTGCTGGAGTTATTTTTGGGGTGTGCAAACATCTTTAACCCTGCTCCTCCTGACTGTTGTGAGGGAGATACACAGAAAATGCAGAGTCTTGGCAGTATTTCACACTTCATTCCAAGGAGAAGGCAAAGGTTAAGAATGAAGAAAATGAAGCAGACAACCATGTGTGGCTTGCTGTTCTACAGAGGCGGATTCCCTGACACAAACAGAAGAAAGGCCCATGAATGAGATCGTGTCAACTTCCTCTGCTTACATAGTAATGCTGGCCTCCTTTCCTTTCAGAAAAACAAGTCATCCGTGCACCCGAGTTCAGGGCTGCATTGTCAAATGTTTCCGAAGTCCCAGTGACAGCACAGTGACACAGGTCCAAGGGAAAGGGCCAAGCCAGCTTTTCGGAGCCTGGTCTGAGGGTCCTACAAGAATATACAGAGTCCACTCTGCATGTCAATGAAATCTGAACCTCACATCGTCCGTCTAATAGTCAATAAACCTCTGGAAACATGTGCTGAGTGAGTGGTTTGATTTGGGCAGGGGAGCACTTTTTCAAGAATCTCAAGATGGTGTTTGGCTGGCTTTGGGGCTTAGTGATACATTTTTAAATGTTCAAGGGGAATGATTCTGGGTTTGGGCAATGCCACTATTCACAGCGAATGAGACTCAGTCAAATCATTTCACAGATGAACTCTAAGTCAGAAAGAGTTTTCTAAATTATATTTTAATCCATGGATTAGTACACTTGATTTCTTTTATGATTTTTTTTCTCATAAATTATTTTTGCTCTCCAGAAGTGATTCTAATTAGGGAATATGCCATCAATTCCCAGAGTAGGCATTAACTCATGGTAGATGGAAAGGCTCAAGATCATAATATTTTATAAATGAATGAGGTTCCTATAATCCGGATCTAACATTACCCAATTGTTTTATGGGCAAATCGGCCTCTAAGTTACTGAACATTAAACAATGAGTAATATGTTGCTATGGAAATTCTATATTAAAATCAGATGTGTATAAATGTCATTTTGATTTTTTTTTTTTTGGTTGCTGTTGCATATGTGAATTTTTTTTAAGTCTCTTTGAAAAGACCCCTAGCTGGATGGCAGACCATTAGCCATCTCTGCCGATGGCAGAAGTTATTGATAAGGTATTATTCCAGCAACACTCTCCCACCTCAAAGTAAGGTCCTCAGGAGGTCAGGTATCTCTATGGACTGTTAGTGGTATTCTTTAGGATTTCAGAAACAAAGATATCTCACTCCAGGTAATTTGACAATACAATGCATGTTCTGCTAGCGGCCCCCCAAATAGCCAAATTCCCAGAGTAGTTGATCTTTCCTGGTCCTGATTCTTGGCACCGCACACAGATGGCCAGCACAGCTCATCACTAACGGGCTCCTCTCTAGACAGAATATCTGAGCACTTCTGCTCCCATCAGCTGTACTGTATACTAACCAAGAGTAACTTGTGTTTGCTCGTCAACCAGTTTATACAAGTTGCCCTTGTTATTATGATTATGTCATTTATTTACTATTTAAAACACACTGATAAAATAAAAGTGCCCGAAGAAAGAGATTTGTACTTTTTTTGAGGGTTTTTTTTTGTTTTGTTTAATGTTCTCAAATTAGGTGTAGGTGAAAAAATTGTAAATGACTGGTGGGATAATATAAAAATTTAGGAAGGGCTTCCCTGGTGGCGCAGTGGTTGAGAGTCTGCCTGCCGATGCAGGGGACACGGGTTCGTGCCCCGGTCCGGGAAGATCCCACATGCCGCGGAGCGGCTGTGCCCATGGGCCGTGGCCGCTGAGCCTGCGCGTCCGGCGCCTGTGCTCCGCAATGGGAGAGGCCACAACAGTGAGAGGCCCGTGTACCGCAAAAAAAAAAAAAAAAAAAAAATTTAGGAAGATTTTGTTTTCAGATTTTTTCAAAAATGTAAGTTCCTTTTCCTCTAAAAAAAACAACAAAGAAAACATGCAGTTGAGATGCTCATGCAGAAAAGATTACGCAGGACATGAATCACTGGCCCAGAAGAGTGTTAGATTAATGCACATTTATGTGCTATAAGTTAAAAGAAAATGTTTAAAGTATGTGTCCATCATCACTCATGATTCCCTGTTTTAAATGATGTTCTTTTTACAAACCCACAAGCTACCAATCCCTGATGATTTCGAATAGGAGGATCTCTACCGTAGTATACAGAGAAATATTCTGTACCATATAGGTTTCTCCTGTAGTATACAGAGTGCCCTGGAGGACAGAACCAAGAATCAGAGACATGATTCAGGAAGTTATTTTAGTAAACACAAGAAGGAATGAGAACCTGAACTATGGTGATGACAAAAAAGTAAGAGGTGTATATAAGAGAAGCTGCAGAGCAGAAGTAACAAATTCCCGACCATTTAGGAGGAATTAACGAGACTCCAAGGTTTGAGCACAAGTGGTAGGTCACACTTGGAAAGACACAGGGGGATCGGAAAAAGAAGCTGGTGTAGGGGAGGACAGGGGTTTAGGTTTCAGATTAAGATGAAGACAGACAAAGACATCTAGGTGGAGTTACCTGAAGGTCATTAGGAGGTAGTTAGAGATATAGGAGAAACATTTCTATTTCACTAACAGAAATACAGGTTTGGAAGTGGTAACGTAGACAGTAGCAGTTAAAGTTCTGAAGACGGAAGAAACCTGAAGAAAAGATAAAAGAGAACAGTGACCTGAGGGGGAAAAAAGATCTAAGTTTGAGGGCAAAAGGAGGGAGAAGAGCCACAAAAGAGACAGAATAGTTCAAAAAACAAAGATAAGATTACAGCGGGACAAGTCTCAGACTCCAAGGGGGGAAAAGTTGGGGACATGGCAGACGTCAAGGACAGATCCTTCAGAGAAATGCCATTCAATCTGTCAATCACCAGGCCCCGCTCAAGGAAGCACTCTCATTGGAAAGGTGAGGGTTTCGACTGAGATTTCTACACAAGGATTCAAAACGTGAAGGACTGAGCACCTGGTGAGGAAGAAGGGGCAAGGGCAATAGAGAGCTCAAGAAGTTTGACGGTGAAAAGGAGGGAGACGGCATTATGCGTTAGGGGCTAAGATGGTTGAGCACTTGAGATATGTTTTAGCTGATCGTGTTTATGTGAGAAGGGAAGGCAGCATTAAAGACGATAGAGGTGGCAACATAAACCCGAGGGGAAGGGCCCCAAGGAGGTGGAAAGGGAGGAGGGGAGTAAGAGAGCAAAAAGGGAAATGACTTTCTTTCTTAAAGACAGGAGTGAGGAAAGAGAGAGGGTGAGGAGATGATGAAAATGGAAAATGAGGACTCACCAGAGAAAGAAAATACCACAAAAACATTTTTTTGGTTGATTGTTTCTTTTAACCTGGAGAAACATTACACAGACAATCATGGCATCTGGTAGAACCAAGGAAAGACTGAATTAATTTCTGAATTTCTCTTCATGCTCTCCAGTCATGGCTGGATAGAACAGACACCTAAAGGCCCGCGTCAGGGTCCTGGCATAGGTAACAGCACAGTCTTTTGGGGGAATCCACTTTTCTGAGTAATTCCTCCTTCTAAGGCTCACAGCATCAGCATGAACCCTTCAGCACACAGAATTTCTATAGCTGTGGTTGGTATTTCTAACTGAAGCCCCATCACAGTACTTGAGTATTTGCTTCTCAAAAGCAAAGCCTTGTGAAGACAGGGATGACAATTCCCAGCTCCCCCTGTCAGAGGGCTTCACCCGCAGGCCTTCCCTACCTGTTCACAGCCTCTTAAAAAGGTGCCAGATTGAAACATGAAGAAGTTGGGCTGGCTTTTTCTTTCTAGAAACCTGGAACAGCTGAGGCATTTAGAAGTTAACGTGATAGGAATCAGCCTTTCCTGGGTTATTTCAATCTTAGGCTAAAGCATTTCAATTGCACTGAGTCATCATGTAAGAGGAGAGAGACATTCTCTGTCCGGTGAACATGAACGCTTGTACACACTAATCTTACTAACAGGTGGAAGGTAAATACCCTGTATGATTAGAAGGGAAGGCCTCCCAAATGCCTCGCTATCCCAAGATAGGTCCGCCATGAGGCTGCTCAACTCCTAGATAGATAGTCCCATTTCATTTCTGCTGATGAGGCCACTGTAGTTTTACAAGTCACCTTTAGGCTGAAAATAATCCCAAGAGAGGAGATAATCATTAACACTTTATACGTTAGTGTGTCAAATCTGTCCGCCTGTCCAGAACAATGAAGGACAGAAAGGCAAGGTCGGCAAATGGTCTAGACTCCAGATCGGCCAAAGGGGAGTGCAAGCCTGGGCGGAAGCTTCTGTAGATGGAGAAGCCTGAGCAGCCAGCCTGGTCCCCTGGAGCAGGCACAGGAAAATAAGCGCGCAGGACAAGTGGGGGAATGCTTCCTCAACTTACCAAGGACCCCAAAGGCTTGTAGATGGGGCCCATTCCAGAAGAAACAAACTTAACAAGGTCATATGGGTTATAGCCCACCGTGCTGCTCCACAGGTGAAACTCCAGTCTGGTGACACCTTCCCCCAACCCCTACCAGCAGTCCGCTCTCTGTGTCTGTTCAGATAGGACCAAGTTGTAAGATAAAGGGGGTTAGAACACTAGGTAGACAATCAGACCAGATGATGCTTAAAATCTCTTCTATAATAATATCAAGATTCTGTGAGTCTATAAAATACTGCTGAATGTTGTCCAAAGCTTAGAATTTCAAAGGTGTTTGGTTAGATAAAGACTCCCTTACAATAAAGATTTTGTCTTTTTAAATAATGAATCCCAGCTCAATTTTTAAATTTATTTCTTGATGGATTTTGAGCACAGAGAAGTCGGAAACTTTGTAAATACATTTCATTTAGCAGTTGAGGAATCCTGGCTATCTCATGCACCACTTGATGTTATTTTGAGATAGCAATGGGAATGGGAAAGAAAAATAATGTTTAGTGTGCAACTGTTAGGCACTTTGCAATTCATTATTTACTTCTCTTTAATACACATCCACTTTGTTTTGTTATCCCCACCTTATAGATGAGAGAATTGATACCCCTTGAGGTTAAATAACTTGCCCAGGGACATAAAATCAAAGGGCACAGATTCAGGGTCTAACCAGAGTGTTTCTGATACCAAATCTCATGCTCCTTCTACTATGCCTATGGTCTATCTCATACTTTGAGTTAAATATAGACACTTCTTGATTGATTCCACCAAATCATCCATGTTCAGTGGAGAAAGTCCTAAGCTTTAAGCGTAGCTATAACCCAAGGACATTCTTGATCTGAGTACAGCCCTTGGTAAATAATCTTTTATCAAAGAAGGACATTTTTATGCCCATTCCATTCATAGTAAGAATTCCAATTGATTGAAATGTGGTAAATCCTTAAAGCATTTTAAGTAGCAAATATTGAAATACAGTACTGTGTGTTTTATAATATATGTTAAAGCAGATTTAAAACAAAAATACAATGGGGTCCTTAAAAAAAGAATTTGATACTCTAAAATATGACCAATACAATTAATCTTGCATATTCAAATAGGATGCTTAAAAAAATTTTAACTCTAGAATAGTTAGAATTCCTGTTCATATCACCATTGCAGATCTTTTTTTTACCCCGGTGTTTAATTTAAATGTTTATGAAAGTAATAAATAGAGTCCCCTGAAATATGGTGACAGACTTGCTAGCAATTAGACATATGATCATATATGCTTTTTAAAAAAACCATATTCTCTGATCCAGAGCAAACTATGTAGGCTATGCCTTTCCTTAAATTAGAGTAAGTGAAAAATAGAAGTAGATTTTACCCCTACACAATTTGAAACTATTTATAAGAAATCTACAGAAAAAAGTTGAACTTCATGAAACTATTTGGCTATTCCCTTCATGAGGTTTGAGTCCCACAAGCATGCTTCTCCAAATGTATGATTCTCCCTGCAAGAAGAATCAAGCAGAGGCTAATTATGAGTTACTTGAGGTTTTAATGGCTCCTCTGTAGGAACTTCTAAGAATAACAAGGCTCTGGCCTTCCTTTAGTTCTTGGATCACGTCCTACTCTGGAACTTCACAGACCATCAGTGCCTTGGACTGTGGCTATGGCATTCAGACGGGACCACCTAATGTACCACACTGGTGGTGTCCAGCTCTATCTAGCCTTTAATAAATAAGCTCAATATGCTGAAGTTTTAGATAAAGAAAGTGATAAAACACAGAATCCATCGACTTATTACCCCCTCCAAAATTTAAGGGACGGTACTGCTGTGCATGCTAAGCTACACCATCTATTAGCAGCACATATTATTATAACCCGGGTCCAGAGACTATGTGAGCATCTAGACCAAAGGAGGAGGGCAGCTTAGTACCAAGAGCTGTTGATCTCTTTTACTTATTAACCAACAACCTCTTCTGCAAAGATAGGTTCCAGGATGAATCCCAGAGCTGGGAAAATCATGCCAAACACTTCAAAATTCTGAACATACTTCAAAGTAACTACTGCTGTCCTGTGACAATTTTTGACTTAGTATCTTGGGAAATCCTTTTCCGTGGACATATATCTGATTTTATAATAGACATCAATAGGGAAATGGGATTTGCTTTGCAGAAATTCACTTTATAGCCAAATTTGCCAGCATGAATCTATTTCACAAACTGAGAGATGAATTTATTTATGTTCATATCTATCACCTCTATATCTGCTTACCTCTCTGGGGCTTCCCTCATGCAGAATCTGACAGGAGAAAATTGAGTAGAGAAGAATCTGGTTAATTCAACAAATATGATAGAACTTGTGGGGGAGTGCTCAATGTAACATTTGTAACCATCTCACAGAACCTTCCTGATAGACTGAATCACTTAGCTGCCTCCTGGCTCCTAACCCTTTCCACCTAAAAAATAAAACTACCTAATGAAGAAAGTGTTATTCTCACTGTGTTATTCTCATCCCTATTTCACAGGTTAGGAGACAAGGGTTCTGCGATGTTATTTGATTTCCAAAAGATCACAAAGTTAACAAGTGTGGTGTGATGAGCTTAAAAGAAAGGTTCTTCCATGCCTTTTGATCCCAAATTTCTTTTTCTTTTTTTTTTTTTTTCACTAAACCACACTGTCTTGTTTGCTCCATCTGACGATACAGTGATCATTTTTCTTTTCTTTCTTGTGGTTCTATTTTTCTTCCTACAGAATTTTTCTCTCTTCTTCACCCAGCTGAACAAAACATAGTTTAATGAATTCCAAATCTTCAAAATCAAGGTATCTTTCCTATAACTGTCTCTGAATTTTCTGATTAGAAGATGCTGACCCAGCTTTTTTTCAGGTCAGATCAGTCTTTAAGCCAAATTGCAAAACTCAAGACTGTGTGTGTGGTGGGAGGCGGAGGGACCAGTCCAGACATCCAGGTGGAATCTTTACGGCGGACTCAGTACTAACACCTCCTTGTGAGGGGCAGGAAGGAGACCCCGAGCAGCAGAGTCATCTATTTGAGCTTCAGATTATTCACCTTCCTAACTAATCAATAATTGTTATAATTAAAATTGATAGCTGCAAATAACATGACAGAGGGCTGCTGCCAGAAGACTGATTGCGTCTTTGGCTTCGAAAGATAGGCAGCAGCGTGGAACACTTATTTTCCAATTTGCTTTTAGCTGTGTGCAAATTGCTTTCGCTGTATCCAGCTGATTTAGACCTTGCCTGGAGGTGCACTAGATTAATTGGGAGACTCACATTCATTGCTTACAGAATGGACTCTGTAATTGGCGAAATTTGTTAGTGCCAGTTATAAAATAACTATATAGTAATGCTTTTAGCCGTCCTCTCTCGTTACTCTTTCCATGAGAGGGGAGGGGAAACAATTAGAACCCGTCTGACGATTAAGATGGGCGTTTTTACATAAGGACTAAAAGGCATGGAGCTACAGTCAATATTTTATACAAGCAAACATTAATGTGAATATGGTATTGATTTTTTCCAAAACCTGAAAAAGTACTTGAGTGTATGAAAGAATTTTTTTATCTCTATCTTTGTTGTGTCTGAACCTTAGATAAGAGAACCCACTTTGTTCAAACTATGAGCAGATTTTTCAAAATGCTCTCTCTCCTTACTTCACTGAGTTAAAGAGAACAAGCACTCTTTCTTACTTATTGCCAAATGGAAGAAATAGGAAAAATCCTGAGGCCCCAGTTGGGTGCCCTCCAGGTTGTCTTGTTTCTTCTGCTCTCCTCTTTGGGTCTCAGGGTACCACGAGGGCATTCCCAATGCCCAGTTCAAATATCAGACAAAGCTCAATGCACATGAGAGTCATTTTTGGCAGGAAGGCATTATTATTATTTTTTTTCAGGAGCAAAACTTGGTAGGCCAAGAACATAATATAAACTATAATACCTGTTAGAAAAACAGAGTTATTTGTCTTCTTAGCCCTTAAAAAAGTATCTTATGTCACCAGACTTAAATATGCAAAACTGTCCCTTCCATTTTTTAAATGATGCTCGGTTTATTGCTATGCATACCAAATTGTACAGAGACCATTTTCACACATACTCCAAAACCATATATATCCATAGAGCAGAGATGTCAGCCAAGGCTGTCACCTAGGTGACGAAATCGCAGCTCAAACGGATTTATGTAAACAAACAAAGGAGTGGGGGACGGGTGTTTATTGGTTCAGATAAGTGAAGAAGTACACAAGAAGGCTGCTTCAGACACCACTAGATTCAGGGGCTCAAAAAGGTATCACGGCTGTTCCCCTCCATCCCCCGGCTCAACTTTATTTCACATTAGCTGCACTTTCAGGAAAACCCTCACCACATGGAGGCCTCCATTAGACTCAGATTTATATTCTATCTCTTCAGCAACACCACTGAAAAGAAAGTGCTTCTGTCCCAGTAGTTCCAGCAAATTGTCAGACCTAAATTTCACAGGGAGTCACTTGCTCACTCCTCAACCCATCACTGTGGCCAGGAGGGCAGAATATGCTCATCAGCCACACCTGAGCCCCGGGCTCCACCTGGAGAGCGAGTCCCCCAAAGGAACACTGAGGTAAAGTGACCAAAGGCGGGGAGATGGATGCCAGGCAGAAACAACAAATGACCACAACACTCAGAAACGAAGTGGTAGTAAACTACGAGTGTTTCTAGTAATACTTCTTAAACTTCATTCATTTATATCTTTGGGATCTAGTTAAAACTAAAGATCTTTCTCTCCAGAAAAACGTCTATGTGACCATGTCACGCAAAATGCTGCCTGCTATTTCAGGAGGATTCATGCATCCCCGGAGCCTAGCTGATAACATGGAAACAAGAACATCTTTCTGAGGTAGCCAACACTTTGAGAAGTATCTGCATCTCATAGATAAGTACAATTTTAGGTTTTCTTTTCCTTCCAAGTCTGTTGTTGTTTTTCTTTCCAAGCAATTTTGTTTGTGCAGAATTCCCCTTATGCAGCTATTCGTTATCTTTGTTGTGAATAAACTCTGAAAATCTAAACTGTGCCAAATGACTATTTTGTCCAGATGATAGATTGTCAAGGACCAAGCTTTCAATCAGATGACTCACACAGTGGCCACAAGAGTGATGCCAGCCCTTCTTTATTTGGCACAAGAAAATGAGTGTTCTGAGCTAAGGCTGTGCAGTGAGTCTAATTTAAGGACTCAGCGTGAAGACATAGACTGCCAAAAATAAAAATGTTCTTTCATCTTCTTAGATCATGTAGGACTATATGTGACTACTAACGAGAAAAAATTATACATAATAAGGCAACTTTTTTCATTGCTACGATTAGAAAGAGAAATTGTTTAAACATTGAAGTGACTGCTCAAAACAAAGTATTTCATAAAGTTCACCTCAGAAATGTGAATTTGAATATTTAAATTAAAATAATTCTCACAATTAAAAAGTTTAGTTAACTACACATCGAGGGAAAAAAGACAATTTTAGCAAAAGAAAAAAAGAGTATTGCTCCAAAACAATCTTCACAGAAAGAGGTTTTGTCTTGTGTTTGCAAAACAGGATCTTAGAATCTGCTAGGAATAAAAAAGAAAGATGGGGCTTCCCTGGTGGCACAGTGGTTGAGAGTCTGCCTGCTGATGCAGGGGACACGGCTTCGTGTCCCGGTCCGGGAAGATCCCACGTGCCACGGAGCAGCTGGGCCCGTGAGCCATGGCCGCTGAGCCTGCGCGTCCGGAGCCTGTGCTCCGCAACAGGAAAGGCCACAACAGAGAGGCCCGCGTACAGCAAAAAAAAGAAAGATGGAGAGAGAAAGAAAGGGAGATGGGGGGAGGGAAGATCACTTCAGTTCTTGCGTTTGGATTTTGGAAAAAAGAAGGGTTTACATGAAAGCTCAGATAAAAGAAATGGAAAAATCGTCACAATCATCATGTTCAACTTTTACTGAACATTTTGCCCTTGAAGATAGAAGGAACTGCTGTATTTCAAGACCAATAATTCCTAAAACAATTTATCAGCAAGTTCTGTAGCTGTTGAATAAAAACAAAGTTAATGGTAGGATGGGGTAAGGGAACTGAAAGCAGAAAAAACCTGAGTATTAAAAAGGACAAGATTACAGATACAAATTTCAAAATATGTAACATAAATTTCATATACACACACAGAGAAATATTTGGAAGGATATGCACCAACCAACGAGAAATGGTTATTCTTTAGGAGTTGGGGGGAGGACTAAGAGGGGAGACTTTTATTTCTTTTATTATTCCTTTTTGCTTAAAGTAATTCTTAAAATAATCATTTAGTTATATACGATTTGTGCGATGAAAAAATTATATAACAGAAATAAAAATGTTTAAAACATGAGAATAAGGATTTCTGGTGTAAACAATGAGACAGTTTGACTCAGGATTTCTCTTTTCTTCCTGGAAACTGTTCTGAACAGCCATGACCATGCAAAAAAAAATTTTTGCATAACACTTGGATACCAAGAACACTACAAATATATTATTATTATTATTAATGCTGTCTCAGACAGCTGAGATCAAGCAGATCCCCAAAAGAAGCTGTCCTGAAGTGAGAGAGTGGCATGGACATACATACACTACCAAATGTAAAATAGATAGCTAGTGGAAGCAGCCGCATAGCACAGGGAGATCAGCTCGGTGCTTTGTGACCACCTAGAGGGGTGGGATAGGGAGGGTGGGAGAGAGACGCAAGAGGGAAGAGGTATGGGGATATATGTATATGTATAGCTGATTCACTCTGTTATAAAGCAGAAACAAACACACCATTGTAAAGCAATTATACTCCAACAAAGATGTTAAAAAAAAAAAAAGAAGCTGTCCTGGAAGCAGCAGAGAGCAGCCTGGGAAGGCTTGAAGGGACCCAAGAGGGCTGCAGGTCCCAACAAGTATAAGTACAAATACTCTTAGAATGAAAGGGATACTCTAAGTGAAAGATTAAAGAGCATGTCACTCTGGAACAGCAGAGATGAAACGGAGCTAGGATCATGCTATTAGGTCAGAGAAGCAAAGGAAGCATGACTACACAGCACAGAGATACCATATTGAAGCACAATGTCCCTCAGGCAGCAAAGGAAAGCATCTTGAGTGACAAAGCCTAGAATTTCATCTTGCCCTGCTCCCCACCCCTAACAAACCATCCTATAAATAGATGGTCCAGGAAAATCAAACCCAATCATGCATAGCATAATTATCACAATATTTTTTAAAGAATTTTTTGAAAGCATCAAAACTTAGCAACAGCTTAAAAATACATTCAGAAAAATACTTCCATAGAGTAGATGAGCTTATAATCACAAATTTTACCATGATATTTTTTTTAAAAATGAAACAATTATCTCCATAAAGGAAGACCACAAAATAAAAATGCAAGAATGCAGAGCAGAGGAGGGAGGGTAAAACAGGTGCTGGCAGAACTTTGGGAAAAAAATACAAGAAAAAAAAGTTAGAGAACCGAGTTTTTCTTTTTTTAAATGTAAGGAGCAAAGGGGAAAATAGAAACTGTGGAAAACCAAAAAGGAATATTAAACGTAGAAATAAGCTAATAAAATGAAATAGAAATAAAGAAAAAAATCTTAATTAGAGAGACAATAATAGTTATAAAAGATAAATTTTATCTAATAGATACATAAGTCAAAGGATATCCAACATATATATAATTGGAATCCTCCAGAAGGGAAAATAAAACAGAGCAAGGATTTTTAAATGATCGGTAACAAAACTTTCCTGAAATAAACGAAGACTTGTATCTACACATTCAAAAGGCATATCATGTATTACGAAAAGTTAAAACAGAACAACCAACATTGAGACATACTCTAATTAAAGCCATGGGAATTTTAAGATGAAAAAAATAATCCTCTGGATATTTAAGGACCCAGTCATTTACAATTTTTTTAAGTATGAAAAATGTTTTTATATAACATGTTTTTAAAAAAATAATAAAATAAAAATTGATAGAAGAACATAGGAGGTAGAAAATAGGTGAGGACAAAAGAATATATGTTAATACTGACAAAACAAGGGGTGGAAGTGAAAACATAATTAGCACACAAAAGTGACAACAAAAAAGACAACACTACAGTTGAGACAGGGAGACTATATAGAGAAAGGAGAGAACATAAGCTAATTTTTTACTGGGGACAGTAATTGGGATTATACCTTTGTACTGTATAAAGTAGCCTTTGTATGAGGTGACTATGGCTTTATATAATCCAAGAGAGTTAGATAAAATATTTATACAAAAATACAAAATATTTGTCAAAAATACAAACCTTGTCAAATATCAAAAGTAAATCACCATGTTAAAATAAACAAAGGGAAAACATAAAATGTCAGAAGAAAAACAAACATATCTTTCATAGCCATAAAAAAAATGGGCTAACGTTAACTACTAAAAGAAAGAGATTTTCATTTTGGATTTCATAGAGAAACTAATCTCTATTTTGCATAAAAGAGATACATCTAAAACAAATGATTCGGTAAGCTTGAAATGAAAGGACAGGCAAAAACTTTCCAGGCAGATGCAAAATTTTAAAAATGCAAGCTTACCTCTATTGACATAGAAATATGTACCAGTACATGAGATGGAAAGATGACATGATTACTTTGCTTTAAGAGCTATTCTAAGCCTTCTTGTAGCTTCTGGTTCCATCAGGTACTGCCTGTCCCTAGATGCTAAGCAGGAAACAAAAAAAAAGGAAACCTTTCTGTTACTCTGGGCATTAACTAACCTTAACTCCTCACTAAACCCATTTCTTGCTAAACACGTAAGCCACTGTATGTCCTTTGACTCCAAGGGTTCTAGGCTATCTTTCAAAAATGGCAGCCAGGGGCTTCCCTGGTGGCGCAGTGGTTGAGAGTCCGCCTGCCAATGCAGGGGACACGGGTTCGTGCCCCGGTCCGGGGGGATCCCACATGCTGCGGAGCGGCTGGGCCTGTGAGCCATGGCCGCTGGGCCTGCGCGTCCGGAGCCTGTGCTCCGCGGCGGGAGAGGCCACAACAGTGAGAGGCCCGTGTACCGCAAAAAAAAAAAAAAAAAAAAAAAATGGCAGCCATAATGCAGATGAGTCCATTGTTTAACTCCTAAATGCCCATCACAACTGAGTTTCTTAAAATGATGAAACTCTTATTTCAAAATGAGATAAAACCTCTATTTAAAGAGCTTTATATCACAATTGATATGTTCTATTTTTAACTCTGAAATATCAAGTATCATAAGAGGGTACTTGAGCTTATCATTAATAAAGACATTTATTTGTTCGAGCACTTTCCTCATTAAACATGTGAGAGGATGCACATGTTATGCTAAAATAAACTATTATACACAAATAAATAAGGACAAACTTTGTACAATAAATTTCAAAGCAGTTAACATCACTGTGAAATACTTTACAACTAGCTAATAAACATTCTCCCTTAAAGTTATATATATTAAATTAACTAAACAGAGATGAGTCAAGTAGAGACAGTGAAGAGAGGCAAGAGAAATGGAGATAGGACAGAGATACAGATACCATGCCACAAATTCTTGGTGAGAGAAATGACAGCTTATTTTTAAAATGATTCATGTCCATCATTTAAAAAAAGTCGCAGTTTACAATTACATTAATTAAAAATACAGTCCTTGGGCTTCCCTGGTGGCGCAGTGGTTGGGAGTCCACCTGCCGATGCAGGGGACGCGGGTTCCTGCCCCGGTCCGGGAAGATCCCACATGCCGTGGAGTGGCTGGGCCCGTGAGCCATGGCCGCTGGGCCTGCGCGTCCGGAGCCTGTGCTCCGCGACGGGAGAGGCCACAACAGTGAGAGGCCCGCGTACGGAAAAAAAAAAAAAAAATACAGTCCTTTCCTCCTCTAGGCCACTTCACCCCACTTCCCATTCATCACAGGTGACCACTGTTAACAACGTGAGAGGCTTGCTTTCCAGGTTTTCTATCCAAATGCAAATACACTTCACAAATATGCACATATACATACACACAAACATATGGCACACACGTATATAAATACGTACTCATTTATTTACAGAAGAGATTGTACTCCCACACCCTATATATAACATCCAGCAAATCCATTTAACAACATGCTGTGCCTATGATAGCATGTGAATACACAGACTTACTTCATCCTTTCCCAGGGAACTGATTATGGCTCTACCGTTACCAGACCATGTTGATGGATGTATTAAGTAGTTCTTGGTTGCTTAAAACGATGCAGTGAACACGTCTGTCTTTGTGCAATTGAGTGAGACTGGCTGTAGGCTAAATTCCCCGAAAGGAAATTACTATGTGCATTTACATTTTTGACAACTAGTGCCAAATTTGCCCCGACAACATTTCTCACTACAGTGTAGGAACTCTGACCCACACCCTCGCCAACATTTAACCTTTGCTGTACTAATAGTAAAAAAGAATCCGTTGTCCCTGTAACGTGCCATCTGACCATCTTCCGGTATTTCTATTAGTCACTGTGTTCCTTTCCTGTCAACTAGTTGTTCATACCCTTTGTCCACCTTTTCTATGAGGTTGCTGGCTCAATGCTTTTAAAAATAATCTGAGTATAAAAATTGGTCCTTTTATATATAAAATAGACAATCAACAAGGACCTACTGTACAGCACAGGGAACTCTACTCAATATTCTGTAATAACCTATACGGGAAAAGAGTCTGAAAAGAATGTATCCATGTATATGTATAACTGAATCACTTTGCTGTACACCTGAAACTAACACAACATTGTAAATCAACTGTACTCCAATATAAAACAAAAATTAAATTAAAAAAATAAAATAAAATAAAATCAAGATAAGTGCTGTAGGACCCTAAAAAGAATTGGCCCTTTGCCTGAGGTATTATATATTGCAAATATTTCCCCCAGTCTCTTTTTGTTATTTGACTTTATTGATGATGTTATTCCCCAAATGTAACTTAAATTTTTTAATGTAATCAAACTATCAACCTTTCCCTTTATGGCTTCTGAATTTGATGCTATATATAGAAGCATCATTCCCACTCTGAGCATATAACTAAATTATCCATGTTTTCTTCTAGTACCATGATACTTTCACTAAATGTTTGATCCTTCTGGAACTTATTTTGTTATAAAAAGTTATGTTGGGGGCTTCCCTGGTGGCACAGTGGTTGAGAGTCTGCCTGCTGATGCAGGGGACACGGGTTTGTGCCCTGGTCCGGAGGATCCCACGTGCCGTGGAGCGGCTGGGCCCGTGAGCCATGGCCGCTGGGCCTGCGCGTCCGGAGCCTGTGCTCCGCAACGGGAGAGACCGCAGCAGTGAGAGGCCCGCGTACCGCAAAAAAGAAAAAAAAAAAAAAAAAGTTATGTTGGATTCCAGGCTATTTTTTCCCATACAGCCAACCAGTGAGTCAAGGTATATTTAAGGCAATAACATAGCATGTTTGATGGTCAAGCAATGTTTGACTACAAATAAAGATGAAATTACTTTCATGCTTTCATGTATTAATCTTACTTTTCAAAAATATTAATCGTATACAACAGTAATTTCATAAGTTTTATAATATATGTTTAAGAAACATATTCTGCAATTTACAAATAAACAACATTCTGCATTACAGGAACATGAGAAAGGAATAATCTCCAAATTCTTTTCAGCAAGAGAGACTCCTTAAAAAGTGAAACCAATGATATTCCACAAAAACATTTTTAAATGACTTTCTCAGTAGAGCTAAAATTGACTTTTTAGGGTTATATACCAGTTGAAACTGCTATACTCTTTTGCTTTATGAACAAACACTGCAATATTTTTATCCAAGTGGTAAATAGATGAGTATTCTGCCCCAGCAAACCCAAGTCACAGAAATGGTGTAATTAAAGTGCATTATATGTCACCCAAAATTCATTCAAACAGGCAGGAGGAAATATATAAAGAACAACTGGAGTAGGACATCTTAGGGAGTTAAGTCAAGCTCATGGCAAAGACTGAATGATGAGTTAAAAGCAGCAACGCCTCTCAATCCTAAAGGTACCACTTTATCTCCTACCTTGCAAACTTGTCCCATTCAACTTCCGTCTAGAGCCTGGCTGTATCTGATCTCTAGGACAATTCTTGTCCACTCTGTGCCCAGCACCTCCCTTTGCATCCTGGGGTGGCTGTCTTATCCTGCATGCTCTTGTCCCCTTGCCAACATGACAAGACTGAAATAGCTGGTAGACAAACAAGTAAAATTAATATCTATGATCCACCCCACCCTCCAATAACCCGATCCTCAGCACTTTTTTTTTTTTTTTTTTTTTTTTGCGGTACCCGGGCCTCTCACTGTTGTGGCCTCTCCCGTTGTGGAGCACAGGCTCCGGACGTGCAGGCTCAGTGGCCATGGCTCACGGGCCTAGCTGCTCCGCGGCATGCGGGATCTTCCCGGACCAGGGCACGAACTCGTGTCCCCTGCATCAGCAGGCGGACTCTCAATCACTGCGCCACCAGGGAAGCCCTCAGCACTTTTATACACCCATCTACAAAGAATCTGCTGGTCCCTGCTTCTATAATGTTTCCTACCTCCTGCCTTTCTTAAAATCTTCCGTGCACGTGATGAAGTTGTAAGCTCATCTAAACAGACAGCTCCTCCATCCTCTTCAGAGTAAAACTCATGTCCTTACAATAGTTTATAAGACCGTAAGAGTAAGCCTCCTCCCCACCCAAACACACACAGCCATCTCCTGGACTTCATGGGATGTGCATTTGCCACACTGAAAATATTCAGTTCTGTGATAGAAGACAAGAAATCAAATGAGATGGATGTAAATCATTAGATGTGCTAAGCATAGATAATTAAATTATTTCCCTGGGAGATATGTTAGATAAAGCAAGTAGAGCATATATGTGAACGTAGATAGAAAGAAATGGAAGAACCAAGTAAATAATAAATATTCATGACATGCTAAATATATAAGAGGCGCAGGAAGCACTGAATATTCATGAATATACATGAGGACATAAAGCACTCACTATTGGTGAGGTCCTACCTTAGCCACTTGTTGGTGACACCTGTGCAAGGCCCAACCTGCCCTCTGTCCTGGACATGCAAATAGAGCCCATAAGTGCTCCTCAGGCTAACGCCACAGCTCCTGACCAGGCTCTCCAATAAAGAAAGCTGTGCTGACTCCAGGCATCCTCTTCCTCACCCTCACCTGTGGTCCTCATAACCACACCATCAGCGGGGGAGACTGATGTGACACAGAGAGAAACAGGACAAAGGAACGTTTGGTAACACAGAATTCAGGGGACATGGCCCTTCCCTTTGCTTGTACCCCAGCCTAAGCATGTCAATCCACTCCATTTTCTTCCACTTGCTTCTAACTGTATGCTTTGGTTTAAATTGCTCCAATAAACTGTGTGATTTGTGTGTCTTAAATCTGTGAGTTTTCTGTCCCACGGCTAGGGGAGAGCTTGCCTGGCTGTGTACTAGCAGGCTACCATTGCAAGGTTGGGTTCATACACACGTGATGGACCACCCTGCTCTAGCCACACTGTTCTCCTTGCTTTCCCTTAAATTTTCCAAGCACATTCATCCTCAGGAGCTTTGCACTTCTTCCCGCTACCTGAAACACTATTCTACAGACAACTACAAGGCTTGCTCCCTCATTTCCTTTAGGTATCTCTTCCCTGAAACTCCCGTATAAAATCATGTCATTTTCCAGCAACAATTCTCCAATACCAGCTGGGTCCTACAATTCAATTCTGACACTACCTGGAGTTAGTGCAAACCCAGCAGGTTAAGGGTTCAGTCCCACACAACATCAGATGCCGACCACAAATGGGGTCCCCAGGCTACCTGCAGAAGCCCAGTCAACTACAAATTTGGGAGTTCCTGCAATCCTCTTCCCCACCAGCGGGTTCAATAATTTGCTAGAATGACTCACAGAACTTTGGAAAGCATTATACTTATGATTACAGTTTTATCATAAAGAAGAGAACTCAGGAACAGCCAAATGGAAGAGATGCAAAGAACAAGATATGGGGGGTGGGGGACGGTCCAGAGGTCCCATCCCTCTCCAGGCACAGCAAAGTGTTCACCAACCCAGAGGCTCCCTGGGCCTCCTGTTGAAGAGTCTATTGAAATGTATTACACAGTCACGATTTATCAAATCACTGGCCACTGTGATTGAACGTAATCTCTGGTCCTTCTCCCCTCTAAAGATTCCAACCTCTAATCCCCCAATTGGGTCCCCTGGTGAGCAGCCCCCATTCTGAAGCTAACTTGAGACCTGCCAAGAGTCATCTCGTAAGCGTAAATTCAGGTATAGTCAAAAGGGGCTCTTCATGAATAGCGAGACACTCCTATCACTTAGGAAATTCCAAGGGTTTTAGGAGCTCTGTGCCAGGAACTGGGACAAAACAAAAAAACTTCTATTTTTATTAGACCACAAAAACAGACATTTCTTCTCCTCCCTGTTCTCGCTGCCCAACTTACCGTTTACCAGCACCTGAGATGCAATATATTCATTTGTGTATTTGTATACGGTCATGTCCTCCCACTAGAATGTAAACTCCATGAGGGCAGGATTTGACCTCTTTTCTTTACTGTTCTATCTCCAGCATCCAGAACAGCTTTTAGGCTAAAACAGGCACTCAGTAAATATTTGTCACTTGAGTGAGTGGATGTCACGTCAGGACAGAGATGCCATCACCTCACCTCCTTTCTTTGAGAATCTGCTTTACCCACAGTGAAGCTAGGAAGGACAGTCCTGGGTTCTGTATGACTCTGCCCTACCTCTCCCAAGTCTGGCCGGCCACATTTGGCCATGACAGGGACAGAAATCCATTGCGCCTGGCATAGGAATTTGGAGTGGGAACTGAAGGACTGAATCCATTAAATTATGGTGAAAAATGGGCCAGTGAAGTCCATAGCAGTCCCAAGTGACATTTAGTAACAGGAGCAGGGAAAGCCGTAAGGAGATGGAAACAGTCAGTCTGTCAACAGAAGCAGGAGAATGGGACAGCTGCACCAAAAGAAGCAGGGGTAAGAGATTATGCGACTCTGGAGAGAGATTTAGGGGCTTTCTAAAAACCATCACTGTGACCTGCCAATTCCCTTCCTATGCTTGGGTATTATGAGACTGACTTGTCAGCTTTCGATAAACCCTCTTTGTAACTAAGCTGGGTTGAATGGTTCTTGGCCACAAATGTTCCTTGGCCACAGAGCGCAGATGGTAGAGGTATAGGGCTGGTCCGAAGAAGCCACATCCAGGAGCCAGCTTAGCGATCTGTTCCCACCCCTGACCCCTCAGCCTCTGTTCCCTCAGCAAGGCAATTTATTCTAACTGCAGTACCCTCCTGGCTCACTGGACCCAATTGGGCCACTTTGATCCTCTCTCCTGGGAATCTGGAATTAGAACAGAGATGCCAGATAGTTCTGCCAGCAAGGCAAGCCACGTGTTTGGAGAATCACAGGTAGCCAGTGAGCAGCATGAGAAAGAATGAGACAGGAAAGAAAGAGCAGAGAGAAAAGTCGTGATGAGACAGAAAGAGACTGGGGGCGGGGGGTGGGGGAGGAGGAGAGGGAAAGGGAGAGGCTGCCCAGGTGCCTGAAGACATCCCATGTCCCAGTGTCCCAAGCCCCCTTGACGCCTGTACACACCTCCTACCCTTGTTCCCTTAAGACCTCTCCGCCCTACATTAAATTTGCTTATATTGCTTCAGTTAGCTTGAATAAGTTTGTGTTATTTACAGCTGACAAGTCCTTGACTAAGACAAGGTAGCATTAGCAAGCAGAGGTCCACAGGTGAGCCTGCCAAGCATTCAGAGGAAGCCTCAGAGGCCCTCGGAGCCCCTTGCAAGGAGTGGGACAAAGTTAGAAACACATGGCCTTCTGGGAGGATGATACATTCATATTCCGCACAAGTTCCTCGGTTTCCACCACCAGACAACGAAAGGGAAGTCCCTTTAGCTGACCCTGGAGACGCTGCTTGGTCACCTACATGACTTGAGCCCGCCTCACCGGCCAGAGTCAGTCACAGGAACATTCCTGGGCCCCAGAGACTGTCACACCAGGTTTCCAGAAACTGCTCTGCCACAGCGTGAGGCCT
The DNA here is from genome assembly GCF_949752795.1 of Hyperoodon ampullatus. Taxonomy (NCBI): domain Eukaryota; kingdom Metazoa; phylum Chordata; class Mammalia; order Artiodactyla; family Ziphiidae; genus Hyperoodon; species Hyperoodon ampullatus. Next base: position 72,332,967 of record NC_136917.1, on the reverse strand, counting down.
CTCAAGACAGTAACCACTTACTGGCTGGCCTCTAATAGGCATCAGGGCTCCCCTGGGCTGGGGGGCACTTTCTGCCTCTGATTCTGCCACTCACTGACGAGACAACCAACAGACTCCAGGCAAGGGGCAGAAATGAGTCACCCAAATGCCCCACCTCTGGGCACATCTGGCCATGCCGTCAGGGGGCCTCCTGGAGCTGCCTGCTGGGAACCTCTCCAGACTCATCCTGCTTCAGCCCCAGCGTGGGGGGTCTGGACCAGGAGACGGTCTGGTTCCCTAACTGCTATCATAAAGTCCATCATTTATTGTCTGTCCCTGTATCTTATCACCGAGGGGACAGTGGGAGTTTCCGGGTGGGCGGCAGACGCAAAGGCACCTGGGGATTTCTGAGGCTGAGCGTTATCACACGGGAAGGTTTACGAGCTTTGGTTGCAGAGTCCCCAAAGCGAGTGCTCATCTGCGCATCAGATCTTTGCAGTCAGCAAAAGATCTGCTGGGGTCCGCTGTGACCAGCTCTGCAGAGACACCCGGCTGATGCACAGAAAGGAGGGCCGTGCCACGCTGCTGGAAGGGCTGTGAGCCCGGGGGGTCTGAGCTTTCAGCCCCCGGGAAACACCGGGCCCTTAGGAGGTTAGGAGGCACTCAGATGTTTCCCAAATGAATTCTGCCTCCCATCCTGTTCACTTTCAAAATTCCTTCTTTGGAAGGCATTTAGTCACTAGACCTGCTAGTGGAGCACCAGCCCATCCCTCATCAAGCGAGGGAGTCCATCCTCCGAGGGTAAGCAGGTTAGCTTATGTACACTGGAGCCCGGGGAGGGTTGGTGGAGGGGAAAGAAATTCGGGCCACTCCTTTGTCTTCTTCCTTACCAAGCGCTCTGCTCTCTGCCAGGGGAGAGCAGGGTAGAGGCAAAGAGGATCACGCCCCACCCAGTACCGGGCTACCTAGGAGTTAACACCTACTCCTGCCCTTCCAGCAACCACAAGACTCTCTTCAGAACCAGATAAGGCTCTTTCTCAACCTAAAGTCTTCAGTAACCCTAAGTCAAATGACCCCAGGCTCCAGCTTGGTTTCTCTTCCCCAAGGAATCTTCCTTGTTCTTGAAAGGGTAAGAGTCGCCCTCTGTCAGGGGGCCAAATGAGCACATGACTCCACGCGCGCGCGCGCGCGTGTGTGTGTGTGTGTGTGTGTTAGGGGTGGCAGTGGAGACAGGCATCTTTTTTTCCACCAGTAGAGCCCTACTCAGCAGGTTTCTGAATGCCTTTGTCTGCTTCTGGATGTTTATTGTAGCCCATGACCTGAGGGCCTCACTACCCAAATTCTTCCCCGTCACCAGACTGTCTAGGGGAGAATCAGTTACTACTGAGTGTGCCTCTGAATTCTGCTTAAGTGCACACAACTGCCTGCCTCCCCCCACCCCTCCGTCCTGTATGTAGACCCGCACCTCAGGAGAGCCGGAGAGGACGCCAGGAGAATTTACCAAATCCCACCGGCCTCAAGGAAAGGTTCATTCCCAGACAACAAAACATTCGCCTCTGCGTTCGTTTCCCTTCACAGAACTCTGGTTCTAAGCCATGATCCCCCGCTGTCCCCCTGCATGATCCAGGGGCCCGTTCTCACCCTTCTTAGCCTGAGAAGGTCCTGACAATCTCATCTTCTTGTCCATGATGATTTAGGAGTGAGTATGTGACCCAGTTCTGGCCAAGGAGACGTGACGGCGTATGTTCCCGAGGTGTCCAAGAAAGGTTTCTTCCCTCCTAAGAGAGACGCAGACTCAGTCCTGTCCCCTGGACCTTGCTGTCTCTGGACGGGGCTCCTGGAACTCTCGTGGCCATAACAGAAGGGATAAAAGAGGACAAAGCAGAGAGTGCTGCAGAGAAGCAGAACTAGCGGCACAGAAGGCTGTGCCTGGAGCTCACCCTGCTCTCTGCTTCATGTTATGGAAGAAAACGCATTTCCTTGTGGTTTAAGGCAGTCTGAGCCCCAGTTTCTGTTACACACAGCTGAAAATATCCAGGTCTACAACCACCCTGCTAGAGATGCCCTCCTCTCCATGATCGTGCCAAGAGGTCAACCCTGCTAGGCTGGGGACTGTACCCCTCTTCCACCTGCCAATAACCAGCCTAGAAATAGACCCTGCAAAATTCGGGATCTGATCTAGAACGAGGGGTGGGTGGTTGGACTACCTTCCCTGGAGAGTGATAGGGAGATGGGACCACCTTCTGTGTCCAACCTACACTCCTTTAATGATTGCATGGCGGCCAGGAAGCCTTGAGCACCGCCCCCCGCCACCCTTATTAGGAAGAATTTTTGAATCAAATAGCATATCCTGCCCCCAGCATATACCATCTGGAACAAAGGCCTGCTGAGGCCATGAAAAATCTAGGCCATTTGGTTTTTTTAGGCTCCCACTACATTAAAATAAAGAAGTAGGGCTTCCCTGGTGGCGCAGTGGTTGAGAGTCCGCCTGCCGATGCAGGGGATGCGGGTTCGTGCCCCGGTCCGCGAAGATCCCACATGCCATGGAGCGGCTAGGCCCGTGAGCCATGGTCGCTGAGCCTGCACGTCCGGAGCCTGTGCTCCGCAATGGGAGAGGCCACAACAGTGAGAGGCCCGCGTACCACCAAAAAAAAAAAAAAAAAAAAAAAAAGTAATTCCAATACAAGAAATCAGAGTATAGTTTAAATGTTTACATTCTGCAAATGTTAAGTATGTTTCTCATATCCCCTCCTCCCACTTCAGTGTACATAAAATGCTCTAGAAAAGCATCTGGTTATGGAAAATGAGTTTAAAGCTGTGGTTTGAAGGTTCCTTTTCTCATCTTTTCAGAAGCCCTCGGGGACAGTAAGTATAACATCATTTGGAGCTGATCAAAGGTCTGAATTGGAGATCCTTTGTCAGACTCCCTGATGGTCTCTTCCAGAATCACAAAAGCATCAGCTTTCCCCGGAAACCGGACACCCAAGCACCCATTCCCACCAAGCCCCACTCTTGAATTCTGAGCTTTTAATTATCCAGTGTAGGTGGTAGAGGATAAAAGGTGGCAAGGACCACCATAACAGCTAGAAAAATAGTAAAAATTTTGGCAACTTCTGCCGGCGATGTGCTGAGGCCCCTCCGGGCTTCCAGGTTCCTGGATTGGGCTGCCACCCAGCTCCTGACTCTACAGGGCTTTGTCTCATAAAAACTAGAGACAAAGGCTATGTTTCCCTCACCGGCCCCTCTGAAAGTAATAACATACCTCAGAAAAGGAAAACGCTGGCTAGCTTTTGTTAATTACCTAGGGAGTTTAGGATCCCTTTTCTGAAGCAGCACAGCACAGTGGTCATGAAGCCAGACCATCACTTACATAGCGGTATGAACTCAGACAAAGTACTTTACCTCTGTGCCTCAGTTTTCTCAACTCTAAAGGGGAATAGTAGTTGGGTCGTTACAAGCATTAAGTGAATAGTTTTATGTGATGTGTTTAAGAACAGTGTCTAGTGCACAGTAAATCCTATGTAATTATTATTTATTGTGTTCCGATTACTACCCAGGCAGAAAGGAACTTGTGTTGGGTGGATGGCAGGCAGAACAATGACCTCTCACAGAGGTCTACTTCCTAATCCCTAGAACCCATGAATATGTTGAGTTACACGGCAAAGGGAAGCGCAGATTGCAAATGGAATTAAGATTGCTAATCCACTGACCTGACCTTGAAATGAGGATATTATCCTGGATTATCTGGGTGGACCCAATTTAATCAAGGATCCTTATAAGAGGGAGCAGGAGAGGAAGCAGAGCTGTGATGACAAAGTTAAAAACAAAACAAAAAATACACCTCCATAAATCAGTGGAAAGATGAGTCAATAACTAATGATTCTGGTGCCCCAACTTTTCTGACTAAAGGAATAATGGTTGCTTTAAAACACTGAAGGTAAACAAAATAACTTTCAAGTTTTCTAATAACGGGAAGCATAGTACCAATGTTAAGTCTCCTGGCTTGAAAATGAGGGGGTTCTGATGCCCTTGAAAGATACAAGGTCATGATTCCATCCCTCAAGAGCTCAGTTTCTTGGACGGATGTGAAACTGGCTTTATTCTGTATGTTAACTTTGAGCCATTTTCAGTAGCTGCCCGGAGAGCTTAGCTGAGAAGACGGTGAGGTCTCACCCACACACAGCTGGAGAGCCACAATGATTAGCCATTTCTGCTATAAACTCAGGCAAGGAGTTTCGTCCCACCTGCACCTACTCGAAATTCCATGAGGAGTTAGAATGACCACAGACAGGCCAGGGCCATACACCTCACAAGACCATAAACTTGGACTCTGAACTGGCCCACATTCATGGGCATCATCAGTGTCTTGTGTTCATGATGGCCCTGGAGAGCTTTATTTCCTCTCAATTTCTGGTCTGTCATGTTTCCTTTCATTTTATTTTTACATGTCTAAGTTATACAAAAAAAAAAATCTTCACAGAAATGTATAGTGCATCTGAGAAGCTTCCAAAGTTTATTCCTGTACATGAATCAAATGGCACTACCTGTGGGAAGGAAAAAAATCCCAGCACCTACTTAAGAATGACTCCTTTCTCCAGGTTTTCTAACTGGAAAGTCTTCACACTGGGGAAAAATAATATGTATTTTAGAGAGCTAGTGTGAGGATTTTTAACAACATACGTAAAGTGTATCTTGCTAACTGATGTGCTGTGAATCAAATTCAGCCCTCAGACGTGGTTTTTAGACTGAATTCATTTTCAACCTATAAAAACTATTAATTATTAGGTTAAAATCTACATCATCCAACTCTCTTTAAAAAGCTAAAAGGTCTGGTCCAACTTCATCCATGTTGGTCAAATGAGCATCCCCCATTATATTTTCATGGGATCACCAGGTGCCACTGATGCCTTTTATATCTTCTAAAGCAACAAAAAACAAGAAAATGCACCAGTCTATCTGTGGGCCAGGGGCTAGGCAGGAGATCTGAATTTCATATGACCAGCTGATTGTCACAACTTGGGCTGGGGGGTGGGGGGTGGTTAGAAACTGCTAGGGACAACTGGTGGGTAGAGGTAGCTCAACAACCTATACGGTAAACAGGACAGCCCCCTACCCCCATCACCCAGCACAGACTTTTCCTGTCCAAAATGTCCACAGTGCCAAGGCTGGGAACCCCTGCTTTAGAGAGTGATTTTGTTAAGAAAAAATAAAAAAGAAACCACAACGGAGGAACTGCTAATAGTGGGTTTCACTCTGTTTTCTCTCCTAAAGTTAACTGAAAGCAAACAACATTTATGACTCAAGCTTTTGCAGGAAGCAGGGGATGGACGAATGTGGTTAGTGACAAAAAACAGTAATAAATGGCTTTGCCTGTCTTGTCTCTTTTTCACAGTCAGGGAGGGAATGAAATGACCAGTAATTATCATTTAAACTGCTGTTTTATCCTCTATCAATCAGAGCTATTCATTCTGGTTACTCTCAGACCCCTGGGCTGAAACCACACTAAATCAGGGTCACAGCCAGGGTGAATATATAAGGCCAGCCTTTTCATTCTGTAAGTGCTAATGACCTGGGCTGAACATCAATGGCAAGTTTCCATGAAAAAGCCATCTGAGATCCTAATCTAGGAACAAACGGTTCTATACGGAGCCTATTACCTTGTTTTTAATATTCTGTATTCGCTGGGACCACAGCTGTAAACAACTCTTCAGTCTCATTTCTCCATGAAGTTAATTTGCGCTGTGTCAGCACTGCAGGCTTTTTGCATATGTTCAGGACAAGCTGATATGAGCAGGCCTGGAATGAATAATGTTTAGTAAAATCAATAAACCCTATGATTAGTCACTAAGGGGACTGATTTTATGTCTATAAAAGTAAAACAATTAGAACCGTATTAATGGCAGATTCATCATAGTAATATAATGGAGCCAAGTAGGCTTGTCTTCTGGGAATCTTTAATTTACCATTCAGTACTGACTATGTACTCAGCCAGAGAAATGGCACACATAATATAAACAAGCTCTGGCCTTTGGCAATTCATGTTATCATCAGCAGAGACAACACTGTAACAGTAAGGGGAAGAAACAAAACTTCATTCAGTGATTAATGGAAACCAGTCATGAATAATGTTCCAGTAAGAACCTGGAGGGAGAGCCTATTCAAATTGCATTCTGCTTTCGGTCACATATCTCTTTGTATCTATCAGCACTGCAGTTTACTACAGTAGCAGAGTTAAGCATGGTCTGATGCCCATATTTATACTCTACCTATTTAGGCACCTAACTAGAAGTAATTAAAAGCCTAGTGCATAATAAGCATATATCTAATCACTGTGCAGCTCAGGCGAGATTGGCTTCCCTATGATTTTTAAAAATATTTATTACTAAAGGCAGGAAAATCATCAGGAATCCACAGTATCCCCCAGCCACCACCAGGAACATGATAACACGACTGGTGAAGATGTAAATTGACCTTAGTTCTGGTCCTGTGTTTCGACGCTGAATTGTTTAGTCAGTTCTAGAACTGGAGCAGCACGTAGGCCACCAAATGTCATACTTTAAACAGTATTCTGAACAGAGGAAACATACTTGTTTAACTGGTATAAGACAAATTACATCAGGTCTTCAAGGACACATCAAGACAAGGTCTAAGAACTGAAAAAATGTGAAAACTTTAAAAAGTGATGAAAAATAGGTGAAATACTCTGACGTGTAGCTAACACCATAAACAATGTTTGACGAAATTCATAAGAAAAGCCGCTTTCAGGTGGCTTCCAAAAGTAGAGGAAGTATTTTTGATTGCAAATATCTATTCATTTGTGAAGCAAAGGACCCCAAGTAGGAAAACTAACCAAATTATACCAGGACAAATTCCGTCAACTTAAAGAACCGTCTTAGGAAACCAAGGGGGTAGAACTCTTATTAGCAGTTATAGTAAAATCATTACAACTTATAGCTGGGATAAAGCATCAACCAGTCCAAACACATGACACACCCCCCCACTCTAGGGCTTTGGCTCTGCTTTTGCATCTCACTGCAATGCTTTCCACCACCACCCCCGGATATGTGCATGACTGCTTCCTCATCTCCGTGAGTGAGGCCTTTCCTGATCACTCTATCTGTATTGGGTTGGCCAAAAAGTTCCTTCGGCGTTTAAGTAAAAATAAATAAATTTCCACCATGAACTTTACTGAACAACATAGTCACCGTTTTGTTGCATTATCTTCTGCCATTTTTCAGGCAACTTCATAATTCCATCTTCCCAAAACTTTTTACCTTTTTGAGCAAAGAACTGTTCCAGGTGCCTTTTACAGTCTTCCAGGGAATTGAAATCTTTCCCATTAAGAGAACTTTGTAAAGATCGAAATAAATGGAATCCAAAGGTGCAATGTCTGGTGAATACGGGGGATGAATCAGACCCTCCCAGCCAAGCTGCAACAGTTTTTGCCTGGTCATCGAAGAAACATGTGGCCTTCAGTTATCCTGACAGAAGATTATGCATTTTCTGTTGACTAATTCTGGATGCTTTTCATCGAGTGCTACTTTCTGTTGGTCTAAGTGGGAGCAGTGCTTGTTGGAATTAACGGTTTGGTTTTCTGGAAGGAGCTCATAATAGAGGACTCCCTTCCAATCCCACCATATACACAACATCACTGTCTTTGGATGAAGACCGGCCTCTGGTGTGGTTGGTGGTGGTTCATTTCGCTTGCCCCACGATCTCTTCCGTTCCACATTACTGTACAGTATCCACTTTTCATCACCCGTCACAATTTGTTTTAAGAACGGAACATTTTCGTTACGTTTAAGTAGAGAATCGTGTGCGGAAATACAGTCAAGAAGGTTTTTTTCTCGCTTAACTTAATGTGGAACCCAAACATCAAAGCAATTAACATAACCAAGCTGGTGCAAATGATTTTCAGCATTTGATTTGGACGTTTTGAGTATGTTGGCTATCTCCTGGGTGGTATAATGTTGATTGTTCTCAATTAATGTCTCGATTTGATCGCCATCAACTTCAACTGGTCTACCTGACCGTGGAGCATTGTCCAAAGAGAAGTCTCCAGCACGAAACTTTGCAAACCACTTTTAACACGTTCGATCAGTCACAGCACCTTCTCCACGAATCGTTTTTTGTGATTCAGTTGTGCTTTTTACCTTTCTTGAAATAATAAAGCCTAATATGCCGAAAATGTTGTTTTTCTTCCATCTTCGATATTAAAATGGCTACACAAAAATTCACCAGGTTTGATAAGTTTTTTTTTTTTTTTTGCGGTACACGGGCCTCTCACTGTTGTGGCCACTCCCGTTGCAGAGCACAGGCTCCGGACGCGCAGGCTCAGCGGCCATGGCTCACGGGCCCAGCCGCTCCGCGGCATGTGGGATCTTCCCAGACCGGGGCACGAACCCGTATCCCCTGCATCGGCAGGCGGACTCTCAACCACTGCGCCACCAGGGAAGCCCCGATAAGTTTTTTTTTTAATGCACGCTAATATGACAGCTGTCACAATACAATCTAACAAAACTGTTTCGAATGAAGTTTAAGACAACTAAGCGCTACTTACTAGAGTCATCTTACAGGAAAAAACCAAATGAGCTTTTTGGCCAACCCAATAGTTATAAACACCCACACATCCCTCACGCCCACTCCCAGACTTTATTTTTCTCCAGGGCATTTATCAACCATCTAACATACTCCACATAGTACTTACATATTTTATTATGCTTACCCCACCTACTAGAAAATGCAAACTCTATGAGGACAGGAATTTTTGTCTGCTTTGTTCATGGCTATATCCCAGCACATGTACAGTGCCTGGGATAAAGTAGGTGCTCAGAAAGCACTTGCTGAGAAGGAGGGAGAAAGGGAGGGAAAAAGGGAAGCAAGGAAAAGGAAAAAAAGTGAGAAAGCAGTTAATTCTGTATGTTTGGCATAACATATGCTAGTAAAACAATTTAATGACAAGTCAAGTTTTCACACGTTTTACCTACTGTCCACACGTCACAAGCCTGACATCTCTGGAATATCATTCCATACCACAGAAACCTGTATCTATCAATTTGTAGTGATATTATACATTGTATTTGAGTAAATACCCAATAAAGATACATATATCTGCTGGATTAAATCCACTTATTTGGTTGTTAAACCTGGGTGTCATATAAGAAAAGTCAGTATTTCTGTACCATATCTTATGCAATGGACATTCATAATATTAAGAAACCTTTCTTTGGAAATTAGAAATACTATCAGCCAGCTAGAAATAACATGAGACAGACAAGAAGCCATTATATATATTAAAAAAAAAAAAACCTTTTTAATTCTGATTGCCAAATTATTTAAGGCAGGTATAAAAAAGGAAAGCATTCAATATACATTTTACATAAAATAAACTAGATTACAGCATAAAACAAGTAACCAGGCAATGGCGTTAAAGTCTCTCTCTTCTAAAACTGGATAATTGTAAACATTAAAAAAAAAAAAAAAAAAAGGACTGCAGGACTATTCAAGTAATAGAACAATCACAGATGTCTCTGGTATGCAGGCTATTGGGTTATTTGCCATTCAAGATTATCAAAAATGACACCTCATTATTCACAGATGCTCATTATTTCCCCGTTTTAATCTTTACATTATATACAACACAGTTTTTGTGGTACTGGCAACCCCATGCCTTCCAAAAGTATTTTTTCCACAATACACAAGTACAAACAGTGACTACAGGAACATTTTACACTGATGCATCTTAACAGGAGCCACCAAACAGACATCTAAATTGTACCCAAGTGTCGTCATCACAGTTAGCCTTTCTGAGGGGCTTACGGGAAATATATGAAAGATATGCAAGGTTCAGGCACACTGATACATAACATTATTTATTTACAATTGAAAAGCAAAAGGAAAAGAAAGTAAGCAGCCTTCCGTGGCTAACACTTCTCAATTTGACAAGCACATTTTTATCTCCTTTACTGAGCAGTTTGTGACCCGGCAGCAGACCCTGTGTGTGCGAGCCTGGTTACTGATACAAAAAGTAAAGAATATATATGTGTGTGTGTGTGTGTGTGTGTGTGTGTGTGTGTGTGTGTGTATGTGTGTGTGTGTGTGTGTATATACATATATGTATACATATATATATATATATATATATATATATATAAAACAGAAGTTTAATTACAGCAACATTTGTTACTCTCTGATAAAATCTGTAATTTACAAAAATGAAATGACTGGTTTTTGCCTGCCATTAAGGCATTTCAAATTAACACCATGGAACTGATGTCTGTATAAAGCGCTTCCCCATGTGATCCAGTCACATGACAACGTACATTTCCAATCTTGTTATTCTCTGCAAGAGAAAAGAAAACCTTAGCAGAGGGGTTCCATCCACATTTGACACTGAAAATATGAAAACTGTAAGACCAACAGACATTTTAATTCTATTCAATTCATGGAACTCAATTCCATAGAAAGTGAATGAACACAAGGGTAATGACAGACAAGGTGAAAAATAAATTATTTTCCTTTTTAAAACAACTTGAGGGGTAATTGAAAATATCAAAGAACAAACATTACCTTTAGCACTATGGAAATACATTCCTCCATTTGCAACTTCATTTTTAAACATAATAAAACAAAGGGAGTCATGGTGAATTATTTTAAGAAAGCAGTGAAGACAACCTAAGAAAGTTTCAACCGTTTAAGACACAGGTCAGTTAATTACTAACGTACATTACAGCTATAAGAATGGAATAGAAGTTGCATGTGAAGCATAGTGGTAAAATAAGCACATTCACTCCAATATCAAACCCTTAGGAGCTAAGTGTTTGGTCTAAAAAGCCTACTCTTGCTTCCTCCCACCATTAAGATGTCTCTATCTAGAAAACTGATTCAAAACATAGAGGCTATTTACCTTCTTTGTGCAGGAAACATTCCTGATGCAGATGCCTGGGCAGCCACCTGCTGAGAGGCAACGAGGGCAGCAGAGGTCAAGCCTAATGGGGAAAAAATGCAGGGTTTCTGTGACTTTCAGAAACGTAAAAGTAGATGCAGGCCCAATGGTGAAAGGCTGCAGACCCCGTGAGTAGCCATCTGTCCTTTCAACACACACACATGAAATGTTTCATGCATCAAGGACAGACTACAAACTGCTCGGTCTAACCAGTACCCATCCCTTCATTGAATACTCTGCGGTTTTCTTAATAGCTGTTCAAAGTGAATACAGCATTCCATCTCTCTGGCTCTGCATGGTGCTAAATAGTTTGCATGCATTCCTGAATAGGAAGCTCAGGAGAAATGACAGGTACCAGGTAACAACAGGAATCAAAAGTCACAGTGAATTATAGAAGCGACACTCTATTTGCTTAGAATACAATACTTTCATAATAACTTTTATCACTTTAACGTTTTCCCCAGTGATTGAACACCAATGTATCCCATAAGGTACATGGAATCACTGAATTGAACTTAGAAATAGTCTTAACTTTTACACTGCAAGAGAAAGGGAGCAGTAAGAGAATGTAATAGCTCCAAATGGCAAGAAGTTGCCTAATAGGAAATTCTTTAAAATTCTTTAGAAAACCATCCTGGAAAAAAATAGAGGAAACAAATGTAAACTTTGGGAAGATGACTCTCTCCTTCTATGTCCTCTATGGTCTCTTTTAACACCACTATTTGACACCAAGTAACATGAGTTGAATAAATTAAAATGACCCCTTCACGTGTGGATAGCGCTTCCTACTTTTGGAAGTACCTTCAAACATATTATTGTTTGTTATTATTGTTTTCAGACAGCAGAGTAAGAGGCAACTTGGCAAGCACTACAGACCGAACTGTGTCCTTCCAAAATTCCTATGTGGAAGCCTTAACCCCCCAATGTGACTGTGTTTGGAGATAGGACCTATAAGGAGGTAATTAAGGTTAAATGAGGTCCTATAGGTGGGGCCCTGAACCAACAGGATTAGTGTCCCTATAAGAAGAGACACCAGAGAGTAACTCTCTTCCCCCTGCCCCGCTCCCCAGCTCTCCCCTTGCACAAAGAGGTCACAGGAGCACACAGCAAGACGGTGTCCGTCCACAAGCCGGGAGGAGAGCTCTCACCAGAAACCAACCATGCTGGCATCCTGATCTCAGACTATAAGCCTCCAGAACTATGAACAGAAATACATTTCTGTTGTTTAAAGCCATAAACACTGTGGTATTTTGTTATGACAGCCAAAGCTAAGACAGCAAGATCCTAGCAAGTGATCTGCTGGTAAAGACGGTGCCACTCCCCTGCCCCTGCCATGAGGTGACAGAGCTAGGACAAATGCTCAACTAAAACATCACAAACTGAAGGTTCCTCACGTTCGTTGCTGTGACTCTTTAAAAATGTTTCTCCTG